>NW_026294758.1:41932445-42532445 GCF_026119805.1 Tympanuchus pallidicinctus
AATCAGGAATAATAAGAAGATGTAACTGTATGACTTAATGAACAGAATCTTAGTGATTGTGTTTAGTTAATCACTTCAAAAAAAGGGCTGTATAAAAATTTGCTTTGATTTGCATTCTGCTTAGTTGTGATCTATTTGCATTACAGCTGAGGATCTGCTCACAGATTTATGAAGATAAGAACTAATTTTTGGGTGGTAGTCTGTCATATTGAATGGCTCAGTAGTGCTGGTGAGTTCTGTCTGCAGTACCAAGGAAAGAACTCAACCAGGCATTACTACCAAGAAGCCTTCTGGTAAAATATTTTTTGACCACATTTTTTGGAAAGTCCTGTTTGAAACTTTTATCAAAATGTTCTACACAAGTCTATACATATCCATTTTATCATATGCCATTTTGAATTTGGTTTAGCTTATCTAATCCTTCAGTTACATTAACAATGTTTGTACATTATTGAAGGATACATCCAAATATTCAAATCTTGGTGATATGTCATGTATTTGATTTATTTCTTTTACCATTATTATTAGACAAAGCATGGGGAATTCTGAGTTCTTAGACAAGCAGTCATTTTTAGTTCCAGGCTGGGCATAAGTTGCAGACTTTTTTCTTGAATTCTCGTAAAACTGAAAATATTAATTTGCAGTATCTGTATCAGTCAGACAGTTGAGTAAACAGCAAGATTAGCAAAGCTAGATCTTCTACAGCTTTATTCCTAGGGTAGAAAATGTTGCAAAACTGAATCCACCTTCTAAGCTTCCCTTTCAGCCCACCTTCTATCAAGCTCGTGTAATCCTTTGCTACTTTTTGCTTGGCTTAATAGGAGGTGTGGCACTGATTGACCAGCTGGCTGCTACCTCTTCTCTGTTAAGTAAGTGTAATGGAATGCCCTGGCTGTAAGAACCTGGCAGGCCAGAACAAAAGGTTTTTGAGAGTGTATGCTGCTTCTGGGTCATGCTTTGTGCAACTGCATTAGAAAAATTAAATGTATTTGCAAAATCACTCTGCCAAAGATGGTGGAAGTAAGTGTACAGATTCAGAAGCATTGGAAGGATAAAATACATAGACATATAATCTTGGGAAATGTACAACTATCCTCTGGAGACACAGACAGGTCTGCAAGTTTTTTTGTTTGTTGTTTTGGGTTTGTTTGTTTCCAATTGTATTCATTAGTCTGATAAATTACTTGATTTAGTAGGATAAATACTTCCCTCTTTTCTTCGTGCCCTGGACGAAGATTAGAGTGAGACTGTGACTTTCTTCCACGTGGGCATTAGAGCAGAGGGGTCTTCTGACTTTAATCCAGAGTATTTTAATCCTCCATATTTGCCCAGCTGCCTCCCGTGTGACCAGATTTCATGCATATGGAATTTTGAGAAATACTCCATATTGACAGGTGTCTGCTTGTTCAGAAATGTTTTCTGAGAAGTAATTCATCAGAGTTGCTTTTGTGCTGCTCCATGGATCCATCCTGCTTACAGGATACATTAAAAAAAAAAAAAAAAAAAAGTCCTTCAGTTACCAGTATAAAGTCAGAGTAGTTAAATTCTTCTAGCTCATAACTGCTCTCAACTTACCTCAAGAAAAGAGCAGGTGTTGTACAAATTAGTCTGAATTAAATCAAGCTCCTGTTACTTCACTGTAACTACCAACCATCCAGGTGACATACACATATTGAGGACACTGGCCAAAACTATCAGGGAGGGTTTTGTGAGTTTGGGTGGGGTATTTACTTACCAAATCATTAAAGTGAATTTTGTACTTCCTCTTTTCATGACGAATATATGTCTGTATCTCTACCAAATGGACTCACATGGTGCATAATGACATGTTTTTATGTGTGAGCTTTGCAGGGGTGAAGCAAACCAGTCTGTTATGCACACTGGACTTAAAAACATAGAACTTATCCCTTTGACATACAGAATTCTTCTGAATGCGAAAGGCACAGTACTGTCTTTTTCTTCTAACTGTACCTGTGTTTTTTTCTTGTTTGCATCTTCCTCCCTAGTCCTTCTGATTAATTTAACTCTCCCTGCTTTTTGTCTCCTACCTCCCATCTCTTCCTGTGCATGTCACCCACTGTTTTCTTTTCTTTCTTTCCTTCTAGCTGCCAGGTGTTCTGCTTTTCTCCACACATTTTTATTCCATTGAAGTTTTACGAGTGGGGTAGCTTTTCAACTTCTTGCACAAACAGTTGAAAAGTCATCACTTTCTCATAAACAGTGGTTTCCCTAAGCACATCAACTATATAAGATTAAGGAAAAATGGACCAATTTGGCACAGATCCAAAGTCTCATTTGAATTGCAAAACTGTACCTGTCGAAACCCCCTCCAGAAAATGTCAGAAAAAATCACATTTTATTTTGGGAGAATTCTGCAGGTCTTTTCTTCTCATCTGCTGGGATTCCCTTCAGCAGTATTGAATTTGGATGTTGACAGTGATGGAGAATTTACAGAGCTACTCGAGTTGTATGTTTCTTTTAATAGTATTTAATAGTATTACTATCTGGTAACTATTAGATACTGTCCTGGTCAGTAATTAGGTGAGTGAAATACCTTCTGAGTTATCAGTTTTGCCAGTCTCTTAGGAAGCATCTACTTTTCATCTTCCTGTAGTCCGTGTTTAATGAAGCCATTCTTTCAGAAAACAGGAGAAATTCTTAACTGGAGATGAAAAATTATACCACATGTGCATTAAACGGAGAGGTGTACTTTAAACTTGAATGATAATTTGGAAAAGTAATCCAACATCTGCAGATGTAGGGATGCCTGCTGATAATGATCTCCAAAGACTTCAAACAGTGGTTTTATATATATATATATGAGACCTCCATTCTGCTTTTTAGACCGGAACGGTTCTGAACTTGTCTTTCCCACCACTATCACACATACCCTCTACTTCTCTGAGATTTCTCAGGCTCCTCAAGTCTTGCCCTCAGATACCTTCCTTTACAAGTCTAGCTGTTGCCACCACACACTATTTTTTTTTAGCCATCTTTGATCTCATCTCAGTCATTTCTCTTAAACAGGAGGAAACAGCTTTCAAGGAAGGCCTCTGCAGACACTCTCTCTCTAATGAACTCTTTCTTCCCTCTAAAGCCTCCCTCCTGGAATCTACACTCATCTGCCTGCTCATCTCATCCTCATGCTCCCATTTCAGAGGTGCCTCCACCTCACACCCTGCTCAGTGCACCTGCCCTGCCAGCCTGCCCTGCTTCCCTGGGATCAGCTCCAGACGGGCTGCTGGGATTGTGTGCTGCACTGCTTGGGGAGGAAGCACCCGTGCAAGAGGATATACCCTTTGCATAGCCAGGGAGGATGCTTTGGCCTGCAGTGTAACCTGTGGTCCCCCACAGCACATGTTCTCCTGCCTACTGGCACAAGGCATGCCTCAGGCTTTCCCAAGGTATCAGAAAAGAGCAGAACTTGACTGAGTTGGGGTAAAGGGGAAAAGAGCAGAAGAGGAGGAAGGAGTTCAACAGTCTATATGTAGGGTTTTTAGAATTCTTTCTCCTACATACATGACTCTTTGCCTTCTCTCCTAATCTGAGAATTTCTGCTTTATAAAGTTCAATTTTCAAGCTTTCTTCCTTTTAATTGTGGTTCAAAAGTAGAGCAGCTGAGGAGATGTTTTAAGTCACTGGGGAAGTCAGTGGAACAGGAGGAGTAACTTCATCATGGAGTCAAGTGCAGATCTGTAGCTAGCCTTGAGTTTGGTTTTCAGAAATGTCTTCACTTTTCTACCCTCTGCAATCAGTAAGTTAGATCTTGCGCCTGAGTAAACTGAAGCTCTCAGTTTGCTTTGAGGGCAGAACCTGGTATTCCCTGCTTGACTGATCTTTTGGGCTTTCTGTCAATGGGACTTCTTGTTGGTGAGCACAGTTCAGGACAGCATTGTGTGACTCTATGGGATATGGTATGGGATATGGTATGGGATATCCCTGCTGTGTGTTCCTGTGCTGATGAGAGATACCTGGCTCACTTTCATGCAAGTGTGCTCAAGTGCTGAGAGCAGCGTAGCCACCTTTGTTTGAGCACTGCTTGTGCTCATTTGTTTTGTGAAGCTGTGCAGAAGTGTTTTAGGAATTTCTGCATGGCATTTCACTGTGCAAGAAGACATTGCTGGCCCCCTTCCTGCTGCTCTCCAGGCCAGACAATGAATCAATGTTTTCATTTCTGAGAAATATACTAATACCGTGCTGGAGTCCACGGTCATCCTCTTGTGTAGTTTGGTCTTGGAGTAGGAAAACTAGGATTCTTCTCTGTACATGGCCTTCCCACACAATTGAAAATGGTGATGGTATATACATTAAAAAAAAAAAAAAAAAAAGCCGAAAGAAAAAAGATATTAAATATCACTAACTTGTAATGTCTTGATAAGTGAACAATTCAACTTCTTTATTACAAAAGCACGGAAAAGTAGAAGGAGTTAAAGCTGGTGGGTCCTTCATAATGATGTACTTTGCTAATCACTGCTTATGCACAGTCTAGCAATGAAAAAAGTTTAACACTCAGAAGTGCTGTTTCCTTCTGTTTTATAAGTGAGGTGTTGTTTTTTTTTTTCAATTTGAAAAGGATTTACATTTATTTAAAGACATTTTTCTAAATTTTGCTTTGAATCCAAATCATGTCATACAACTTTGCCAAAATAAACTTGGCAGCTTACATTTTCTTTCCTTTTTTTTGAGTGTTGGCATGTAATGAATATTAATGGAGCATCACTTCCTGGTTTCTGGCATGATACTTTCTTCATGTTAATACAGCTTTTTGAAATACCAAAAGCCAGTGTGCAGTTCAAAGCTTTCAATTAAATTTAGATGAATTGATAAAGAATTTCATTTTCTGTCTTGTGAGAGCTTGATTCTGTTTGTTTCTTGAAGAAAATCTTTATTATTTTTTAGAAGGGTAAGAAAAAGCAATTCCAAGAGTTTAACTCCATTCGTGTTTACGTGGTACATCTTGTTCCTCTGTGTCTGAATTCAAACTCCTCAAGTTAAGAGCGTTCTTCATTTCAGGATTTTATAGCAGCAAGCACATTGTCAGCAATCAAGTAGTAATAGGGAGAAATGAATCAGTCTGGATAAAGTGGAACTGACCTGAATTTGATCCTTAAACTCCAACTAACCACAACTATTCAGGGTCTTTAATTTTTTTTTTTTAATTATTTTTTTTTTCATTTCAGAAATTACTATCACACACCTCTGCACCATCTGGCTTTTCCTAGGAGTGGAAACAGACTTATCAACATAGTGTAACAGAGTCTGTTTTTGTGGTGTGTCTGGCATAGTTGTTACCAGAAAATTCTGGAACTCTCACCAGAAAGGCAGCTTTTATGCAATTTCCAGAACAGTTTTCACACCGAAGAGGATTAGGTGGTAAGCAGAGTGGAGAAAGAATCTGTGCTTGTGGTTGCATCTTGGTTTTACAGTCACTAATTTGTGCTAGGCTAAACGTTGCTTTTAATTATGAGCTGGTGGAACTCTCATGAAAATGAGAGAAAAGGCTCCCATTTGTCTCATTGTGACTTGAACTTTTCATCATGGAAATCCACTGGCTGTAATGAGGTGACACATGAGTTTCTTGGAGCTGAGTTTAGTCCTCTCTGTGTGTGCACACTTGTTTTATGCTAGTGTCGTCCATCACGTAGACCCTGAGGTCTAGACTGAGGAACCCATTCCATCTGGCCTGTGCCTTTGTCCCACAGGAGAAGAGAGCTACAATTGAGGCTGAGCATGCTGATTTAACTCTTCCTGTCCCAGACCAGCATTTACTGTGCAGCTGCTGATGACATGTGCACATGTGGTGGTGGGGAAAGTGGGGGCTTAAGGGAATGACACTTATGATTTTGCCAGTGGCTGTAAGAGGTTGTCTGTGGACTCTCTCAGAGCTGCTGTGAGTGTGCCTGGGGAGGAGCGGCACAGCAGTGTCCCTGGGATAGGCACACTGCTGCTGATACCTGCAGTGGCTGCCACAGGTTTGAGTGTCCTTTATACCCCACAGCTGCACAAGCATCAAGACTTAAACCAAGAGCAGAATTTGAAACCATCTATAAGACAGTTAGGCAGATAGTTTTGCATTTAACTGTGTTTGGCTAGCACATTCAAAATATGTAGCAAACAGGCGGAATTTAGAAGCTGCAGCCCAATATAATAACGTCCTCAATTTTATACCTTGGAGGGGCAGGAGATTGTGACTGACAGACAGACTGCCACATCAGGCTCTTTTTCGTACAGATTTTGAAAACTTCCTGACAGCTCCATTCTTCCTTCAGCAAAATAGGACAATGCTCCAATTGACTGCAGTGGGGGGGAGGCTCCGCGCCAGCATTGGGCTGTGTGCTTACTGAGCCATCTCACTTCCTACCTGCCTGGTTTGCTTTCCTTGAATGTGCACAGTGTATGTATTTGCTGCAAAGCATTTACATAGTAAATGGAGACCAAAGCAAATTTTGCACATTGATAATCTGCTGGGTGTCATAGCTGGAATAAACAGGGGGCTTAGCATGAACATAGCATGTGCACTTAAGTGTGTGTGCTTGACTAAAGCAAATACTGGTCTTTGCACAGAAAGTGAGAGTGTTCCTGCTTGCAGACCCGTGCTTAGCACTTACATGCTGAGCAGCAGCAAGATTACTGTAGCTGTTGCTAGACTTAATTGGACCTAACACAATTTGGCATAAAACAAACAGAAATTTTAAACAGGCGCTGAATAGAATATTCTAGGTAAAGCTGGGAGAGATGGAAGTAGTCAGAAATGCACTAAATGCATTCAGTTAACTTCTTTCTCTGTGAAGATGCATGGTGCTTGATTTTCAAAAGTGCTGAGTGCTGACAAATCAAAGAGGACAGTCAGGATCAGATAAATACAAGTGAGCACCATGTTTATTCCTATGTTATCAAAATAGTTTAGAAGAGAAACAGGTTTAAATACAATGCAGACTGCCAAATGGCAAGAGTTGCTCCTATTTAGAGCATGATGTTAGAATGCATTCTTCTAGATGAGGCAGCGTGATTGTTCCTGGGACATCTGCTTTAGCTCCTGTTGTCCTCTGTTGAATATGTATGTGTCTAAATGGATGAGTTTTTTATATTGACCTAGCTCATTTTCTTAAAAAATGTTTCTGAAATCATTCGTTGGCATGCTTTTCTTGCATGAATTATGAAATAATTACGGAAGTTTGAGTAGGCTCAAAGTGTGACGTTGCTTGTTCCAGCTCTGAGATACATGAACAGGTTTTTGCAGCAAAATGCAATAGCCCTCACCTTATCTGTTTGGGATCTTTGAATAAACAATATTTCAGCATCCAGAGCTGATATTTTAGCATATATTTCAAGATATTAATTTATCTGGGAACGTGAGCAAAGTGGATGGGATTGAAGTCTGAGCTATGGCACCTCCTGCCACTGCATAAGACCAAAATAGACTGCTCATTTTCCCTCAGATCTGATCTACCACTTGAGATCTCCTCGACTTGATTTTTAAGTAAATACATGAAAATAAAGTATTGGAAGATCACGGAATAGGAGAGAAATTGATTCTGTATTTGAACACAAAAGTTCTTGTTTGCTTATATGATCATTTCCTAATGAATCACCTGTCGTCTTTCCCCTCCTCCCCCCTTAAATGCAAACCTGGAAGAGAGCATAGCACTCTTTATAGAAAAATTGGCAGCCATTTAGCCCAATTCAGCTCTAATTACTGTGAGCTATACAAGAAAACAATTCAAAATTCATATGGTCAGAAGCAAGAAATAGTGCAGCTCTTACTACTGGTTTGTATCTGTTGCTCAGGAGCAAGTTAGTGTGACAGAGGTTGGTAAGGGGCCACTACGGTCTGATACTGGTGTGTAAAGAGCTAACAATTTGATTACATGGAAGCCTTAATTTCACAGCTTCATACAAATGAATGTGCAGTGTTTGAACCTCTACAAATCATACCTGCACAGAACATTCTGTCCTAATGAAGGACAGAAATAATAAACATACAGGTATACACAGGAGGCAATGACGTTTGTAGGACTGATGACACAGGAACAGCGCAACAGTGCAGCAAGCTTCATGCACTGTGTTAGTCCTCTCCCCAGCATTGCGCTTCAAATGTTTTTCTCCTTGGTCCTACTTCTTATATTTTAGGTAAAAAGCAAGCGTGAAACCTATTCTAGTTTCCTTCATTGTTAGGAATTTGGATGATTTTGTCTCAATTGCAAAGGGCTCAGGTCACGCCAAGGACTATCTCCTGAAGCCACCACTATGTGGGTTCTGATTTGCTTGCTCTGTTTTTTCTGCCCACGCGTAATCAATGGTACACTTAGCATCATAAAAATAAGGAGAAGGAAGGAAGCTACCTAATGTGAAGATCAGTACACACACAAAAAGTAGGAAGTGTCATGAAGCAGGTAAGGAAGGTCACTGTTGTTGATTTTCAACTGGAAGAGGGTAGATTTAGACTAGATATTAGTTAGAAATTCTTTACTGTGAGGATGGTGAGACACTGGAACAAGTTGCCCAGTGAAGCTGTGGATGCCTCCCTCCCTAGAAGCATTCAAGGCTGGGCTGGATTGGGCTGTGAGCAGCCTGGTCTAGTGGGAGGTGTCCCTGCTTACAGCAGGAGTGTTGGAACTAAATGATCTTAAGGTCCCTTCCAACCCAAAACAGTCTGATTCTATTGTTTGGAATGCTTATGTTAGATGAAGCTTTTATATCCAGTTGTCTCACACGTACTCATGATACACTCATTTAGTACAACTGAGTTTAGTATCTTAATCTTCCATTAACAATTCTTAAAAATAGACACTGCTCATTTTGGCATATGACAATGCATGAACTGTAGCAGTAGCATTCCAAGTTAATTGAAGTTTCTGCTTCAGCCTTTTGTGAATGCCTGGTAGCTGAAGGAAAGTGGTAAGTCAATAAGAGGAAAGCAATCATTTTACTGTATATTCTTTGCAAATATATTGTTTCTATCGTTTAGAAGTCTGACTGAATCTGTTGCTTTGTACTCAAAGAGCCTTAGCCTCCTATTTATTTTCTGTTGCTTGTCCCCACAGTGGATCTGAAGTCTAGATTTTCAGCAAATGTAGCATACATGTAGGGAAATCCAGATGCAGCTTTTGAGGGCATATCTCCTCTGCCCACCATGAGACAGACAGAAACCACTGTGACAAGGTTGTTACCTTAATTATGATGCACAGTGGAGAAGGTAATTTCAGAGGATGAGTTTGTTACCTCCCCTGTGCTTTCAAGTAGGGACTTGCTGACTAAGCACATACTGATTGCATCAGCCAGAGCCTGAAGTGATACGGCATTTATCTTCTGTGGAAATGAGTTTTGTTACAGTGAGGAATGTTTACACTTGTAGACCTGCTGGCATACATTTCTCACTCTCTTCCCTTCTAGCATTTTGTAGATTTCATTTTCTCAGAGGAATGGGTAAAATACTTGCATATATGTTCTAAGTGCATTAACTTTTCTTTGTAACCCTAAAACAGCACCCTTCCTACATCTGATGTTCAGATTGTACCAACCTCATAACTCCTAAAGAGAAGGAGTAAATTAAAGCTTTCTTTTATTAAAACAAACAAACAAACAACATCAACAAAAAACACCCTGATTTCATGATCATTAGTAACTCACTTTTCTTTTTTGTTTGGAAAAATAATTTTGCTGCTAAAGCAACTATCTCTGCAGAAGATTACTTCTGTGAGAGGCCTAGTGCCCAGTAATATGGAAAATGAAATCTTCCGAGGTTATAAGAACATCTCCATGCAATGCGTGCTTCAGGAAAGATCTTCCTTATCATTGTTTTGCATTTTTTGTTAAGCCACTGATTCCCCATTGGTGATGGCAGAATCATTGACACTGATATATATATATATTTCCTCAGAATATCAGCTTTCTGAATGAAGTTTGGGCGTCTCGTGATTTTAGCTGTGGCTGTTTCAAGCTTTGAATATGCAGTTTGACCCTACATATAGCAGGGGGGTTGAAGCTAGATGATCATTGTGGTCCTTTTCAACCCAGGCCATTATATGATTCAGTGATTCTATTATTCACTTCTTACCAACCAACTACATAGGAGATGCTTAAAAGAGAATGGCAGCTTGTTTTTCTAAGAAGTTAGGTGTTACAAACTAGTGAATATGCTGCATTCGGTTCAAATTGATGCTAGATAAATGTAAATTGCTCTGACAAATCAGTTTTAAAAACAATTCTTCCCCCTCGTCCCACCTATTTTGATGATGTGTGCACCAATAGACGCCTTAGAATACAGAAATTTTGGAAACTGAAATTGTGATATAATTTCTTGCGTTGCGCTTAGAGGATAGAGTGATTTTATTACATATTGAATTGTGTGACATGATTATTTTCTATCATTAAGGGCAAAAGTATAGATGCATGTTTACATAAACAGTGACAATGTTAAGTATTTACAGAATTAAGTGATATGGTATAGATACACAACTCAATTAAAAAATAAAACAAAAATCTGCTAAATGGCATAGACAAGAAAAGACCAGAAAATATGTATATTTTTCCAGGCTTTTTTTTTTCTTTTTTTTTTTCTTCTTCTTTTTTTTTTTTTTCTTTTTTAGAAAAATAGCTGCGTCTTGTCACTTTTATATTATAGATAAATATTGTCTGTATGTATGACAATGGCAGTGGATCTTACTTTGATTTCACTCCTCTGCAGTTTAAATTAAACCTGTCTTTTGTATACTTCAAACATGTTCTGCCAGACACAGCATGTCCTATCTTAGCTGAGTTGAACATTGTATGTTGTAAATCTGTGCAGTTGAAATAATGCTTTTAAATATGTGTTATAATGATTTAATGAGACATAAATTCAAAGGTTGTGCAGAGGAAGAGGCTTGGGAGAACAAAAATATTTTTCTGAGCTCTTACACAATATTCTAGTATGGAAACTCCAGCTTTGCACCATAAGGGGCAAGTTTATCCTGTAAACTGGGGAAAAATAAAGAAAAAAAAATAAAAGAACAAAATGATAAAGCTTGTGCTTTGCTTAATAAGGGCAAATTAATATATGTGTATTATATAGTATTAAATATATTTGTATTCCAGAGTATAGCTAAAGGACAACTTCCCATGAAATAATGCATTCCTTTAGAATTGCTGTAGATTTTCATAATTTTTTTTAAAGCATTCCTATTGTAACCTACATCAAAAGGGCAGCTATGGTTCTTGTGTCTGACTATACATATGCATTATAGAAAAGTGAGTCTACTGTAATTACCAGTTTGCAGAGCGAATTCCTGCAGGGTTTGTACTCTCCCCATTAGTAAAAGAGATAAGTTGAAATGTATTAAAATTTCACTGTACAACTGGGAGTTTTTGTTCACAGTAAATGTGGTAATGTTTCTTCATTGCTTGACTGTTTGTGTTTAAATATAGGCAGTGTGCCCAACAGGGACAAAATTATAGGATAAAGCTATGTATAAAAGGAAATCCTTCTGAGAAAACCTATAACGTTTTTTTTTTTCCTTCCCTCCGTTTCTTTCTTTCTCCCCCTCTCTCTCTTTTAATAAGCAGTTATACTTGTAATCACACTACATTCAGGCCAAGGAAAAACATTTTACCTATTTCACACTTATTGGAATTCTTCTCTGTCATACATAGCAGCCTTTTGTGCAAAAATTCTATGGGTTTGTTTTTGGGAAATATTGAAGGGAAATAATTTTTAAAAGATATATTGGAGAGATGCAATTTTGAGGATTTTTAATGAACAGTAATATCTAATGAAAATAAAAATACTCACCTGTTAATCTCACATTTTTGAGAGGAGGGCAGAGTTAAAGGGCTATGTCCCCTTGTTCCCATTTGCTTACAGAATCAGTTTCTGGTTAACAGAGAACTGTCCTGAATGACACTGCAGGACCGAGTCTATGATTAATTTAAATAAGAAGTTACTGTTTTACATTATAATTTTCAAACACAGAGTTTGATGCTGATGAGATCTAAAAGAAATAGAAATCAGAAATTAGAAAATATTCAGGATTTTTAATATGTTTTAAAACTTCCCGCTTATTTTCTGAAAGATAAAATCTTTCCCTGTAGTTTTTTCATATAACTTCTATAGCAATCATCTTTACTGTCTGGAATGCAGCACAATTAACTCTAAAGCCAGGTATAGTTTTGGCAAAATTGGAAGCCCATCATTTAGAATCTTGAGAACAGTGACATCAACAGTAGTAATTCCTAAAAAGTGAAATTATTTTGGAGGAGCAGATTAGGCAGCAAGTAGTGTGTTTTTGGTATTTCTTAAAGAAAATATCTTTTTGAATATGTGGATAGAGAGACATAGCTATTCCAGGAGTCCAGTTCCATTTTGCTTTGTTAAAATCACATTTTGCTTTTTCTTCTGTTTTATAGAAATAGAAAGTGGAAAATGAGAACTAAAACTGCTTTTACCAACATCATTTTGTGTTGTCATTTGTGTTTTTCTTAGAAGTTCTTTAGTTACCTGCTACATATGGTATTTCTGTATGTTTACGTTTTCACTATTGTTTTTTACTCAACATGCTGTACTGAAACCAAACAAAATTCATCTTGGTAACATGAGCTGCTTATCTGGTGATGATCTTTAAGACCGTAGAAGATCTCATCATCTTCTGGCTAATTTATGTAGGAACTATTTGAAGAATAGAAATCTATTAAATGGACTTATATACTTCTTGAAGCATTTATAATCTGACTTTCAAAGAATGCTGACCCAATTGTCCATGTAATGTGACTGAAATCTGTCGGTTATTTCCTTCTACATGTGCCACATCAACAGACTCACTGTCTTTTGTAGGAAAGAAGGAAATTTTTCCTTTTCTGGAATGCTTTCTTTAGCTTTAAGTTTTACATCATGATTTTCAAATATTTTTGTCTTACACGCCTCCTTTATTTATCTACATTTATTGTGAGGAAATGGAATTCACTTGTGAATAGCAGAGTTGATACAGTATGGGAATCTAAGCTCTACTTCTATATCTCAGATTCTAATTGTCTTACATAGTAGCAGCAGCAGCTACATAAGCAGCCATACCAGAGATCAGGCAATGGATCAATTGATCTATCTGTCATTCATTCATTCATTCATTCATTCATTCATTCGTTCGTTCGTTCGTTCGTTCATTCATTCATTTTCCTCTTATAAGTGCATTAGGGTACAAAGAAAAAAAAATAGTTATGGTTTTAGTAGCCATGGCTAAAAAATGCTTTTTGCAGAATGTTTTTCCACATAATAGCAATTTTGTGTTCAGGAATGGTACAGAAATAGTAAACCGTTCACTTGCTCAGATTAGCAACAGTTTTGAGAATGATTGTTCTGAGTGATCAGAGGAGTAAAGCCAGTGCAAGCAGCTTGCTCTAAGAGAAGACTCCAGTAGTTGTGCTTTCTTGAGCTGAGCATTTGAGTGGAGCTAACAACGTTAATGTCTCTAGAAGAGTCAGTGGCAGAGGAAGTTCCATGAAGCTTTTCACAGGTCTGTCCATCCATCCACCCATTCAGCACTGCCTACTGCCTTTACAAAGTTTATGGCTGAATGCTAACAACTGACGGTGCTGGTTTCATAACATAGTAGGGCTGATCTGAAAGCAGTGCCTGCTATTTTATTGTGTTGGCCCACAACATCAGAGGCAAATATTGGTGGAATGGCAGTAGAGACTGACTTTCCTACCAGTATATACCATTACATGTTGCCGTGTGAGAGATGGCAGCAGAGAAGCAGTCTGACTAAATTACATCTGACATACATATGAATCAGTGTTGTACAACTGAATACCTCTGTATAGAAAAGGAGTGCATCAGTTGACATTTGCTGACACTTGCTGAACATTTATGGAGACCAAACAGCACTTGTGAGCACAGTGAGCTGGTGGGTAGAGCATTTCAGCAGTGGTGACAGCAACAGTGGATCACCTTCACTGATGCAGTTTTATGTGGGTGTGGCATTCAGGCTCTTGTTCATGGCTGGCAAAAAATGCATAGCTGATGGTGATGATTGTGTTGAAAAACAAATATTTGTAGCTGAGAATTTGATCCATCAAATAGTTTTTTGTGCTCTTAGTATCTGTTGTAGTTCCCATGGAAATTAATAGGAGGCATTCTCTTTGGAGTGACTGATGTAAATCTGGTTCTCATCTGTAAGAACAAATGTCTGCATTTGCTAACATTCCCTCAGGCATAAGGAAACTCATTCTTAAATCAACTGTGTGCTTATCTTCAAATTTGAAGCAAATTTTCTTGAAATTTTAAGAAGCACTTGTCAGTCTTAGTGTTTTTCCATCCATATAATTTTTTCTTTGATGTGAGGTGGATATTACATGCTGTGGAGACATAGGGTCATATTGTACTTGCAGTCTTCGTAGAATATCCTGTTGGCAATACTGCAAGCTGAGTGTATAGAATTAGGAAAAATGTGGCCTACAGAAACTTCCTGAAAAAATGATAGGGCTATTATGATTTATGTTTGTTTTCTCTTGAAATGTCTACATAGCATTCCATGGCACAAGTTTCCACTTTTGACTGTACTTAAAAAAGAATCTGAGTGACTCCCTTATATTAAATGCAACATTATAAACACTATTTTATATTTTATTTTATTTTATCTTATTTTATTTTTCTCTATTTATTTCATAGATTTTCTCCCAAAGAGTTGAAAATGTTTTTCTAAAATGAAGTGATAGATTCTAGCTAGATTCCAAGCTGTTTTATCCCATTAACAGCTTTCCATCTTGTTAGCATCCTTCCCTTCATATTGTATTAGTAGCTGCTTTCATGAATGCCACAGAGAAATATAACAATATTAGTACCTTTCAAATAGTATTAGTGAAAATAAATAAAAGTGAGAAACAATACTAATATACTGTGATGTAAAATCTCTCATAAAATGCTGCAATGCAGTGAGCAACTTGGAAGCTATTTACATATCTCTGAATATGGGAGAAATGAGAAGCTCCGTTGCATTGCATGGATGCTTAAGACTGTCCAAATGCAAGGTATATTCCCACTTCTTTTTGTTTCGAGAAATACATTGTTCTAGTATAATTACTCATGTTAAAAAAATGGCCATCCATTTGTTTGTGGTTATTCCTTTACAAAGTGTAAAAACTGTCTAAAATTATGTGTTTTTAAAAGATCTCTTAATTTTTTTATGCCAACAGATGAGATTGTTTGCTTCATGCTTCGGTCTTAAACTCTATCCTCATGCTACATGTGTTGTGAGAACTTTGCTAATCTTGCCCCTGAAAATTGAACCTAATGTCCGTGCCCAGCTCTTGCAGACGGTGGTTTGAAATTGAATGGTCAGGGATCACAGGGCATCTATGGAAAAGTCAGACACAGGATCAGAGGGTATTCTCACGTTTTCTGCCCAGTGTTCTGGCTGCAAAATTGTCCATGTAAAAAATGTAGGTCACTTGTAAAACGCAATTATTGTATGAGAACTACACATTGGAGACATTAGGTCTTTCAACAGAGACAGAAATACATCTGCAGGTATAATCTGTAGAAAGTATGGCCAGCATTTCCACCCCAATTTTCCTTCTCTCTTTGCTTTAAACAAAGTGAAAATATATTTTGAAAATTAACTTCAAAGAGCTGTACTGATTTCTGTCTATCTACTTTTCTAATTATACAGGAGGTGTTGGTTGTTTTTTTTTCCCCTTTTATGTGAGTTTTCTTGGGAAGGAATTTTCTCTGTTGACATGAACTTGAGACTTTAATACACTGATTTTTCTGAACTCCTTTCCAGCACAGGTTCACCAGCTAAAAATTCTGAAGCACAGAGAAGCCATAGACAACCATAAGCAAGGAGCATACTGAAGCTGTCTTCTTGTTCTTGAAAAATGGTTTTCTTCTTTTTTTATGCTCACAGGCTTAAATTTTAAGTGAAATTTACCCAAATGATTGCTTCATAACATAACGTGCAATTATCTACCAACAATGAATATGAATGTGTCTGGTGACCAACATACGAAGTCAATTTTTAGTCTTGTAAAATGTGTGAGCATTTCAAGAAGGATCCAAATTTGCGGTCTCATCCTGCTCCAAGAGGAACTCCTGCATATTTTTTATTGCTCATGTCAAAGCTTTGGTAATCTTTTCACTTAGACATTGTGTCTGTCTTTCCTGTGATGCCAGGCTTATTGTAGGTGGGTTGGCTTGTGCATTTCCTAGATCAGGTCAGTATGCAAATGATCCTCTTTCTGGTGCTAGTTTGAAGCAAGCCCTGTTTTACCACTGATTTACCAACTACTTAAGATAATGTAATTTCATGGTAATCTTTATTATTAACAGGAAAAATTATGCTGTGGTCTTTTTTAAAAATATTTGATTTACAAAAGAAGAGAAAAAAAAATATTAGCATTTCTACAGTTAAGAAGGAAAGTGACATACCCCAACAGCTGTTTAGTAGCGTATAATATACATTGTGGGGGGGAAAAAAAAATCAACTTAAAATTCTGATGCTGACATACAGTGATGATCTGCATAGGCAGCATTTGTCTTTTTCAGTTTGTAACCAAGAAATTATGTCAGGGCAAAGAAGACACTCATAGAAAAAAACTGTCAGACTACTTGCAGGAGTTAGCTACTTGTCTGCTGCTTCAGACCTTTCTTTGTCAAGCGTTACATTATATGCAGCAAACAGAGAATGGATTTGAACAGACCCATTTTAAAAATCTGAGTTACCCAGATCTGTTCAGCCTGGGGAAAAGAAGACTGAGAGAGGACCTGATAAATGTTTACAAGTATCTAAATGGAGGTGGGAGGCAGATGGATGAGGCCAGGCTCTTCTTGGTGGTGCATAGAGCAATAGATAGGACAAAGAGTAATGGCCTAAAACTTGTACAATGGAAGTTCTGTACAAACACGCAGCAGAACTTCTTTGCAATGAGGATGACAGAGCACTGGACCAGGCTGCCCAGATAGGCCGTAGAGTCTCCTTCTATGAAGATATTCAAGACCTGTCTGGCTACCTACCTGTACAAGCTATAGTAGAGTTCCTACTTTAGCAGGGGGGTTGGACTTGATCTCTTGAGGTCCCTTCTGACCCCTGTAGTTCTGTGACTCTGTGATCTCTGTGTCTCTCATCAACTTCTTGTTCTTTGCGTAATTATTTTCATGTGCCATGATGCCCCAAGATCAACTGCTGTGTGTCTTTAAATTATTTACCCAAAGATAAAGTTATTTCAACAAAATATTAGTTGGAGGGCATTTATAAGATATAATTGGAATTAAACAGGATGTAGAAAGGAAAGGTTGCATTTAGCACATTGAGAGTTTTTTCTTTAAGTGGAGAGATAAGCTGCATGAAGTGCACTTTGCTTACCAAATACTTAACCCTACACAAACTGTAAACTTTTAATATATTTATGTGTATCTGTTTGTGTTTTAAAACCCTGGCATTCTTATTAACTAATACATTTGTGCACACACTCATACAGAATCTCACTAATTTTAATGAAACAGTAAGGAACTGCACTTTCACATCAGTTTACTGGGTTGCTCTCATTACAAGGATTTCACAAACATGGAACTAGATCAGCTCGTATGATCTGTATTTGGACCAGTTAATTTGTTTATGTGGACTCTGTAAGATAAATGAGTGGCAGATGCTTTAAGCAGGTAGATGGAACTTCCATGCAAACAAAGTAAGTAGAGTCAGTACTGTTAGGCATTCAGGTACAATCCCTTTGTACCATAGATTGATATGAGACACTTCTTAAATAATTTCTGTACCTGAGAAAGATAAGGCAAGTACATTAAGGGGAAGGGTCTGTTATGCCATTCACCTCATAGAAGAATGTAAATGAGACTTCATTAAGATACTGTTCAGCCTCACAGTATTGTAGGAACCTTGTCACAAATAGAGAATTTTTTTAGAACAGCTACTAAAAATCAGGATAAAGTTAGGTGCAAAAGTAAGTCTTTCCAGAATGTTACATCATTTTAAACTTTCTCCGTCACTTATGATAACTGATATGATTCTTCCTCCAGAGTTATGTATTCTTTATGTGTGCTCCTTCTTCTCCCATACTGGGATCCCTTACACAAAAGCTTACTGCTGCCTATCTCTTGGAAGCTCTGCAAAACAGCCAGACAGATTGATTTTTCCATTATTGCTATAGGCTGCTCCTATTAATATGTGAATAATACTTACTTGCTATATAATTAAATTGCCCAAACTATGCTAAATGAATACCCTTGGTCTGGGGGAAACCCACAGAAGTCAGGAATAACATCTCTCAATGTTACCCATAGTAACTTACACAGAGGTGTAAAAGACCTCATTCTTTAGTGGGAGGCAATGTTCCTTTCTTTCTGCATTGCGTTCTACATGAAGAAGATCTCAAAGTGAGCAGCAGGATATCTCTGAGTGTTTCAGTGTCAGTTATAAAGCCGTTAATTTATTTTAGTGCGTGCGTATTTTGTTTTTAAACTGTAATAGTGTTGCTTCAAGATTTAAGGAAGCAGTAGTGTAAATTATTCAAAACAATTCTACTGCAATCCAATCCATTTCCTTCCCTGCTAATATAAAATGCCCTGAATGGACGCTGTATTTTTTGTATAAATGCAAGAAATGTTATGATAGGAACTCCATGGAAGGAATGTATAAAAATATCTCAGAACTCCTATTATTGGCAGATCATTGGTGCGGTAGAACTTAGTGGCATTTTTCAAACAGCTGTAGGAAATCATGCTTTACAGCATGCTGAATGGCTTTAACGTGTAAGCTGTCATCTGAATGCATGCCTATCCCCCTGCACATAGGGAGCCAGTACGCGTTGTTTTTCTGTGCAAGGTCTTTGGTTTCTTTTCTGCTCCTCCTGTTTTCTGTCTGTCTTTCTTGGAGGAGTTTCTGAGGAAAACCTTAGGAAAAATTTCTCTCCCTAACACACAGTGTAGTGCACATAGTGCCCCATTACGTAAACTTCTTTAGCAATACATTGTGAAGGTAGGATTACACTGGATGGCTTCTGGAAAGTCTGGCTGCATTTTTTTAGAAACACTTTTCTGGCTAAATTTTTGCTTTGCTACACCCTTGCATATTTGTACCTACTTCCTAACAGGATCAAACAATGGCTACAATGTCTAGTCACTGCTAACCAGCTCCAGGATCTTTTTACAGCCCTCCCCACCCTACCCCTGTCAAATTAAAGAGTAACAGATGTCCAAATGCAGTTAACGTTGATCTGTGCTGCTACCTACCAACACACCGGCTACTGTACTTCTGTCCTCTCTCCACTTTAAAATCCTGCCACTGTAGACTGGAGGGACAGCATTAAAGTTTTAAATTTTAGGTAAACATGTGCTACCTTAATCTTCCCCTGCTCTTCTGGGTCATTCCTGAGCTTGTCATGGTGTCATTGCTACACATCTGCAAGTTAAATGCTTTTGGAAGAAAAAAAAAAAGTAGAAAGATATTGTTAATAATTCATATAAACATCCTTTGCGAGGCTCAGTGCTTAAGTTGATTGCTTTTGTGAAGATCTATAAGAACCAAGTGTTCTGTCACTTCAGTGAGTGTTAATGCTCTGTGTGTCTGTAAGAGCATGTGCTTCTCCTGGAATTTTATATCTCTCCCCTGAGTTACACTAGTTTCATGTTGGAAACAATAGTGATCCTGGGTAGTGATATGGATTAACTGAGTCAAGTGGAAAATTGAATCTTTGGAATAAGGACTAAATTCTACCTGAGATTTTCAGTAGCATCTATCACTCAGGTTCCATTTACTCTGACAGCAGCACTTTGAAGACACTGCATCTCATTATTGTTTAGGGAATGTAAGTAAAAGGCTTATGGAGTGTTTTGGCTAAGACATGTAAGTGACTGGGTATTTCCAGACCCAAATGAGCACTTTTCAGTCTGTGGGATCGACCTTATCACTGACCGGCATGCATGGAGTTCTTTGTGATGGGATGGGAAACTACTGATGCTGGTTTACAACCTGACATCAACACCTATTTTGTCTTGTAAAAAGCACCCAAAATTCATCCATGCTTATCTTCAGAATTTCTCCTGACTATCCTTCTTACTTTACAAAAATAGATAGCTCTTTTTGAAGATTCAGTTTCTTGAAGAACAGACATTTTCATGTTTCTTGAAAATTTCCATTAATTTGAGTGTATGTATAAAAGATAGAAAACTTACTAGTTTCTTAATGTCCTTGATAACACTTTATGTTATCAAGATAGTCTTTAACTCAAGATAAATAAATATGGAACTTGTAAGCTTTTTTTTTCTCCGTCTCAGAATTTAGAATGGATAAAAGGATCGTTTTTGAATGTGTGTAATAAAACTTGCTCTTAGGCTGAAACATTGTATTCAGGCTCAAACTGAATCCAGTCTTCACAGGCAACCTGTTAACCTCTAGGCAAGAAATAGGTAGAGTTGTAATGGGAATGCTGAAGAGCCTTAATAAAGCCACTCTACTGAATGACATGATGTCATCTATATATGTATACATATGCTGTGAGTGTGTTTCTCCCACTGTACACACAACTGAATATGAATAGGACAGCATCACTTCCAATACTGCAAATACAAACCACGTTGGTGCAGAGATTAAAAAAGGTGTTGAATATGATAAAATCTTTTATTGTAAAATAAGAATCCTATTTTGTAAGCCCTTCATTCTTTTTGCAGTACAATTAATTACTGAGTTCATTAATTAATGAACATATTAGAGAAAGAACACCATTACTGACCAGTGGAGACCTGATATATTACTGAGTCAATAAACTATTGAACATGAAACAGGACCTTCCAGGAGAATTTTTTCCTCATAACCCACAAACACATATATTATTCCTGCAAGATCAGCACTTCTTTGGTACCCTTGTATTTCACATTACTAATTCTTTTAATCACGCATACATACAGTGTTTTATAACCTAGCTAATGAGTAATTGGACAGGTGACATTGGGACTGAGACCCTGAAGTGTCAGACATAATAGAGCAGGATATTTTCATTGCCCTGCAAGGTTTTTGAGAGTAAAAGGTAGTAAAAGAACATGTAGGATATGTAAAATCACAGCTCTGTCAGAAATTTAACAGAGAAATACACACTTTAAGTGGATAAGTGAAATATAAATTGTTTTAAATGACTGTACGATGCAGATAAATAAGAGATAAGACATATAAAACAACTCTGAACTTTTAAAATAGTAACAAGGAGTTTAGCTTGAGCGAGTTAGCGTTGAATGTAATTTTCTTTAAATCAGTATAGTTAAGGTAATGCTTTTTTTTGTACAGATGGAATGTATATAGGGACTGTTAATTGTTTGGAAGAGACGAGCATTCGTAATGCTTCGATACCACTGTGGCTGTAGGATCTGAGCATCCTTCCCCCACCTTAGCCCCCAAGTAAACATTGATTGCATCTAAATCTATAAGATATCTCTTCCTGGCAGCTCTGGTAGTTACTGTAGATCATTAATCTGTGAATGATCAGAATAAGCCTCTGTCTCAGAAATCTCCATGCAAATTACATCTAAATGCATGCTGTAGATTTATTAGTAGCAGTTTGAAGTGCACAGGTCATCATCTATGCTATTAAAACATGTAAGTGTGTTGCACATTAAAAAACTTCCATTCTATTTGTATTTGCTGTGGGCATAGCTAGCCTCTCAAGAAAATCTGTGTAGTTTTTTAAATCATTTTGAAAAGGGAGGGGAGACCTTAATGAGGTGTATTATTTAAGCAGATCTCTTCATGGAACTGGAACTTTGGCATCTCTGCTTTGAAAGAATTCAATCTTTTGAAACATGCACATATTTTGAATGCCACAATATAAGAATGATATAAAACCATTAGAAAGCATCCAAAGGAGGACTACAAAGATGGTGAAGAGTCTGGAGGGGAAGACATATGAGGAGCAGCTGAGGCCCCTTGGTGTGTTCAGGTCAGAGCAGAGGAGACGGAGCGGAGGCCTCATGTGGCTACAGCCCCTCACGAGGGAAGTGGAGGGGCAGGGCTGAGCTCTGCTCTCTGGTGACAGCAAAAGCACCTGAGGGAACAGCATGGAGCTGTGTTGAGGAAGGATCAGGTTGGCAGTTAGGAAAAGGTTCTTAATCAGAGGATGGCCAGGCAGTGAAACAGGCTCGTCAGGGCACTGTCATGGCACCAAGCTGCCAGAGTTCATGGAGAGCTTGGACAGTGTTCTCAGGCATATGATTTTTGGGTGGTCCTGTATAGAGCCCATAGTTGGACTTGGTGATACCTGTCTGTCCTTTTCACCTGAGGATTTGCTGTTCTGTGATTTTATTGCACGTTTGACACATACAGAGTGTTAAGAGATGAAAGGTTAGCCTTAGGTATAGGAGAAACCTAAAATTTCAAAAGGAAAGTTATGATATGACTACGACTACGGTCTGTTGCTATTATTTTATCATCACTTTTCCCTATTTTAGGAATACATTAAATGTATAAATAAATGTATAAATCATAGAAACTCTTTATGATGTAGCAGAGTTGCACCATACGGGATCCCCAACATGGAAACAATTTTTGAATGCCATAATGGGGAGAGAACGGAGATATATAGTCTTCCTTTTTATATGCTTTTGTTTCCTTGATTTTCATTTGGTTTTAATTAAGCTGAAATGCTGCTATGGGAAATCATCACTAGTAACATTTTACTTGAAACAATTGATTCCAAATCAGGAAGTTTGTGGAACACCTACAGAACCCTTATCATTGCACTTTTTCTGTTGTTTTGTTTTGGTTGGTTGTTTTTTTTCTAGAGTAAATGTCCTTTCTTTAAAAGACTAGAAATTTACTCATCATCATGGGAAAAAAGAATAAGTTATTATTGAATAAGCTTTTTTTTTTTTTTTTTTTTTTGTCCTTTTAGCAAGGACATTGCAAGGACAAGGGGTACTGATAAATGTTTTTTAAAGAAAACTAATCCTTACTTAAAAGAATGAGCAATGTTTGGAGTGCTTGAAGGCTGTTAGTTGCTGTACAGTACTCTTCTAGCTCTCACAATAAATTTGTACAAGGGGGGAGAGCATTAATATGTGTTTTCTTTTTCTTTTTCCAGGCCATCCGCTGTACACTGGTAAATTGCACGTGTGAATGTTTTCAGCCAGGGAAGATTAACCTGAGAACCTGTGATCAGTGTAAACATGGCTGGGTGGCACATGGTAAGAAACGTGTGTTCTGGGCTGATCTTCCCTACTCTGTTGTTTCTGTAAATGCTAAGTATTGGAGCGATACAGACAGCAGTGATACCTATTTCTCTGAAAAGCTGTGCTCTCTGGGCTTCTGCAAGTGTCGGTACTTTTTTCACATCAATTTCTAGCATGGAAATATGATAGATTGGAAATACTATAGGTTACTGTGGCAATAGGTACCACTGGAGTTGGTACCTAGTTTGAGCTTGTGTACAACTGAAAAGTGTATCCTGACCTCCAGGAAGTTATCTGATTGTAGCAGATCTTAGCAGAAAGGGAAGAGTTTGTAGTTTGGTTGCACAGCAGAGTTTATATTGAAAATTAGCATTGGCCAGTAAATTGCTGAGTCCAATGGAAATTCAAATGTACCAATGTCAACCTTTCAGTGCTTGGATATCAGTAAAATCAGTGTATCCAATTCAGCTGAATGAAATACTTGATCAGTGTGTTGAACCTCTCTTCCCTATATTTAAATAGATGACAAAAGAATTGAGAGATTTAAATCCCTCTAAAAGGCAATAAAACACACTCCACAGGTCTTAGTTTTTATTTACACTCCACTATTTTGTGTATTTGTTGTTTTCTTGACAGTCTGAATTAAGATATGTTTAAGAGAAAGAAACAAAGCCAGACAAAATGAGGAGAAAAGTAAGGAGAACACCTAACATGGTTTAATTGAAAAGCAAAACAAAACAAACAAACAATAAAAAAAAAAAGAAAAAACAAAAGGAGTTCAAAAAAGAAAAAAAAAAGAGACAGCACAGAAAAATTAAACATATTTGCAGAAGAAATTTGAGATTTTTTCTTATTGTCCAGGCTGTAAGCTAGCGCAGTCTTCATTCTTCTCTTCTACCAGACATTCAGTGGGTTACACTTAATAAATTTTATTTTATTTTTATAAAACCTGGATTGGAAGACTAGTGTGCCTCACATGCACTTGATCTCTGCATATTTAGTACATGATTTTGAGTATTTTGCCTGAACTTTCTGAATTAGTGCATGTGTATGCTCAGCAAATTCAACAGCAACAAATGCCAGAGAAGTTTTTAAAAGATTCACACACCTGGAAAACAAATCAGGAATGTGGGCACAAAGCAGTTCTGTGTCACTTTGTTGTTGTATGTACAGCCTGCCTAATGGTAGCCTGACACCACCAACCTGGTAGTTGGTTACAGATTTGCTATGTACTAAATTCTGCAAGGGTACTGCCTGTTTTCACTCCTCTTAATTACTGGAAAGAAATCTTTAGTCACAGTATAACCAGGCTCACATTTATTGGAAGGACCTCTAAACCTCACAAAATTCTGGAGCTCATGCATGCTTCAGATTTTGTGCAGAATCAGCAACTGAGGCTTTGCTCATCCATTGGTAGGGAAGGCTTACCTAGGTATTTTCCAGCATGTCCTCCTGTTGAGTAAAAGGGGGTCTGGCACTTGGATTCTCGCACATAAGTATCCCAGTTTTTATTTTTAACCAGTACATCTCAGAAGATGATGCTCAAATTTTTCTAATAAGCACCCCTCTATTATGTTGTTGAATTAAAAATTAGTGTATGAGAGTAATCTGAGATAACCACAGGGCTCTGCTTTTCAAGTCCAGGATGTCAGAAGGTGAATGTAAGAATCAGTGATGCACCACCCTTTCCCATAACTGAGTACTTAACATTCCTAATACAAGACTTAATACAGTTATATATTATTGCAAAGTGCTTGTTTTACTGCAGTATTGCACAAAGAATGCTCTGCTATATTTTTTCTTAATGCTTTGTGTACAGTCATCTAGAGTATTTACATTTTGTGGTAGAGCAAGACTTGTCACATATATGTTTCGTATACTTCTCAAATCACAGGCATTTCAATTACTTTCTGGAGACTGTGATGGATCCACTTTCAGTTTTTGATCTTAACTGTTTTCCGCAATACTGAGGACAACATTCAGTAATCTGAACAATTCAGTGCACTGTATCACCTGGGTTTTAAAACGACTGAATCAGGCTGCTGTTCAGAAGTGATTTTCTTTAAACCATTAACACTGCGCTTTCGGAAGATGTTCCTTGAATGCAAATAGAATTTCCTACTACTTTAATTAAAGGGTTTCCTTCTGATTTTTATTAATGAATTTCAACTCAGATCCTTGACACATGATGTAGTGCTTCTCTGAATGTAATTATCAAAGAATAGGTGTTTCCAACAGGAAGTACCGTGCTTATTCAGTTCTGATAACCTAGAATCATAATTACCCAAACAGATCAAAAATAGCTTAGAACTGCAATCTTCTCACGCTCTACTTGACACATCTGTGCTGAATTAATGCATATTAATAGCTGCCATTTGAAATGTTGAAATTCTTGGAGTGCGCAGGAAAGGGCATAAAGCCCCCGCAGTATTATTGCACCTTGCAGCTGCTGGCCTGTGTTATTTTTGTATATATATTTTCCTATTTCTGATGTCTTTCTTATGTTTGTCTTTACTCGCCTGAAATGAGCTGCACACTTCTTGAAAGGAAAGGTTCCCTGCAAGTAAAGTATTTTCCTGTTTGGAGGTGCCATTGTAGGATGTCAATACATGAACAGATTCATCAGAGGAGTTCTTTTGTGGGAAGATAAATGATTCTGTTGGCAATAGCTCATCTTGCAAAGTTTTGACCACGCACCCTTCTGCTGTAGTGTTAATCCTACTGCCAGTGTCTTTAAGGCTGACGCCAAAAACTGCAGAGTATCACAGCATTCTAAAGAACTGCTGTGAATAATAGGGAATACATTATTTCTACTGTGAATCTCTGGATGTTTTAAGGGATTCATATAAATAGATTGTTCTTTTTTTTTTTTTCCAGCTGAAGTCTCACTTTCATATGGTCAGCTTGAATGGAGATTTATTTTCTATAAGAAAAGCTGAATGGTTTAAATTGGATAAACCATTTTCTAGACTTCAAGCAGGCAAACAGATGATTTTATGCTTTTTTCCTGCAATTTTTTAAGTGGTTAATATGCTTGGAATAGTCCACATGGTGAAAATTAAAATCTTATTAGAATGTTAATAGTAATTCTTTTTTAGTACAATTGATTTTAGCACAAGCAGTTGCTATTTTGTGGCCTTTAAATAGTGTAGGAGTAAGATGACTAAAAAAAATTGTCAAGACTTTCTTGATTGTTTGAATATTTTTGTCTCCCGATATTTTTGTTTTTTTACAAGTAGTATGCTATTCTGTATGAATTTAGTAAAGACACTTCACTAGTTTTGGCACAAAAAAAAGCTTCTTTCCTAGATTATATTGGAAACCATGAGAAAAACAAATCTTGCCACCCACTTTCCATTCTAAGTATATCTTAGTCTACTATAAAAAAAATTAAGCAAGTCTGCAGTCTAAAGATGTTGACATCATTAGCTTTACGTTATGTTTTGTGTGTCATTGGTATCAGAATAACAGTGACTGCACTGCTAATAAAAACACTTATTACCTGGTACTGCTGATCAAAAGACCAAGTGCAGTATCAATAGGAAATAGTGTCTACTCTTTGTAACCGTTTTGTTCCACTGAAGGATGTTGAGGTGGAATGCATCATAGTGCACTAAAGCTATTATGACATTTGTTCTACTTCTTTTAGTTTCTGTATCATAGACTTTGCAGAGATTTCAAAAGTACACAATATAATAATTAAACTGTCTAAAATCAGTGTTGTATTGTTTCGAAGAGAGTCAGAAAATGTGAAAATCTCATTCTCTGTCTTACCCGCAGACTAATCACTGGCAAAGCTCAATCACACATCAACAGCATGATTTTCAATGTTTTTATTGCAATATGCATTCTCAGACTACCTGAATTTCACACCATTCAGTCTATTCTGGACAGTGAAGTATCCTGTGAACGTTTTTGTTGTTTTCCTTCTTCTTACTTCTCTCTGAGCAATCTGGCTCTTAATTCGCTATTGATCTTTGCTGTCTCTCCCTCTGCACCATGCCTATCGGCCCATAGTACCTCTGTGAGGTATACCTCACAGTGTAAGCTACATATGCCCCCATCTCCAGCCAGAGACTTCACCAGGCCTTTTTCTGAGGAACTTCAAGTTCCTTTATGTTTCAAAATATATGCATTGACTAGTAGATTTCAGTGCACAGGGCAAATCCATCAGCCTTTTCCATCTACAAATCTGACACCTGGTGAATGCTCATGGTCAGAGTCTCAACGCCTTTCATCTTGTGAAGGAACTTTCCAGCTACCAGCGTTTGAATAAAGCATGTGCTGACTTGCTGTAAATTAGACTAACAGTCAAAACAATGGTCTCCAGCAGAAAATGGAGACTGTGCTGTTGTAAGCCCAAATGTATGATGAGACCGCAACTGCTTCTTTCTTAATGGCAGAGTGGTGAATTCTACATTCTAAAGTTGTCGTGTAATGGAAAGGTGAGGTGAGAGAAAATGAAAGGAACGCAGGAGCAAGTAAATAAAGAAAAGAGAAAGAGAAATCCTGTGGAAATGTGAGAAATTGCGTCCAAGTAGCTGAAAGGACTGGAACTGGAAAAACGGTTTAGATTTTAAATGTATGCTACATAGGAATGAGAGAGAAAGGAAGAGGAGCTCTATGTTGAAATAAAAACCAGCAGGGTTCCTGTGTTTGTCACTGTTCAAAGTTGCTAAGTGAAAGAAATCCAGGTTTGCAAAGTCAAAGGTCACTTCTAACAAAACAAAACAAAAAGCAAAAGCAGAATATGTCATACATCTTAGAGTCTCTAGAAGCTGGCAGAAGGGCCACGTTACTCTTTTCTTAAAAACTGGAAAAAGGATAGAGAATCAACACTAAAAAGTGAAAGGGAAATATAATCCTGTTATTATTATGTAGTGGTTAAAATAGATGGGTTATTTTTGTATTGTTCCATAATATTTTAGGAAGAGTCACAGCCTTAGCATACCAAGCATACTTTTTGTTTTGTTTTCAGCTTAGTTAATTCTATAAAATGCTTTAATATGACCTGAAAACATAGAGTTTCAATTTTGGGGGGTGTTACATAGACATTTTTGGCAAATAAATTAATCTTAATTAATTAATAAGATAGGCTAGCTTTTCATGGCTTCATAAGCAAAACTATTTTAAGTCTTGTCTGGCTTTTCTTGTACTTTATTGACAAAATCCTTTTGACCCATCTGTATTAACTTCCTCCTGACCCTGAAGAGTGAGATGTATATTTCATTACTCAGTTTATTCCAAGAACCTTACCTAATTCATTACTGGTAAACACTTTCTCTGAGTCCCTCCTCCAGCTTGTGCCTTCATTTTTCCTTCCATTCAGCAGCAATTCCCAAAGTGGTCAATGAAGTTCAGAGAAGATGCTCTCTATTATCTTGGGGGCACTGGGATCCACAAATCTGGTTTTAAAATCTGCTACATTGGTAAGAATGATATAGTGTAGGGTTTTCTTTCAGTTACTCTGAGATGACTCTTAATGCAAGACAAGCTGAGGTAAAAACAAAGGAAAGTAACCAGGCATTAGGGAATCAAAGAAAAAATGTGTTATTTCAAAGATTTATTAGACATAAGTAATAGAAAGGAAATAGTTATTCCAAGAAAAAATAAAAAGGCTTTCTTTTCCATTTTTTCATTCCATGTATGCTTACTTATCTATATTGTTAAGGGTTTATTCATTGTGCAAATTCAGCATCCTCAGGTGCTGAGGAGGGCTTTCCTTGGGAGAAAACCACAGTCCCTAAAACACGTATGTTGACACACATCTCCTTGGATTTCTTTCAGAGTCCATTCAGATTAAAATCTTTTTTCTCTTCTTCCCTGCCACCCTCAGGAAATCTTGATTCTTTAATCTGTCAGGAGGAGATTAGATCTTCCTCCCATGAATCTTCTGGTACGTGGTCCTGGGTTTGAAAATGCTAATATCTCTTGGACACTGTTTGATGACGTTAGCCCCAGACAGACCTTAGGCTGTCAACTAAGGACTGCCGGAGAATTTGGTAAGCCTTAAGCAGAATCGACCCATTCTGAAGCACAGTGTTCTTTCTCGCTAGACTCTACCATATTCACATCCCAAAGTGAAATCCTTTCTCACTGTGACCATTATATTTTATGAATTTTTTTTAAGTCACTAGTGATATTTGTAGTCTTTTGGAACTGGAATGAAAGCCATCAGATGCACATTGGGAACTCTTATTTTCAACCAACACTGCAACAGTCAGATTGCTTTGTGTTGGTAACTGTTTTGAAGGTAACTTTTCTCAGTCCTTTTGGAATACCACAATGCTGTATTCCATGTCCTCATATCCACACACAGTGCATATACCTGTAGAAAGACTTTTTGTACAAAGGCTGAATTCTATGGCTGGGAATCCCCGGGCATCCTGGAGGGCATCCTGCCCTTTTGCACTGCATACCTGTGCTTGCCACCTTGCTGCAGGTATACTTTACAAAAAAAAATGACTATAAAAATAAAAATACTCTGTAATAGTTAAAAAAGAATTGTCAATATTTCTGCTTTTGTTCTCTTTTGTGGGGGATAATGTTTATTTCATGCATGTGCTAAGTAATTCAGATAGACTCAGCGTTTTGGGCAAGAATAACTTCTTTGCAGAAGAGAATGGTATTTTGAGAATGAAATCAGATATTTGAGCATTACAGATATATTTTTTCTCTGTCCTTGCCAATTCTGTTTTTCGTTACATAAACTGAGAACATAGTCTTTATTATTTAAGTCTTCTTTATCTATTGCCATTGTTGACTTATTTTTTGGAACTCTTGCTACCAGTACCTCAATTTTCCTGTCTCTGAAGTACATACAAGGCCACTATAATAGCTTTTATCTACCTATACTAGCTTTAAAATGCCCAAAGAAATGTAGACTGAGGGTATCACAGAAGAGCAAGATACTATTATTCAGTGTCCGTGATTACCTGAAATGACTTTTCACAGGGAAGGCTTCATTTCTTTTTTTCTTTTTTTTTTAACCAAATAACATGGGATAAAATGCTAGAAAATGTCTTGGATATCTTATCCTCTCTTCCTAAGTAGGTATCTGCTAAGGAAAAAAATAGACTTGTTATATGCAAAGTAGAGCAAAGGCAAAAGAAGGAGTGATTTTTATCAGCACTTGAAATCCTGTAGATTCCATAAACAGCAGAGACAGCTTCTTGGGAAAACAGTCAGTGAAACATTTGATCTTGTCCCATTAAATGTCATGATGGGATGTTCACTACATAGCATAGCATCAGTATAGGAAGAAAGAAGTGTCTGGAGCTGGCTACTTGATTTCCACACGAGCAGCATAAATCCTGTGCGACCTGAGGGTACAATCACCAGCAGATTTCTGGGGCAGCAATGGTGACATTGTTTCTATGACATGCATCCACAAGTCTCTAGCATATTTAGGTGATGGCACCTGCATACTTGCCTCTTTTAACACCTATGCTACTGCATATGAACTGCAGTGATGTGCTAACCACTATATCATTTTATTACACTTTATTACATCATAAATTTTTATATCTTCTTAACGATCCTACAAGAAGCTTAATTGTTTATAGGAACATCTTAATTAACTAGAGTTCACTAGGTTAAGCAGAACACAAATTGGAAGAGTTCTAAGTGAAACAAGCCTTACTATTCCATTTCACATAGCTTCACAAGGTTAAAATGGGATCTGACTACAAGAATAAAAAATTCATACTGCTTTCAGATGCTACTATGTAATGGTAATTCCATTGGTAACTTTACCCAGATTTTTGTTGTGCAAATGTGAAACTCAGTGGGAATAAACTTTTTTTCTTTTACTTCCTAGGAAGAAGTTTGTCTATAGCACCTTTATAAGGAAACTTGCCCCAGATTAATTTAGCGGACAATAGTATTACTTTGCTATTCCACTTCTTTCTTGGTTTTAGAAAAGGTCATATAAGAAATGTATAATATGAGTTCCAAAGATCTCTCTTATTGTGGCCTAATTGTTACAATCAAATTTTCTGAATTGTATTAACAGGAGATTTGTGAAATGATCGCAGTACTTGAATTTTATTGCCGTTCCTCACAAATGTCTTATTTCATTGAGGGGCTATGGTGACGGGTAAGATTGGTGTTATCAGTGGTAGAACTAGCTGTATGAACCTGTATTCCGAGGATGTGAATATCTTCAGCCTGGAGAAGTGGCAGAATATCTCTCATTGTACAAGTAGGTCATTCAAGCTGTCAGAGCCCTAGATGAGCTAATTTAAGATTTCCCTTTCAATACCAGGCAACCTCCATAAATCCCTTCAAAGATATACTTTTCTATAAGCCTGTGAATAAGACAGTGTAAGTTGGGGTGTATTTGTATTAAGATGGAAATCCTCCAATTCCAGACCACCAATCCAGGACACCAAATGTGTTGCTGTCAACACTTTATACAGTGTGTCAACCAGGTGGTGTCAGTCCAGTTAAAATACACATTGGCCCCAGTTCCACCATTATTAAGCAGAGATCCTTATGAAGGTGTTAATGGCTGATAGGAAGGAAGCATTGGAGTTTCAAGACTAAGAGATAGGAAAGAGCAAATGTAAAGGCTAGCCAAGGTAATAGTAGTACACTGTCAGTCTATGTTTCAAGGAGCATCAAGAGTTGGGCTGTCCAGCAAGGGGATCTAAATTGGGAGCCCAGAAAACTGCAACAATGATTGTGCCTGTACCAGTGGACCCAGTGCCCAGAATCTGATCACAGTATGTAAAGCCAGGTACTGCTAGTACAGTATATCCAAGCCTGAGATATGGCTGAGGGAACAAGTCAGGGTTCATCCAAACTCCAGTCATGAACAAGAAGGTGAAGTCAGAGGCAGCGTTGGAGACCAGAACATGAGGGTCATCCAGAACACACATCTAAGGTGTAGCTTAGTTAGGGAATGAAGGTCACAGCCTTGCTTACCCACAGTAAGGAGGGGTTTTGCACTCATGGAGTGCGATTACAGTGTGATGTCTGGAGAGTATGGCCAGCACAGTGAAGATCAGAGTTACTGTCTCTAGCAGGGACGATGGATGATATTGACACACAAAAGAGCAGCTGTATGCTGGGACCCTCCAGTAATCATCTGCGTCAGGGTAATCATCAGTTGTGAAGTCTTCCTTCACACACGCAGAAATGTGCACTCTGACAGGGGACTGCAGAAGAGAAGAGGTTGTATCTCATCTTCCTTATCGTGGGCCCCATAGTCAGGTGTCTTCACTTATGCAGTGTGACCTATCAGGTAGTGTCTAGTAGCCCAGATGTTTTTCTCGGAACTCAGAATGAAGATCCTTATTGCTTGTTCCTTTGAACATGTTAGTACACATTAGCTATCGACAAGGAAGAGACTGCTACCTTATTTATTTGAGGGTCAATTCTGAGTTTTTAAAATGTTTTCCCAATATAGATGCAACTACACAGAGTTAGATCTAACTTTCATTTTGCAGGAAGAAGTTAGGAGGAATTGTTGTGGGGTGGTTTTTTGTTGTTGTTTTTATTTTTTGTTGTTGTTATTGTTTTTGTTTTTATATAGGAAGAAAAAATAAAACACCTGTTTGACTTGCAGGAGTTGGTCAGGGAGGCTGTTTTCCCTATATGACAAAAGCGACCGGAACAGGCCCCTTTAAAAAAAAAAAAAAATCAGGTTTTTTTTTTCTCCTATTTCATGTGAGCATTGGCAGGAACTCTGACAAGCAGTTCTTCATATTTTATTATGTTCTTGTCTGGCAGAATCTCTGTCAGGCAAAAACCTTGTCAGCGGAAAACCTGTCGTAGGATCAGAGGAGACAAAAACAGGTGTCACAGAGGCAGTCAAAACTGAAGGGAAAAAAAGATTAGGCTAAAGAGAGAAAGGCAGACAATTACATTAATGCCATTGCTTTTATCTTATAGATGTGTGTTATTATCTCGGGGTGCTGAGTGCGCAATTGCCTCAAAGAAAAGTAGACAGGAGACAAGGGGAAACTTGATAGTTATTAACTGAAGAGGCAGTGTGTCAAAGCTGGATGGGGTTCAAAGTTTTGCAAAGGGATGAAAAAAAAATTGCAGACGGCAAGCAATGTCTGTGAACAAACTGTGGTTCTGCTTTTGGCTACATAAACTGAGTAGCAATCTAAGTGTTTCAACTTGGAATCAGATCATAGGCAGAAAAATTAATGAAAGATTTCATTCAAACCTTTTTTAATAACATTTATTTTGCGTACATGCAACTGAAGTGCTGGGTTTTTGTTTTTTTGATCTGTTATAAAAATGTTGTTAGAGCATAAGACGTGGTGAGGCATGAAGACATTTATCAGTTCAGTTGCTGTGTTGTTTGGGTTTGAAATACCTATTATCAACACATGTTTAATTTTAAAATGCAATTAAGTATCTTTTTATTAAGTGTGAACATCTGTACATGCAAGCTGTAAATTAGGAGATCACATATGTGTTCCTGTCAGAGACTAAATGCATTTACCAAATGCTTTCCATTTTTAGCTTTTAAATACAGTAAAAGGTAGAAAGAAATGTTGTTGCCTGTGAATGAGAATATATGCTATTTCCTCACTTTCCGTCATCTCTTGAAACTTAGTGAATTTTCATCTTCAAAGTGGATAAAATTGTTAAAGGAATGAAGGTAGAGTAAAATGGAATCACCAATGGATGCCATGTTGTAGCTAGTGCTTACACTCAGACAGAACAGGATGTTCATCCACCCTATAAATGTTAGTGTATCCCCACTCTCTGCTTGTGCTAAGGGATGAATGGGATAATTTCCTACACAGTAAAAATCTTTCAGCCATCTTTCAGTGGACTCTGGGAAGTTTTTTTTACTTTGGTCATCTTCTAAGCACATTTCTGAGGAACTTTTTTTTTTTTTTTAACCTATAAAATATAACGGAATACGCCATGTGGCATGAGTTAACGTGTATACTTAATACATCCTAAGGGAGGCTAACCTAGACCACCTATAAGCACTGCAGTAGTGTCCCTCCAGCATTTGGTTGATCATAGGCTACTATCTTTTCCTGAAAGGATTTGCTATTTTTTTCTCTGTAGCATGAAAAGAAGAAAATCTGAACTCTGAAAAATGTAAAGCTGTATGTGTTCACCAGTAAAACCAACAGCAAACTACATGGTTCTGCCATGCCATTAAATGTACAGTATTTATTTTACTGTATTCAGTATGCCATATTGCTGCTATAGTACTATGATTATTTTTTTTTGTATGTTGGTATTGTATATTTAATCTGTACCAATTTCAATTTCTGTTGCTGAAGAAAGCAGCCCACTTATTCAGATTAAAAATGTCTAGGAAATGCTTGGTTGTTGCTTGGACACAGACTACAGAAAATGTCTTTTTTATCTTCCTATTGACCCTTGAACCCTAGTAATCTGGAAATATGATGGTGTTTTTAAAATTACGTATTAAAATTAAAATTATATGCATGTGTATGCATTCAGACTGTGTCCCTTCTTTATAAACTAGAGAACATGCAACAAAATCAAGAGCGAGAAAACTGATTAAGCCAAATTTGGAGCTGAAATGTTGTAAGATTAATAATGGCCACCAGTACATTGTAACATACTGACACTCTTCTGTGATGTTCTGAGGTACACAGCCAGGCAGATCAGCTGAGAATAAGGATTTTCAGTACACCTTTTCATCCCTCCCCAGAAAACCTAAATATTTATCTAACAAAAATAGAAAGATGAATATGCATTAACAACTCCAGCTGCATCAAAAGTAGTATTTAAAACTCTTTTATACTCAGTGAAGGCAAAAGATGATGCTTTTGCTTTACATACTCAAAAAACAGTGTGAGAGCTTTGAAGTACAAAATTAATTAGTGTCTACTTACATTTCTTTTACTTAACAAAACTGGCTTTTAATTTGGATTACCTTGTTGAAAGACAGGGTCCTAGGTCAGTTTGCATAGCAGAGCCTATGAACTGGTCGTAGTGTTTATAAAACTAAAGATTTTATCTTTATTTTCTGTAAGTGCTTTAGTCTTACTTTATCTTTTTTCACTTCATGTCCTTTAAATTGCACAGCATCCCAAAACTCCAGTAAAATATAGATGGTAAAGAAAATCCCCCCTCCTGGTTTTATTACAGGTTAAATTTTTGTTTAAGTCAGGTAGCTAACTCAGGTGCTTAAAATAATTGAGACAGTACTCCTGTGAAGTGTTGTGTGGTTCTCAGTATCCTCTGTTCCTTTATACAACCCAAACATTCTATGATTCTTTAACTATTTCTTTCTGAAAAGGGAATTGCAAGCAAGCTGAACTTGTAATTGGATTAGATTGGCCTTTTGCTACCTGGACTTTGCACTCTGCAAACATGATACTTTTCATTTCAGCTACCATGAGTGCCCATGAAGAAATCTCCAACAATAACAAACTGAAGCTCATTGAAACCCTGCAGACAGGAATATGCACTCCTTCTAGGTATTAGGGTTATTTGGCTGTGACAAAAATAGGATTAGCAATAGTAGTGCACTAAGACCAAGATACAGGTAGTGTCTACCCTTGTTACTTTGGCAACAGATAGAAAGCCTGAAGATTGTGCACATATAAAATAATATGTAAATGTGCTCATGCAGAAGGATGTAGCACCAAGGAACATCTCACGGGTCTTCTGTGGCTTCTTAAAATTGCTGTCTGCAACAGTGAAATCACAGTAGGATTTTAATACTTGAATGCAGAAAGAAAAGTTTTCACCTGGGAATGGCAAGAAGCTGAGGAAAATTCTGAACCAAATCCTAAATAGACAAGTATCTTCTAAAACTTGTGATTAATACAGATCATAGAAGGGTTATGGGGCATCTTCAATACTTCAGAATTAGGTGAGAAAGGTAGGAAATAAAGATTTCTAATTCCTACACTAATAACACAGTTAGTAATTTTTGGATTTTGAAGGCAGTCTTCTGTACTCATTTCTTTATTAGCCTTTTTTGTCCCCCTTTCAGTAGTTAAAATTTCTGAAATAAGTACTTGTAGTTTATCTTCACCGAAAGTTGCTGCGGTAAAACACAAGGGCTGCTCCCCTCAAAATTAAAAGATTTTTCCTTTCTTCCTGTGCTGGTGTACACCTTTCTGCTCACTCTAATATAGTAACTATCCTGTTACTGTTAGTCTAAGAATTGGGCTGTTGAAAGGCAGCTGCCTTAGTTGAAGCACTTCACTGAGCCGATCGTAGTCAGTTTCTGAAGGCTGTATAGGTTGCACTGAAAAGTCACGAACATGTTCAGACCTTTCTGGGTGAAATTTTAAGCACACTAAAAATCTAAACATGATTAATAGCTCATGCTGCACCAGGAAGGGACTTACAATGTGTGGTTTATGATGCTCAAGCAGTGATACCTTCTTAATAAGGACATATCTGTTTATGTCATTTTTCAGGTATGATAAAGCTCATTCTTTTATATAGCATGTTTCATCTTGAAGTTTCCTAAGCACTTATGAAATCATACAGTGCTGTAGATAATGTTGAATGTATTCACCTGTGAAACACAGCATTGTTCATTAGCATATAGGAATCAAACCAATAATTTAGAACAGAAAATGGTGAGGAATGTCTTATATATCTATACCTTATATGAAATTAAATGGATAATTCAGGACAGCAGAATTCAACTATCTACTCTCAGATTTGTCAAGAAAGTTAAAGTTGATACTCTTGTCCTTACTGAAAGAGCAATGAAATGCAGGTCCTCTTTTTTTCTTTTTCCTTTTTTTTTGTTTCAGTTTCTAATCTAAATGAGCTAGTGTCCTCTTGAATCCTCCTAAAATGGTGTCATTACTTTGCTAATTATACTGCAGAAGAAATCAGGATTACTGCAGAATAAAACCTCAACTGTTTCCTTAGCAATCTCTTAAACTAAAAATAAAAGAAAAAGAAGAAAGAAAAATCATTGTGAAAAATTGCATTCTCCTGCCAGGTGCAAAAGTTTTCAAGGTTTTTTGTTTTTTGGATTTTTTTGGTTTTTGTTTTTTGTTTTTTTGTCTGTAGCGTGGGGTCAGCCTTTATTTTGCAAGTGTTCTTGTTCACACTCAATCTATGCTTTGTTGTATTGTAAATTATACACTTCAGTACATACCCTGACTTGTCCTTTAAAATAATGAAGTGCACTGCTTTTATTTGTTTTTACATAATGTGCAGAATAAAGCCACAAATCAAAATTGGAGATCATTTCACTGTCACTTGGAATGTTAATCCAACACATGACTAGTTCTTATTTTTCGTGTGTACGCCTTTTGAGAATCAGATGTCTATAGATAGTATTACTTGAAAACAGATGTTTTTGATAAATGGAATAGTACAGGACATCTTGTAAAAATTTCTGTCTGTTGTTCAACCAGTACGCACAGTCATTTGGAAGGACCTTTTTTATTATTTCTTCACTTCTATTGCATCTTGATCTTTTTTAGGCCATTATTCTCAGAGTGGTCTCATTACATGCTGCGGGTAATTGTCCACAGAGTTTTGTGACCTCATTCTAGCTATTAGCTTTATGATCCAGTCAGTAGTCTTTAGATCCAGACATTTTGCCAACACTCTGACAAGGGCCAATCTAGAATTGTTGTCTTAAAAAATTTAAGCAAGCCGCTTTTCTTCTTTAGGTGAAAGAACTTGCTTTTTCTCACCATAGGCACATGATGAAAGGAAATAAACTTAGTCAAATACTTTTACATACACACCTGCATATAAGCATCTCTATCTACATGGCAAATAAATTCATTTTCTAGATTTTTCTAACTGAGTAGTTTGAAAACACATTTGTTATGGTTGTGTCAAAATAACCATGTTACCAAAAAAAAGTAAAAAAACAGGTAAAAGAAAACCTAAGAAAGTATTTTTCCTGTTTATGCTTCAATCAAATCCCACCTACTAGAACTTGTAAATAAATCATTTCCATATCATGAAGCCCATATAGCAGAAGTGTTTTGGAAAGAAGTCCTTTTGGAAGAATAATTCCATCCTTCACATTCTGCAGTATAAATGTCCCGTAGAGAGATGGAGGACTGCAGTCCCTAGGCTTGCCAATTCCTTATCTTTTTTGGAAGTTAAATTAATATTTAAAGCTATTTATTCAAAGTTGACTTAACCACTAGAAAAGGAAAGATCAGACAAATCAGTTGCAAGAAATGAAGTATAAGGAAACCAGAACTCTTTGACAAAGTATTCCTTGGAGTAAATGTGTTGAATGAAGCCAGCGAGTAAATGATAAGGGCCTTTGCGCTCTGGATGTGAGAAAGCAATTTATCAAGAGTACATGAACTCTCCAGTGACCAAAAGCCAAAAAGAAACCAAAGTACATGAGAAGAAGTCCCTATTCGATTATTTTAAATACTCAGAAAAAAAATTTAAAAAAAAAAAAAAGCAGTCAGAAGCGTAGGTGCTGCAACATGCTCCGTAAAATAGAAAAGGAAATTAAATGTAAACAGATACAAAATATAGCATGTAATGCCATTTACAATTTCATAATGCTTTACTTCATAAGGGGTTAAGAATTACCTGCATCCTACAAACCTCCTCTCCCCTCATCTCAAAATTAGTCATGTTGCAGTGAATAATACGAAATTTGCACCAAATAATAAAACAAACTAATGTGTGCTACTTAGTAGCTGAATGAAGTAGCAGTGAAGACATAGGTCTAAGTTTTTAACGCATTTAAGACGCCTGTTTTCTTTTCGACTCCGGAAGATAAATCTGAAATCTTTTATGGTCCCAGTCAATTCTGTGCAGTTCCAATGTTGGTCTTCAGTTAATTATTAATTTTTCATATATTTTTTTAAACTGAGGAGTATGATTGTGGATGCCCCGTCCCTAGAGACATTCAAGGTCAGTCTGGATGTGGCTCTGGGCACCTTACTGTGGTGGTTCGTGACCCTGCACATAGCAGGGGGGCTGAAACTGGACGATCACTATAGTCCTTTTCAACCCAGACCATTTCATGATTCTGCAATTCCCTCTGAGACTCATGTGAACACCATTCTGCTCTGTGGTTAAAAGTTAATTAACGCCCCTTGGAAAATGGGACTGTTTTGGAGTGTATTTGTGGTAAAGGATCACCCAGGTGAATCTTTCTATAGAAAATAAGCACATCTACTTTATCTGATGTGATTACATGATTCTTTGGAATTATTTTCTTGCTTTCCTATTATCTCTTCCCTTATACTTAATCCCTTTTCTTTCAGCCTTGGACAAGCTTAGTACTCAGCACCTCTACCACCCAACCCAAGTGGAGATCGTGCAGTCCAACGTTGTGTTTGACATCAGCAGCCTGATGCTTTATGGTACCCAGGCTGTGCCGGTTAGACTGAAGATACTACTTGACCGACTCTTCAGTGTACTGAAGCAAGAGGAGGTGTTGCATATTCTACATGGCTTAGGATGGACACTTCGAGACTATGTTCGAGGCTACATTCTTCAGGTAGGAAATAATATAAAGCGTGTTTACAAACCTTTTTAATTGACATTTTTTACACAGAAATATTCACTGTGCACCCAAAAGAAGAGAAAAATGTTAAGCACATTTCGTGTGCTGTGTTGAAGACTAATAATGATTTTGGCAAACTAAAAAATTCAATTTTTACCTAAGCTAAAAATATGCAGTCTCTGTTGTACTGTAGTGTGCACTTGTACTTGCTTATGCTTATTGTAGGAAATACCTTGAATACTGAGGTTAGGCTAACTGCAAGCCTGACTTGGTCATCTAAGGCAACTGGCATATTTTCAAGGGCTACTGTTCGATTTAAGAACGCAAGGTCATAATCATGAAACTATTTTCTTCTTATTTCTTTTCTTCTTTAGCATAATAGCAAATAAAATCATAGTTTTGTTGAGAGATGGCCCTATAAGGTGAGCTATCAGCAGCAAACTCTTATTCATAAGTCAGTTTCTAAAAAGATAGCTTTAAATCATGTTTTACATGTGGACCAGTTGAGGTAAATTATGCAAACAAAGCTCAAAATTTTAAGGACACAAAAATGAGGGGGCAAGCTTACATTATAAATATGGCCAGTAATATACTTACTGGCCTTGCTTACCTGAAAAATCATATTGTCATTTGAATTCAGAAGTGAATTATTACATTTTACAAGACTGTTTGACAGAGAATGTGATACCATATATTTCAGTGTGGGATTTCTGCATCCAGTTATTGAAGTAAATGTATGTGAAAAACTAAAAATTCTAGTTTCTGATTAGTTCTTTACTTTCTTAGGCAATGAAAGTTTGCTTGGCCCTATACAGAAAATGTGGGAATTTTTATTTCCATACTGAAGAATTCTGACTGTATTTCTTAATTCTTCTTCAATTTCCTGTCTTTTGTGTGAAAGAAATAAATTAACCCTGCCTAAATACATAGCAACTTTAATATTCTGTGTTCTTGAGTATTTTCTTAAATGCTCTATAGATAGATTTTTCAGAAAAGTGTTCTGAATTGTAGAGCAGTCATAAAGAAAGAGTAATAAAAAGGCTATTATTATTGTAATGAGATCCTATTATTAAGATACATACAAAAGTGGAGTTCTTTAATGTTTTAGAAATCTCTCAGGCATCAGCATCTATTTTATAAAAGCTAAATGTTACACATTTGTACATTATAAATATATGTTTTTGTTCTGTTGCCAGAAACAGTGGCTGGATGGCCATGCACAAAGAGTTGTGGTCACTTGAGTTAAATCCAGTTGGCATGTGGTCATGAGTGGTGTACCCCAGGGCTTGGTCCTTGAGTCGCTTCTATTTAACATGTTTATTAATGATCTTGATGAGAATATTGAGTGTACTCTCAGTAAGTTTGCAGATGACACCAAGCTGAGAGGGAGTGTTGATCTGCCAGCGGGTAGAAAGGCACTATAGAGGGACCTGGATAGACCAGATCGATGGACTAAGGTAAATTGTACTGGTTTCAGTAGGGCCAAGTGTCAAGTCTTGCATTTTGGTCACAATGAGAAGGTCAGCCAACCCTACAGGATTTGGGAAGAGTAGCTGGAAAGCTGCCTGATGGAGATAGACCTTGGTGTACTGATGGACAGTTGGCTGAATATGAGCCAAGAGGGTGTCCAGATGGCCAAGAAGGCCAGTGGCATCCTGGTTTTTATCAGGAATGGTGTGGTGAGCAGGAGTAGGGAAGTCATCCTGCCCCTGTACTCGGCACTGGCGAGGCCTCGCCTCGAGTACTGTGTTCAGTTTTGGGCATCTCCGTACAGAAGGAACACTGAGGCACTGGAGCAGGTCCGAAGAAGGACTACAAGGCTTGTGTAAGGGCTTGGAGAATGTGCCCTGTGAGAAGAGACTGAAGGAGCTGGGGCTGTTCAGTCTGGGGAAAAGGAGGCTTAGGGGAGACCTTATTGCTAGGGGAGACCTTATTGCTCTGTTCCAATACCTGAAAAGTGCTTACACCTTTCAGAGAGCGGGGTTGGTCTGTTCTCACTGTTGATAGGTAGCAGGATGGGGGGAAATGGCCTAAAGTTGCACCCGGGTAAGTTTAGGTTGGATGTCAGAAAACACTTCTTTAAAGAAAAGGCTGTTAAGCTCAGGAATTCACTGATTTCACAATTCACTTCACAGTGAGTGAATTCACAATTCACTCACTTCCCCAGGGAAGTGGTTGAGTCACCATACCTGGATGTGTTTAAAAACCACTTGGATGTGGTGCTCAGGGACATGATTTAGCAGAGGGTTGTTAGAGTTAGGGTAGTATGGTTAGGTTGTAGACTTGATGATTTTTCATCAAGTCTTTTTCCAATCTGAACAATTCTATGATTCTAATAGAACTTACATGTTAGTATATATATGGAATATTCATACATGTACAGATAGATCTCTATAGGTGATTGTATGATATATATGCATGCATATGTATACATGAATATTTTGTAAGATATATTAATTTGGATAGATAAATGATGGATATATAAACTGATAAATACTGCATTGCATTTAGTTTCCAGGATTCTGAATGTTGCTTACCAAAATGGATGAAAAAATATGATTTGCAAAGGAATTCATGTTAAAAAAGGCATAATTCCTAGGACGTAACTTTAGAAAATGAACATTTTATTAAATGCAGTGACTAATAAGTCACTGCATTAGGGATAACATATTATAAATGTAGACTTTTGTGTTCCCTTAGGACAAGAAGACTGAAATAAGTAGTTTTCTTGTTTTAAAAATTGTGGAATCAGGTCTATATTGATTTCGTTTTAATTGTGTGTTGTAATTACTTCAATGTATGCAAGAATGGCTTGTAATATAATTACAAAGAGGTTTATACAGTCAGGCTGTCATCTATGTATCTGAGTGGTGAGAAGACCATAATATACCATTAGATCAGAGTTCGGCTTATCTGGTTAGAACTCACAGTATAGCCCTCAAGGCATGAATTTTAGCATTACTGCATTCAGCAGCAATATATTGGGTATTATGTCAGTTAAAGGAGAACAATTATCAGTGGAAATAAATGGCAGCTGTTAATCTTACCACATATTGAGTTGGTTAGCTCGTGGCTGTGGATTGTGTTAGTGGGCTGATGAAGACCTTCCATAGGCATAGTTAAACCTGCCTGCTAAGTTTAGCTCTCGAAATCAAGGAAATAGTTGAGTGACTGAAGGGATCTCCAAAAATCATCTACCACACCCTGCTCAAGCAGTGTCACCTAGAGCTGTTTCCCCACATCCATCCTCCAACAGCTTTTGGAGATCTTCAGGGATGGGGACTCCACAACCTCTCTGAGCAAAAATGTGTTTGGTCTGCAATAAAGTTAGGAAGCTCAGTATATTACAAAGAAAGGCAATCTGCTCCTTTTAACGTACTGTGAGAAAAGTTTTGGGAAAATAACCAGATCTCTGATAATAAAGAAGGCTTCTTTAAGAAGTAGTTCTTTTGAACTATCTGATAGAAGGAAAAGAGGGAAATGCAGAAGAATGAGGAAGGAAATGCTAGTATCACTACCAGAGTGCACACTAAGAAAAACTACAGGTATTATCAAGCAGAAGGTGTTCCATGAACCTAAGAGAAATGATAGAATAATAGTGTTTCTAAATAGCAAATTAAGAAGCAGTTTGGGCAGAGAAAAATGCCGTATTTATTACTTCATTCAGTGGATGTATTAATGGACTGCAGGAAGTGAAGGAACCCTGAAGCCAGCAGAGGTAATGTGATACACTACCTTTCACATTTGGACAGTCACAACCTTGCCAGTAATGGCTGAAAGACATTAAAACCTGGCATGTTTTCTCCAGACTCTCCCCAGGCCTAATGTCTGGTGAACATATACCAATCTCTCAAACATCACTGACTGACAGTTGGGTCAGCTGTCTGATCAGGTGGGTCATTGGATAAATATTTTAGTGGAGGAAATTATGACTCCCTTGTAGAAATAATCTTCCCAACCCCATCAAGAAAAAAATAAATAAATAAAAATAAAAATTCAGAGGGAATCTTTCTGGACTGTGGGCTTGTAAATCACTGCAGTCTAGAAGTTTTTTTTATCTTTTACCTATCATTGAGGAAGTAAGTTGATGTATTTGGTTCGAAACTGTAAGTGAACCTGAAAGTTTTCTCTCTGGAATCAGCCAATGCAGCAATTGTCTTTGCATAACAGCAAATTATTGTCAGCAACATTAGCTGCTTTGGGTCATATTCAGCACCTGCTACTTAGAAATGCAATTAGTAACTCAAGTGATGTTGGTGAGGTTACTTTTGCTGTAAAGAGCAGCACTACTGTGAGTAGGTCTCCAGCTCTGGTTTGGTTCCAGCTGAGCTGAGTGAAGATGTAAGTCTGCCAGCTGTTCTTCTCTGCTCCCCACTGGAAAATACTTCACCCTTCTCATTTGCTAGTGTAACTACGTGTGCAATGACTCCCTAGCCCAGTTCCCTCCAAAGGAGCTGGGTTAGAAAAACCCTCCTGCTAAGAGTATACAAGTTAACTCTGATTATTCTGAGAGGTAAGGGTTAGAACAATTATACCACTAGAAATGAACAGCTGGGGCATTCGACTTTTAACTGCAGACAGCAGGACATGTGACCACAACATACAGGCTATAAACTGACCCTATGGAAGTACTGATTCAATGTTCTATTTTCAGTAATAACTCAACACCCCTTTAACTCTCTCTTGATCAAGTAGTTGTATTCCCTTAGAGTAAAGGAGAAAAATACATACTATTTCTGCAGTAAAAGGAGGGAAGAAGAAGCACGGAATATTTAAGTGATCAGTTATTTGAAGAATAATTTCACTTTTACCATCATTCCTCTTTAAAAAATTAAATTATAAACAGTAGCTCATAGGCATCTTGGATGCTAGACTCTCTGTTGCTGCTCCCTGTCACGAGAAATAAAACATTTCCCTCACTATCTGCCCCTACCTACATCCCCCCCTGAAAAAGAAATGCACAAAAAAGCTGGAAAATCATGAGTACAATATGGGCCCAAAAGGTGACACTGTTTAAAAAGTCTGTTTGCTGGACACCATTTGAACCACGAATCCTAAAAATTAAGATCTCAGAATCATAGAGTCATCAAATGGTTTGGGTTGGACGAGACCTTGAATATCAGCCAGTTTCAACCCTCTGCCATTAGGCTTCCCACACACCATTCAAGCTGGCCTTGAACATCTCCAGCGATGGGGCATCCACAACCTTTGGATGAGATGTTCCAATGTCTTACCGCCCTTTGAGTACAGAATTTTCTCTGAAAACCTGACCTGAATTTCCCCTCCCTTTAATTTAAAACCAGTCCCCCTTGTCCTATCACTATCCATCTGTGTAAAAATTCAGTTTCTGTTTTGCTTATAAGCTCAGTTTAAGTACTGCTGTGCTTCAGTGAGGTCCCCCAAAAGTCTTCTGTTCTCCAGACTGACTAGCTCAGATCCCTCAGCCATTCTTCATAGGGGAGGTACTCCTGCTTTCTGATCGTCTTTGTCTTCTGATCATCTTCTTAATGGTAACATTGATGCTGAAAACTGATTAATTTTGAAGTGATTAGAAATTATTTTCTGTTTCAAGGAGATTGTAAATAAAAGTATGATGCTCTTCTTGCTTCTGTGGATTCCAAGTCTGCTAATTATAGAAATAAGAATGAAAAAATACCAGAAATTAATGATATCATAAAGTCATAGAATGGCTTATTAACAACGAGCACAGATGAAAATTGTTTTACTGTTCTTAAAATTAAATATTGCCCATTGTTGACTTGTCTGTGCAGAATTTCAGAAAAGCATGAGTTCTGTTAATTTCTCATGTCTTTTAAAGACTTTCTCTTAGCTCTCTTGTCTGTACTCATTTTTCTCCTTTTAGGATGTTTGAACTTTTGCTACAGAGCCCAAGTGCAAGGTCTATTTAATTATAGAGCTTGTCAGCCTCTGAAGTTTAAACATAAGGAACATTAGAGAAGAAAACAAACAAACAGCAGATCTGCAAATAATAGCTTTTCCAAGCTAGGCAAGTGGTGTCAGGTCACTGTACTGATGATAGGATACTTTCAGTTCAATGTAGAAGAGCTGCTCTGAAAGTAATGCCTCTTGTTTTATTGTATTGGCCCACAGTGTCAGTGGTAGATGTTGGTGGTATGACAGTAGAGTTGAACCTCCCCCCTGATATTCAATTACATTTTGTTGCCATGTGATACGTGGCAGCAGAGGAGCACTCTGACAAAATGGTGTCTGACACAAAAATGCATCTGAAGCGAAGGCGTGGAATTGATTTCTGCCTTTAAAAAAAAAAATAAATGGCACAAACTGACATTCACCAATATTTGCTGAATGTTTATGGAGATGAAACAGTGGATGCTGGCACATTGAGACAGTGAGTGGTGTGTTTCTGTAGTGGCAACAGTGGGTCACCTCCGTTGGTGCAGATTTTATGAGTGCAGCATGAAGGCTCTTGTTCATGGGTAGCAAAAATTCCTGGCTACTGGTGATGACTATATCAAAAAATAGTGTTTTGTAGCAGCGAATTTGCTCTATCACTTAGTGCTATTGTGCTCTCTGTATCTGTTGTAGTTTCCATGGAAATAAATAAGACAGCATTACTTTTGATGTGACCTTCCTGATCTCCTCTATATAATCATAAGTCAAGTGAAGTTTCTGTCAGGCTTTTTTTCTCAGGTTTCATCAGTTCATGATGGGAACACCTGTCAGTTGATTGCAGGCTGTATTGTTTGTGATAGAGAAAACAGAAAAAGTAGGAATCAAATCATTATATATATGAAAAAATAAAATTAACCATTGCAACCCAGAAAAGTAGCAACATCAGTATAATAAAAATGGCTTTTCTATTCAAAGGTTGTGCATTTATTGAATTAATATCTCTTATCATTCCTCATGAGTCTGTCAACTTCTTAATACTTTGAACTTGTTTTGTTGCCATCACTGGAAAATTTTGAAGCATTTTACAAAGCAGTCACTTACGTAGTCTGTGTTTCTCTAAATATTGCATCCTTTATACTGTCAGTGAAACTTGTGCAGACAAAGTTTAAGAAACAGTTTTGCTAATGTTTATATCAAAATTCAAAGTTGGAACCAGGCTTTTAGTATGTAAGCTTATCATTTCTACAGCTGCAGCACGTTTCATTACTTGATAATAGAGTTACCTTTCATTTGTAGCATTATTTGCTTTTTTTCAGTTTTGTTAGAAACACTATTATTTTACATTTTCTTTCCCCTTGTAATTGGTGGTAATGCTCACATATGTTCTTTTGTTCCAACATAGTTTTTCAGTATTGGCCTCTGAGCAACTAAGATTCCAAGTATTTATCCAGACTTCCAATCTCCCAGTATAGATGGGATTTAAACCTGGGTCTTCTCAGTATGTGTCTACTTCAATTCCGACTGACTTCTGTTGTGTTTTGGTTTTTTCTTTCTCCCACCCCCTTCCGCCTTTTTTTTTTTCTTTTTTCTTTTTTTCCCTTGCTTATCTTCCCTCCTTCAGCCTCACCTTAGTTTCACAGAGATGAAAAGGATCTGTTAGATGATGTGTCCATCTCCTGAGTTTTCCATTCCTCCCACAGCATCACCGCATGCTAATATTTGCGGCTGTGATCATCTGGAAGAGTTTCTCCTTTCCCATGTGAGTTAGTTTAGCATGACTCTCCTGCACTTTTGTGAAACAGAGATTCTCTGCTGTGCCCCTTGCTCCTTTGTATTCATCTCAGCTATACTAATCCAGGAGTGACTATCCTATCTCTACTCTAAAGAGAAAGAAAAAAAGCTGAGATAAACCTTTAAGGACTGAAGAGGGAGATAGGAACCAGAGCACAACTGCTGAGCCTCAGGGAAGCACTGTTGTGTATGAGCAGAGCAGTGTCACTTTTTTTCTACTGTGTGAAATGCTTTCAGATTTTCTCTGTATCTGCATTAACTTGCCCACCATCTCCCCACTGCTTCTGATGACTTACCTCTAGTAACACTACCAAGCACACTAGCACTACATGACTCTATTTATCATGACTGTTAGCTCTTGGACTGGGAAAGAATAAAAGTAAAGGCCAAAGAGTTTGATGCCTCTTTTGAACGCCACCAGGGCAAGTTACGTGACAACAGATGTCTCAGTAACATGCAGAGATCATTTGGATTTCCATAATATGTGTGGCTGGAGAGCTGTGCTATTGCTGCTCTGTGTCTTGCATCTTGCATGGGTAATGAAGCAGAGGGCTCCTGTAACCCCTGATGATCAACAATGCTAGTTCTTAATGACTACAATGAAATAGTCAAGCCTTTATAATTATAGCACTTCACATGGCTCAGAAATGCAAAGATGGCCTTTTTAATAGCAAACATTTTTGTCTATGGAGATGAAAAAGAGCTGTGTTTCTCCTAACTGTGATGCTTGCTGTTTTCAGCACTGGACTCAGACACAGTGGTCAACAGTGGTCCACAGACTGATGCACTTTCACACAGCTGGGCACAACTACAGATACAAATTGGGGAAATGGCTGTTCTCTGAAAGTCTGTCAGGCATATGCCAGGACTATGTGTGCTTTCTTTCAAAATGTATCTGAAAAGCTCTTCACCTGCCAAGGCTTGAGTTCATGGTCCTGTGTTTCTCTTCTGATAGTTGATGAAGAAACACTAAAGCAGAGTGGGGGATGAAGGAGGTGGGAGGAATAGTTCACTCCTTGGGCTGGTTTAGGTGTGAGTGATGCCATCAAGCACTGCTGGAGAAACAGAGCCCTGAACTTGAGTCTTGACAGGTGAGCCAAGAAGGAAACTATTTCCAGCTTTCTTGCTTCAGAATCTGTTTGAATTTGTATTAACTGTTCATGGTCACAGAAGGTTTTCAGTGAAATACATATATATATATACATAAATAAATGCTATCTATGTTAATGTTACTAATAGATCACGTATATGCATGTGCATGTGTTTATGTGTATGCGACTAAATTCTCACTTTTTCAGACTGATCCACCATTGATGGGGGGCTTTTCTTCTAGACTGGAGAATCATTTTTCATGCAGATGATTGCCTTGTTGAATCTTTCATCAGAAGATATCTTGCACTATGCAAAGAAATATGGCCACCAAATTAAGGACATGATCTTGGAATTACTTTCCATCTCAATTTTCTTGTAATAAATGCAGTGAAATATTATAAAACAGAGAAAACAAAAGGATATAAAAGTGTTGATCAAAGGCAAATGTGTATGTTTTGGGAATTTGGGGGAGGAAGGTAACAAGTTGGGATAGGAATCCAAGGAATTAACATAATTCTTCTTAGAAATAGAGCTCAAAAATTAGAACTTCTGCTTTTTTTAGACTGTCCTGTCTACCACGGACCTTGGGTGGAATTCACATCATGGCCGTGGAGGTGATAAGGTCATGATATTACCCATTCAGCTACACATCACTGGAGATTACCTCAATTAGAAAATACAGAGTCCAGACCACTGCACTTTAATAGATTTAAGACTTTTCCCACTTCAGATACCTCTGGATCTGAGTTGAGGGGTAGTTTTTATTGTCTGTGTGTCAGCACTGGCTTCAGGCACTCGTGAAATTTAGGCCCACAGACACTTAGGAATCAGGAAGGACCACAGAGAATCAAACTTGTCATCTGTTCAGCATTGGTTGATTTACTGCTTTTCTTCAAGTCCAAGGGATCTCGAGGGGACTTTTTCCCTTGCAGCACTGATCTTTCGATGAGGTGCTAGTGCCTGTCCTGAGCAATAAGAAGGAATAACAGTGAAGTGTGATTGGCTCTTATTAGGAGGGGTAAATGTCATTAGCACTTACTGTTGCCTTCTAGGCAGTCAGAGCACAGACAGATAGCCCCCTTTTACTATCAATGTATGTTTTGAATCAAATGAAGATGAACTCATATATTTTAATTAAGAAATTTACTTTCCTGTACTGAAAAATCATCTTTGATTTGGTTGTCATTTTGTACCACATCCTAGAATTCTGAATACTTAACTTGAAGCCAGGAAACATGCATTATCTGACTGGCTCTAATATATTAACTTGCTGCATGAGTCCTTTGTGCTTCAGCTTGATTTCTCTCTTCCCCCACGGCTTTTACAAAATGTTCTAATCATCCCAATTAATACTTGAATGTTGTTAATTAATGTTTATGAAGTGCTTTGAGATCATCTAATGAAATAGAATGTGTAATTAGTATTGTTCTTTAGTCAAATTCTGAAATATCACCACCACTGGAACAGTAGTTTCAGTAAATAATATTTTAAATAGTCTTTTTAGCAAATGTATGAGGAAGAATTTGTTACATATTTTTCCTTTTATAGCAGAGAAAAAATATGTCTGTTTATATCCGATGTTTCTTTAAATCCATGATGAATCTTGCATGGGCTTTAAAAAGGTCAGAATTGCACCCTGAAGTCTTACATTCCTTCTTCTTAAAAGGATGTGGAAATCTGTGTCACTAACACTTATCCTGCAAAGCAGGAAATCTCATGTAGAACAGGTAGAATTTTAGGACTTCCGGTCCTGTGTACAGCAGCTTTCTATTTTCTAAGTGTATGTACATAGCTTGCCTTGTGACATATATGTGATAGTAGAGTTTACATCATTACATTCTTATCTGTGCAGTGTGAATATTGGATGTCTTTAACCTATGTTCAAGTTGACATATGTGATAAAGGAAATGAACCTACTCACGAAGTTACTTCCAATTCTTAGAATAGCTGGAAATAATAAGGACAATGCCTGGGCAACTTTGTTCAGCTGGTTGAGTACCTGAGTGAATCCTTTGTGCCTAGTGGCTTCAGAAAATGATAGTCCCTGTAAAAGGTAAACATGATTTTAATACGAAATGGTTTACTGCCCTCAAAGATTTTAAGCTTATAAATTCAGGTGCTGAATACGGTGAGATTGATTTAAAAGATTAGTTTTTATAAAATTTAGTTTATCTTTCCTTGATATACTGGAAAACATTTGAGATTTTTGAAAAACTGCAATAATTGGCTATTCTGAAGTGGTACTCCTGAATACTAGAGAAAATAGTATTTAGGAGTATATTAAATAATATACTGATAAATAATTCTATTGGTAACAATTCAGTCACTTCTCATGTGTAACCTGGTTTCCTTAGGAGGAAACTATAGGAGTGTTTCAAAAAATGTCAAGGGATGGAAAACAAAGCTATTCTCTCTGATTTTTTGTCTAGAGAGATGTGAGGTACTGGATATACCTATTAGAGACCCATGACACACCTTTTCTGCCACAATTAAAAGCAGATAAATGTTTCTTCAGAGAAGAGGTGTGGGATAGAATAGGGTATGAAGAATGATGAGAAGTAAGCAATGTCTGTAGTAGATGCTAGCATAATTTGTCATGAAGTTTCTGGGAAACATAGGTGTTGGCAGATGTGCAGATCTATTCTGGGACACCTGAGTAGGAGAGGAGATGTGGTCAAGAGATAACAGTAGAGAGGGTGCTGGTTGTGATACACATATCCTCTCTGCTCTGGTCACTTTTAGCTTTTGTTTGCAAGGTTGTGTAGCCTGTGTTCTACAGATCAAATATAGCTAGCAAGACGATTTTATATTAAATGCTTCAAATGCCTCTTGAAAGACCAAGTTTTCCATAGTGTCTGCATGTATATATACTCTCAGAGTCAGCTACTTGGTGTGTTCTGAACTGAACAGTCCTGTAGCTTTTTATGTGTTTCAGTTGGCTAATTTTAATGCTCTGTACTAGTGCAGTACTGTTGTATGTGGTATGTATGCAATATTCAAATTGTAGGCCTGGGGCGGAGGTGTTGAATCTGGTAATTGAGAGAATTCTGCTGTCTTGAAGAGTTAAATCAGTCTTTGGGTCAATTTTATCTTTGGGTCAATTTTCTTGGGCCTGGAAACAATGTGACATAAGTAACTTGATCTTTACACTTTCGTCAAAGAAATTTAAAAATACCAGACATTTGCTTTTAATTAAATAAAAAGACATTTTATTTATTGGGGTGTTTTTTGGAGAGTAGTAAACAATGGGACCAAAAGGATTAATGAAAATATAGTACATTACCATGAAACTGCTTGTTATGTCAATGTAAAGATTTGTTTGGAGCAAGATAAATATATCGACGCAATTGAAAGTTTTATGGTATGGACTTTGAAGTACATGTGAGAATTTAAATGTCAAACCAGTTTCAGGTGCTTTAGAATTGTCTCAAAGTGCAAATCTGAAATGAAGGTGTAGATGTACTTTTCAGGCCTGAAAAACAGCTTCGCAAACATAGCATGAGTTTTCTGATATTAGTTACTCCAGATATTGGATATACATCAGTAGAACTTCCCCCTGTTGCAAGGCTGCTTTACATTGCAGTGCTCGGTGACTGGGAAATCCCCCACTCAGCTTCACTTCTGCCTGACTGCTCAACCCTCATTTCTTACAAGATCACTGTGCTGGAATTTCAGTAGACTTTGCAGCATACAAAAGACCATGTGTTTTTTTTGTATTTTTTTAGTAGTTATTTGAAGGGGCAGGACTCATATGACAGTGATCTCTATAAATATTTTCAGCTCTGTTCAAGGGAGAGGAAGAAAGTTCTGCAAAAGCATGAAACCTCAACAAACTTTGTGTATGTGTCCAGCTAGTGAACACAGACACTGGTAGATCCTACACTGAGGGAAAAACAGCATTTACCACTGATGGGACCTGATTGAGCAAAGTCTATAAGCATCTACCAAACTTTAAACATTTCATATCTTCAAAGTCAAAAAAAATCTACTCACGTGTTTCAGAATATGCTGTATATTTTTCTGAATTAAAGCCTCAATGACTGTTTGTCAGATTAGTCAGCTGGGTTGTGAAAGAGTTCCTTTTCTGTAAGCATTACCTTTGGCTTAAAAAAAAATAATAATAGAAGGTTGTGAGAACTCCATGATAAAGAATGTGCCAATTTAAGATCTTTCCAAAGATCTTTGCTTTAATTGTTTTCAGAGGGTAGACTCTACCTTCGCCCCGTGCAGGTTTTAGTATATCTTGTAAATCCAGGCAGAATCCAGGGATCATTTGAGGCAGTTTTCACACATTAGTTCCCTGTAATTAAGCCAAATTTTATCATGAGGGCCAAAATCCTTTTCGTCACATCCTTAATGGCCAGAGATTGACTAAAAGAATTTAATCACTTCTTTGTGCCAGATTGGTGATCTTTCTTCTGTCCTGCTCCAGGAAGAAATTTTTTGGGATAGGTGGAAAAAAGCACAACATCAAGCATAAGGTCTACTTGTCCATCTCCTCATTCTCTGTGGACCAGGTCCATTGAAGCTGCTGTATCCCTGATGCCTTTCCCTTCCAGCCACCCTACAGCACAGGGAGCCCAGGCTTTAACCTGAGTACTGAACTGAGTACACAGTAGGTAGAGATCATGAGTTGAATTTCTGTTCCTTTTGAAATATGTGGACATCACTTACCAAATAAATATCCTCTGTGAAAAAGAGGTTTGGAAAAGCATTTCTAGTACTTAACAATGACTGACTTGAAGAATCAAACACAAAGGAGAGAAGAATTTTTACTTGTCACATTTCCAGCAAATTTTGTCGTGTTCAGAAATCACCTCTTCCTTCCTAGTACCCTAATGATTTATTGCTGTTAGCAGCATGCTGTTTGTGTCACTAAGTAAGTTATAATGAATCCATAAAAATCAAACAGTACTGCTTTTTTTTTTTTTTTTTTTTTTTTTTTTTTTTTTTTTTTTGAGGAAAACAGAGGAATTCTCCTTCATTAGATGGACTCTGTGTGAGGAGTTTTAAGAATATCATATTGGATACAATAAATGTTTTGTGTAATCCCTGAAGTATTAATTCTGAGGTAGTTAGATGGTAAATAATGTTTACTGTTATAAAACAAATGCACTTACAGATTACACCATATGTTTTATAATAATTTTGTACTTCTTTTGCTTGTTTTTGCTAGAAGATAGCTGACAGGTATATCTTTGAAATTACTCTTCTTACCTACACAATTTTGTAAAATTAAATTTCAGGTTTATCTTTTGCACATACACCAACAGGCATTTATGTCACTTTGCAAACTTGACTGTCCAAATCTGTACTTCCAAATTCACAGAACTATCCGTGGAAAAATTTTACAAAAATTGACATTTCAGTTTCCATCTACGAGTGCAGGAAAGGAAGTTGTCATTTAGAGACAGACTCTGATATTTATTTTAGTAGTGCCTTACTTAGGAATCAGTGTAACCACTTATGCAGTGAGGCACTGTTTAAGTGGGCTGGAAATACCAAAACCAAGGTCATCTTGATTACTATAAATCCTGTGGATTTTAACAGTTAAGTGAATTATCTTTCATCTGACTCTATCCTGAGTCCTCTTGCGTGTGCCTGTTTAAACAAAAAATAAATTTTACAACAGTAACAAGGTATTCAATCAACAGTTTTGGGAGTATGAGTGTAGGCAGAGAAAAAATTCAAAAGGCCAAATCCCACCTATATTCAGACCCCAATTCTTTCATAGTACCTTTGAAAATGACTGCCTGATTGTTTTACATCCAGCAGTTAAGCTGAATGAAAAAAATATTCCACAATGCTTCACATTTAAGAAAAATGCATAATGGCCAACTGTAAGATAAAATGTAACAGCCTTACTCAGCTTTGACTGTATTTTTAAATATTGATTCACAGTTTGAGAAGCTCAAACGCTGAGCAAATGCACCAGTTGTCCATGGGAACCATAATGAAACAGGAAAAAAAAAAAAAAAAAGAAAAAAAAAAAATTAACCTGATGAAAAGCAGGTTATGAGCATGGTTGGCTAATACCATCTTCCCCCAGCACATCCGTGTGCGAGTGTGCACGGAGCTATTTGCCTTTTAGTGATGTTCACTTTGAAATGCCTGGGCTGAAAGCTTTGGACCAAATCCTGCAAACAGCTATGCTACTGAATCCGTTTATATCTTTATGTTTTAACAACTCTAAAGCTTTCTGAAGTGTAAACCATTTCTGGCTCACATATCTCCTCTAGAGCATGCAAGAGCACAGTACCCCTATGGCAAAAGAAATGAGAAGTGGCAGTAACCATAGATATAAACTGTTCCTTCCCTCCACCTTGGAGGAACCCAGCTGTTTCTGACTAGCCCTCTTTTTTTTTTTCTTCTTTTTTTTTCTCTTTTTTTTTTCTTCTTTTTTTTTCTCTTTTTTTCCCTGCAATTTTTCATATCCATAATTGACTGTATTTCACAAGAAGATGTATTTGGAGCTTAAGCATTTTCTTTGTAATCATTTTTCCTATTATTCCTATTTATTATTTTTTAAAAACATTAGCTGTTAGACGCATTTTGTTGGAGATCAGAAAGCTCTTTCAGGCCAGACATCTAGTGCAAGGTTTCCCACTTTGTGCTTTGAAGCACTGAAGTAGGTGGAGCATCTGATTATTTTCCTGACACCTAGCTAGTCTTACTGATTTTAACTGCTCTACTATGTTAAAAGACTGCAAAAAAAAAAAAACATTTATGAAATTCTGATTCTTTTTTTTTTTTCTTTTTTTTCCTGCCTCTCTTAGAGCAGGATTGTCCAAGAAAAATAAATTTGAATGATTTTTGCCCAGGCTACTTTTAATGTACTCAGAAGTAAACTGATTCATTCCTTCGGGAAAAACTGGGTAACTACATTATTGTAGATATTGTAAGAATATTATATTATAAGCTTAACAATGTGGCTTTCAAACATGGGAGGGGGACCGAAGATTGAAAAAAATTATCTCAAGAATAGAAATATATTATTTCTCATATCAAAAGAAAACTTCTTCAAAAACATTTCCTTTGCTTATTATATTTTCCCCCCATTTATTCTTGTCAGTACAGGACACATTCAGCATCTGTTCTCTTGCAAAAGCCCTCAGGAAAAATTAAAAAGCTGTTCTTGCAAATTCATCATTATTATTAAGAACCATAATTTACCTCATGGTTATCTCAGCCCTTCTCTAGCGCTTATCTGCACTCTGTGATGACATTGCCTTCTTGAGCAAGGCATCGTTCCAGCCTCATCTCATCTCTCCCACCTTAATTTGTAGCGATGCTTTGCAGTTTGGTGACAGGCATTTGTTCGTGCTTGAATAACCGAAGATTTGAACTCTACAGTTTGTGGCATCCATGTAATGCTTAGCAGTGGGTACAGCTGTTAACTATTCGCTTATAAATAATCTTTTTCCCCTCTCAACCTGTCTCCCAGGTAGTGTACCTGTCACCATTAATAACTCATCGGCAGCTCCCCAGTGATTTGGCCCATCACTTGTCATTCACAGTGGAGTGCTGCTCCGGCCTGCTATTGAAGCTCACACAAGCTCCTTTAGCTGTTCACTCATCCCAGCAGCTGCGTTGTTTCATGTTCCTGACTTGTGGGAAATTGTGCGGATGGCTTCTACAGTAAGGCACCTGAACTGTCCCTTGTCATCTCTGGCTGTGCACCGAGTCCTGTCTTTGGGCACTATAACGCTGTCTGCTTCAGACAGTGAGAGATGTTGCAATTTGTTTTAAGTCAGCTCTCACCTGGCTGCACTGATTTCATTGCAGTCTTACCCTTGGAGTTTGGGCCAGCACATGTAACAATTATGTGCACACGTTTATTTAATACTGAACAGTTTGCCTGTTTATTTTTACTGTGCTAGTAGCCTCAGTGCTGCACATAATCCAGAAAGCAGAACAAAAAGGCAATTGAGACTCCATATGAAGCACCTCTTTGGGCATAGAAAGGAGAGGGAAAGATAAAAGTAACTCACGTTAGTTGCCATCTTATTATAAAAATTAATTCCATTACTGTGGTAACAGAACAGTTGTCCCTTCTCTTTGAGGGTGCTATTTCTCGTTTGTTATAGAGCCCTGATTGAGTTATTTATGATTACCTGATTCTGTTGCTCAGTCAAAACTTACTGTAAGTGTGGTGTGTTATGTGAATAGGAAACACAAGATCAAGGCAATAAAGAGGCAGGTCTCATGAACAAAGACAGTGCTTTTGAAAAGTGAAAGGATAAACAGCAGCTGCATTAGCTTTGTAGCTGCAAGGTTAAGACAGTTTGTGCTCTACCTATTTCGTAACTAGAAATTGTGGCAAAGTGAGTTGCATTTAACAACTACTTTTACATGCATCAGTAGAGATGATACTTTTCAGGTTGAACACTGAACTTGAATTAATAACTAATTTAAAGCTTTCTCTGATGCTGCTTCTACCAAATCATTGAACATTGGATCAGAAATTAAGGAAAATCAGAGCTTTCTGCAGGAATGTATAGTGAGGAAGGCACTGCCGGGAGAAAATGCCTGTGCTGATTTGCTTGGATAATGAGTTACAGGTATCTCCAAGAGGCAGAAATCCTATACTAAAAGGCACAAAGATGAAACAGTCCCTCCAGACTTTGCAAAGCTCTGAACCATTGATCATATGCAGGTATGTTGTAAATGAATGTGCACTACTGATTCCTAACAAGAATGTTATACCTTGTACATTTAAGGCTTTTCCTCTGGGCTGCAGGGTGAGTAGTACTATCCTGCAAGGCACAAAAAGCAAAAATGTCTTGCCAAAAGTGACACTTCAGTGGACTGATGCATCAGTACAATATTTGATCTCTAATCCTGAGGTTGCGTGGTGTTAGTTACCTAGCTAACCAGCTTGCTGACTTCATAGGGTTGGGTGCAAGTCTTGTGCAAGTAACTGGGAGAAATCCCACTGCAGGCAAGAGTGTGAGAGCTATGCACCACTTCAGACTTTATTTGAGGATGCAGTGCAGACTGCGTCGAGGCAATTTTGGCCCCATATGGGAATTCCACCCTGGGAAAGAACTGGCATAGATCTTCACTTTGGGCATCAGTGTGCTGGACTCCTCCGTTCTCATGGGACTGCTATTTGGAAGCTTTTCTTTTTGTTGAAATAAAAGCTTCTTCATCACGATTAATTATTAAGTGTTCCAGGGCTCTATTATATATTTATATGTTCTTGAGAGCTCTTCTCTTACACTCTCCCTCTCTCTCTCTGGCGTTATAATGTCATTCTGATAGCTGTTCACTCGCTTCATTGCACTCTGTCAGTTTGTGGTCCTCTCACCCAAACAAGAGGACATTGTATTGCAGAGAGGATCACAAGAGACCAACAAAGACTGGAGGCACTGTGAGTTAGTTCAAGACTGCTCTATTTTTAATTCTAATAAAAGCAAGTTCTATATTGATTTGGGATAATTAGACACAACTTTCACTTTTAGAATGCTTTTACCTTACTGTGAAGTAGCTGTCCAGTGTGTTTCATGGATCTGTTTGGTACAGAATGCTTTCCTAATTGATGGTTCCAACTGTTTTCTGCAAGGAGAAAATTATCTGTCCCCAAGTTTGCATGTATTTTCTTTTTTGCTTTCCTTTCTGTCACATATTTCTATTAACTTACCCCTGTTGGTGTAAATACTTGCTCTCAAAGAAATCTCTGAACGTGCACACACATGCACGCACACCTTGATTCACACTGTTCTCTACCTTTTCAGCAGTTGCTCTGAAAAGGCACTCAGGCAGTAATGCTCAGGCAGTAATGCATGTTGCTGGTTTACTTCACCACTCTCTCTTTGGATTAAAAGAATTTACTTTCTGCTGGGCATGGTGGGGTTAAAAAAAAAAAAAGTTAGTGGTTTGGCACTTTCCAGCTGCTTCTCAGGAGAATATAAAGTGCCTGTGGATCAGGTCCAAACCAGTGGATGTTAAGAGAAGGAGAAAAAAAAGTTAGCTGAAGAGCAACATTCTTGTGTGACTTCGTTACCTTCTGTCGTGTTAAAAAAAAAAAAAAAAAGAAGAAGAAAAAAATTGTTTTGCTTTACAGTTTTAAACACTCACAAAAAGTTAGAAGTACCAAATGACCTCCAGGCCTGTTGGCTCTCCAGACTCAGTTTATCAAGTCTCCTCCGCCTTTTTCCCCGTAAAAATCCAGAGTGAAGTGTGAAAAGCATCAGAAAGTCTCATTTGTGCCAGTGCAGCCTTTTAGTCGCTTGCCAGCACCTTCATCTCTTCATATGTTTCTAGCTAAGGTCTAACATGGAACAAAAACCCGACAGCAATAGAGACCAGATGCCGGTATTTCTTCTCTGTCACTTGGCTGCTGAGCAGATGGAATTTATATCAATCGGGCATGCTAGGAGGAAGAGGCCGTGGCAGCCAACATGTGGAACTGGGGCTGAGTGACATTTTTGCTAATGTTTTGTCCTTGTAGAACATTATGCTTCCTCTTTGCTTATGAGCTGTGGTTTTCCTGACTCAGACAAGGTTCCAAGCCCAGCTGGAATGGTTGTCCCCCCACAGCCCCCCTTTCAAGGGAGTGCTGGGAGCGATGGAGGAGTAGTGGGGCCCTGCACAATGGAGCTCTTTATTAAAATACCTGACATCTGCATGCAATGCACCCAGATCGTCGTAGCTGAGCACAGGAATTCACTGGGCATTACCAGTCACTTTTTGTCTGTTTTTGTATGCTTGTTTGATTTATATAATGAGTGAATGCCTCTGGCAAAAGAGTACCTTGAGCATGTTATTGGACAGCAGCAATTTCCAGGAGGTATTGTCATAAGATGGTCTCAGAATAAGAATATTAAAACCAAAACACAGCCTTTTTCTTTCTGTTTTCAATCACCACTTGGAAAAAAAGAAAAAGAAAAAAAAGGAAAAAAAATATGTGAAAAAGCTTAATCTTAAGTAAACTTCATAAAGCATAAAGTACTCCAGTTCCTTCTTGATGAGGCCATTCTGCAAGCAAGGATCATGTGCCTGAGAACAGATGTGACGCAAGGTGATATCAAGACTTCCTACATTTGAAAAGTAACCATCAGTTTCCCAAAGAGAATACCAAAATCAGCAGGGAAACAAAACAAGCGGAGATAGTCAGTTTCAAAAGTAAGAGAAAAAAAGAACGTTTTGTGGGAGGAAGGTCACAGTGATGCATTTCTGATGCAGTTCTGAAACTGTTACTCATCCACGTGAGCAGCAGTGTGATGAGTAAACAGAGAGCTTCTTGTGGGTAAGGAGCTGCACAGATCTGACTTCAGCATGAGGAATTTATGCATGTATCCAAATTAAATGGTTTATAATCACTCTTGCAATTAAGCTTAAATCAAGCTTAGCTGCATATGACAGAAAAGTAAAACAAATAAAAGGCCCTGAGTACAATAATTTGACAGAATTGGTTGCTCTCTTTAATGGGGGAGTGGGACAGGAAATATGAGTTTTCGGATCCCCAAAGACTTCAGTTTGACCTGCACATCTCATCCTTATAACCAGGCAGTCTCCCTTCATCCAAGAATGCCTTTGTAGCCTGTCAGTTTCTCTCCTGGTTCATCTGGAAGGGTCCCTAGGGAGCTGGTGCAAGGTGTTACTTCCTCTGTCATGTTGTGAGTGAGCTGTCTGAACACAGAATTGAGCTGGTTCAGCAACAAAGGGCTGAATGCATTCACAGGCTGTGGCTCCTTAAGAGTTACAAAGCGTTTGCTTCCAGGTTTAAATTGCTGTCTAGTGTTGGAGCTTTGCAACACTCTCATGTGCTGCACATTGGACTGGCCAGTTCCAAGGAACCCAGGGCACTCAGCAAGTCAGGTCAGGCAACAAGTCAGTGCCACGTACATTTGAGGGGAAAGTGAACCATGGTCCTTCAGCATTCTAAAGCAACAGACCATATTTAATAGCATAGTGCTAAAGCATTAGATGAATGTGTAAGATGCACTGAATTTCAGTGCACAGTGATGCAACAGTTGGAGACCACCTGCAACTTAGGTCCAGTCATGCAATCTCTTATTCCAGCGTAAGCAGGAGTAGCCTCTCCTGCTAGAACCAAATATTTTTTAGTTTTCTTCTCTTACCTAGAAGTGCTCTTTTCTTGGTCAAGTTGAGGTCATAATGGAATACATTTTTTACGTCTTCAAAGTACATCCATTTGTGTCCGGGAAGGCATTTGGCTTTTTTTTTTTCTGTTCTCTCATCCAGTCATTTAAATTTCATCTGTAAAATGAAGGAAATCTATTAGACAACTCTCCTATGCTTCTCACTAGAGGGATGCTTGTGATAAGTAATGTTTCTATTATGTTTTTGTCATGTAAGTAAGTGCACGTTAAGTATGGCAGGCAAAAAAATTCTTTGGGGTAAAATTATATTCATATGAAAACCATACTCACAATTAGACTGATTTCTAGTTGGTTTCACCTCTGATATTTTACAACAGTGTAAGAACAGGGAAAAAGAGGGAATTATCACAGCTAACAGGCTTTGCCAGTAAGTTTAGAATTATTCATAGTGAAGTTGCCATAGAGGACCATAACTGGCTCTGATTTTCCTTTGAATATTGGGATGTGTATCTTGACTCCTACCTTCTCAACCCTCACATACACAGAGGTAAACAAATGAGCTTTGTTTGTGCCACTGCAGTAAAATCCATAATTCTCCACGAGGCCTGAGGAAACAGGGTTTTCCTAATTTTTAAATCATTTTTTTTTTTTTTGGTCTAAGTAAAATCAATTAACCAGTGCTAATGACAGTACACGAGTAACATGAGTTATCTGGTACTGATTTTAATTCTTGCTAGTTGGAAATAAGACATGGACACCATTTCCTTGTATCATTTTAGATGTCATTATGGCTGCAGATCTTGGCTATTATTTAATTGTATTTTGCTTATACACAGTGTAAGAGAAAAAATTGCCATATAGGGGTATGTAAATGGCTGATGTTTCACAGCCTAGATGAGCTAGCCTCTCCTTCACACACATACACAAAAACACACACACCACTGCAGAACAGCACATAAACTTAATAAATCTGAGTCTTATCTGAATCCGCTGCATTAGGTGGAATTGCAGGGAAAGCTGTCAGCACAAGAAGCCTGTGAAGCCTCACATGGGTTTGGAATACAGCTTCCAGATTTTCCAGCCGTGACATGGTAGTTCAGTTTATGCTCACTCTTGAGCTCTGTGTTTTGTATACAGTATGTCACTTCTCTACTTTAGTTGTGTCGGGACAGCTCTGATCAATTTGAGCTACAGTTACATACAGTGTATTTTAATATAAAGGTAATGAAATTATGCAGTCATCTTTAGTTTTTCTGTTCAGGAAAAGATGCTAGTGTAGTTTCTGATTCTGAGGGACTGAACCTTATCTCCTTATCTGTGAAACAAAAACCACAGTAATAAATCTGCAGGTAGTGTGAAATCATGAAAAAAGACATTTTGAAAGAATATCCAGAAAGGCAAAGAATATGCTTGAGTACCCCCAAAATGACTATTTTTCATTGCTTCTGTGCCAGCTGTTGGTATTACATGTATAAATGCCAGGTTTGAAATGTGAAAAGACGAGTAAAATTTGAAGCTACCTTCCCAGATGTGATTTTCAAAGCTAGTTCCAAGTTTTTCTTTATGCCTTGAGCGGATAAATCTCTGCTTAGACAGTACGTCTAGTATGTCATTTTCTTCATGTAGCCTTGAGGAGGACTTCATTATTGATTGTAATGCTCTCTTGCTTTGAATAATGAAAACAAGATTATACTTTACATGGCAGTAAGATTTTTTGAATCAGGCTCTTTGTCAGTGTTAGCATATGACTACAGGATGGCGTAAAAAGCAGAGACAGCAACACAGATATGCATGGACTGCGTAACAGTCTTCTCGGATTTTTAGGGAATTTTATCTGTAACCTTTCTTGCCTACTAGGAAATCAATGCAATAAGAAAGTATTGCTTTTCTATGAATGAATCAAAAAATATGAAAATAAAGAAAAATATTTCAGATATCCAATTTGAAATTGGATATTAATCACCGTGTATACAGCAAGGGGAAGATAATAAGAAGTAAGGCAAGAAATAAGCCTTTTGCACTGAATTCACAATTCTTTCTGTAACCTCTTAGGGTTAAAAAAAAAAATATCAAAAAACATGCTCACAGAGTTGAATATTTAACTGAATTTTGTGGCAGAGGACGGGAAAATACAGAGGAGCTCTTGTGTTTACCAGGCCACCCCGAAAGGCAAGAGGGCATAAGGCACTTATAAACAGTGGCAGAGCACAACCAATGTTGTCTTTGAAAAGTTTTCATTTTTCCCTTGAATCAGCTACAGTCTTTTGCTTAAGGTCACCACAGTTTGCAATCTTTGGCAGAAGGCTTCTTCCATTTTTGGTAGTGGCAGTCTGAATTTTTTGGAAATGTTTTCTTCTCAAACTGCCATTATCTTCCAAACCTGTTTCGTGTTATCATTGTCAGATGCTTCTTCCCTGAGTTTCTCAGAACAAAATGTTGTGTTTTCCTGGGAGTGGGCTGTGATGTTTTTTTTTTAAGACTGGAATTGAGAGTCATATGGTTATGATTTGAGAATGTGAAGCCTGATTATTTTTTTTTTTTTAAGCAGTACCTTTCTCTCTGGGCAGTGAACTCACTGCAGAAACATCAAAGAGAATGTGTGCTGCTGGATCAAGGTGATTTTTTTTCTCGACCACATCATTGCCAGCTGTGGTGTTTATGATTAGAGGCAGGCGTTCCAGACACCTCTGAGTCCTTGCTAAGCGTCAGATCTTTAACGGGATCCATCCCAGCTGAGTGACACTAAACAGACAGCCGGGGGGAGTTAGTGGGGTAGAGCAATAAAGGAGGGGGGTCTTTAGTACTCAGTGCACTCACCGGCCAAGCTTATAACAAACTCTGCTAATGCTAAGCTGTAGGCTGCCTAGAGGCCCTGCATTATGCCTTTCAGGACTGCTTTCATTAGCAGAGGGGATGACTAGAGCCCAGCAAATGCTGTCATTGATCCTCTCACACTGAGTGCATGGATGTGCAGCGCTCAGGTCACAGCCTACTCAGCTTTGAAGCAGCTCCATTTCACACTTCTGACAGCCACATACTGCCAACATGCAGGAGCTGACAAAATTCCCTCTCCAATCTGATTCTGTGCTCTGTGCAGCTAACTACATTGAATTCCCCATGGATGATTCCTCCACTAGAAATATTAACACTTGTTTACTAGGACTGTTGACATAAGAAGTCTGCAAAAAGCTGGTGATTCTGATAGTGCGCTCTATCTGATGCGTTTGTATTTTTGCTGCTTTTCTTGTTGCACATTTTTGGAGAATGTTTTAACTGTGTGAATGCTATTTTTTTTTTTCCTAAGCAGAAAATAGGCTGTGCCGTCTCCCTGAGAATAAAAGTTAGAAACTGACACTGCATCCAGTGTACTCACAGTGTTACAGAATTTTTGCTTTTATTTGGAACTTCGCAGAGGTAAAAAAGAGTTTCAAATTCAGCAAAGAAGTCAGTTGGCTTGTATGTGAATTGATGGCATGGAAAGTAGGCATGGATGGCAGGTATATGATACCTCAGAGGCCATCCAGAATAAAGGTCACATAATAAAGGTGCGAGTTAGAGCAAAACCCAAACGGAAAATGTAAATTAATTAAACGTCACTATTAAAGAACAGTACATTGTGCTGGATCTTTTCCACCACTGTTGCAGCAGATCTTAAGAATTACCCTTAAAGAATGGTTTAAAAAATTTTTGGTGTTTCCAACCACATGTTGATTTTACATTTCACTGTGTTTTGACTTTCTTGAGCTTGTGCTAAAGCAGTGGGAGTTCAAAATTCATCCAGATGAACTGATTTACTCTGTGGCCAATAATAGTAAATACTGCTCAAGTTGGGCATCTCAGTGTAAGGATTTCTTGGTTTTGTTTTGAATCAGAATAAACGATAGTAGTTGTTCCAGTGTGGGAGGGAAGTGTTACTGAAATCAATAAGTTCCATTAATGTAAAATTAGCACAAGATGAGAATCAAGCTGATTTGGCCTCATGGTGAGGAAGATAGGCTTTGAGCACATCTTTGTGTTTCAGTTTCTCCTGAGAGTACAAATGAGACTCAAAGAAGTTGAATGCTTCAGTTTGGGAAAAAAGTTTCCTGTACTGTCTGGAATTGAAGCTTTTCAATTTTTTAAAAAATCTTTCTCACCAGTGCTTTTGGACATTCAGGAGTGGTTCTTCAATAGTCATTTTTAGCAGTTTTCCTTTACGTATAAATACTTATGCGTATGTCAGGGAGTCTTACAGTGTTACATCCCCAGGAAGAAGTCCAGTATTGTGACCTGCTGAAATCATACTCTCCTTCACTTTGAATATAGTGACGTTTGCAATGACTCTCCAAAATAAAAGAGCTCGAAGAGTAGAGATGCCAAGATAATCTTGTGTGGTGGTAAAGGTGTGTATGTGGGATGAGTCAGTAACGTAAGTTTTGGGCCTTCCACTCGTGAGTGGATGTCCAAACCTGCTGAATTTCTCTATCTTCTCAATTAATTCCTTTAGTGTATACTGAAAAAACAGCATACTTGACTATTAACAAGTCTCCTGACATGCCATAGGTCCTCAGAATCTTCTGCAAGGCTCTTTCACTTGCTTTTTCTAAAGTTATCTTTTTCTTCACCTGCCTAAACCTTTCCCAATTACTGTCTTTCTACCTTTCTTTGTATGCTGCCTCTGCCATGAATTCTTTCTGGTATATCCACCAGTAGTCCTTCCAGTGTGTTTCTGCAAAGCCCTAGTTACATGTGTTCATCTACTCCCTTCCCCATACTTCAGGAGATGCAGACTTACTTTTTTTATATTTTGTCCCCTAGAGGCTGTGTGCAGCCACAGATCTACCAGGAAAATCCTGCATAGTTTTTGCAGTGTATGAAGCTGTGAATTCTATCCTAGAACTTGTTCAAATAATTCCTGTTTTTTTAAACAACAAAAGCTAATCATATCTAACTGACATCAAGAACCAAGTTCCATGTAAAAATCAAGCAATTAATAATATTTTCCCAATAATTTCTGAGTGCAAAATAAAATGAAGTTGCATTTTTATGCATAAAAAGTGTTTATTACAAACAGTCCATATTTCACCTGAAGTTTTTGCTTCTGCAAACGATGAAGAGAGCTGGAATGGTAGAGAAGTACTGGATATGGTTTTTGCTTGAGAAAGTTAAAGGAAGTTTATAAGTTACTGAGCTTTCTTGGTAAATAAGTAACATAAATAAATAATAGCTAGCCTTTCTCGTCTTTGCAGATAGAGTATTAGAGTAAGGAACTCTATGAATTTATCACCTAAGAAAGCAGGAATTTAGAAGAATAAGGTTCCTGTTTTACCAGATAAACATATTTCCTAATAATTCAAAGATAATTTGAGGTGACCATATTTGGGAAATTTTGAAATTTTCTCAGAAGAAAAAAAAAAAAATGCAGAGAGAAAAGAATTATTATAAAATGTTGAAGATGAAGGAATTTGGGATCAAGACAAAGGAGTGTCTTTTTTGTTAGCAGAAGAGCACTTTTAAAAGGCTGATGAAATTTCATGCTTTTCAATCTTATTAGTTCTTAGCTTTTGAGTGTTCTAATTATCTTATTTTCAGAGATAATAGAATCTGCAAGAAGACAAAGAGAATAGGCAAAGATTTTGGAAAGCTACATATCTGATTCCTCAAAACCATGCTTAGTACTGGCTTAGGTATCATAAACATGCATACAAGTATCCCCTTGTGTTAAAATTTCATAAACTAAATTATTTTGATTCAATTGCATGCAGGCTGATTGGGGGTGCCATAAATAATACTGGAGGATAAACCACACACAATACGTTGAAGTTTCTTGGAAACAAAATTTGTTTGGGCCGTTAATTGCAATTTCTTGAAATTTTTTTTCTTCCTCATACTTTAGATTAAACCTTCAACCTATACTTGGATGGTCATATATACACAGCTTGTGCAGTATGCATCATGCAAAGCACAGTTAAATGATATTCAAGTTGTAAGATAAAGAACTCTGTAGCCAGGAAATTCTGTAGCTGAGATTGCATGTTGACTTTAATTCAGTGTCATAGGGTATGTACATACATGGTTCATTCTTGATTGCTCGAGCAAATGATGGTCAGGTGAGTTCTTTTGTTTGATTGTTTTTCTTATTTTTGTTTGTTTTTCTGTTTGGTTGGACTGCTTTTTTGTTTGTTTGTTTTTTATGTTTTTTTGTTTGATTGATTGATTTTAGTGGGATTTTTTGCTTGTTTTGTTTTGTTTTGCTTTGATTTGATTGTTACTCCAGCAGGGGCTTCTCATATTTATTTTATCCTTACTGCCTAGTGAATGATTCTGGGAAATCTTCTGCTTCCTAATACAAACCCTACTGCTTCAGTAAAAGTACCGGTTTACTTTTGTACATTTTTGTGGCACTCACTGAAAGAGGTAGCAGTGGTTTTCCAAAACGCTAATTAAATCTTCTCCCCTCGCTCCTCACAAAAGGAGCTTTTTTTTTTTTTTTTTTTTTTTGCTTTGTAAGGTACTGAAAAGAACCTTACAAAGTATCTTATAAAAGTTAAACATTTTTATCACTTCTTTTGGCATTTCTTTTGCCAGATTTTCAAGAGGTAAAGCATCATGCAAGATTTAGTCGTTTCAGAGTTTGTTTTGATGTCAGTTGAGAACATTTAATGTTCCTTCTCATCCCATTCTAAAGGGTGCAGTTCAGCTTGCATGACTCTGTAGGTAAATGTGATAGTTGTTCCAAATGGACTTTTTCACACAGAGTTCTTGTCCTGTCATAGGAAGGAAATGAGTCCTTCCCTGATGAGCATTCTCTCGTTGTGCAGCAGATTTATGAAGTGATGATCTGAGTGATGTTCTAGAAATGCTACATTCTCTCTACCAGCTTGAGCAAGAGTCAAGTCCACCAAGTTGTTCATGCTGTGTGTATTAGAGGAGGGGAATTGCACTTTAAATATCTCACCTTGATCCCAGAAAGTGATGTTATGAAGAAGTACTTCCCTGAATCACAGAGAAAGGAGCAGACACACCAGGAACAACCTGAAGTTCCATCAAAAGCCTTATGAGGGGTGAAATGCTAGGAGTGAGTGTTTAACTGCATGCAGGATTAACATCCCCATAATAGAGATACTGCCTTTTTTAAAGAAGGAGGCACAGGAAATTGTTTCCCTTACAATCCATTTGTTGAGCAGGAATTTTCAGAGCCAAGAATGTAATTTTTTTTTTTCCTTTAGAGCTTAATTGCTGTCCTTTCTCTGTCATCTCCTCCTTTAGCATATCCATTTTGCAAATCATATGCTAAATCTCCAACTAAATTCACTGCTCATGCTATAGACTCCTTTTCCAGTGTTATTTTCTCCCTGTTAAAGATGTAAGTCTGACTTCTGGTCTCTGTATTTGCCAAGGGTACTTTCTCTTTTTCTCTCATGCATCCATACATTCCTCTTCCTGGCTGCTAGAAGGAGTAACTGAAGAGAACTACCTGTTCATTTCCAGTCACATAAGGCTGGTGCACCTTCAATTCAGATTAAAACTTTAAGGAGTTCTAAAATGTAGCTGCAAAGCATCTGCAAACAGGCTTACATTGCACCTTGACAGTATTACATCTGGTTCCTGCAAGTGGCACAAGGAACTTCAAGCAATCATGAGAAATCAGTTAACTGTTGATACTGAGCATTTTACTAGTGCTTTGACTTCTAAGCAGCCTGGTGGCTTGGGCAAGATCCTTGGCACAAATGGGCTCAAAGAAGGCAAATGAAACAAATGCTTAACTGAAGATTACAAGATCTTTATTTTATGATCACTTTCAAAGTTATAACTGTTACTGTTTGTATCAGCCGAGAGTGAGAGCTCGTACGTTTTATTTCATAATATCATGATAAGTCTTTGAAACCATTTTCATGTGGGAGTTGTTTGAGTTTAGGAGAGTAATAAGGAAGCAGTGTAGTAGAAATATTATAACAAAACAAGTTGGGTGTTCCTTGTTATATATAAATAAAGGGATTTGTAGGGTCCACACTTTCAGGACAGTCTTAGCTTGTATGGCTGGTACTTGCTGACTTGATCACCAGAGGTCTCATTGACCTGGGCAGCATTGTATGACTCAGACTGTCATGCAGATGAACTGTTCCTGAATAATTCCTTCCAAAGTACTGGGCACAAATAGTCCTTTTACTTTATATCAACTAAATACTATTGTTTTTCAGTTTTCTCTCTTTATTTCTTCATATATCTCTGTCTCTCTCTTTCTCTCTTCCCTTCCTCCCTCCCTTCCTACTTTCCTTCTTTTTCCTGTCATTGTTGCTGGAATATTTAATTGCAATCACTACAAAAAAAATTGTCAGATAGCTTTCAGAATTCCTCTAATTTTTTGCTTAAAGAAAAGCAGAAAGAGGTTCAATTTTAGGTAAACAGCAATTTTTCTGTTCAAATGGAAGTTTGTGCTACTATAATGCCTTTATTGTGATTTCTGACAGAAATATGAGATGTTATTTAATCATTCAGTACAGTAGCAAATTTTTCAGGTACTCAAGTATTTTGTTCATTCGTGTGTAATTAAATGGGTATATTAAATTCTATGGGTATTCTGGTTCTTGGCTCTCCAACAATATATATATATTTTTAAATGATTTAAAAATAATTGAAAATTGAGGCTTTGATATGACAGAACATGAGAACAGAAAGCTTTCTCTATTAAGATGTTTTGCACTTTTTTGAAACGGCATATCAGCTTAGTCAAATAATTCTGTCTTACTTTCTTCCTTGCTCAGGATATGGGAGCTAGTGTCCTACCAGCTTTGAGTGTTAGTTCTGTACTTAATGGATGAAATTTCAAGTCCAGAGTAGATAACTCTTCAGAGATACATTATCTTGTCTTGTAGTGTTTTAAGCATGTGGACATACAACTTAATCATCCCTCTGCAGAGAAAGAACTTTCTTATTGTGATGTAAAATTAAATCATTTAATAAAATTCTTACTGTAACAGCCAGGTTCATGGACTTAAAAGAATTCACAGGCTTAAGTGTACTGCCTTAATAATGACTATATTTTTAATTTGATTGTATGAAAAAGAGAGAAGTTATTATGCTTAGCTGTGCCTTGCTGACTGTTGGGAAACAATAATAATGCATATATATTGGTATACATAAATTACACACAACAGACCATTTTAAAAAGAATTTAATACTTTCTGATTCTTCCAAGAAAACCATAGAGTCAAAATCTCCCTTTTCCTCTCTTCAGAAAAGGAAATTTGTAAGTAGGATTAACTTTTTATATTTCATAGAAGAACATTCATATGCAGATACTCAAAAACCTAACAACAAGCATCCTTAAAAGGGATGTTGCATTTTTAGGTGATTGAGTTTTATAATGGAAAATCTGGATATTCTCCAGATATCATTTTGATTGGTCAACATATTAGTCAGGAGATTTTAGTAGTTTAAATATTAATCATCATTCAAATAACGTTCTATAATATGAAGTATTCTATGATTCTACTCAAAATTCTATGAAATAAGAGTCTCCTGAACTGATTAATGAACCACATAGCTCACTCCAAAAGTACTGCCTCCTATTTCTTTCCATGGAAACTGTAATAGATACAAATAACACATAAACATTATGTGATAGAGAGAATTCTCTGCTACAGAAAAATATTTTTTTAAATAGCCACCACCATTAGCCATGAATTTTTGCCAGCCATGTGGAAGAGCCTGCATGCTGCACTCATAAAAATCTGCACCAGTGAAGGTGACCCACTGTGCTGAGATGCACCACCTACTGCCTCACTGTGCTCACATGCACTGTTTGGTCTCCATAAACATTAAGCAAGCACTGATGGATATGTATGGGTGCAATTTTTTTTTGCATGGAAGAATCCAATTACAAACTTCTGCTTCATACACACTTCCATGTCAGATGCCCTTGTGTCAGACTGCCTCTCTGCTGCTGTCTTTCACACACATAATGGAATGATGGCAGGAAGGTTCAACCTCTACTGCCATACCACCAACATCTGCCTCTGTGGTAGTAGGTGATGTTGTTAACACCACAAAATAGGAGGCATTACTTTCAGAGCAGCTCTTATATGAGATGTTTACCTTGTGTTACATTTGGTAACTGACTTCTCAATTTTAAAGCAAGGTTTCGTAGACATAAAAGTCCAGGTCATTTACTCATCATTCTTACCATCTGTGAAATTCTCCAGTACTGATTGCCAGTTGTGGTTTTGAAAAGCAAGCAACTTTATACAACACATGACAGTGATTTTCCAGCAACTGTTTGACAGTGTTGGGCCCCGTAGTTGAAATTTTTGCTCTAATCTTTGTTTATAGTAGAAGTAAATAATCCAAATAAAGAGCATTCCACTATGCAGGGCTGATGGTTAAGTGATAAGGCAGAGCCTGGCACCAGTAACAGAACCAACAGTCTATTGAGGTGAAAAACAGTGCTCTGATAAGTAAAACTGTCTTCTGATTTATAGACCTCGGGTTGACTTTTTAACCCTTGAATCATGAAAACCTGTAACGTACAAAAGGAATGAGGCATGTTACAGGGGAAAAAAAGAACAAAAGAAATTTTTAAAGAAAAAAATGTAGAGGCTGAAATGTTACTTTTATCTTCAGCTAAGCGCATTAAATTCTACATTTAAGAATTTATGCCAGTAATGAATTTCTGTGCTATACAGTAAATCAAATTGTTCAAAAAGAAAGTTTTAAAAATAAAACCTTTTAAGATCAATTCTTTCCACGAAAAAAAAACTTGAGCTAAAAAATAATGAATATTTGTCTTGCAAAGGTTAACAATGATATGAAGCACAACGTGATAAAACTGATGCAACAGAACACTATTTTAATGATCATTAATATTTAAACTTCTAGAATTGCCTTACCAATGAGCTGATTTGACCTGGAGAACACCCAAATTTTTCTTTATAAGAATTAAACACCTGAAAATGCTACCTGTCTCTGAAAGACTGACAGCTCCAGTCATACCTCCAGCATACAAGCTCTGAAACTTTGTCCAACACAAGGCAGACACAACATACTTTCATTTTGTCTATACATGATCTCCAGTAATGAATTCAGTCTTTTCAGTGATTAAAATTTAAAGCAAACAGCCCTGAGGAGTGCAGCAACACTTTTCCTAAAATCTCCTAAACACAGAAGGTTGTTATATATTTGAAAATATGAATAATTGCTTAATAAACAAAGTTTATTCAATATGTGGATAGCTTGGGTCTTGCTAAGAGAATTGAGGTGAATTTTTGACCAATGGATGCTTCCAGTTAAAACATCTTCCACAGTTAAGTTACAGACATAGCCTCTAAAACTTCTTTTTGCCTACTTTTATGTTGGAGCATAACTATCTTATGTGGTGACAGAGAGGAACCTGTGTAGTAAATGAGATATAGGTTATGCATTTGCTAATCTGGATTAATGGACCACATGTGAAGGGAAAAATCCAGCAGAAATGTAATAAATAAACAGTGCTGTGGCACAGGAGCTGTAGTCTAGAAATGTAGCCACAGAATTTTCAGAACAGCAAATGTCAGCGAGACAAAAAAAAAAAAAAAAAAGAAAAGAAAAGAAAAGAAAAAGAAAAAAAAATCATACTAATTAAGTGTAGTGTCAGTGAAATTCCACCTCTGTGTGTGTGAAGATTTCAGGGCATCTTGGAACTCTTCACTTGCACATCGAGTGTCTTTCCAGTGAAACTGAATACTAAGACCAGAAATGGTCCCAGAAAATTGTTCCCACAAGTCCTGTTGGACCTTCATGCTGCTCGTACATCGTACATCTGACAGCCGCTTCTAAAAGGCCATGGATACCAGAAAAGTTACATGAGCCTAAGACAAGGTTGGCAGCCTTTTTGTAGCCTTGTCAGAATGGTCAAGAGAGTAACAAGGGCCACTCCAATCATCTTTGTTTCCTAAATAAAATTTCAAAGGAGATGTGGTGAAAAGGAATACTGATAAATGCTTTCTTCTTATTTCCCACAAGCCTGTACTGTGCTGTCAAGTACCTGCATCGTTAAGCTGTGTCAGGACAAGAGTGGGAAACTACTGTACAGGCCTCAAGGGCACTTCAGTTTTCAGTGATTTCTTTATGAGGGCTGCTCTGAAAGAAGTGCCTCCTGTTTTATTGTGTTGGAAAACTGATTCACAGCAGATACTATGTCTTTGTCATATGGTTTAGAAAGAGGTCTGTGTTCTGCAGAAGTTGACTTAGCCTTAGTTCTTATTTCTCTCTCCTTTTAATGCTCCTTCAGTCTCCCCCAGTGCCAGAAGAACTTAAGAAGTATCAAGTATTTGGGGAAATAGCTGGAGAAGAAGGGCTGGTAATGAGATGTTACTGACAGCATAGAGTATAACTTGTGTGTTCTTTGTTTCATCATTTTGGTTTACAGAACCATGCAGATGATGTAATAGTCTCCGTTTTATTTAAATCAGTTAAAATGGACATACTTTCAATGTATAAAATTCATGCTTAGTCAGTTAGTGAGAGAGCAGAAGTGTTTAAGTTTCTTTTCAGAGGACAACGAAAAGGAGACAAATCCAGAACAATTTTGGATCTTTGCTGTTCATCCTCCCCATGGCTAGGAAGATTGGACAGTGCTGTGACACAGAAAGTACAAAGAACTTGAATTAATTTCCATTGTATCTAAGCTATAGCACAAAGTTATAATCTACTGGAATTATTTCCTTTCTTTCAGCTTTCTTCTGAGACATACTCAACAAACTGCAGAATGGTTTTTTTTTTGTGAAATTGTCAATGTCCTCATTACAGGGCCCCAAATCAAAACTTAGTCTGTCAAAAATACAGGATAACAATATAAACAATGTGTTTTATATGTGCATGGTGGCCTTCAGACTAAGCAAGAGTTAGGAGTTCATGTGAAGAATGAGAAATAAATAGAATGCAAGGGCTGAGCTATCAAGAAACAAGAAGCATTATTTTTGATGATTGCTTGAAGTAATACTGTTGGTGTCTTTTTTTCAGGATTAGTCTCTGCTGGGGTGCAGTGCACTCTTTGGTCTTATTTGAATAGTATTTTATCACTTCAACAAAATACTATTAAACCATTAATACATTTCTGTTAAAACAGATTAGAATAAAGATTTAATGTGCTACTTCCTGTGAAGAGCTAGATACCCACCATGTACTACTGTAATAAAATGGAAACAAATGAGCCAGCTCAAAGTTATGGCTCTGCATGGTTTTTAGGTCTCTCATACATTTTTATAAAACATACATGAGAAATTCTGAAATGTGAAATTGGGTTATTAAAAAAAAAAAAAAAGACATTGTCTTCCAATATAGATATGAAGTAAAATTCTGTTATGCAGTTCCATTTGTATTGTAAAGTACTAACATTTCAGTAACATGAATGCTCTGTCTACTGAGCAGAATTGAAAAATAAATAATTATTTTACATATATGAAGATATGCTGAGATAATGATGTATTTTTTAATCAGAAGATTGCTGATCATGTACATTAAATTCTATGCAAAAGTACATTTGTTTCTAGACACTTAAAGAAAAAAAAATCATATTGGTTTATCCAAACACTAGTAAAAATTTTCTGAGACAAACACATCTGAAACAAGCTGAATATAGGTCCTAGTGTTCACAAAGGATAAGCAAGATGGCTTGTGAGTAATAAACATACAGTAATAATTACAGGGATTCACTTCTAGTTTCATGCATCAGACTGAAAATGGAGCGCCATCATCTTCTCCCATACAATTATTATTTTTCCTTCATGTAAGGCTGTTTGGGGATTTTGTTGCTTTTTTAAGTGATTGAATGTTTATCACTGTACTCTTACTGAATGTCTTTTCCTCTGAGACAGCAAAAATTTTCAAAAGAGAAGGTTATTAAGGATCTGCTACCAAGTCTGGTAATTTAAGTTTAGCACTTGGCATTCTTTCCCTTCCAACAGTATTGTAAATGCTGGCAGTTTATTTTTACTCCTAAGTTAGCTTTGCATCAGAGCAAACATCCCTAAAATGCATTAGCCTTACAGCAAAGGAGTGGAAACCTATGAAGCACGAAGCTTGACAAAGTCCTCTGGGAAATCTTGAGTGCTTTTGGGAATTATTTATTTTCAAAGGGCTTAAGTGAAATCAGCTCCAGAAAAGATATGACTGTTTCAGGCAAGGTGCAATGAAAAGACATTGTGGCTCCAGCATGCACTTTGCATTCTGCAAACTATTTCACTGAAACTATAGAACACACCTTCATATTCTTACAGGCATTCATTCACAGAAGATCACAGGTTATCAAGAGTTTGAGAGATTTTATTAGAAACCATAAGATAAAGCATTAAAAACTGTAAGTCAAGACAGCCTGTGAATATGCTGGTCCACTGACTATATGAACCAGATGTAAGAAATGTAACCATGGGGATTCTTGTACTTTTAGGTCAGAACTTTTACAGTAACAACAGATTCTGTTTCATAGACCAGAGGGAACACTAATAGACATGGATAGGAGTGGTACTGCATCAGAGCTCCCAGCTGCATGTTTTTTTCAGCAGCAGAACTACTCCTGATGATATAATAGAGGAGACTGAGTGCGTTCTGTTCTTGATTGGGAGTGATACCTGAAGGTACCTCTATTGCATAGATTACAAGCAAGTGACAAAAGCATGTGTGGGTAGCAGTCAACACCATAGAGATATAGCTAATTCTGTTGTGTGGCAGGAAAAGTATAAATTTCTTAACAGAGTTTTTGGATGGACTTTGTCTCTCTTTCATTCCTTTCTTTCTCTTGCAAGATGTCAATTAAGCCTAAGAGGTATAATTATTTTCACCCTTAAGTTTTTAGTTCACAGATACAGTCCACTAACTAGATATTAGTATTTGTGAATGCATGTGCAAATGAATCCCTTATTAGTGTTTTCAAAAAAGCTCAATTTGGAATTCAAGTTTCATCTTCACAAGCGAATTATACACTTAAATTTAAATTCTATTGTATTAGAGTATTATTGTATAGTATTGTAGAGACTTAGGCCCCTAAATTAAGGCACATTCAAATCTCTGACAGTTTCTGTCCCTGTCTTTTGCTTTTATGTAAAATAGCAATCTCAAAGTGGATGTTTTGGTTCTTGACAATCATATCCCTTAATTTTTACATTCAGCTTTCAGCAGGACAAAAGCTTACAACAAAAAAACTTAACTCCCTTTTCATGATTCTCAAATGTCTTTGTTTCAGCTGGGACAGAGTTTGTGGGGTTTTTTGTAGTGGCCAGTGTGATGCTATGTTTGGCTTTAGTTTGTTAACATATTCATGTTTTAGTTGTTGAGCACTGTATAGAGCCAAGGACATTTCATCTTGTCCTTCTGTCATGCCAACAAGAGGTCTGGGAGTCACAAGAAACTCGGAGGGGGCAGAACCAGGACAGCTGACCCAAAGTGGCCAAAGGGATGTCCCATATTATTTAGCATCATTCTGAACTATAAACTTAGGGGAGCTATCTTGTGGGGGCAACTGCTACTCAGGGTGTTTTTCAGCAGGTGGTGAGCAATTGCAATGTGTATCACTTGTTCTGATATATACATATATAAAATTATAATTATAATTAAATATATAATTATAATTACTATTATTTTCCCTTCCTTTTATGTCTTGGTAAATTTTCTTTTAACTCAACCCGTGAGTTTTTCTTTTCATTTTTTTTCTCCCCGTCCTATCAAGAATGGTGAGAGTGAGCATGTCAGGCTGAGTTGCCTGTTGTGTTAAACTACAACACCAAGTAAACTGGTTGTCATTTTGTCCTTGTAAGAGGAGCAGAGTCTCTTCTTTGGATCAAATGCTGCTTAATAACATTGAAATTCAGTTTTAATAAGGGCCAATTACTGACCTTCTGACTTAGACTCACGTAGCTCCCAAGATCGCTATTACTCCCAAAAAGTGAAATTTGAAAATTGTTAGCTGGGGAGAACATTTAGCTGATGTTACAAAGCTTAATACAGGTCCTTCTATTACTCTCCATAATCATATATATTGCTGCTAAAGATTACAAGGCAGCTCTTTGTGTTTGAAACAAAATTGAATAGGCTGACCTGAGGTCGTTGTGTCTGGTTCTGGTCCATTGGATCAAGTAGTAAGCAAACAGAAAATGTAGGTTATAAATGATTAGTGTAGATTATCTGATCAGATTTTACTCTAAAGTGTAGAGGAAGTGGCATATGCTGTCTTCAAATAAGAGCTATTTATTACAAGAAAAGGTCAAATCACTCACAGTTTATTCAGAAGCAGCTTTTCCTCCAGATTCCAAATGTACGTATATATGTGGATGTGGATCTGCATATTTCTATGCATAAGAAATGTATGTATTTATTTATTTAATTTGCAGTTACCAACTTAAGAAACTTTGGAATTTGAAGTGATTGACATTTCATGGCTTGCTATGTAATCTGTAGTATGCATTTTCCATTGAAGTTAAATAAAATAGTCATAAGGTATTCCAGACAATAAACTGAATCAGCTCTAGCGTTTGGGGAGGAATGAGAGCTGCGTGCTCCAGGTTCTTTTGAAGTACACATGGATGACAAGTAGCAAGATGTGTTCCACTGTTAGTGAAGGAGTTAACTGGGAAAGTTCTGCAGTGCATATGGGGCTCTGTTTTTTGGCAAAGTTTCTTAGTGCCTTTACCCTCAAATATGTGAATTTAGATCCATTTAGACATTTTAAGTGGTATATGCTTCTAGCATCATGGCTACAATATTTTAACAGTACTGATGTAAATAAATGACTTTTCACCCTTTAGTTTTGTCATAACAAATTGGATTTTATTTACATACTTGTTAATTTTTTTTTTTTTTTTTTTTTTTGTTAATAGAAACAAGTGAGCTCTCAGTTGTTTTCTACTGTTTGATCAAATTTTTGTTCTAGGTTTTCTTGAAAAGAACATTAAAAATGAGAAGGAAATATAATGCTAATTGCAATTAGTCATGAGGTATGTGGTTGTGTTCACCCTTCAGCAAATCAGCTAAGAATGCACAATACAATTTTTACACGTAAGTAATTCCCTGTTATTTCCCTCAGTATTCGAAATCCCAGTAGGAAGAATATATCTGTTAAAAGTTATGGGAAGGTATTCTCTGGGGACTTTACCCAAGTTGCAGATGTGGACTCATGCAACATGAGTAAACCCTGGCAGAAATTATAAGAAATCTTCAGTCAATCTTTAGAGTTCACTTTCTGTTGCGACCTATGGATCAGCTACTAAAAGCTATTTATATTTTGTACCACAAACACTGTAAGTGTAAGGTTAAGCCTCTAGACTTTATCACAAATTAGGAGTTTTCCTTCAGTCTCAGTTTGTATAATTCATACTTGGTCACTCCTTGGAAATTTGATATCTACCAAAGCAATTTGCTAAAAAATCTTGGGGATGTTTACAACCTACCATACTTATCTGAGAATTAGTAACTCAAAACTTTCAGAAATAGAAACTATTAATTTAGAGATAACTGAATATTTTCCATATGGCATGATAGGAATACTGTAGGCAATGTTCCAGTAGGACAGTTTTCACAAAAGGACACAAATGGAATGTTTATCATTTCTAGACTATAAATCCACTCATGTTAAGAAATATCTAGAATTGAAACGGAGGTACTTTCCATGGTATAAGTTTGCTTCCTCTGGTTAATTTTGAATTACTCAAAAACAACAAAACAAAGTAGTTTCAAGAGTCAGAGTTAGACATAAGAAATACCTGGAGAGGAAAATATCTGCTTGTCATCTACACAAACAACTAGAAGAATTTAAAAAATAGTTATTATTGTATGTGACCAGAAATTCCATAGCAGAATGGTCACCCGGAGAAGTCTTTTGCACTCCTGTGATTTTAAGTCATTAATGGTACCACAGAGGGTCAAAGGGAAATGGTATAGGAAAACCTATGAATTCTGCAATACTGTTAATTATTTGCTACCAGTTGTAATAAAGATTTAGTAACAATCACTGCAGACCAAGATACACCTCTAAAATACATCTAGTTTTCAGTAGCAATCTTTCTTCAACAAAATCGGGACAGTTGAAAATATGTGAAATATGGAAGATGTTATCACATGCTGTATAGATAAGTTCATCCCTTCTTTTGAAACATATGCTATATGGCTTTTTTTTCCTTACTGGCAACTTATTCAGCTCCTCTGTGTTTCCTGGAATCAGAGCAGAGTCTTTAAAAAAAAAAAAGGAAGAAAAAGGGCAGCATACCATATATGCCCTGCTAGCTTTGTTTTTTAACACATGATTATTTTATTGGGGTGTACATTAATTAATCCTGAAATAAGATCCTGTGTGACATTCAAAGTTGTGTTGAGTAGCACAGAGTTTAAATATTTTAGTTTTACAACTCTGTTATGCTGGCAGCAAACAATAGCATCTCAGTGAAGTCAGCATATGAACGCTGCTTGTGATGACATCTGGAAGGCTTGTTTTATCTATAAGCACAGTTGTAGACAAATGAAAGCAGACAGATGTAAGGCTGGTGTGGCATCTTCGCCTCAAGCGTTCTCTGGCTGTACATTTTCCAGTGCGTCAAAAACAGGGAGCTTTTTTCTGGAATAAAAACATTCTGTCACATCTGTACACCAACTACTGTGCTGCCTTGTCTGAGCTCTGAGGTGTAAAATGGTAGATATTGTTCAAAAATTAACACGAAGCCAAATTTCAAGATGCTGAGAACTACCTGAATGTTTGGACTGTGAGACACCAAGGGGCAGTAAAAAGTACAAATCATGAGATTTCATTGCTAGTCTTATTAATGCTGCCTGGCAGGGGGATGGTGTTGGTGTTATTGGTGAAGATATGCAAATATTTCTGAGAGTACTTTCACACTGCTACTTCATTTAAGTAACAAATGTGTTTGATGGAGAATGAGAAAAAAATTCTCTCTGTACAGCAAAGTCTACAAATGCATCATCCTTTAAAAAAGTGTAGCCTGCATCTTAGCACAAATCATACTCTTTATGTGGAGTGACACTCTTAATAGGCCTGATGCTTTTCTGTGTAGATTAATTTTCTGAAGAGAAAAAGACTATTTGCTTGCGGGAGAGAAAGAGGGAGGAATTGCTGGAGACATTGTTGGAGAGTTTTTATTTTTTGAATGAATTGCTTTGCTGTTGTTTTCACCAGGGATCTAAGCTGATAGAAGCAGTGAAACTCACAGCACCTGCCATGGTGCATGCAATTCAGGCACAATCCCTGTAGGTTCACGGATGAAATATTCCATCCAGTGTATATGTCACCTAAGCTTTTGCTAATTACATCTAAGTGTATTTTTAAAGGAGTTGAAAACTCTGGATAGAATCCAACTTTTGCTAGAAAGACATTCTTGTAGCCTAAGCTAAGGAAAGAAATACGTTGAACATCCATGGATTTAAATCAGCAATAACAGAAACTGCAAAGAAATAAGGTAATAACAATCAGAAAACAAGTCCAGAATCCCTCCTTGCTTCTTTTGACTTTCACAGCATGCTTTGCCTGAACAGAGGCTGGCAGCTTTCCATTACATCATATTTTTCTACTGTGGAAGAATCAGTAGCAAAAGGTGGTGAAGAGCACAAGTTTTTTAGTAATAAAGAATCATTATGCTATTAACCCGGGAAATACACAGTTGTCCATTTCCTGTTTGTCCCCACCGCAGTACCATCAATCTACTCAGAGTGCTTTGTATTCAGAGCCCAAGGGCCCCTGATAAGTGCCTTTGTGTACATAAAATGGCACTTTTTTGTTTTACATGCTGTTAGCATAGGGCAAAGGAAGTGAGTGTGTAATCGCATATGTACAGCAAATAGCCATTTGTACCTGCAAGGAGCAAATGGGCCCACTCAGATGGATTGGCCGGCCTTTAATAGCACTTGAGTGAGCTGATAGGCAGACGTAGATGTACCTGTTACACCAGAGACCTGAGGCCCTTGTACCTTTGCATGACTTTTCACTTAAAAACTACTGTTTGTGGTTCAGTGGCTCCATCACTCTATTTGTGTTCCTTTGCTTGCACTGCTCCTGAGAGTCCTGGTTTCTAAAATTTTAATGCTGTAATGCTGACCCCTTGGTAATGTTCCCACATTGGAAAGCACATTAGCCTTAACTTGAAGGATGTAGTTTAACAGCCAGCAGTAAATATTTTACTTTGTTCTTCTGAGCATGTTTTATTCTGTTTTCTAAAATGCCCAAACTGCAACAGAAGTAGAAAATCCTATAGTCTGGCCATAGTTTCACAGCCAATAAAATTTCATGTCTCATCACCCAGTTGAAGGAGAGGAGTGAGGATGGAGAGACTGCCAAACCTGTTGGTACAAACATAGGCTGACACATCATCTGTCACCTATACAGAAGGGATCGATTAGAACAGATTTTCTGTGATTTTGTTCGGTTTGTTGGGTTATTTTATTTTTTGCTTTTAGTCCGGTAATCCTGTTGCACTGTGATAGCAATGTGCCACTTTCTCAGGTTAGCGCTTCTGGCCTTTTCAGTATATCTAGGGTGAGCAAGTAGACAAGTATGTTGCTTTGACTTGTGCATGATACATTGCAAACCTACTGCAAATCCATTTAAGGCCAGTCCTATTGTAATTTGAGTACAATTGACTGATCTGTTGCTTTCTACACAATAAATTCACTTTTTCCTTGTTACTCTATTAACCGTTTTTGTGCTTTTAAAAAACATTTCTCAAGTCCATTTCTGCATTTTTTGTGTTGTCCTTTTTTTTTTTTTTTTTTTTTTTTTTCTTTTTCTTTTTTGGGCATACCACACAGCTGTTCTGTAACTGATTTTAATTATAAAGCTTGTAGTTGCATTTCTTATGGCTATATGTCTTTTTAATGTTTATTATTTAAATTACGATGACATTCAGAGATTTAAGGTGAGAATTTGGGTGTGCCTCTACACAAATATGCAAAATCAGTACAGGATTACCTACATACATAGAAAATAAGTTCTTTGATATACATATATACTCTTGCAAATGTATTTATGAAAGTATAAGAAGTTAATATTGTAAGTAAATAACTGCTGGAATCTTCATTTATTTCTATGAATTTGATTTTGACTTATTTTCTTACATTGTGTAGGTTCTAAATTCATATAAAATTTTATCCAAACTACTGAGAGCTATCTGTGGAGGAGAGTTCTGTCCAGAGGAGTGAAGATGAATCCAGACTTGTGATTCCGTATAGCGCTGACATTGTGCTACAAGCTTAAAGTAACACAGCACATCTTAGTCAAAATTCAGTACTGGACTTCGTATCTGTGTGTAGTGACTGCAGCTTTTGGTCACCTTGCTGCAACACTGCTGTTTTGTGTTTCTGCTGCAGAAAAGAGATGGTACACTGCTGAGACAGTCTGTAAAATGGAGCGGTCCGTATTTTGGGCTCATCACAAGTATAATCCAGCGATCTGGCATAGTTCCATATAGCAGACATAAAATTTGAACTTTTACAGATTTGTAAAAGGTAGAGAGAAAGGGCTGCAGTTTCCCTGGTTTCTGTTAGGCTGAGTAAAAATTGTATTAGCATCTTACCCAGACCTGATTGAAATCAGTTTTACATCTTGTTAGATCTCTTCCTTACTAATGCTTGCACAGGCACCAAACACTCACTTGCTTGTAACTGAAGACCAGAATTTAAACATGAAAAAGATGCTCTTCGCTGATCTGAGAAATTGTTTTAATTCTGTTTTGTTGTCTCTTACCTATATTTTGTTTTCCTAAACAAAAATAATTAATTATACATCTTTACCTTTACATAGGGGTTCGCAATGGAATTGAAAATCTGCCACACCTCATTCATTAAAGCAACTTCTTAAAGTATATGAGAATGTAAAAACACACATTAGTAATGGTAGGATGTTGTGCTTTTATTTTTCTAGTAATGGAATGAAACTGAGCTTCTATGCATTCATTTATTCTCTCAGTTTTGTAGTAGTAGTCCAGGACTGGTATTTCTTCTTCTTTACATTAAGAGACAAGTTCTTTTTCCTTGCTGCAAAAGTAGATTTATTGTAATATATAGTATGATCCTTTTGGTAGTACAAAATCATACACTAGTCCTTATGATGCACTCTGATGCGGTCCACCAACATCCAACTGGCTAATTTAGGTCTTGTGCTTCCTCAGCTAAAAAGCACCTGTACAGGAGATGATCTATACTTATTACATCTAACAGTTCTTTCATCTTATAATTTGCATTAAAAGATGTTTTTAGGCAGAACATTCTGTGTTCACTGAAGGATAAAATCAGAGATTAAGTAATAGACTATCCAGAAAAAATGCAGCAATTTAGATGGAAGTCAAAAGGCTCAAATCTAGACTAGACAGTGGGTATGGTAGGACAATCTAGCCAAGATTGGCATTGTGCTCCACTATCATTAAATTAGTATGGGGCTTGACATTACCATGTTGCAAGAGAAAGGTTGTCTTCTTCTCTGTCCTGACAATGAAATATTGAGCCTTCAGTTTAGTCAGTGTCATGATCTAGCTGTCAGAGTTGATGATTTGTCTGGCTTACAGGAAATCCAGAAGGATCATCCCTTTCCTATTCTAAAATACAGTGCATATCATTTTATGTTCTGAGGGCTGTGTCTTGAACTTTTTCTTTGATGGACAATTCACATCACCACTCCATAGACTGCCATTTTGACTCAAACTTGTAGTGTTTACACCATGTCTTATCACTAGTTATGATGTAATCCAGAAAACTGGCACCTTTGGCTTAGTATTGGTTCAACAAGTCCTGACAAACTTGCGTACAGTGTTTTTTCTGTTCCTTTTCTGAGCATTCCTGGGATTCACATGGTACAACTGTGATATTCCAGTGCTGCCACCATAATTTCCAACATATTGAAGCTGATGGTCAGATCCATAGACAGTTCCTTGATTGAAATGCACCTTTATTGAAATGCACCTATTCATGCAGGTGAGGTAAAGGAGATGCTCTTCATTTATTGTGTGACAACTGTGTGTGGCCAACCAGAATGTGGCTTGACTTTCCCACTGCTGTGAACACACTATTCACTGCCTTACTGTGCTCACATCTCCTGTTTGGTCTCCAGAAATGTTCTGCAAGTGTGAATGAATGTCAGTGGGTGCCATTTTTTTCTGCATGTAGAGTTGAATTCCACATCTTTGCTTCAGACACACTTCCATGCCAAACCCCAGAGGGACAGTGTCAGACTTTCCCTCTGCTGCCATCTGTCACATGGCATCAACATGCAATGGAGTACTGGTGGAAAGTTCTACTGCCATACCACCAGCATCCATTCAGCTCTGATATTGCAGGCCAACATAATAAAATAGGAGGCATTACATTTGGAGTAGCCCTCATGTTATTAAACTGCATTGCCACTCTTTGCGCTGATGATAGGGGCGTTTTTTGCTGTGTGAAAACTCAAGATGTTTCTCACTGTTTCTGTCTCAGTCAAGAATGAGCTGACTCTTTTTCCTTGCCTTTCCTGTAACAGCAGCCTCAGTTGCGCCCACTTGCCTGCAGCTCTCTCCACACAGATGTCTGCTTTGTGCACTGTCATTATGCCAACGGGCATTCTGGATTGGGCCTAGGTTAACCTAATCTGTTCCTCTGAGAAGGAGATCAAGAAGACTAGTTGTGTTGTGAATCTGAGATATATCATGATTTTGAAATTTTCTCTACTGTTTGATGTGCTGACAGAGGAATTTTATCCCAGAGATCATAGTAATTTTTGCTCTCCTTGCTTTACTTCTAAAATGTTTATTAGCCATATTGTCATCCAGTGGGTACAGACTCACTGGGACCAGAAGATGCTTTCGATCCTTTAAAAATTCCTAATTGTTTTGTATGATACATTTGGCAGAAGAGTTATCCAAACCCATTAATTCAATGCTGGTAAGGAAATGGACTATAATGATGGTAAAGATTGTTATCAGAGAAAGGGTAAATACATTTGGCTTACATCCTTGTACTTCATTATTTGTGCACAAATATCGGTTTGACTTGGACAAGGAGCCTTGGAGAACACGTCACTGTGTGTCCTTGTAGAGAAAATTACTTCCTTTTGAATTTTCAACAGAGACTTCAAACATCAGAAGATTTTTATATTTATGAAGCCCAGCCGTCTCTTCATAGGGAATATTGCAATCAAAATTGCAGTATGAAACCTATTTCAGTCCCTTTTAAGTTTGGAAAAAAAGAAATCATGGTATTTTGAAAATACTAACAACTTTCCACATTATGAGCTGAAAACTGAAAGAAATTTAAGTACTTTTGAGTAACGAGAGATATGAAACTAATCAGGTTAGATTCTCATTAGCTAAAGCCCAGGTATTTCTAATATTCAGATCAAGTGAAAATAAATAATTTGCATATACTATATAGTAGTAGTATATGTTTCCTTTGATGTCAACACATTTATATAAAATGTGAATTGATGCAGAAATTCTTCAAATGCTTATGTTCAGCATTATGAAAACAAAAGCTCTGAAGCCTTGTCTCTCTTGAACACCCAGTGACAGGTAAAAGCACAGTGACTTCTCTCAGGCATGAGTATAGTTAATGCTGAATCCTTCTTGGCAGTGGCTCAGATTTTCTCACATTTTCTCTTCACTTTCACCCATGCAAAAATGCCATGTGTGCGCTCTAGTATGCAACTATGGCCAAACAAACACCATCTCAATCATCCAGGAGAATAGTTTTATGTCATGAACTTGGTTTACAGACACGTGCATTTATGCCTGGGCTTGAGAATGGCTCAGGTGAAAGCTCGCTTTTCTGGGCTAAGACCAAAGTAGTCCAAGGGCATGCACTTGTTTTCACTGGCTTCACTAAGGCCAGTTTTGAACCCTAGTGTTTTTAGCACACCATTACTTATTAAAATCTTTAGACAAACATATAATGATGTCTTAAGAACTCTTCCTAGAGACTTAAGAGCTAACTGTATGTAAATATTGATAAGCAATGTCTTAAATGATTGCTTCCCTTAGCCTCCTAATACGTATTTGAATTAATTATGAATGCCCTCTTACATATTCTTCAAGAACAAATTTCTTCCTGTCATAATCTTAACTTTACATATGTATTTAGCAGTATACTGAATAGCATCTTAACAAAAAGAATTGTTTCTGATTGTGATTTGATGTACTGGGGCTTCAGCAGGAATAATCAAGATATGCAAGAACCATAACCTAGCTCTCATTAAAAAATATACTAGCAAATAACCCTAAACCAACTTGGATCCCATCACCCTTGAGGAAGTATGAATTACATTAATGTGTTAAGGAAAAATATTTCAGTTAATGAGATTTTCACAAGAATGAGAATGTTTATTTAGGATGCGGAAACAATAATGAAGTTTAAAACAAGCCGTTCTTTTAGAAAAATAACATATGCCAGAGTTCTGATGATTGTGAGGGGTGAACTGGAAAGATCTATATTTCTGCTCTATGAGACAGTATGGCAATCAACTTACTACATATTTTTGGTAGCATTAGGTCAGTGTCCATCTAGGGGACCATTGCTGAAAAAATGAGATAAGCTATAACTGAGGCAAATCATGTACATGCTTAAGAGATCAGAGATTTACGTCAGTCTTCAGATTTTACTTCATTATAAAGCAATGCAGGCGTCTAATACATAGATTTTAAGGTATCTCTGGAATGAAAACTGTAGCAGTGCCTGTTAGATTGTGTAAGTTATCAGTGTTAAGTGTTAAAACAATTCTTTGCACCAAAGAAGAGTTAAAAAGTATAGCTTTAAAAATAAAATTGAATTCCTAATTAGTTGCTGTTGAGTTAGATTTCTTCTGTTTCTACAAAAGTCCAGATGTTAATATATGATTGTACTTTTTGCCATTGTTTTTAAACACATGCATATTTCCAATCTATAATCTGAATCCAAAGCTTTAGCATTCAACTTCTTTCCACAGTGTGAAGCAAGTGAATTTTTGAGACAATAAAAATTATTACATTTAGACATTATTATTATTACATAATTATTACATTAAACATTTAAAATACAAAATTTAAAATTCCTGAATTCTCTTTTTACTGACACCATTTTTTCATCACAGAAAGGACAAAAAGATATTAAAAGAAAAAAAAAAAAGCAGTGCCTGTGTTAGATATATTTTTTTTACAGATGGAATGTAAGTTTTTAAACTTCTTCAGCTGCCATCTGCACTGTCATCATTTAGCTTTACAGAAAAAGTGAAAAGCATCTTACAAAAACACTGCACCCATTTTTACTCTTCACTGGAAGATCTGCAGAAGAAATAAGAGCAGAGAAAATGTGAATGCTGTTTCACTTGAGAGCTGGTCTAGCAATTGAGACGAATGTGTCTAAGTTCTTAACTGGTTAGTTTGACCTGCAGAATTTGTAATAAAAAGATTTTATTACGAGATTAGGAAGCACTGGTAGACCCGAGGGAGTAGGCACAATATGTCTTAGGTATAGTTAGAAGCCCATTTCTATGTCAAGGGGAAACGATGAGCTATTATCAGTGGAGTGATCAACTGTGTAAGCCAATTAGTACGTTTGTTTAGGATCACCACTACTCCTTTTTTTCATTTGGAAAATCTAAACACAAAAGGTGCAAAATTTTGCAAAATCAAAACCATCCATAACTTTATTCTTCTCTAGTGACACACACACACACACACACACAAAAAAGCTAATAAAGGAAAATGAATTTAAAGGATTTATGGGTTGATGGCACTGAGAACCTGTTCTCAGTGTGAACTGAGGAATCATAAGGTCTATCAGTATTCTGCTGTCCTCCAGGTTCTTGCTGCCGTACAGTACAGACTTTAGAGACTATTCTTTGGAGCAGTGGCTCTTAGTGTATCTTTCTCTGCTGCATGGTGAAATATTCCCAACATGCATCCTGAATTGCACTGAGGAATGAGGATAAAAGACAATGTTTGATTTATTAATTTCTAGTGGATTAGAACTACAAATGTTTGCTATGTTTTTAATTTGAGAAATAGAGAGAATCACAGCAGCTTTTAATTATGCATTTTGTGTAATGCAGCCCTGAATAGAGCAGAGCAAAATTAAAATTGTGGATCAAATGCTAAATCTGAGTAGTGACTGAAGTGAGCTGTAGTGTAATGCTAATGGTTTTGCGTCTTCCTGGCATTATGTCAATAATAGCTCTAATCACATTACATAGAGAGCCCATTAGCTTACTCTCTTCAGCAGCATGCACCATAGCAACATACTGTGAGCCTTGAAATAACTTGAAATTTCTTTCAAAAGCATCGCTGTCTATGAGCTAAGGGTGTGGTTTTAAACATCATAATAAAACACCTAAACCTAGGAAAGCCTGTATCTTCTTAATTAAGCCTCTGTTAGCATCCACTTAATTTAGAACTTGAAATTCGATCCGTTGCCAGATTTAGGTAATTTTTGTGAGAACTGACGTGAAACAGTGTTTCTAACATGGCTGTACCTAAAAAATTACCTTTTACTGTATTTGATGTTAAGAGTAGGGAACTTCTCTATCAGATTCATTAAAAGTTTTATCTGCCAACCTGTTCCAGCAAGTGGCATTGTTTTTATATTACCATATGTGCATAGAAAAATTGCAACCATATTTATTTCCTCTGTTCTTCATTTAACATACTCTTCAGGATTTGCCACAAATTAAATATGTGGTTGTTCCTAAATATTTTCAAAACAAAACAAAACAGAACATATTTTTGATCAACTTGATTGATCCACAAAAGTCAAATTTTATGTCCAGTTAGTTACACAGAGAAAACATTATTTGAATTCACAGTTTATATCAGCATGAATCAAGTGAGAGAGACAAATTCTGTTCCTGGATACTTAGACATCTTTCTTGTCTACTTCAATAGAGACTGCAGATTCTTTCATAAGGTGGCAAAAATTTTACCATAATTTCCCTAGCCCTGCTGTGCTGGCTCAGCGCATTGGCAGCTGATTTCCTTCATCTCCCACCACAGGTTTCTTCTCAGAGCTCATGCATGCCCTTTTTCCTCTCTTGTTTGTGTTCTTAGATGCACTCCACACTTTGTTGGCATCTCTATTTCTTTCAGGTCTCAGCTGAAAACATTCGTTTTACCTGTGCCTCATAATTTTTCCCTCTGCTGTTATTTACAGTATCAGCGTAACACTAGGATATAAGTCTGTGCAGCATTTTGGGATACAACTTGCTTGAAAGATGATGTACTAAATAAAACTGTGTTTTATGTCTGCTCAGAGAACTATATCCTGGGTATCCCCCTCACATATCTATAAATCATTTACCACATAAATGACTGATTCCGTTTGATACCGATTTTTGTTTCATTTACTGGTTTTTTAGGTTGCTTTATTTCTGTTGCATCACAAACAGTAAATTACCAGAAAAATATGATGTTTGAAATTTTAGTAGAAACAGCAAGATCCCATCTGTTGTAGAGAGAACAATTTTCCAATATAGTGCTTAGGCATTCTCATTAATGTGCTTTATCTACAGGAAGAAAATAGGTTTATTTAGCCATGTTCTGTGAAAGCCACGTCTAGAAAGACAGTAGAAAAAAACAGTGAATACCAAGGAACTGGGAGGTTCTTATTCAGGATGCATTTACCCACCTGAGTGACCTCAATAAATAGAAATGAATGATTTACCCTAGAAATGATACTCAAGTGAACAACGCAAATTTCAGATTTGGCCACATGCATTCTGATTATCTGAAGCTTTTCTAGCACTTTTTCTACATTATTTGAAGTTCAGAACAAAAGAGAAATTCTTTTTTTTTTTTTTTTTAATTAAATATTAAGTAGTGTTTAGTAAGTGAATTAGTCTTATTTTTCTTCTTATACTTGTGCAGGCATCTCTCCTTCTTTTCCAATTAAAACCAAAACAAAGGGCATGCTTAACTATCAAATTATTAATTAAAAAGTAATGATCAGTAAATGCTAAGGGAAGAAGCTTCAGCTAGTTTGGCTAGATCACAGGAATTTATTTATAAGTTTTTTATTCACTATTAAATAAAAAATTGCGATTTTTAGAGAAAACGTGCCGTGTAGAACACTGATACAGACAGATTATACAGTGTGTAATACTGATATATACTAATTATAAAATTATTCAAAGTACTACACACACTTCATAATTTTGCAACTTGTTTTATCTATGTATTATAACCTCATTTCAGAATATTTAAACAAAACACTGAAGGTAAAATTATTCTCTGCTCACTACAAACCATTATTCTCTCTATCAAAAATGAATCACCATGCCAAGGAAGAAAAATGCCAAGCTTGGGCAAACTCTTATACTACTATCACTTATATCATGGTTTTGGGCCAAAACTTAAAACAAACAAACAAACAAACAAACAAACCTGGTTCAGAAGATCAAGAAGGCTTATCCTTATTTCAAGGGGGCCTAAAGGAAAGACAGAAGGTCTTCATTATCAGTGAGTAGAGTGTTAGGACAAAGGGGAATGGTTTTAAACTAAAAGAGGGGAGATTTAGGTTAGATTTAGGAGGAAATTGTTTACTCAGAGGGTGGTGAGTCCCTGTCACAGGCTGCCCAGAAAAACTGTGTGTGCCCCATCCCTGGAGGCATTTAAGGCCAGGTTAGATGGGGGCCTTTTGTCAGTCTGAGCTGGTGGGTGGCAGCCCTGCCCACAGCAGGGGCTTGGAATTGGATGATCTTTAAGGTCCCTTCCAACGCAAACCATTCTATGATTCTATGGATTCAAACTTAGAACGTTTTGTCAAACATATTTAACACGCTAACTTTCTTACAAGGTACACCTTCATGTCACACTCAGACCTCCCAAACTCCTTCCATTTACACTTGATACAAAAGACAGCTACTGCTGCATGTCTCATCTTCACGCTTGTATGGTGTCTTTGTAATAGTCTAGCTGTCATTGCGTTTATGTACATGTCACAGTGGATCATAAGAAAAGCAGTGTGTCACTTCTATCCCTACAAACATGGGAAATAAAACTGAAAAAATGGAGTAGGTTTCTTCTCGATATATCATTTCAACAGTGCACTGCTAATTCCCTCCTCCTTTCAAAACGATAAATTTTTAACTACTGTGTCATTTGGCACGTAACCTTGCTAATGGTAAGGACGGTAAGAATTTCAGATGGCATTTACAGTTGCTACCCTATTTCCACATTAGGTCTTGATATGTATGCATGAAAGCCAATACCAGAGATTTGATTCCTGTTGTGTTTCTAAGCAATCCAAATTCCCACAGTAATAACAAGCTGTTTGTATAGATACGGTTAGTATTTTGTGGTTTTCTGAGAAGTGTTGCAAAATGTTTGCAAAATTATTCATCACTTCTTAATTATTGCACAGTTTGAGATGACTTCATGTGCATGAGGACAATGTTTCACAGCTATTGGTTGAGTTTTTAGGAGAATTATGAAAATTTTGAAAGGTTTTGTTTATATTATTTCTTTGTGGTGATTAATAGCAGCAGAAATACTATGTTTGTATGTCCCATTGCATCTGCATCTGATAACATCTGTGCATCCAGATAAAGGTGAAAGGTATAATTTTGGGTATATGAGTTTATTCAAAATTTTAACTTGCATCATGGACAGGCAATGATTTAAAAAGCAGTTCTTAATAACTGACTTTACTAGTCTCTATAACTGACAATGTCATCAGAATTAGAGAAACAGAGAAAAAGAAAAGGCTGCAGCACAGTAAAAGCTCTCTGTGTTGTTCTCTCAGTGATTAATGTGGTGTAAGAGGGCCTTGAGGGTCACTAATGCCATTAGAATTTTTCTGTATTGATACACAGCATTCGTGTGCAAAATGTACAGATATCTAATCCCTAATCACCATGTTTCCAGCACTTACGGGTTCTGCTGACTGCTGTGTCTATTTGCTTCTAGAAATTAAATGATTTGGGCCCTGTCTGTGTAACCATAACCCACATGAGCAGCTTTACATCTGCTGGGCTGCTCATCTAAGTTGAACGCATATTTGAACACGAGACCTTTTAAATAAAAAAGTAAGTGAATGTGTTCAGGAACCTGGTTCAGACAATATTATTCTACTATTCTATATTCTTCTGTACTTGCAGCAACTTAGAACTAGCTCTTAGACAGGTGGATTTCTTGTTGAGAAATTTAAAAAATGCAGGCGAATTCTCTGGTAATCTTCTCTCTTTCTCCCTCTCTTTCTCACCTTCTTGCTGTTCCTTTTTCTTTCTCTCCCTCCTCTTTCTTTCTCTTGCTTCCCTTCCCTGCCTCCTTTCTCTCTCCTTCACTCTCCCTTTCTCCCCCTCCCAACATGTAAAACACCAACAGTCATGCACTGTAGATTCATAAAAGGTGGGTATTTTTCTAGCTTTCTGGCAGGTAGAAGACATTGTTATGGTCTGAATACACTTATATCTGAATAAATTCCCAGGGAGGCAGAGAACCACTGACATGGTAGGTATGTAAAACCATGTAACTGACATCGAGGCCTGTTGCACTTTTGTAGCCTTATTGAACCAGTGGAGCGCTCAGTCCCCAGCGAGCCACATGTCACCAGCATCTGCATTCCTGACAAGCGCTTCCACGTGAGGCTGGGGGACACTTACGTACTTCTCCTTAGTCCTGCGTCACTAAAGCTTTATCATAGGTTTTGAAAACTGTATTTTCTGTACTAAAACAATGGTTTATATGCGTTGTATCAGGAGTAGCGGAAGGAGTCATTAGAGTGTAAGGTCTTCACCTGTTATAAGCATCTCTTAAAATGTGGTAATTATTGTGCTTTAACCTGATAGGAAATTTCTTCTTCTCATGTTCACATTACACAGACATTAAATAATTCTAAAATGTATGTAGTGTATTGTGACGTTGCTGTAATTTCTCTGAAATTTATCTTCAACATGACATATCCCAACCCCACCTTCTTTTCTCCCTTCCTCTGTCAGTTAGCTTATTCTTGATTGGAAGTCCTGCTCAGCAAGAGATCTGCTTCTCCTACACTGGTTCAAATGTAATAGCAGTCAAGTCACACAGAACACAAAATCCAAGCCAGATAAGTGAAATGACAGAAGAGAATACAACAATGCTTTGACTATCCTGCAAAATAAAATAAAATAAATCAGATAAAGTCCAATAAACTTTTCTGTAATTCTGTCAGCGAATTCTGTCTCATTGTTGACTAGAGAACTTTTATCTAGATCGCAGTAGGGCGAAGATCAAAGAGCTTAAATGATATGTAGGATTCTCTGGAAAACTTAGATAAAATATATGAAATTGTGTGTGTACATGTTTACAATTGTGTGTGTACAATTATTTCAAACTCTGAAACTGTCATCTGGGGTTATTACTCTCTGATAGGAAACCTGACCCAACTAACATGCTTTGCAGTACATGCCCATATTCCTCAAGCATTGGCTAACACGTGGTCTTCTTGAAGTGAATTTGAAATTCCACTGCAAGGCTCAAGAGAAACTATTGTGGTTTATAGCATCATCAGTAACTTCAGATGAAAACAGGTCGTTATGGAAATCAATCTTCCTTAGAGAGCTATGTACAGTACAAAGTGCTTAAAAATACTAAGTGAATGGTGCTTTTACTGTTCTGGCATGGGCCCAGTCAGTACTTGCTTATGGATGGTTATGCTATAGGAAGGTGCTCTGTAGCCTTAGATCTTGTTGCTCACTCTGGAAAAGAAAGAGATGTGTGAGCAGTGAGGCCAATGGCAGAAAGACCTATTGCTTTATCCTCTCTCATAATTCCTACATGTAGTTTATACCACTTCTTTCCAAACCTTTCTGACCTCCTGTTCTGACAGTGCAGCTTCATTCTTTCTTTCCTCGTATTATTTCCCCTCCTAGGACTTCACTTAAAGAGGAAGCCTGGCACTGACCTAAGAATGCTAGTATTGTCTAAAACATGGTGCAGTAATGCAGTATTTAGTGCAGTGCCTACATTGCCTTCTTTGTGTGAGCGTAGTGTCTTTTTTTCCTTGAGATCATTGGGAAGCAAGCATAACACAATACTGCACGTTCTGATCTACAGCTGCTGCTGTTTGCTGTGTCCTTGCTGCTGCATTTGTACCACAATATAACTGTTTAAACATGCTCACACTGCTGTGATTGTTCCTATGGAGAATCATGCATAGTAATCTGATTTGATTAATGGATTTTAGAAGGTGCGGTCCCTTCCTTCAAGCTCATGTGGATTGAGACCACCATGTTATAGGTAACCTTGCCTGTTTAGCTCCACCAAATTGAATTAATTACTCTGCAGTTCACTTTAAAAAAAAAAAAAAAAAAAGTAAAAAATAATTCCATGAGTTGATCACATAACAACACTAATGTTGCCCTCCTAAAGACTTGGCAGCTTTCTTTCTTGCAAAGAAAACTGCAAGACATAAAAGAATGTTTTGAATAACTTAAAAACAGTAACTCCATTTAAGCTTACAAATGGTAACTCCATTGACTGTGAGTATTACAGATCCCTCTACAGGTATGACCTTACTGTTCTGTGTGAGCAAAGTTGACACCAGCTTGCAGGCTTCAGTTCCCATTTGCCTTTTTCAAGACTGCAGGAATATGGCCTTCTATCCATATGAGATCATCCATGTTACTATCACATTTGTTCCAGGCTCAGCTGATCTGGCTGTGAATAGTGAAACAGAGAGTCTGACTTCCTTCACAAAACTGTTCAAACAGTTTTATTTTAGACCTTACCAGCACTGAGGCTCTGATTGGTGAGATGTACTTGGTCATTTCTTTTGTACTGCATGATACTTTCCCTTTACTCCATAGTGCAGTCTGGCCCTATATGAGCATTTTTGTTGGAATGCAGGCTGTTGTCCAGGCTATTCCTTATTTTGCTTTGAAATAGACTTTTATGATTAATTTAGGATCTGAATTGTAATCTGTTACGTTTCTGGGATTTAGAAATGTATATTCAGGATTGCATTTTCATGTAAGATATGTATACCTATATATGGGTTTAAAAAAAAAAGCAAATAAAAAGATTGTTCATTTTATTTTAATAATGTATTTTAGCTTCTCAGTGGAGTGCCATAAATAAATTGAGTAAAAAATATTTGCATTGTAACTGTGGCCTGAGGAGTTTCATACACCACCATAACTTTGTCAGTCTTTTGCTTTTGATATACAAAATCAAAACCAAGAGGCTTGTAATCCTCTGTATATTGATTTTTTATTATTAAAAAGTAAAAGTTGAAAGGCAACTCTAAACCTGCTTTATCACCCACACTTGAACCAAGTTTGGATGCCATTACTAAGAGCTGGGGATTTGCCAAAGACATTAAAAGTTACTTTTTGCTTACACTTTGCCAAGCTATTCTTACGGCTCTCTTTTTTTTATGAAAAAAATTCATTTTATTTGCTTCTCAACAAATAGTTGTATTCAGGAGAGCCTCTTCTGTATTAAATCATCTGTTCTCTGGGGTAATGAGGGTGGCTTGTAAAGTTATCCAAAGAAACTTGTAAGTATGAGCACTGTTATTTCCCTCAAAGTTTTCTGTGTTACAAAGTTCAACTAAAGACAGTTCATTGGTGTCCATCTGAGGAAGAGGGATTAGTATTTTTATTTGAGAACTATTTCACATGGGAAGTTCTGTATATCATAAACATGGATGAAACAATAATAATGTAGTATGATAAAGGTTGTTCTCTAAGAGATTGAACTAGAAAAGACATTCATTGACAGAACAGCTTATTTGTCTGCATACTATAGAACTGACATGTTCCACTGTCTTCCACTGAAAAGAACGGGTGTGAATTTTGTTGCGGTTCTCTTCCAAAATTTGTCTTTTCAATTCTTTCAGAGTTCTATTCCTATTAAATCTTATCATAGAAAAGAGTTGTTTGAATATTCATAAAGCCAGGTCTGCTTTACAGTAAGCTGTTTTTTCAAGGGTACAGATCTTCAGGGCTCCACCAAATTCAGCCTTTCAAAATCTACAGTGCATTTTTACTTAGTAACATATCCGTTACCAGTTTAAAGATAATAATGTGACTCATAGAAGGGCTGTGATTTGCCCAGAATACATAGAAAGTGTCTGGAGAATCAGGGAATAAAGCTTCAATTTCCTCAGGTAGTGCCATAGTCACTAGTTTGCCTACTTCCATCTCTTATCTCTAAGATCTCAATATGAAAAGATATTAAACATAAAAAAAGGATTGCTTTTCTTTTCAGTTGGCAAATGCTTGTAGTTTATGAGATGTATTTTCAATATTTTTTGTCCAATTTTAAACTCTGTGAAAAGGTATAATTTGACTCCTCAGTTTGAATTTTCAAGCATTAGGTCATTTTGCACCTGTAGTTCAAACAGTAGCTTTGAAGCTGCAAACCAAAAATAATGAAGATTTTTTGCACATGAAGTATGTTCACTTAAATGCTTATGTCTGTCAAACCATACCAGGCAATTCGGCTGGGAGAATGAGAGGGGTGACACAGGCTTCAGCATGGCTTGACTTTGAAGAATTTACTCAAGCAGAACTTCCATTATGTATGAAGGAAGAGATTTCTGCCTAAACAGTCAGGCCAATGAATGGCTCTTGTTAATCTCCAACATTTAGTATTCACTCACTTATTCTTCTCGTCCAGTCCGTACTGGATTCTATTTGTCCAGTCCATACTGTATATATACGCTACATATTGTCCAGTGTCCTCCTCAGGGTTAATTGCTCATGAAAAGTTTATTTGTCCTCTACTGTTGTAGACTTGAGAATCAGGTAAAACTCCATAACGTGTGAAATTGATAAACAGAAAATAAAGAAAATTGATAAAGAAAAACAATGTCTTTGTATAATCCTAAATGTTCAAGTTCCTCTTCAGAATTTCCTCTTGTAAGTAAAACTGACTGAGCTGTCTTGTTAACACAATGTACATTTTCAATTTTTTAGTGCTTTCTTGCTTACCTCAACTTTTACCACATGCTGATCTATGTCCATACAAAGTATCATTTAGCTTTTTGAATCAAGTTTAGATCAAAGGTACATGCTTCCATTTAAATGTAAAAGATCTACAGCAAAGATGAATAATACCTATGTAAATAATACTTCTTAATGAACTAAGTTCTCTGCAAGTAACTCAGTGCCTCTAGAGACTGTTTGAAGAAAGCTGATAAAACCCAAAATGTGCAAAAATAAAAACTGCCAAGTAAATTGATTTTTTAAAAGATCGTAACTAGAATGAATAGCTGCATTTCTCCTCCCTAATTTCTTAGCTGTCACTTAATTTCATTCTGTTATTTTCTGTTATTTTTCAAGAGTTTATTTGTCAAAAATAAAATAAAATAAAATAAAATAATCAGTTAAATCAGCCTCACAGTTTGCTTTAAAAACAGCCATTTCCTTTAGGAAATACAGATAAAGGTTAATGTTGTATCAGGGCACACTTTCTCCTGCACAGAAGCCAGGTATTAGTCCTTTATTTGGTGGGACAACTCCAAATTGTCAGTTACAAGTCGATAACAGCATGTCTCTCTTTTGCAGGCTTTCTGTGCTATTAGCCCAGGTCAGAGGCCAAAAATCTCCCAAATCAAAGAGAAATACTAATGACTTAGAAATACTTTTTTTTTTTTTTTTTTTCTTCAAATGGTGCTGTACACAACAATAACAGTGTTCTGTGTCTTTAAGCATTTTAAACCATCTGTTGCCTAGCACTTTACCATTAGCAACATTGAGTTTCCTTTTCCTTCAACTTTGAGAGAAAATAACATACTTGGAGGGAGGGTGGAGGATTACTGCAGCACTTCCATTTATTTCTGCAGTGGGTACCCTGCTGAAAGTTGCATTGACTGAACACAGGACAGACACAAAGATCAATCTTAGTGGGACCAAAACCCTTGAGGTACTACTTACTCAAAATTGATCAGTCTTTTTAGTTATCCGTGGCAGTGATGGCTGTTACATTTTCTTACCATTTCAGTACAACCTTTTCTTCCAGCCTATACTAAGAGCGTGGCCAGAGGTGCTGTCCTCACCTATGTTCCATATAAACCACTGTTATTTTAAGTAATGTTGGCAATTCTGTTGTATCTCAGTGTGCCTGTTTGTTCGGAATATTACACTATCATAATACAGCAAAATAAACGTACATTTTACTATGATTGAGAGGTTTTCAGTGTTAGAATAACCTACTGAATTTCACAAAATAATCACAAGTTGGAGAATACTGACTTTTCTTTTTCTTGCACAGCAGCTTATGCGGGTTCATATTGTTTCCTTTTGGGAATCATAATTCTGTTTCATTTTGCATCTTTTCCTCCTGGCATTTAATCAGAAGTTCATGTTGAACATATTTTAGGATGTTTATAAAATGACAAGATTTGTTAAATTAGAAGGTATGTAAAATATAAGACATAATCAAATAGATATTAAATATGTGAATGCAGAACTATATTACATTAATGCATATATCATTCTTGAATGTATGCATAATAAAGTACATCCTCAAGGCTGTTAAAATGCATTACAATGTAAACTTATTGCAGGATGCAGGGATGACATGCCTATTGTTGTATACCATTTTTCTGCAAGCTGTGTGGCAGACAGTTTTGTCTGAGTAACCGAAAGAGCATCTCACTTCACGAATCATCTGTTTGTCTGGAAAGCAGAGAAATACCTTGTTCTAAGAGTTAAATGTCTGTCCTGAGGGAGATGGTTCAATTTCTGCTCAAGTTATTGGTGAGAGGAATCCTTGGTGTGACTGCACCAAGCTTGAGGACAAGAAATCTGAAGTCCAAGTCATAATCAGAATCACACTCATTATTAAATTTCTGCAATTAATGTGATTTCTGGCAATCCAAAACTAGAATAAAAGGATTTTGCAAAACTAGAATAAAAGGCCTGCACTGGAACTGCATCGTCTTTGTTGTTCCACAGTTCCATAGGACTGTGGTTCCTGTGGCTGTTAAGCAATTGTTTTGCCAAACTTCTTGTAGGAAGAAGCATTAAGTAAAAGCCAGATATTTTTACCTTATAATTTTTGTTCTTATATACCACACTGAGGTCTAGATGTGTTTTGCTTCTGAACACTGGCTGTATTTGTTCTTTGTGTTAAAGTCATCAAGGTGTCATTGGTGAAATAAGTAATCAAGATCAACAAGAAGTCAACTTTATTTTTCAAAGCAGAGCAGAACTGGTTTTGATGTTGTCCTGTCTTAGCTTTGACTTGAAAATGAAAGATGTTGGGAAGCTGATATTTGCCATTTTTTCCTTCCTCTCCTAAGGTGGAAATACCTCAATCTGTGAATTGAATTTGGAATTTTTTTAACTCTCTCTCTCTATTGAACTCTAATTACACCAAGGAGGTGACCCAGTGCACAGGCACTGTAGAAAAGAGTAGGCAATGTGCTAATTTATTTTATTTTTGAAATCAATACATTGATGGAGGTGTTGGCTGCCAGATTCTGCCCTGGCTTCTGCTCCGAGCAGTCCTCTTGGAGTCACTAGAATTGGTCAGGGCAGACATGATCCAAATTATTAATCTTCTTTGATACTGTTCTGAATTGCATCGATTCTGGTTTTGTGGGCACTGCTGCTGTTCCAACTTCAGTTTGTATTTTTCTGCTAAAAAAAAACACCTTTGCAGATGTGGTCAGAAACAATGCAAATTGTGGAATTTGGCACAGCAGTGAATGTGAGTTTGTTTGGAAAATATCATTGCCTCATCTATCAACTGTTAAATTAGCAGAAGAGTTCTCAGGAGGTGATCATGGAATTACTAGTAGTGTAGCCTTCTGTATTTCTCTGTTTTACTGCCCTTAGACTTACCACTTCAGAGCCTTCTGCCACCACAATGTGTCCCATGCACTTCTAAATATATCGCCAAAAACATTAAACATGCGTATACTAATTGTGATCAAGCTAAAATTCAAGTGCTGTGCTTGTGGGACATTTTTTTTTATCAGAAGCTGTATTTTAAGTGATGACACACGGTAATTTGTTCATTCTTCTGTCAATGTAATTTACAAGGCAACGACAGATAAACATAGCTATACAAGATTCATTTACAGTGACACAATGGCAGATACACAGAGCAGAACCCTGCCTATGAGATAAAGTGGACTGAGTGACTTATGCAGTAATTAGGGGATAATTGTCATTAACCTCGCAAACAGTAGTTTACCCATATTGTTTAAAAGGCTCCAGGATGCATAATGACAAGGTAATCTGTCAAAGCGCTAGGGGGAAATATTAATAAGATTTGTGCAAGCCTGGATAGAAAATATGCAGAAAGCGGCCACATTAAGCTAATTGGTGGATGAATATACACTTGTAAAAGTGCTTCTAATGGCACGTTTGCTGCTCTCCAAATGACTACTGTTAATGTGGAGAAGTGGGCTGCCTAGAAAGTCAGGACTGCTGGGACAAGAGGGTATTAAGACATGCAGGCACAGTTATTATTACTTCGTACACTGTAATATAATTCTCCCACTTTCTTTTGCATTTCAGCGCATGTAAGATGTGCACTTCATGTATCACAGCATTTTATATGTTTCAGTGACCTCTGCCTTTTTTTGTATAAGTTCTGCACTTTCTCCCTTCTGCATCGGATAGTCACCTATGTTGCATGTGTTTTTCTTGGTGTAAATTTTTTAGGTAAACAATGAAAATAAAGAAAAAAAAAGGCCTCATTAAGATTGTGTCATATATATTGCAAGTAATAATGCGCAATCCCCTAATGAATACTAATTGTGGAAATCAATCTCCTGGTTCTGTTGCCATTCAAATACCCAGCATATAGTATACAGATGAATCCCTTTATTGAGGCACAATTTGGTGTTCAATCAGAAAACCAAGCTTGTAATTAAATCCAACTATTGGCAATTTTACTCCAATGATAAAACACTGGAAAACTTCTTAATCCATTGGAATGACACTGGTTAGACAGATCTCTTACTGATTTCTTTAGAACTTTTACTTACAAGTCAAGAAAGAATAACGTTTTGTTGCTTGAATTTTCCAGTTAGGGTTATGGCTTTGGTGAACTGAGATTTAAAGTGAGAAAAGGTCTGTCAGATAATCTTATTTGACTTGACTAATAGATATCTTTCTCTGCTTTTGGTACAGTTGCATGTTGTATGGAACAGCTGCAGGGATGTAAGACATGATGAATTGTTTGTATTATCACATTGTGATAATTGGAGAAAGTCTTGGCTGAAGGAAACTTGGATGTCTCTTGTGATCATGTATATAGCAAGTAAAATAATTCATTGTTGCTCTTTGTGAGTGCTTCTTTTTTTTCCTATAAAACTTACATCATTCTGTCAGTGTGGTGAAACTGAGGCATAGAAGAGAGATTTAAGTAGCCTGCTAAATCCAGTGAAAGGCAAGTTTTCTTATATAGCTTACCAAAATGAGCAACTATATACACAAAAATTCAAGAAGATGCAAACGTAGATCAGTCATGGCTATGGTTGTGTGCAAGGTAGTTATTTCCTATCCACCTGGCTTGCCAAAATTACCTGGAATTATTTCAGTGTTTTGATCCTTTCCTGTCCCAATGTGTCTGTACCCTGAAGAGTCCCCACAACAGCTTATACACTGTAAAATTTTTTACTTCATGCACAGCACAGTTGGTGATCTCATTGCATCTAGAAGCCATATCTGCCTAGGAGCAGGCACCCTCACTCACAGCAAGCTGGTGGCAAAGCTGTTTCAGAGATATTGAAATGACTTTTCAGAAAATGTTCCTCTAGATTTGAAGTTCAGCATTCTAAACTTCAAAGCTTTTTAAGGGATTTCACTGCTTGATTTCTGTGAAGTATTGATATTTTCTACCGCGAATGTGAGAAAATTTGCCTCACCTTGAGTGTGCATTAGAAAATGTTTTCTTTTACAGATACCATAAAGCACCTGGTCAGTTTACATTCATTTCCTTGGGCAAAGTCTTTAGAAATCTTTGAGAAACCGAACCATAGCAGATGGTAAGGGGAGTGAATACTTGCCTTTGAAAATTTATGACATTTGTCATAGTCAAGGGGCAAAATTCTTGGGAATTGGCACTGATAATTCAAAATAAATGCAAGATAATGGGTTAATGGCCAGTGCTGAAAGATTACTTTGAATCTTCTTAAAACTGCCTAAGCAATGTTTCTGTTTGCTAACAGAAGCTCCACTGTTATCAATAAGTGACAGGTCTTTAATAGGTGGCAGTTGTATCTCTTTTTCCCCCCCACCAACAGGACAGCTGTAAAACAAATTTCACTGACATCATAGGAGTTATACTATTGTAAAATTTCAAAAAGCAAGAAGAGAATTGAGTTCTGACAGTGCTTAGATTATTCTCTGAGTGTGGACAGAAGTTTCCTGTGAAAAAACTTGTCAGGCGCCTAGTTGCAAAGATGCTTGATGCAGTTTCCATGATTAAATGAAGCTGAAACTGCTGTGATTAAATATGTTGTAACCCCACAGTGATCTATCATAGTTTTAAAAATAAAAATGCTGTACACATTTTTATCTAGAAAAAAAAAGTGATCATCTTGTGAATTATGCATTCTTATCTGGTCCATAATCAAGAGCATTTCTTAACAAAGTGAATATTTTATCAAAAGTCAAACAATATGTTTTAAAAATCAGAAGCATTTAAAACTAATGCCCTTGCACCCTAGTAGTTTTACTGGAGCCAAAGAGGTGCATATACTTATAGGAGGAGCAGGAAAGAGTTCAAAAGAATGATTCCTTTTGTGAAAAAGGTAAGAGGCTTTTTTCCTGACCCCCAATTTGGTATTTGACGGAATAGCAATGCTCTGAATTTCTCTGTAGTCAAGTTTGCTTTTTTTTTGCTTTTTTTTTTTTTGGTTGTGTTTTCTTTTCTAAGTTTGGTGAACCTAAAAAATGAAAAAGGATTGTAAGAAATAAGGAATTTTAGTCCCTGAAGGGTGCGGTGTGTTGGGGATCTGGTCTTTTGATACCACTCCCTATAAGCCAGTCCAGAACCAGAGCTCTAGCAGGTTGCTTATGCAGGGAGCTTTGTTCCTGGCATGTGTCTTGAGGATGAGATATAAAACAGAGGACCTGCATACTTTTGGTCAGTAAAGACCCGGTAGGCCATTTAGCAAGAGCGTGGGTGGTTAACGGCGGTGTCCTGGCTAGATTTCAGCTGCGGTTATTGCATTCCACCTCCTTACGTTCCATCTGCAGTTTCAGCAGGACATGGTGTTCCTCACTTTCACTCTGAAACTGTTGAGCAGCGCTCCTGTGCATCGTTACACAGCCGCTGTGCTCCATCATGGGGGTATGTCCCTATATATATTCAAGCAGATTTGGCTCAATGCAGTGTTTCAGGGCTAAGTTAATTCAAAATTACTTTCCAGCATGGTCAGTGGAATTATTCTGGATTTGAAGTACAATTACTCTAGATTTAAAGTGCAGCCAGATTTCAAACCCAGTGTCTACAGTATCAATTAGTAAAAATTTGCAAAGGTCTTAGGTCAAAATGCAAAGGTTTTTGATGCTACATGGCTAAGGAGACATGAAGCATAAAACCCAGAGTTAAGCACTGTTAATATCTGGCAGCAAAGGTAAGTACAAGCATACGTGTAATTATGAGTAAATAATATCTCCTTCATGTTTGTTTTCACTTGTATGCACAATGCTGGTGTCATTTTTACTTGATACTTCAGGAAAAGAGTGACTTTTCTCCATCTGCTGCAGCTGGCATTCTCATGCACGGCCTGTTTTTTTGGGAGAAAGAAAACAACTCCAGTAGGTGAGGGAAAGGGGTGTCTGAAGGGAAGAATATCTATCGCTTTTGATTTTTCTAGCACAGTGGAGGCTGCAGTGCAGCCAAAAGATAAAGATTTCCATTATTGACTGAGAACTCAGTAGAGCTGCACTGTGTTCATTCCTGCTGCAGCAGAATAACTCAAGGAGAGGACTGCTGACACTTAAACATGAGTTTATTCATATGGTTTCAGTTGGAACAGGGGGGCTGGTGGGAGGTGAACGAGTAGTGACAGATGAGGGGAAAAAAATTTAACAATGGCTCAATGCAGGGTGGTGTGTTAAATTTTATATCAGTTTCACATGTATAATCACAGCGAGCAAGTATGCACACTTTTTTTGTGTGTTTACAAGAGCAAAGGTGGGCTAGGTTCAGCATGGAAAAAACACCTATCAGAAAAATGAGTATGTGAACGGTCATATGGAGAGCCAAATACAGGGCTTACTTCTGCTGCATTGAAGTCAGAGGGTTGCACATTTCCACTCATATCCCTACAGATGTAAGTGGGTGTGCTGCTACACAGCTTTGGTTGCTTTTGCCCCGGGAGCAGTAGGACTACCCATAGCGTAACAGCTTGAAATTTAATTGGGAAGCAAAGAGATGCTCCTGGGAAATTCAGCCAAACAAAAACAACAAACCCTAAATCATGGAAATTATGTAGGCTTTTCTTTATTAGAAACAAATGTTGATTTTTTTCTTCTGTCTACACCCTAATTAAAACCATCCTTTGCAATTATGGTATGACCAAATGAATGTCTTTCAGTCTGCTTTTCAATTGTTACAGCTGCATTCAAAATGTTTTTTAGAGATTGAGCTAGAAAATTTATAGCTCTTTAAGAAGGGCTCATACAAGAAAGTGATATTTTAAACACCAAGCTTGCTTATTTAATTAATCAAATACATATCCAAGTAATATTTTGCAATGTGGATACTTAACTGATGTGCATAAAACCAACAGTTCACAGTGCATATGCAAAAATTGTAAAATACAAAAGCTGGCCCTGTGTTTTTCTTTATAACTTTGAGCACAAAAGCCTTGCTTAAGAAGCAACTGTAGAGTTTTTTAACCTTCCAAGTAATCTCAACTCTTCTGTAATTCTTACTATGAATTCAGACAGCAGCATATATACACTTTATTTTACCTATGCCAAAAAGTTAATTAGTAAGATAAAAGAAGAATTGCAAAAAAGTCTGTGATGTGTATGTACATGTACATGTATATTTGCGCCTGTGTATAAATTTAGTTAAACACTGTACAGGCATGCAGGGGTTGATACAGATTCTTATACAAAGTGAGACTTTAAAAAACTGATTTTGAACCAAAGTTCAAGGCTTACAATGTATGTTTATGGTGTATGTTTCTGTAGATCATCCTTATTTTCTAAGTAAGCAGTTCTTAAATTGCAAGGTTTTCAAGATGAATTGAAAGGTTAAAATTTGTAAAACCTAAAGGCCCTCAGGAAATGAAGAATCTTCTTCATAGTGCTCGTCAATTAAGCTCTTACAAATTAGAGTGAATTTTGTGCCCATCTTCTGCTTTAGCATGTTTGTACCATCCAAGAGAATCATCTTGAAGCCCATCGCTTGTTCTGTCTGATGTAGAAGTTTAAGACAAGATGTATCCTAACATATCTCTTTGTAACACGTGCAGCAAAAAATGAGGCAACTTCAGCATATTTAACTACACCTTTGCTGCCTAGATTTAATGTAGTTTGTGTGCATATGAATCTTTATCTATAAAAATAATACACATATATGTGTTGGAAGAGAGAGAGTCAAGTGCGTGTTTAGATTAAGAAAAACATCCAAGGTTATGTTTTGCATCCTTGAAGGTTAGATTTTATATGATTTAGGGATTAAAAATTTTTCTGTTTGAAACTCAGAGCTAGCCACGCTTGTAAAATACAATTAAAAAGACAAGGCTCTATGGGTGAAGAAGGAAGAAATCAGGCTTACTTGTCTACTGCGTGGTGTAAAGCTGTATGCGCACCGTGGTATCTCTCTGTTCACTGACTTCGCTGTACACATTGTCACAGGAGGCTTGGCTTAATCAGTTGTGAGCTGAAAAAAGTAATATAAATTGGAACCTTTTGTCGTGGAATATTTAAATGTGGATATGATTTAATGGCTTTGGGGAAAAAATTTAGCATGAGAGATTGTAAGAAACAAGAAATCGATTATATGTAAGAAAGGACTTGAACTTCTAATCAAGTATTACCATATACAGAGAGATCCCTAGCTAGTTATAGCTTAATTCAAAGTGGATAATGGTTAGATTTTTTGTTAATTTTAAGTTTTATCAAAAAATGACATTCCTATTCATTCTTTATCTAGGTTTGCATAGTACATACTTAAAATGATTTATGGAAAACCATCACTATGTAAATATTGAAGCATATGCCATACAGTATCCATAGGTAGTATGTTTTGTAAGAAGCATGGACATCTGTGCAATATCTTTTTACTTTGGCTAGGGAAATAAAAATGATTGCTGTGAATTAACCAGGTATAGCGTGATGCAACCAGTATAAGTAGGCGGAGAGTGTTTAAGGCCAGCTTTCTGAGACCTTGCTGTTTATGAGACAGTGAAGGTAACCCCTTGACAATCAACTACTTGACAGCCAAATTTTGTGATCTGTAGCACTTAGCAACAGCTGAAAGTCTGTCCTTCTTCATTGCAAACCCAAAATGTTCTGTCATTGACTGAATGGGATGGAAAACGGTAGCATCTCATGGACGGCTAGGTCGTGTAGCCAACTGCCAGCATCTCTGACTTCTGCTGTGGAATACCTCCCCAAAAGCATTCACAGAGCCCAGTGTTTGGGCATTGTCTCCTTGCTCAGAGCACAGAGAAAGCTAGATCTGCAGCCATAGGATGGGAGACTGTGCGAAGTAATCTTCCACTGATGTGTGGCAGTTACAGAACCTGTACCTACTATTCCCATGAGTTATTCTCATAGGAGCTGTATCTAATTTTTATTTACTTAAATATCTGTTTTTATAAAACATCCATCTGCTACATAAGCCTGTGAGTGATTTACAAATTAAAGCAAAAACAAAACAAATTACTACCAGTAGTACATTACAAAGCAGCCTGCAGCTGGCTGCAGTCAGGGGTTCTAATTCAATACATGCAAGCAGTGTAAATTAGACAGTGTTATTTCCATCTTCAAGTTACAGTTAGAAGCAATAAATACTTGTGGCTTCAGATTGGGAATGTGTGTGCATAAATTGTTTCACAGGTGACTGTTTTTTGAGTTTCACACAAGAATTGCTCAAAAGCAGAACCAGTATGGCTAGCTGGAAGTAGCAGGAGAAGTTGATGCAAGGAAATTTAGGTGGCATTCATGGGGAGAGTAATCAAAGCAAGTTGGGGGAAGTGAGCAAAATATAATCTTAGAGCTTTCAAAAGTAAACCTGTTCTCTGTGTTGTTTCTTTTTCTGTTGGGTGTTTGTGGGGTATTATTCTTGTTGGTTTTTTGTTCTGAATGATTTTTACTAGATAGCAGACCGCCTCTAAAATGCTCCTCCATCTGACTGGTAGAACAGGGGGAGCATAACAATTATGGATGTCCACAGTGCTCAAAGGTATTTAAAGGTGTGAACGCTTCCTGACTAATACTTCAGACCAGGGCCGGCATCTGCATGATGGCATTTCTTTCATTTCAGTGTAAATGCATGCTGGATAATTTCTTCTTAGAGATTGGTTCTGGTGCTCTACATTTCTATGAATGCAGTGAGAATTCTTCTAAGGATATTCTGTAATTATTTACCATTGATGGTTTCATAGTCTTGTAATGTTTCATCGTGATCTATTGTGCGTGGAACCTTTCAAAACATTCTACATTGGCATGCAAGGTTCTGAAGCGTACATGGCATCGACCTTCACCATTAACTCTGGATTTAGAAAGGTGACACGTATCAGAGCTAAAATAATAATAATAATAATAAAGATTTAATCAAATAAATGCATTTGGGGCAAATGGCATTTTCCAGTGCTCTAGAGGAAGCTTCTGGGGAGGGGAGGAAAGAATCAATACTCTGAAAACAAACGAATAAATAAATAAAGATTGCAAAAACTGAAAGATATTTGCTGCCTTCTTAATCAAATAAGAACTGGAGGTTTTTGCAGTGATGTGTAAACCAGAATGTTTGAATGTGTTCTGAAGCTGAGAGTCAAGATTTAAAAAGATCAGAGACAATACAGAGGGGTATCTTTGCAAGGATTTCAAACTGTTTAATGCATGAGGAAGAACTGGAATAATTCTGATTTGATGGCATGCAACAGTGCTTGTTGGTTATAGTTACCGTGCTGATGTTATGTCCAGAACTTGCCCGAAAGGAAAGATGCCAATAAAATGATGTATTCATTATATAAGTATTTTAATATCTTTTTATCAATACATGGTGGAATGGATTGCCTGACATTACATTGCAGAATTTTTAAGTCTTACCTTCAGGCAAATCTCATGCTTACTAGCAAAAATGAAAGTGTGAAATGCTTTTTAATGTATATTTAACAACAGATAGTCTAGTGATTACTGATGTGTATTCTCTCTGGATTTTTCCCTTGGTATCAGAAGGCAGTGTTAAGAGACAACATTTTTACACATTTATACTAGCTATGTCCATCAGATGCTTACTTTTTACATATTTTTAACTGTCATTTATAGCAAAAAAATCATCCTTTAAGTCTAAGCCATATGAAGAGTGCAAGTCAGTTATGCTGTAAACAGTTTCTCTATTTCTGCCTTTTTATGTAAATTTATAATGAATGTGTTTTTCAGTATTGCTGTCATGAAAAATAAAAATAAAAAAAAAAAAAAAAAAGGAGGAAGATACCAGTATTACGTGCTATTTTTGAGACTGCTTGCCTTGCATCGGAATTTCTTGTGAGGTAGTCCATAAATGATTTAAGCTGTATGTTTACTTATATTTGAAAAGCAAATCTATCAAATTCATTTGCTTAGCTCTTTCTTATAGTGATACCATTAAACATCAATTAAGGTACAATTTTCCATATTGTACAATGGAATGAACAGCAACAAATGTATACCAAATACTTGTGTAGTATATAGATTGCTGCTTTTAAAATAGCAATATCAAAGGCATTTCAGATCACAGAGCCCCAGTGTTTTACATTTTGTTTGCTCTAACGTTATTAAACTCAATCTTTTTCTCTAACTGTGACTGTAATAATGGTATTTGCATGACTGAAAAAGTTTGCTTTTTTGGTTGAGTTTTGTTAACACTGATTGCATGTTGTTTTTTGAGCTTAGTATTTCATGCACAGGCAGCAGAGCACCTTCTATTGAATTCAATAATTATGCAGAATCAATAAGTTTTTTCTTTGTGTTTGTCTTTGTTGTTTCTTTGATATGGCCTCTAGGATGCTGCAGGCAAGGTGCTGGACCGCTGGGCCATAATGTCCAGGGAAGAAGAGATCATTACCCTTCAGCAGTTCCTGAGATTTGGAGAAACCAAATCCATTGTGGAGCTGATGGCAATTCAAGAAAAAGAAGGGCAGGCTGTGGCTGTGCCATCTTCAAAGACAGATTCAGATATAAGGACTTTTATTGAAAGCAATAATCGCACCAGGAGCCCAAGTCTCCTTGCTCACCTGGAGAATAGCAACCCTTCCAGCATTCATCATTTTGAAAACATCCCGAATAGTCTTGCATTCCTGCTACCATTCCAATACATAAATCCAGTCTCTGCTCCACTGTTGGGGCTGCCTCCAAATGGCCTCCTGCTGGAACAGCCAGCAATGAGGCTCCGTGAGCCAAGCCTTACAGCTCAAAATGAATATAATGAGAGCAGTGAATCTGAAGTTTCACCCACGCCTTTCAAGAATGAGCAGGCGTCCAGCAGGAATGCTTTGACCAGCATCACAAATGTTGAACCCAAAACTGAGCCACCCTGTGTCTCTCCTGTTCAGACACCTACGCCTGTCAATGATTTATCGAAAACGGAACATACTAAAAGTTCATTCCGCATTCACAGAATGAGGAGAATGGGGTCTGCCTCTAGAAAAGGAAGAGTGTTTTGTAATGCGTGTGGCAAAACTTTCTATGACAAAGGTACACTTAAAATCCACTACAATGCCGTTCACCTGAAAATCAAGCACCGGTGCACTATTGAGGGCTGCAACATGGTCTTCAGCTCTCTCAGAAGCCGCAATCGTCACAGTGCTAACCCTAACCCCCGCCTCCACATGCCTATGCTAAGAAATAACCGAGACAAAGATCTAATTCGTGCTACATCAGGTGCTGCCACCCCAGTCATAGCAAGTACAAAATCCAACCTAACTTTAACAAGCCCTGGGCGTCCCCCAATGGGATTTACCACTCCTCCTCTAGATCCTGTATTACAGAATCCTCTTCCCAGTCAGCTGGTGTTTCCAGCTTTAAAGACTGTTCAACCCGTTCCTCCTTTTTACAGAAATTTACTTACTCCTGGAGAAATGGTGAGTCCTCCAACCTCCCTTCCTACCAGTCCAATAATACCAGCAGCGAGTGGCATGGAGCAGCATCCCCCTCCTCCTACAGAGTCATCAGTACCATCAGTGCTGATGCCCACCTCAGAGCCTAATGCTGACCTTGCCCCTAAGAAAAAGCCAAGGAAGTCAAGCATGCCAGTTAAAATAGAAAAGGAAGTTATTGATACTGCCGATGAATTTGATGATGAAGATGAAGAGGTGAATGACAGCAGCACAATGGTAAATGACATTGGTCATGACAATCACTGCCATTCTCAGGAAGAAATGAGCCCAGGCTTGTCTGTGAAAGACTTTTCCAAAACTGACAGAAGCAGATGCATTTCCAGACCAGATATAAGAAGAGCAGACAGTATGACATCAGAAGACCAGGAGCACGAGAGAGACTATGAAAATGAGTCTGAATCGTCAGAGCCCAAACTGTGTGAAGAATCCATGGAAGGTGATGACCGCCTCCATGAACCTGTTGAAAAATCTATGATGCACAGTGACAGACCAGATGAAAACCACAATGACTCTTCTAACCAGGATGTCATTAAGGTGAAGGAAGAGTATACAGACCCTACATATGATATGTTCTACATGAGCCAATATGGACTGTACAATGGAGGAAGTGCCAGTATGGCTGCCCTTCATGAAAGTTTTGCTTCCACGTTCAACTATAACAGCCCTCAGAAATTCTCCCCAGAAGGTGAAATGTGCTCAAGCCCAGACCCCAAGATCTGCTATGTGTGCAAGAAGAGTTTCAAGAGTTCCTACAGTGTGAAGCTTCACTACAGAAATGTTCATTTAAAAGAGATGCATGTCTGCACGGTGGCTGGCTGTAATGCTGCGTTCCCATCACGGAGAAGCAGAGACAGGTCAGTAAATATTAATTGATTTTCTACATTATTAAGTCTGTTGAATTATGTACGAATAGGTAGTTTAGGGTACATGAAGAAAGAAAGAGATGCACAGTAATGACAAGTGACAATCGTGTTCCCATGACATTGAGAGATTTTCATCACTTCAGGATTTTCATTGTTGCTTGGCATTCCGAATAGTATATATTTGCCATGCTCTTAAGTGACTGGCAAGATAATAAATGTCATTATTCTTTCAGTGTACCTATGAACATGTGTTTATAAGCTGCAGTTCATTACATTTATTTTTTTTTCTCCTTGCAGCTTTTAAATCAAGAAAAGCTTCTATTAAATATATAGTAAATAATACACAATAGAAATGTCTTCATGCATGCACATCAAACCACAGAAGTAGGAAGGAGGGAAAAGGATGGATGGACAGTTGGATGAATGGATGGAGAGAGAGAATTGAAGGACTGTAATAAAAGAATGATTTCCATCCCTGTAGGATCATATAAAAGAAAACATGAAACATAAAAGAATACTTTTGCTTCTCTTCAATTTTAAAAACTAGCTGATACATTGTAGCAAGAACAAGTAAATAGGTAGAAAAATTTTTTCTCTTTAGAGAACATATACACCTCTCTATGCACCATGGTTGTTTAGTCCACTTTCTTTTCTTCCCAACTTATGGGAATTAAGCACACTCAAAGAGCAGAGACTAGACCTCTACATATTTTTAAGATCTTCAAGGGTATATTCAAATGACATCATGTCCTAACTATGCTGCATCAGCACTGAAACAGTTGGGCTTAAACAGAAGCAGCTGGTCCTTTAACTCTTAGGGTTTTTTTGTTGTGTGATTTTTTTGTTTTGTTGGGGGTTTTTTTGTTTGTTTGTTTTTTAATATACACTATTCTTTTCCAATCTTGAGGAAAATGTAATATAAATGGAATTTGTCAATGTGGTACAATAACACAGTAATTTCATAGTTGTGGTTAAAAGTTCTCACATGTGATGATTATATGTCACATAACAAAATCTCCATGGTTCATGGAGTGATAGTGAGACTGAGTCCTCTGTTTTCCTATATTTGTGTTTCATTTTTTTTCATTATGTTGTAAAAATTCAAAAGACAGAGGAATGAAATTAAGCCTAGTAAAACATCTTGCACAGCTCCTTTATTTTTACCATTGAAGTTGATGGGATTTGAAAGTGAATGTATCATGTCATACAAAATAAAAGCAACTTACTGTTGAGGAGACTGAGATGGAGAGTTCAGTCCCCAACTGTCTCATATCTCCTGGTCCACCAAGCAGAATAGGAACAAACGTTAGAAAACATGTTCAACATAAAAAGGACCATCTAGGAAGTTTGGTTTAGAGTAGGATGAAACCATTGAACATGAAGCAGGCAAAAATAAATTAAGGCTTAGTATAGTAAAGATGTATCTGTTCTAACAAAGAGGTAACTATGATGACACACATAAAATATCACTGAGAAATGAAAGTTTAAAATAGGATGTAGGACACATTTTGAAAATATTTTGTGAATTACGTAGGATATACTCCTACTAAGCTCATTGAAAGTTAGCCATAAAAATCTATGATTCAGGAACTGAAAAAGCATGCTGCATATTTAAAAATAAATTTAGTATTTGCTTATTATTTTGAGTATTATAAGATGCAAAGCCATCCTTCTATCATTCCATTAACATCCAGAATATGTTTCATTTATTTGTTACAATCAGAACAACAAAAATTCCTAGGCATAATACAACTTAAATTGCAAAGATTTAAGAATGGTCATGGACTTCAAAAATGTGAAGCAGTGGTACAGTTAGTGTGCCCATTCTGGCTGGATTTTTTTTTCCACATACATTACCATTCCCAATTTGCAAATTTTTCTGGAACTACCTTGAAAGAATCAAGTAAAACTGTCATAGTTCTCATTAATTCTTTTAGAGATTTGAGAGAGAAATATCTGTATTCTTTTTGCAACTGCTTAATCACCCTAAAGTCTTTTCCATGCAATTTTTTTTTCTTATATTCCTTTTAAGTATGTGTTTTTATTTTAGAGAGAGGCATAAGTTTACAGTTTCTAGCTCTTCAGATCATGGACAGCACCTCAAAGATAACTGTATAACTAAATTAAAGACACTGCAAAATGAGAACTTCTTCCAGTGATTTAAATCAATTTCACTTAAAAGCTCAGAGGCATTTTGCTATTAATTGCTACAAGAGAAATAAGAAATACCTAAAGCACACAGTAAGCACTTCTTGATAAAAATTCTTATATATTACTGTTTCATTCTTTCAGACACATTATAAAAAGTCTGTATGATTTTCTTGTGTTATCACTCACATAATCAAGTGACCCTTAGTAAGCTAAAGAAGCCTAGAAATACTTTGCTTTGCAAATTAAAATTAAATTATTTTTTTAGTGCTATCTTGTCAATGAAGTGGAGGTTCTAGATATCTCATAGCCTACTGTCTTGAGAGGTTTTAATCTTTATTATTAATAATTTTGTTAATAATATTGCTAGCAATTATATTAATACTACTACTAATTACATTAGAACTAGTTAGGGAAATGTTTTAAAAGAAAACAAAAGCTTATCTGGGGATAAATATCATTGGTTGATCCTTTATGTTTTGTGTAATGGCATCTGGCATCACTTAAGATCTTTTGCTGATGTAACTCTAGTCAGTTAAAGGTTTGACTATATTCCCCCTATGTCTCTTGCATCCAAGAACTCTGAATTCTTGACAGTGGTGGTAGCTGCTGTGAGCTTTGCGAGGTAGGGTTGTGATACACATAATTACCACAGGCAGCACATCACACCAGGACCTAACAGCTCTGCTTTCACTGAAGGAGAGTTTTTTATCCACGTGTCACGGCTGCAGTTATTCATTTTAGAACACATCCTGCAGCAGTGCCTATTAAGGTTTGACTAAAATGAGCTTCACCATTCCTAGATCATCTGTGCCCAGACCAAATCCTTTGAATATTCTTCTGCTGGAATGGTTGGAATATCTTCTGATATCTTTGACTAAGCATTGCTATTCTTTGTAAATGAGGATCAAGTTAATCAGCAGACTCACAATCCCCAACTTACACATATTTTTTCAATGCAGGGCAGAGGAAAGCACAGCAAAGTCCCTGCACTTATTGTCACTGTCTCAGTAATTACTTCTCTTTTCCCTTCTAGAAATTAAAATATAGTGTTTTTGAATGTCCAAGCTCTACTGAGCCTAGGTGGTTTTTTTTTTTTCAGTAGGGATTTTTGTTTTTTGGTTCACAGTCTTCGCATCTACAAATAACAGCGCTCATCAAATGTTATACATACCTATGTCTCTGACTCTCTCCCCATAAAGAGAAATACAACTGTCTCTCATTTTCTGGAAACTCTACACTTGCCAAAATCATTTTTTATTCAATTCTGCACCAGCCACTTCATGAATTAGCTTTTCAGCCATTGCTATTTCTGTATTTACTTCAAATGTCCTTTTTTCTAAAGGCAAGACATACAGGCCATATCTTGTTACAGAAAGGCAATGTAAAGTAAATAGTAACAGAAACCGTATCGAAATTGATGTCAGTGATTAGGAGCAATGTCTTGTCTGCTTTTAAACAGAAAGATGCCTCTTCCAACATATTTTTTAGTGGGAAAAGAGAAAGTAGGGAAGAAAAGTTTACGTGAGAACTTTGCACTCAAATGGAAAGAATTGTCTTTCAAAAGGTAATTAAAAAAACTCAGAAGAGTTTGTTTATGAGTGAGGAGATGGGGCCTGGCCCTGGCTGTTGGGTTCCTCTGGGATCTGCATCCTGGCCTCATCTGTGACTCCTGCCACTGCAAACAGTACCAGTGCGTTATGCAGAAATAGTTGTGGTGGATCCTTAAAGCCAGCACTGAGGTGTGGGTGCTCAGGAAATGTAGAGCCAAGAAGCATATGGACAAAATATAATAAGAGGCCCAGTGGATCTTCTGATCTCAGTAATTCTCATTGAGGAGCTATGTCAGATCTAAGGGAGAAATTCATACATCTTTTCTGCCAGCCCTAGGTGAAAGCTAAATCTGCATTTCGCCTCAGCAGTGGCGCTATTAACATCTGTGTTTCTTAGGCTACAACTCAGTTATGACATGTCACATTTCTCTTTCACTCGTACACAAAATAAATTAATTTTCAGTGTAACTATTCAGAGGAGCGAAGCAAGAACTTTTCACTTTGTCTTTCTACTATTAAAGTAGTAATATTAATTGTTCAGATTTGGTTTAAAATTTTCTCACAGCATGTACATGTGTGTATGTTCCACAGAATAAGGAAAGCCCAGGAATAAATTTAAAAACAAAAATACCATCTGCTTAGGGTGACTTATAAATAAATACGAGGCAACTCTTGGAGCCAACAGTGATCATGCATTTGATTGCTAGTTAAATCAGTGCAGATTTAAATATGTAAACTCCTTGATTTGTATGGAGCAAAACATCTGCATGTGGTTTATTAAAACCTGCTGATATCTCCACAACTACATTTGTATGGATATAGACCTCTGTGTAGCTGTACTGAAAAAGCAGAAGCACGCTTTTTGTCAGGTTAGCTGACTTCCAGCCCTGTACAGGTGCACTGGAATATATTACTATGAGTTACCTATGATGAACCACTGCATGCATTATCAAGGGAGGTGAGAAGATGTGAGAAACCTGCTACCCTCCTCCTGTTACCACTTTCTTGACAAAACAGCAACCTTTTTTTTTTTCATTATCCTATCATTAGTAGGAATCTTTTACAGATAACTTTCTATAGAATCAATTTCTACTTATGCATTCAATTTTAGGAACAGGTAGCTTCAAAATACTACATACTGGTCCATGATAACTGTTAGTGGATTCCCCCTTATATAAGTAGCTGTCATGTACAGCTTGAATTTCTTCCAATTAGAACAAAGAAATAGCATTTTAAGACATTAGGTGTTTGAGGAGCCATTTATCAGTAAAAAAAAAGGGCTATTTTCTATATTGTTTAAATATAAATATATTTACATACATACAGCTGTTTCTGGGCATGATGCAGTTCTTGATGAAACTAGCTGCATATCCAGTACAATTGTATGAACCATTAGGTTTCTTGTTGCAGAGTCACTAAGATATGGGCCATTGCTAATGTTCACATAACTCTTCCTTACCCAAGGGAATCTGGATCATAAAAAAATGTTTTGTGCCACCATTAGCCTCTTTCATGAGTAGTCATGTTGAACAGTGAGGGACTGCCTGACAGACTGCATACTCACCAATGTGAACAAGAGAAGCAGAATTGAAATTTGTATGCACAGAAATAATTTACTACTAAGATTTTTTTTCTTAAAAAAAGAAAAAAATTAATCATACCTTAAAGAGGCTACTTATATGAGTGTGTTTAGGAGTTGATTAAGCCCTCTCCTATGAGGATGGACTGAGAGAGCTGAAGCTGTTTAGTCTGGAGAAGAGAAGGCTGCAGGGGGACCTGAGAGAGACCTTTTAATATCTAAAGGGGAGCCACAGGAAAGAAGGGGACAGACTCTTTATCAGGATCTGTTGTGATAGGACAAGGAGAAGTGGTTTCAAACTAAAAGAGGGGAGATTTAGGTTGGATGTAAGGAAAAAGTCTTTTACAGTGAGAGTGGTAAGGCAGTGAGACAGGCTGCCCAGAGATGCGGTGGTTGTCCTGTCCCTGTAGATATTCAAGATGAGGCTGGACCAGGTTCTGATCAAGCTGTACCTGTTCACTGCAGGGAGTTGGACTAGATAACCTTTAAAGGTCCCTTCCAACTTTAAGGGTTCTATGACTCTATGATTCTGTGAGTAAAGGTAACAGAATCAACTCAAGGATGGCCTTTTCTTACTAAACTCATTCATCTGTTTTGGGTTTGATTTAGAGGTGGTTGCTATTCTTTGAAACCATCTGCTGCCTTCATATTTTTTTTTTTTCTGTTGGTGCACAAAATAGTATCACTTTGACAGTGAGAATACAGATTCATGCAGTGCAAAGTATCTTGTTACATGATCTCACAGTGTAAGTCAAGGAATTTTCAGTGACCTGAAAAGTTTATTTAAACTGCCACACCAGGATTGGGACAGGTGGCAAGCATAAATAAAGCACTAAAATCACTAGCTAAAAGCAAGACATACATTGAGCAATTTTTCCTGTTATGTGTTGTGACAAATAGTATAAATCTTTAATTCATTTTGTTCAGTTTCCTGCACAGACTGTGTGTGTTTAATGTTCAGTGAAAGAGATTATTTGAGAAGACAGCACTGGGAACATGAATGCTTGCTCATAATATCCTGGTTGCCCCTCAGTTCATGGGAAACAACTGGAAAGAACCAAAACACTTCTCCAGAGAATGGGAGAAAATTGAGGATTCTTTCCTGAAGTCTTTTGGAAGAAGGGGAAATGAAGCATCTACGTACATTATTTTCTGCAGAGAATGACTCTAGCTGTTTTTTAAACTTTGCAGCCGAAGGCACTAGAATTTCTGCTGCGGTGGAGGAAGCTCTATCTGCTAGATACAAGACAGCACTAGGACTCCCAAAATGATGAGTGAAAAAAATGGATGAATGAAAACAGATGTGTGAAAATAGAACAAGGCACTGCATCCTCAGGGACATAGTATTCAGGTGGAGGAATCTGGGGAGGTATGATGAGAGGCTGAAAAAGACACACTTGTGACAAGAATAGATACACTTTTACTGCCCTTTGGAATTACAGCTTCAGAGGAAGGAGAGAAGCAGACAGGTAACTGAGCTGCTGAGCCATGGCAGAGAAAGGGATAGGAATGGAAAAGCTGGGACATCTGGGAATGAAATTTTGTGAAACTGCTCAGCTGGGAGAGATAAATGGCAAAATAGGTAATCTTTGTACACAGTTTCTGCTTTCGGTATTGCTCAGAAAGGACATTATAAGAGATACTCTCTTAGAGTGGTGAACAAACGCAAGGTGTGTGTTCAAGGAGCCTGGGAGTGAAAGGAACTGGTAAATCATGTCAGGGAACAGTTTGCTTCTACAAGGGCCAGTTCTTCATGCTGACTTTCTTTCAAGATGGAAAGAACGAAAAGAAGGAGAACATGGCAATGGAAAGGTGCTATCGCTTCTTAAAGGAATATCATTTGGAGAGGCTCAGCAACACAGGAATTGCTGGCACAGCAGGGAGAGAGGAGTCAGCAGACATAAATGCCAGTAAGAAATGTGCTAGGTGAAAGGATTGAAAATGTCTGGCAAAGGAAAAATTCTGAATCCTAGAGTGTTTAAGGTTTAGTTAGTAGCGGAATAGATTTATAGCAGTGCTTGATGACACATATCTGTTTCTGGAATATATTCCCTAGAACAGACAAAGCAGATTGTCTCTTCTCAGGCATCATCACAGTTACACTGTCACTTCTTTCTGGGGAATGTTGGCTATCAAGGTGACTTCTCAACATCTGCAATGATAGCAAAGAAAATCTGTAGGGGCAGTGGGCATAGAAATTTGAAACCGTGAGGCTTCATACTTGTCCAAGTTGGAGGCAAAGATGTCCATGACCCTAGAAGACAACCATCATATATACACACATGATGCATTCATTTGGTCTTATTTGTCAGACAAGAGAAACTGTCACTTGAAGAGGCAAAGCTTACATCTGATTTTACCATCTAACCAAAGATTAATTCAGGGTGAGGCCATTTTATTCCTCGCTTAATGGTGATGATGTTTCCACTCCTACATTTGGAACGTTGTATTAATGAGAATGTGAACGACTGTGCTGAGTCGTATATGAATTTAAACTTAAGTTTAGCTGAAAATGTGAAAATTTATGAAATAAGTTCTAGAAATGACCTTGAAAAAAATAAGAGGGGAATAAATTACATCTTACAGATGATTCATAACAGCTGAAACACTGTTTTGGTGGACAGTATATAAGTCCTGCCTGTATATGTAGACAAAAGTAGACACTGTCCACAGTTGAACTCAGCCCAAAAATGTACTTGTTCTTAGGGTTTGTGAGGTCAGTGGGTAGTTTTTAAAGTAGCATTATATAATGCACGACGTTATAGTACAACAAAGCTCATTTGCTTTCCTGTCCCTTTGCTTTTTGACATGTTAAGGTAGGTCATGGCCCAGATAGATCGGTTGAGAATTGCAGGCAGGGACTGCCAGCTTTCTGTGTGTGACCTATCTGTGCCGTGCCTCTCTTCAGGAGCAACAGCCACACGTGGTGCACACAGTAATCACATTAATGTCAGTGGTTATCCAGTGCTGTGGGTATTACAGCATATTTGTGCATGTTTGTGCATGTGCCACAGGGACACTTGAGAGGTTCCCAGTGGCTCTGGAGCTGCCTTGGACAGCCTGCTGGGTCCTAAGGAAACACACAGGGATAACTCGGGTGTGATACCACTTACAGCTCCACATGAGCTGATTGTACTAATGGTGAACACAGGAGACTTCATGATAGAACTTTTGAGCCCACCGCATCTAACAAAAATCTAAGGCTTTTAGTAGTGCCTTCTATTTCCCAGCAACATCTTTTAAATTAGCACTTTGCTTTGTGCTAAGGAAGTTGTTTTTTTTATTATTTTTTTATTATTATTTTTTAATTAAGAACTTATTTCACATTTAAGCTTGCTCTAAAAAGCATTACTGAAAAAGATTTGTCTAAGAAATAATTTAACATTTTTGCCATAAGGCACCTGCAAGCTTCATTTAAATGGACTTGGAGGAGAAATGAAAGAGTTTTAGATTTGCCAAAAATGTACAGTGATGCAAAAAAATAAAAGAAGGGGTTGAAGGACTTTGTTGGCCTTGTGTATAAACATGAAGTGTCTCGTTTTGCATTGGGGAAGTAAAAGGAGAGAAAGAAAAGATGGGATTTTTCTAAAGCGACTTTTTGTTTACTTTTTACTGTAACTTCACTTTAATATTTTTTGCTTGTTTGTTTGTTTGGAAGAGAAAGTAAAAAATAACCCTTAGTTTTATTCCATGCCAAACTATGAGTCTGAAACATGAGTTGTAAATTTTTTTTTTTTTCCAGTGTTACTGATTTTCACTCTAGTGCTTTACAAACTTTATTGCTTATTTTATTAACTAGGGAAAAATGTTGCCCATTTCCAGTTCAATACATTCCCTTTTCTTCCCTCCTGTTTTCTCTCTCTTTCTCTCTCTCTCCCCTCCCCCTTTTCTTTGTTATGCCAATATAAAAAAGCAATTATTCTTCAGCCACTTACAATTGAAAATACAAATGGGAGATAGTTAATTTTGCTGCCCATAAATCTTACATTCTGCTTTTGCATTTTTAACAAAAAATGTGGAAACAAATATCATCCAAACACATATATGTGTGTTGTGTGTCTGTGTGTACTGAAAGAGAAACCTAAATATAGCTATGTTGGTAGATAAAGATCTAAAAATACGACAGATTGAAAAAGAACTTAGATTCCCACTCAGAAAAGGTAAATGAGCCCTTGTTCCAAAAAGGAGATGCATGCAGATGATATATTATGCAAGATGCAGAATCAAGATTTGATGAGGGACGGAGGCAGGTCCTGGCAGAAAGGATAACAGATCCTGCCTTGGAAGTCTCTCAGGTCTGATAGCCAGATAGGGGAGCAGCACTAATTCTGCAGCCTTTTTAGTCTGTTCTGTCACAGAAGGGGCACTGCTGGGTCAGTCAGCTCACTAGTAATTGTGTTTTACAGACTTCTAAAGCAATTGGCTCAGTCAGTCCCAATTCAATAAAAGTAGAGAGCGAGAGTGAGAGCACTTTTGTTCTATTTTTTACTTGAAATTATTTCATTCAGCAGTCTGTCTTTTTTATTACTAGGATTTGACATTAGCACTCCAAGCTATATTAGCATCCATTTCAGCAGTTCAGTAATGGTATTAAAAAAACACTTAACTTCAACGGTGAATGGTTGTATGACAGTACCATAAAAATCCACATTAAAAAAAAAACTTATGTATTTGTCCCTGCAAATTATTTTTCACTTGTTTAACCACTTCAAAACTATACTCTCTTGACTGGCATTTGAAAGAGTTCTAACAGCAGGGAAAGCTTGTAAAGGAGTTGAGAAGCAACCGCAGCAACAATGGCATAAAGGAAAAATTGAAGACATTTGAAGAAGGAAGAAGTAATAGGAACATACAAGCACATATATAGACACAAGTCAGACCTCTTATTTTGGGTGGGTGCTGTCATTCATCAAGTTTAGTAAGATTTTAAGCTCAAATCACCAAGGTAAAATCTTTGGCATCTTCCACATTTCTGGGATTTAATTTTGAACCCAACACTCTCCAAGCTTGGGATGGCAGCCTAACAACCTTGGCACTGTAGCACACTCTTAAATGACTGCATTAGGTTCTAAATTTTGATTAAACATTCTGTAATTAATCAATGGTAGACATGAAGCAGTTGGCAAGGTCCAGAGCTGCAAAATGTTTAAGACATAAAACATTACAAAGTAATTAGAATGTGCTCCTTCAAGAGAAGGATTGCCTTCAATAAAGAGGTAAATGATAGCATCATGTTTATTGTGGACGTAGGCAGCCAGTGCAATATGATAAACTGCAGGAGATACACATATCAGTAATCATCCACATTATTAGTGTCATTAATCATAATTCTAAAAATATGACAGCAGCAGCCAACTTTTTGACCAATTTTGCCTCTGCCTGTTGGCCATTATAACTTCACTAATAGACTGCAGAGCTCCTGTGCGTGGCAGTTTGCATTGAGAATGGAAGGTTAATTATATTTGAGCTGCTGATTCCTTCTCTCCTCGGAAAAGACTGAGCACTTTGACAATCCCAGGAGCTCACTGCTGTTAAACCAGTAAAAGTACTTTATTGAAATTTTCTTTGTTGGTCAGGAATGAGTAGATGTTTCAAATGAGATATAAGCGCCAGGCTGGGACAGCCTCTAATGTTTCTTCCAAAATAATCCTTGGACAGCAAGCTGAACTCATACTTCCCTTAGATATCTGCACAGTCTCCTGTGGATGGGTAAAAAGTTAAGAATTTAATAACTGCTGGAACAGTATGTATGGAAGAATCTCAGAAGATTGAAATTACTCAGGAGCTGGGGTGTCAGTGAAGGGAGATTGTAGGATAATCAGCTATTAGTTGACCTGAAAGGGATACTTATTTAATAATGAACAATTATAAATAGAGGAACTGTGTTGAAGTGCCACATCACATTTAGTTTTACAGTTCCTCTGGCATTGTATAAACAAAACCAGCATTTTTAGACAAAGAAAGCAGTGGGAGTGAACGTTGCGCTTGCATTGCAACCAGAAGAGAATGTTTATGCGTTGGAACCCAAAATCAGGTGAAATTATCCTGTACCTGAATGTCTGTTATGAATTTGAACTTATAATACAGTTAGTGAACAGTTTATGAACTTTCTGAGCAAACCATGAAGTAATGTGCTATTGTTCATCAATATGTGGGAGAGAGCAGTTGGTTTTAGAGACAATCTGGAGGAAGCTAACTGTACTGACTGAGTTTTATCTTGAGATATTTGCATTTTCCAAAACTTGAAACGGTAAAATTCCTAAGAAGAATGCTGAACTGAAAGGAAACTTCACATAAAATCTTGCAAAATTGTCAATTTTTGCAATGTCACCTGTTAACAAAATGAAAGCTGAAAACTTCTGATTATAAAACTTAGTTATGCAGTACTTATATGATTTAAATTTAAAAATAAATGTTAATTCATTTACTTCTAACTGTATGTTTCCTCAGTACTTCTTAAAAAAATACTGCCTGCATTAGAGACAGCAAGTAATGACTACACAGGAGATGAGCACCTAACACATGACTGCAGTGCAGAACCTTTCATGAATTCCACGCATAGGGATAAACTCCACTTCAGAGCATATGTAAATCAAAGAAACAGTATGTCAGCTGGACTGATTGATAGAGTTGCTGAGCACCAATAATTTCCGTGGAAATTCCATGCTGCATATGATCACCTTCTTGTGCACGTAACATTCCTACATTTTGTTAGCTCGCTTAGGAAATATTCCATTAGGTACATACTTTTGATCTAAACTTTCTCAGCCAGTCTGGATATTAGACAAGAGTGCTGGCTATCTTGTAATGAGTCTGTTTTGCTTCCAGGCAGCTAGTAAATTTTGAGGTTGAAGTGTTGCAACACAATTTTGATTGTTTCTGAGCAACTTTGGCAAGTGAGCCACTGGCTGAGCTTTTTGTTTGTAATATCTTTTGATCTTTAATGGCCAACAATAGTAATATATTAAGAGCGCGACATGACTTCGATGCTTCTGAGCACACACAGCTGTTGTGAAAGTGTAATTCTGTTCACACCGTAAGGACCGTCTCACTAAACACCTCAACAGGTATGTACTGAATTATTAGGCCTTTCAAGATTCCCTGTCAGATTTTACATTAAAAATTATAGGGTAGCAAACACTGCCATCAGCTATCAGTTCTACATTTAACCTGACTATCTGCTTACAAAGTCGGCTATCCTACCTCCCCAAATGCCATCTGAATGTTAACATTTTTTATGCATTCCATGGCGATGACAAATTGTTTTCTGACTCTAACTCTTGATTAAGTATGCAAAAGGCATGTTTGCCACTGCCAACAAACCAATAATTCTCACTAACATCTTCAGAGTTACAACATTTATAAAGTTGCAAAGTGGAGTAAACAAACCATCTGTTTGGCTTTACCATATATGTCATGCTCTCTTATTAGCATATTACGATTCATTTAGTAAACAAATTTGGTGATTTCGTTCATGTCAAAGTTAGAGGGAGCTTGAAGATGATTAACATTCCTGGGACAGGCACATTAATACATTGCTTCCTCTGCAAAGTTAAATGGCTTCTCAGGAGAATCACCCCTTGTTGACAAGATGAGACTGTCAATTTTGTTTGCCTGCCACATTAGGGGCCGTAAGGGGATGGGAAGCTCTGAGAAAGAGAAGCAGTGTAGGCAGCATAATTCACTGCGAATTGAAAAAAGAAGTCTAATTCTGATAAATGGTCGACCCCAATACATCCTACCTGTTATTACAACAGACGTGCCGTATCTGTGCAGTAAATTAGTTAAACCCCTAAAGAGTTTGATGGGAGCTTATCTTCAAGTGAATAATTTGAGTGTAGAGGGAGCTGTCTTCGTGACCAGTGTGAGTGATTTGTTTCATATTGAAAGGGATTGAAATGACTGGGCTCCACATCTTTAATTTGCAAGAACTTGCTTGTCCTTTATTTCCTGCATTTAATAAGCACTTTTTTTTTTTTTTTTTTTTTTTTTTTACTTTTTTTAATAGGTGCTGAACTGTATTTTACCTTTTGGATTTTCTCCCTATGAAAGGTTAATATTTTTCAGATTCTATGCAATTTAAAGCCTCAATAACTGATGTTTATTACCTATATGCTAATGTAAGAATGCTCTAGTTTTATCAGGAAGCATAGTGTTTTAGCTTCACTCATTGTTCTAAAGTCTGGCCCCTATCCCTACTTTCCCTCTTTCTCTTAGATGTAAATTAAGCTTGATCAGGTACACAGAATTGCTAATGCACAGGTGAAAGCCTTGACTTTTTTCAGATAAAGGTGAATTTCATAAATTAAGTCAGATCAGAATTTCATCCCTTCATTATCTTTGCTAAAATTTATGGATTTTTTTTTTTTTATTTTTATATATTAAAACTAACAAACCAACAACAAAAATCAAGCAGCATATCTCAAAGATTACTGAGAGAATGGTAAAAATAGAATCGTAACTGAGGAAATATTTTTTATTAGTTTCCACTAGTAATTAAGTTACAAGAACTGTCTCACTGTTGATTTTCTTTAGTAAATGAGATAAATGATTGCTGTTGCAATCTTGAAGAAATACAAGAATTAAGGCCATATATTTCCTCAGCTAAATATAACAGTGTACATATTTATGAGGAAAGATAAATATGTACACTGTTATATTAAGCTAAAGCATTACTTTCTTTGATTTTAGCTGCATGAAACTCGGCATTTTCAGTCTGTGTAGATTATGAGATAGCAAAAAATTCTGCATGTGCTTTTCATTGTGTTCACATATTTTGATCCTTTTTGTGAGTTTCTGACTTAGATAAGCAGGAAAGGAACATGAAATTGAGGTAAGACCACAGTACTTTGATATGCAAGAAAATAAATAATGTTGAATTCAAAACTAAAGAAACATGCATCTTACTTGAAGGCCTTTGAGGTGAAAAGAAACAAAGAGAACTTTGGCTTACATATAATTATTGATAAAAGTACAGGCTGAATGTTGAGAAAAATTTCACAGAGCTAAACTTAGGTATGGAAAACATAGGATAACTTAATGAAAGTTATGTTGCTTATATGTAGATTGTTTTGAAAGTAATGCCTCCTATTTATTTCAGTGGAAAATAAAATAGACAGAAAGAGCAATATGCAATAATACTGCTTGATTGATCTGATTGAGCAGATTCTCAGCTACAAAATGCTATTTTTCAACAGTCACTGCCATTAGCTATGCATTTTTGCCAACAATGAATAAGAGCATGCATGGTCATCTAGAACGTGACTTGTCTTTCACATCACTCTCACCACTGCTGAAAAGCACCATCTATCTCACTGTGCTTGCATCCACTGTTCAGTCTCAACAAATGTTCAGCAAGCTTCAGTGAATGTCAATGAGTGGCATTTTTTCTGCATGAAGGAATTCAATTCCACACCTCTGCTTCAGACACACTTCCATGTCAGACACCATTCTGTCAGCCTGCTTCTCTGCTGACATCTATCACATGACAACAACATGTAATGGAATATTTGTAGGAAGGTTCAACCTCTACTGCCATACCACCAACATCCACCTCTGACATTGGAGCCAAGATAATAAAATAAGAGGCATTACTTTTGGAGCATTCTTTGAAGCACAAGCTGGTCTAACAGCACCTTGTTTTATTGCGGCAGGAGTATAGCTTGTATGGGACCTGTACAATCTGAGCCATCACTTCCATAACCATCTTTAATAAGAGGTTTGGCAATCTCCATGTAAACCATTGGACAAATGTATCCTGGCATTTGATTTTGCAGGAGAATGTTAAAACTGCTAATATTTGTGTTATTTCAGGTTAAAAAAAAATAATAAAAAACCCACAAATATTCTGTCTTCTTAGAGAAAAATGCCAACTGTTGTCTGGAAAAAATAGAGATGTTTAATGCTTAATTTTTAATGCATTACATTTTGAAATTTACATTTATTGTATTACCTAATGCTAGATACACTTAAAGCAAAAGTTGCCCAAAGACTGAAAAGTAGACCTGGACAAAGACTGATGGTTCCCTTGCTCTAAACTCCTGTCTGTGATTTCTTTGAGTTCTTTGAATGATGTTGCTTGGTGATGGTGGCATTACTTTGGCAAATCATTTAGGCCAGAAAACATGTTTTCAGAACATCTGAAGTAGGAGATTGGAATAATTGTTCTATTTGGAAACACTGGAGTAAAAAATTTAGGAAAGAATTATTCATTTCAGATTTTTATGAATACTGCGAAGGGCTTTGATGTTTGAGTGATATTTTCATAAAGGCACTTTGTCACTTGCACTTATCCAAAAGCAAAGGGCCAATAGCTGGGACATTCAACTGAGACATAGGCTGGCTTTGCCTTTCTGTCTTACTGCATTCAGAATAGGTAAATGGATTTCTCTCGTTCCTCAGCAACTTCTGCTGAATCGCTCTCTTTTCTCTCACTCACTAAAAATTGAAATACAATAATGTATTTCTCATTAAAAAAAAAAAGAAATTAAGAAAATTACACTTTATGTTTCACTTTCAAAAACCTGCACTGCCTCAAACTGTTCACAAAACATTTAAGCCTATTTTTCATGCAGATCCTTTTGTGTTCTGTATGATACCTGAATTTAAACAAACTGAATATAATATCTGAATTCCCCAACTCTTCTGTGCTCATTGGAGTGCGTTTTGTCCTAGTGCTGATAGGACTGCAGCAATGGGTGCATTCAAAGTTGGCCTTGAGTCATGCACAGAATTCATGCCAATTTCCACACCAGTACAAATTTTAATTTGTGATAAATTCCTCCTCTTTTTGCATCAAAAAGAGATTAAAAAAAGACTGACTACATAAACTAAAATAAAGCGGGCATTACATTTTTCTTTGCAACAAATGGATAGTAAATTAACAAAATCAGATTCATTGACAAGTGTAGAAAGGAACTGCTGATGGGAACCCAGTTTGGATTTATGAGCTGTGTAAATGGCATGTAAGTTTAATTGACCATATTTCCTAAGCTTGCAATCTCTTTTCTTCTGTTGAGGCATAGTGCATCTCTCACAAGAGAAGCTTGCTAGTAGTAGATGGGGTGGAACCAACAACAAATTCTAATTATGAAACAATACTTCCATGAATTTCACAAGGGAAGGAAAATGCTACCACCAGTGGGATCATGCCCACAGTCAAAAAGCTGCTTTAGTCAGTGTAGCACTCTGCATTTTGCTGGTGAAAGGACAGTGTTGAACAGGAAAGTGAGATGTGAGTTGGCCACAAACTGAGATTTTATGTGAACCGTCATTATCATTATCATCTTTTCAGCAGCACTGATGCATTTTGAAGATCATTGTATTTAGAAAGCTGAATTCCCTCCTGTGAGAACTTTCCACATAGTTTTGCCCAACATATGTCTAATTCATGAGTAATAACTTGGAAGAAGAATGTTAATTATATGAAAAATAAGGCATTCTGGGCTTTCTAAAATAAACCAGATTTTGCTAAAGTTTTCTTGCCACAATAGGCTGCATCCCAAAACATCCTGGAAAAATATTCTCCTTGGTTTTAAGGGTACATGACACGTAGTACAGAGCTAAACAGATGCTAGGAGAGTCCTTGGCACGTGTATTATTTCCAACTGTTGGAACTAACCAATTTCACTATCTCTTTTTGCATAGGACAGGGTAGATCTGATAACTGGAGGTGAGTGAGATCTGCATTTCCTCATATATATCTTGATGAGGGCACTGACCAATTGTCATGAAACATTTCCATAACTAGGATCAAATTTCTTAATTTATTAGCTGGTGCACAAGCAAGAAATCTAAAAAGTCCGGAGTCATTCAGAGGATTTTTCTGTGTTGATTATTTTATGTTTTTTGTACATATGTATACTTCTGACATTCATGTTGGTATGAAGCATTTTTCCTTGCCAAGACAGCAGTGTAAAGGGCATGAGAGACAGCCTTAGATTGCCTAGCTCAGGGATGAGGAATAATGCAGCTGTGAAAAGCTGGAGCTTGCTCTTTCTTACTTTGTGATTTTCTGACCTGTTTGATGGCAGTGGTCAGGCAATGGAATAAATCACTGTGCCTCATCTTGGTTGGTGAACATATTGTTTGTATAAACTCAGAAGAAGGAGCAGTGAGTGGCATTGTAGATATGTCCTGGAACAGAACAGCCAAAGAAAGAAGCAGGTGCTGTGGGGAGGAGCAGAGGACTGGTGACAAGGCTAGCACTGGCTATGGAGGACTTGCTAATACTTGTATGTGGTTAAGCAGAAGAAAAGGATTTGAAAAGGATTTCAATGAAATGCATCAGTTTGGAACAGAGAAGGGGACCTGCAAGCAAGTTAGGATGGCTGAGTTGTGTTTTCCAAAAAAAAAAAAAGGAGAGAGAGAGGGGGGGCTGAAAGTAAAAGCAAAGCAAAACAAAAACAAAGAAAAGATGTCAGCATTGCATGAGAGGAGCAAAGAAATAGTTACAGCTATCAAGATGAAGCAATGTATGGGCTTGGCCAATATTTTTAATACTCATCTTCTTCTTATATCACTCTGATTGCTGTGTACATCAATTTGGTCTGAATGCAGTGTCTGCCACATATCCTTCTGCCTTTCCATTTGGATAAGATTCTTCATGGCTTCACAGCAAATCATGATTCATTTCTACCTGTAAACTCAGTCCTACTCTAGTTGGCAATTGCCAATGCTTGCCTTTTCCAAAATAGCTCCCTTTATGAATTTTCCAGTTCTTTCTAATCTGTCTATATCTTAATTATACTTTTTCTTTTTTTTTCTTACGGAGCCATTTTTCAGAGCAGCACTTACACACATGGACATGCTTCTGCACAGGACTCCCTTGTTGTCTCTTCCCAAAGAAACCCTAGGAATGCTGTAGCCAATCCTGAAAAGATCATTCCTTATGCAGGGCACTTTTCAAGCAGCACCCTGTGTAGGATGCTTAGTCTGTGCCACATTTAGTAGTGCTGCAGACAGGAAGGGATGAAAGGTCAGACTGTGCACTCTAGACTTGTGTGTTTATAAAAACGTACTGTTCTGTCCCTCTTATCCTACTGGTCATCCAACTACTGGAACTGTGTATGACTAGTAGCTTTAGCTTTTAATGTTAATTCTTGCAAAGTTTGAGCCTTTGTGACTTTGGATTTATCCCAAGATTTCAAATCCCCAGTGTCCATCTATATGAACTTTTCCTGACAATACCGTCCTCTCATACCTAACAGAATTTTTTAACATATGATATTTAGGGAGAGTGTTAAACACAAGTGAAATAGATTAAGAAATGAATGTTAGAAGAATCAATTCTTTTGAACTGTGGTTGCATAATGGAAATCGACTGCTATGAATGAACCTATGTTCAGAAGTTATGAACAGCAGAGCTAATGCACTGCCATGAGTTCATCTTTATTATTGCATTATACCTGAATCAATTGATAAAGTAGGTTTTTTTTTAAGACTAGGAATGGCACTTAATTGAATAAAAGTCAATGTAATTATATTAGAAGAATCCAACAGTACTGCTGACAGCGGAAAAGGGACACTACTGAGCAGAGTGCCAGAACTTGTCCACACATTTCTGCACATCGTTTGCCTGACAGATATTATGGGCTGGTACATACTTTAATTAGATTACTGATTGCCACTGCTGTAAGTGAGAATTGAATAAGGGAGGCATCTCTCCTTATCAGAGCATCGGCAGGCTTTGCATCCTTACACTGGTCTTTCTCAGAATGGTCTCTGTCCATCTGGGGCTCAGTGGCCCCTCTTCAACATGATAATTTATTCTTATCTCTTAATTCAGTGAGTGCTGAAGTTATTTTCACTTCACGGCTGGCTGTTGTTCTTCTCAGCAGCAAACTATGGAAAAAGTAAGCGCAAATGTGTGAGAAATAACAGTAATAGCTATTCTGACTAGTCACTACACTGCAGAAAATTGATGTAGCAGGGGAGTGAGGAGGGGAGAGGGGGAGAAATCATAAGAAGTAAATACATGAGCACTTTATGAGTAGTTTGCAGTTAGCATTATGATGATAAGCACAAATACACTTTTATGGTCATGTAATAATAACGGTCAGTGTGGACAGGCCTTCACAGTAAGCATTTCCTGTGCAGCACTGAGCAACTTTACTTGGAGCTTTATGCCATCTGACACCAGGAAGGCAAGGGACTGTCAGGACTACTGTTTATCATTCATGTATGTGCATTCTGCATGCATCTGTTTAGAACTCATTTGCGGATGATGATGGGGATGCTGTGAATATGCTTTGATTAATTTGCTTTATGTTTTTCATATTGTGTGGTTGAGTCAGTATCCATCAGGACGACAGTGTAAGTGAGATTACAGCTGACAAAAACAGTTTCACAATCAAGACTTTTTAAAAGTCTGTATTTTATTGGTTTCAGATATTATTTTCATTTGTCTTTTTTTTTTTTTTTAACCAGATATGTCTGGATTGGAATGTGAATTTGTTCTTTCTCTCTCTCCTCTCTCTTTCTTTCTTTCTTCCTTTCTTTCTTTCTCTTCTCTCTTCTTTCTCTCTCTCTTTTGTGATCTCAATTTAGCAAAAGATTAGAAAGCTGATCTTATCACAAGGTAAGCTCAGCTCAGTGTGGGAATATGCATAATTACAGTTCTGCGCCTCAAAAAAGCAATGGTGCTATATTTGCTTGTGTGAAAGGAATGTTTCCCATGTGGGAAAATTAAAAAAATAAAAAGAAACAAGGAATGCTCTCCACTTTTTTCTCTGCCCTTGCCCATACCTCTCAACTGTCTCACTTTAGGAGAGAAATTCTCCATATATACCTCCTGCACTAGAATAATTGCATCCCGAGCAGAAATGATTGAATTAAACTGCACTTCAACATCAGTTTTATGTCAGAGAAAAGTTATCTGCGCTTGCAGGTGAGCGGGATGGCTCACCTCTATTGTTTTATCTTTATTTATTACTATAAATTATGATCAACAGATAGATGAATCACAGAATAAGTGACATAAAAATGTACTCTGGATATATTTAATCTGCCTACGTTTACGTTTTCCTTGTTAATCTATATTGTACCGTGTTTGGGACTTCAGCTGGTTGAGAGGTATGTTTCCAAGGGTTTCTTAAAACAAAAGCTACTGATAAGGAAATACCGCTAATAGCTATTGTTTCCCTTCTCCCTTTTTTTTTTTATTACAGTAGGATCTAAATGTCTGTAAAATATTTAATCATTGTTATGTTTTCCAGTGCCAATTTTATGCCTAGTGCTTTCTTGCAAATTATTCTTGTGTTAAAACTCTCTCTTTCTCTCTCTCTTCCCCACCCCCATCCCTTCTTTCCTTTCCTTCCTACATTTGGGCTCTGATCTGCAATTTATAATGGGCAGACAGACTGGTGAGTCTGCATGTTGTAAATTGCGGGTTTGGGTCCTTAGCTTGCAAAGAATGTTACGCAGTAGAACTTCGCTAATTCTTTTGTTACTGACTTGAAAATTCAGTCACCCTCCAAAGAAGCTAAATAAATATTTGTCGTTTCCTCAGTAATGGTGCACATTCTGAATACTGAACCCTAAAGTTTTCTAATATTGAAAACTTTGTACTGATTTCTCATCATTAAGCACTTTGACAAAAAGAGCATGTTCTGTGGTCAGAGGTCTTTGATGACTGTGTTTGTTGGTTGCATTCTTAATCTAGAAAATGCAGTTTTTGAAAGAGGGTTTCCTGCCACTACTGCAAATAAGTGAGGTTCTACTGCAATGGATAAATAAAGCCAGTGTCAAAAGTGGAGAGTAGAATGCAGCATTTAAAATAATACGCTGTTTTACACAGTTACTAACCCAAAGGCTTATGTTTGTTTGCAAATATGTAGCTTTACTTCTTGAGAACAAAGGCCCTGATCCTGCAAAACACTTGAGAATATTTTAACTTGCAGCTCTTGGGATCTGGTCCAAAGACCACTGACGTCAGTGACAGCTTTTCCAGTGTCTCTCGAGCACTCATATTGACTTCAGCACATACCTAAGCCAAAGCCCATGGTTAAGCATTTTGATTGATTTGGGGCAAAATTTTGATTGCCATCAGCTTTTTTGTTGTTTGTTGTTTTTCTGAAAATTACATTGCTTGGGTCATTCAACACTATATCAGGCACTGTACTGGGAAGAATGCAGTGAGGACTGGCAGTGTCCTCCCAGAAGGATGGAACCAGTGACTTTGGCTAAACTTACATGTGAATTTCAGAGACTTGTTCTCCTAAACCCTTCAAGTCTTCTCCATGATGGTTTGGCCTGATTCTGAATCCCTTTACACCAGAATTAAATTATCAGAATCAGGACCTCTGACTATGTATCATTCAGTTATCTGCTTTTTTTTTTTCCTCCTATCTTTCATTTACACAGTTACGTGAATACATATGTATGTATATTACATATTTATATGTATATATGTATAAATATATAAAGATCTGGGTATAGGCATGGATGTAGAGATATAGAGATACAGGTATAAATGTACACAGATACTCCAGATATTAACACTATTTTCTCCAGAGAGATTTTTAGGAAGACCTGTGGGGGGTTCAGGGATTGAGAACAGCACTGCATTTTCTGTTAATCTGACTTATAATTTAGGAAATATCAGATATAAGGGCTGTAGCTGCTGCTGGGGTCTAATGTTGAGGAGCAGCAGCTGAAAAGTGGGGGTTTATTTTGCTTGACTTGTTTTGTCCAATGGACTTGTTCAATTTTAACAAGCCTGAATTTAACAAGAAGAACAACTAGGGGATATTTGTATGCTATTGCTAAATCAAAATTTTGGTTTGGTGCTTGGCGATTGTACTTTTAATCAAAAATACTGTACATTTTTCCTTTCTTCCCTTCCCTCTTCCTTTCCCAGACACAGTGCTAATATAAACCTGCACCGTAAACTGTTGACCAAAGAACTGGATGACATGGGCCTGGACTCCTCACAGCCTTCTCTTAGTAAGGACCTTCGTGATGAATTTTTGGTGAAGATATATGGCGCTCAGCATCAAATGGGGCTTGACATAAGGGAAGACACCTCCTCGCCTGCTGGTACTGAGGATTCCCATATGAATGGGTACAGCAGGGTCATGTCAGAAGACTATATGGTTCTAGACCTGAGCACCACCTCCAGCATCCAGTCGAGCAGCAGTATCCATTCCTCAAGAGAATCTGATGCAGGAAGTGATGAGGGCATTCTCCTGGATGACGTCGATGGGGCAAGTGACAGCGGGGAATCTGCCCACAAAGCAGATGCCCCTGCCTTAGCTGTAGGTATGGGCACTGATGTCCCAGGATCCCTCATGTTCAACAGTGTTTCGGTGAGCAACGGTGGGATAATGTGTAATATTTGCCACAAAATGTACAGCAACAAGGGAACGCTCAGAGTTCACTATAAAACAGTGCACTTGCGAGAGATGCACAAATGCAAAGTCCCTGGGTGCAACATGATGTTCTCCTCTGTCCGTAGCCGAAACCGGCACAGTCAGAATCCCAACCTACATAAAAACATTCCCTTCACTTCAGTAGATTAGTTCAAAGATGGACACAGCATAATGTCAGCTCTCAGAGAGGGCCCACCACATTTGAACTGCCATATACAGCCTCCCTTGATATATATATATATATATATAAAAATATACATATATATATAATCTTTTTCTTTTCTTTTTTTAACAAAAGAAAGAAACACCAGGTGCTTTTTTCCCTTTGTTGGTCATTGGTTTATTTTTTTCTTTTTTTTTGGGGGGGGGGGGATAGAAACAAAAAGGTGGGATCTTTAATCTAGGGTAAGATATCCTTCAAGGAAAAAAAAAAAAAAAAAAAAAAAGCAAACAAAAACAGAAAACAAACCCACAGAAAACTTGCGGTTATCCCTAGTTCTGTTAGAATGTTCTTGGTCATCTCCAAAGAGACAATTTGTTCTACCCATGATTTTCTGATTTTCACCTGAAAAAAAAAAAAAAAAAAAAAAAAAAAAAAAAAAAAAAAAAAAAAAGCAAAGAAAAAAAAGGAAGAAAAAATCGACTTAGTTGTCTTTGTGTCTTCTAAGCATTGGGGATAACGTTCTACTAAGCATGGCTGTTACACTTGTATATATATATTGAGCCTTGACAGGCCTATGATGTAAAACAATTGTATTGATGGTGGTTTAACTCTTTTTTTTTTTTTTTTTTTTTTTTTTTTTTTTTTTTTTTTTTGGCTTAATTTTTACAGTTACATTCAGCTGTTAGATAAGCAGGAAAAATAGTTTGCTGGCTAGTTCTACTCATTTATGTTAGCTTTAATGCACATTTTTAAAAGAACCACGGTCTTGTTTTAACTACCTGCTAGATATAAGTAATACAGAGGTGCTGGCATGCTTTACAGTACCTGATCTGATACCATTTTTTTGTCTTGTACTATTACATAAATCCAGTCATGCACTTTTTCGTACACTACGAGGGGATGTGTAATAATATCCATGCTTTTTTTTTCTTAAACTATTGCCATACTTTCAGTAAGTGTCTTTAAAAAAATACACTTAGATAAAAGTGGTCTGGTCAGTATGAGGGCATGAATGCCAAACAAAGAGTATTAGTGTTTAGTGTTAATACAAAAGTGCCAACTTTGCACACATTTTGAAAAAAAGAAAATGTAGTTACTTATTCACCATAACCACAGTTGTAGTTTTTGGACTACAGTAAAAAATACTGAGGAGAGAAACGGGGTAAAGTGAAATACAGAATTCTTGGTGCTTTTTTCAAGTGCCAACTATTACTAGAAACAATAGAGCATCCTCATTCCGTATATAATGCATTACATGAAAGAAAAAAACAGAATTGTGTCACGTGAATTGGTGTAAACTCTTTTTTTTTGTTGAACATGCATAATATTTGGGGATATAAATGCTGATACTACTTGTCACGGAACAAAGATGAATATAATTTTGTGTGCTTCTTACTATGGCCTGGATTTTTTGTGGTGTTTAAAAAAAAAAAAAAAAAAAAAGGAACAGGGAAATAATGTTAACTATGTTAACTATGTTGTTCTGTAAAGTTGTCTTTTTTTGCAATGGAAAGTTCTGTAGTATGATTAAGGCATGTTTTATAGAAGCAATCAAAAGATGTTAAAGGCAGAAGCACTTAGAAGCTCTGAGAACACATGCTGGAATTTTTATTGGGTAACTTTCCCTTTGGATAAATTGCAGATCAGAAAAAAAGGATTTCTAGTTGTGTTAATGTTTTGTGTTTCACCCACATGGTTTGTCAGAAAAGAATCAAAGCCCAAGAAATAGAGCCAGCAAGAGAGAGAGCAAGGGCAGGAAAGGGAGAAGGAGCTAGCCATTGGGAAAGACAGAGAGAATGAGAAGCTGTCCTCTGAATCGTTTTTGTTTCCGCTGTTTACACATGTTGCTTGAGCTGGTAAACCACACTGGCAGGCTGCATTACCACAACATACTGATTGAGTGATTGTATTTACTTACGTTCAGTCTACAGCCAAAACCATTGTTGTAGACTCTTCTTTACAGAAACACTAGCAAAACAAACAAACAAACAAAAAAGCAAAAACATAGCAAAACAAAAACTTGCAAAATAAGGGATATTTCAGCATCCAATAAAATATTTGATCATTGAGAATGTGTTCCTTTTCTGTACTCGCTGACCCAGAATATTAGCCCAGAGTCAGAAATGCTCCTATGCTTCAGCTTGTGGCTGTTTTTATTTGTTGTGCATTTTGATCATTCTTATCTTTATGTCCACATCAGTACTTACTCCTGTTACATTTTTCTAGAGGAACATCTTAATATGGATTTCCTCTTTTACAGTACTCTTTATGCATTTCTGTACTCTTGTTTCCAAAAGCAGCAATCGATAGCTAATAAATCAGTATTTTCAGCTGTAGGAAGAAGAGAAAAATCTTTCTAAGGTAATTCTCACTGTGCTTCTGTGGGTTATAAGCCTGTGATCATTTTTTGATGCTGTGTACTGGTGAAGTCCAGAAAACTTTTGTGAATCCCACAGAAACTATAATGAAACTTTACCCACTGGTTTAACAAAAAAAAAGTTTATAGCAAAAGCAAGGCCGTTTCACTAACTGTTTTTCTTTCATCTTTTTTATTTTTCCTTGAAGTCTCTACTATTTTCCCTTGTTAAATTGAATCTAGAGATCTGCTTTGCTTTGTTTTACGTTGTGCAAGCTCAATGTGTTAGTGACAGAGGAAAATTAGCATAGTTAAGATGCATTCCTCTAAAACACTTGATCTTTTGTAAGGTTACCTGCACTGCACTCCTGTCCCTCCTGCCAGGCTACTAGGAACTAAGACAGAAAGTCTAAAAACCAATATGACAAAAAAGTGAATGATTTCTACAGGGAAAACAAAACAACAGAAAACAAACAAACAAACAAACAAAACTGTTTTGAACTATGTATGCTATAAATAAATATTGTTTTTAATCAAAATCACTTGAGGTATATAAATAATTCCTCACTGAATGGTTCTGCATTCTCATTTCATTCTCTTTCTGTTAGAGGTCAAATGATTTTGGAAAAATTGTTTGGAAAAGTAAATATCATCTGTAGATAAATTCAGCAGATTATTTACATAGGAAAAAATTTGTTTATTACAGAAAATCAAACAACATTTTTTAAAAAAAGTAAAAGAGCAGGCACAAACCTTCAAAAACTGCAGTCCTTCTTTTATGGCATCCTAAATTTCATTCAGATTATGCTTAAGCCCTATGAGGGCAAGTAGGAATTTTATTATGGACAGAATATTTCCCTCTGTCATTTCTAAATGACTCAAAGTGCTTTTTCAGCGGTAGAGACACTAATGTCAGGTTTTAGGAGGGCACACAAACTATTATATAATTGAGTGGTATTTCAGTCCATCCTATTTACCAAGCATCTTCATGAAAATCTGTATTTGTCAGAAGCGTTCCTGTGTTAGAATTTGTATTCCCTGAAATTATATGAACAAGGATGAAGAAAGAGCTGGATGGTAGAAGTTTGGTTTTACTAATAAAATTAACAAAATATCTAGCATTCCTAGGGGATCTCAGCAGAGAACCACACTGCAACAAGCACGAAGACTAAACTTCCCACTAATGCAGCACAAGGCATGACTGTAACGATGTGATGATGACAAGTGTTGGACAGTTGCTTGTGCCATCATAATCCCATGGCTAGTCCTTCAGTTTTCAAATTTGCCAGTCCTATTTTTATTTTTCTTACAAGAATTAGATTGAATTTGAGGAATTTGAGTTGTATAGAGACTCTTCGTTTTACATGAAATAGGTTCTTTGTTGTTTGGTTCCTATAGTTATTCCTGACATGGTTTTCACATTATTTTACTGGTTTTTTTCATTCAAAATAGTCGTATTTTTCTGTAAATATCAAACAGGATTTGTCTTCTTCAAGTAAATAACTCCACATACTGAATCTCTTCTGGAATCAAAATTACTTTCTTCTTAAGCATTTTTTTTTCTTTCAGAGAGCTTTTCTTTTCCTTTTTCTTTTTCTTTCTTTTTTTTTTTCTTTTTTTTTTTAAGAAAGTGTGTGATGCCAGTTAATTACCAAGTAATTTTTGAAAAACTGTATCAAATAATTTAGAAGGAAAATAGCAGAGTACTAGTACAAGAATGGGAACCAGGACTTGAACATCCACAATAGCGGTGGCCCTTCTCACTGTTTAGTTTTTGACAGATCATATCTCACAAATGTTTGTGTTTTTCTCTGTTAAAATACAGCTATCACAGATATGATCTTAGTCTAAAACCAAATTGTTGAAGAACTAATTTATATCAATTTAATATTTTTGCACACCTTACCATATTTAGTCAGTTTCCCTGCTCCAGAAATAATGCCTCCTATTTATTTCCCTGGAAACTACAACAAATTCAAAGAACACAATAGCAGTATTTGATGATAGAGCAGATTCTCAGCTGCAGAACACTGCTTTTCAACACTGCTACTGTCATTAGCTACGCATTTTTGCCAGGCTTGTAAAAATCTGCACCAGCAGAAGTGACCCGCTGTTGCTGTCACCACTGCTGAGATGCACCACTCACAACCTCACTGTGACCACATGAACTGTTAGGTTTCTATAAACGTTTGGCAAGCAACAATGAATGCCAATGGGTGCCATTTTTTTCCACATGGAGAAACTCAGTGACACACCTTTGCTTCATACGCACTTCCATGTCAGATGCCACTCTGTCAGACTGCGCCTCTGCTGCCATCTGTCACACACCAACAACATGTGATGGAATATTGGTGGGAAGGTTCAGTCTCCACTGGCATAACATCAACATCCACATCTGACATCATGGGACAACAAAATGAAATAGGAGGCCTTAATTTCAGAGCAGCTCTCCTATATCTCAATCAGATACATTTTGTTATGGCTGAGATTTCAACTGTCTCTTAAACTGCATCTGGCTCCATGGTGACACTGCAGTAGCACGTACAAACTATAAGCACTCTGCCACTGAGTCACAATTGAACTTGATACAATTTGGAAAGTATGGATTAGAAAGTTAGCACAGTACTTAGAGGTTCTTCACGCCTAGGTTCATAAAGTTTGTGTTTCCCACATACTTTACATAGCAGAAATTGTCCACCATATTTGCTGTGAGTAAACTACAGTGTTCCTTCCGTTCTTCCTTCCTTCCTTCCTTCCTTCCTTCCTTCCTTCCTTCCTTCCTTCCTTCCTTCCTTCCTTCCTTCCTTCCTTCCTTCCTTCCTTCCTTCCTTCCTTCCTTCCTGCCTTCCTTCCTGCCTTCCTTCCTGCCTTCCTTCCTGCCTTCCTGCCTTCCTGCCTTCCTGCCTTCCTGCCTTCCTGCCTTCTTGCCTTCCTGCCTTCCTGCCTTCCTGCCTTCTTTCTTTCTCTGCTTATTCTGAATGTTTATATTTTCCATCACCTTTGCATTTCCCATTTCATCCCCAAAAAAGAGCTTTAGGAAAAACAAGTCAGGTATGGAACAGGAGAGCAGCTGCCAGGGGAGGCCAGCACCTCTGTCAGTCCAGTCCAGTCTGGCTCATAGGAAATGAGACTGCAGGCATCCACTTCAGTTTTTTCTGAGTTTTAGGCTTCTCAATTAAACCAGTTAAGGATCTAGCATAGCTAATTATGTGGGGCAGGAATGTGCCTAAACAGCAAGACAAAGAGCTGTGTGATTATCTGAAAAGATCAGAAATGTAATGATACATGGTTCAATCTGTTCCAAAGACAGGAACCACTTACAAGACTGAGATTTAGTTCCAAAGTTTTCTCTTTCCTTGCATTTGGTAATTTAACATGAAAGCATGTGGTTTAGTCCTGTTTTTCACAGGATTGTTAGGAATCTCTGCCACCATCAGAAAACACGGCATCTTTTAAGAATATATTTTTACTCAGATTCTGCAGAACATTTTCACATCTTTGGTGACCAGAGAAGGAATAAGGGAGGGAAATGCACACGTGCTCCTTGAAATGTTAGGTGCAAGTCACGTGAAGATAATTATTAGTCCTTCTTCATCCCAAGAATGTTTATGTCACTCCTCTTTGGGTTGTATTAACAGAATTATTCATTTTTATTTCAAAACAAAACAAAACAAAACAAAAACAAAAAAACAGCAAAAGCATCTATAGTAAGAGCAAGGAGGCAGCAGGAGTTCTCTGTGAGGAGAAGGTGAGTGGCAGACACATTATGGCAGCTGGTATATGTCCAGTTCCTTCTTAAATTTGTTTTCTTATGTCACTACTTTGCTACTATAGTAACTCAACAAAACAGTGACTCTTCTGCTACTTTGCAAGATAAGCATCAGCATATCCTGCTGTCGCCACATGATGAGTTGGGTTTTTTTCCCCCTCCTGTAGGGACATAAAAGGAACTCTTTTCCATACCCATTTTTTCTTTAGAGCAACATCATATGATGGACTGAACCTTTCACCCACATGTTTGCCCAAGTACATGTCTGCTCCAGTCCCACGATTTCTGTCTCTTCTTGCCAAGCAGCATTATCACTGCCTTTGAAATGGCCTGCAACAGACTGAAGCAGCAACTTTTTTTACATGAGTAATATTATCTTGAATCGGTAGTTAACTAGTCTTCATGTGGCTTGTTTTCTGCAGTCAAGCCATGATCTTGAATGACAGTTTGAGTGACAGCTTTGATTTTTATATTGAACATGTATATCTCAATACTGTTGCTGTTATGTTCGGTATTGGCACTGAAAAGAAAGCATTTCTTGGCCATGGAAGGGTTAAAAAATGGACATGTTTTTGACAAGTCCTCTGACTTTTGCCAGTATTATTGTTCATTATGATGACACTGTATTTTTTTTTTTAATAGCAGCTGTAGTTGTCATAAAACTATTTTCCCATTCCTCTCCTTTAAAGTGTGGTGTTGTAAATTCATGTGACCTTTCCTGCAAAGAATAAATATTTCTTTTTTTATATAAGATCTCAAGACAAGGCTTGGTTTGTAACAAATAGTGGCCCATTACAAAGAGGAAAAAAAAAAAAAAACCAACTAGCTGAGCAGCACGATGCTTCAGTTCAATTTCACCTCATATCTTTCTAATAACTTACTTGTCACTTTATTACCTTCCAGTAATGTGAATGCTGCTGACAAGACTGTCACACTAACAGCAGACAACACCCTCTCTTGCTTAGCCCCAGCTCTCCTGGCTACTTATTGCACTGGCCCTGAAGGGACACAAACTAATAGTGTGCTTTCAAGTTCAGCACTTGGCCATCAAATATAAAAGGATGCGTAATTGCCTGTTTATCCCCTGTGAAGGGGAAATTGAGTATAAGAACCAGGCTTTCCCTCCCTGTTCCTTGACACACACGCACATGTACACACACACATCTGCAGTGAGTGAAGGGAAGTCCCATCTGGAGAGCTTCGATTTGTCTTTGGGAAGCCCAAGGCTGCCACTGGCTGCTCTATCGAGCTATCAAGCAGACAGTAACAAGATGGCTTCTTAACAAAAGGTCAGTTGAGAAATGCTGTCTGCGACGGCACTTTTGTCTGCTTATGTAGCAACTAATTGCTCTGTATTGGCATAAGCCATACTGTACCTGCTGGAAATAGACGTGCAGACTCGCTGCAGGTCTGACTGTGGGTTTAGCAGCAAACAGGACATGTAATCTTATCTTCTTCCGGTTTAGCCCATCCCACGGCAAATTTCAGAGCAAAGCCATTCCCTCAAATTCCAATGGTGAATGCCAATTCCAGATATTCTTTCTGCTGTGACAGGAACATCTCCTGCTGAGGTCAGTGTGAACCTCTGTGAAGTGTTAGGGAGATGTATCTGAGACACAATCTTCTGCCCTTATACAAGGAGGAATTCGCTCCGCTCTGATTTATCTCTTCATTAACAAGACCACTGCCAAAAGCACAGACTCCAGCACTGCTTTTCAGACAAAGCAGGGAGGAAGAGGAGAGGAAGAGTTTGAGAGGGGAAGCGGCTTGGGAGCATGCACCCTGCTGAAGAAGTCCTGCATGCGTGAAAGGTGCATGTGCCGGCCCCACCACCTCCCTTCCTCCATATGGTATGTGGGTCAGTCAGAGCCACTCACTGGCTCTCCAGCAGTCGCTGGAAGATCACGTAGCCTGAGGAGTCAGTGAGACCTGCTTTCCTCACTCAGCTAGCAGGATTTCTGTGCTAGGACTGTAGTACCAAGTTCCATTGGTACTCTGAGCGCTGCTCAGCATGGACTGAACTGGTATTGCCCATGCAATACATAAAGAAGCAGCTTAGAGAACTATGCCAGGCCCGGAAGACCTAAACACAGTCTTTTGGAAGTTTGTTACTTTTCATACTTTTAGGTGATTCATTACATTAGTGGACAGTATTTCCTATTTCCTGGTCCAAGTGCTTAATCTCTTTCCAGGGTTGCGTGGTAATTACATTAAAGGTGATGGTACCCACTACAGTATGCCAAGGCCTTCTACCAGTCAGATCATGGCCAGTGATCTTTTCCCTCCTTTCCCCTCCCTCCACGTGCATCAGAAGTTATAAGGGCTGAAGTCAGGAGGCAACTTCTTGAGGCCTGGTGCAGGAGGGAGTGGTGCCTGTGTTGGAGGTGTAAAGGCTGAGCTCAGGCTGTGCTCTCTCACAAGCTCACACCTGTGGGTTGAACACTAAGGCCAGAGCCGTCAGCTCCGCTGTCCTGCTCTTCCCTGTTTCTGGGGCTAGTAGTGGAAACCAGGTCTCTTCCACTCAAACCAACCATTTGTGTCCTTCCCTTGTACATATGCTTGTGAGAGACAGACAGAAAGTGGAAAGAGAACATAATGACAGTCAAATGAGAGTTATAAAGGGGCAAAATTATGTCATTTTTATACATTTATTGATACATATGTTTCTTCTTAAACATCTAATAACACAAGAAGCTTGACCAAGCAAATGTCTAATGTGTAGAGAGGCTTGTTCAGATGTTCCACAGATTTCATATGCTACTCTCTTCAAACCTTTGGAGAAAAATACTTCAGGAAAATGGAAGAAAGCATCCAGGGCAATTATATTTCTAGAGAAGAAAGAGAGAGCGAGACTAGCTAAGTGATGCATAAAGATTTTATAAGGCATCCGTTGTCAAACAAAGGGTTGGGAATGATCAGAGGATAATGCGCAGTTAGGATGGCAAACTCATCAATAGTTAATCACAACCTGTCCGCTCCTGTTACGGAACGCACAAGACTGTGAACTGCGGCTCTGGGGGAGCTGTGGCACAGCCGTGTGTCCGCATCCCAGCTGGGGAGTGGTGCATATTCCTGCCAGCAGCCAGCAGCAGTTATGGGCGCTCTGTCCTTGTGCCCCCAGGTACCCATGTCCCTGTGTACCCGCATCCCCATGTCCCCATGTCATCGCACTCCACATCCCCACAGCCCTGCTCTGGACCATGTCCCGCTGCCTGGTGGTGGAATGGTTCTGCAGCCACAGGCCCTTGGATCCTGGCCCTACTCCTCTTGGTCTGTTTGATGACCTGTGAAAATTAATAGGGCCACTTAAGCTGTACAAGCTAAGTCTGAGTTACTTGTTATTTTTTCAGACCGTATTTTTACATTTTGATTTCTTTCATTGTCTTTATTTTTTATGAAATCTTGTATGGTCTTCAGTCATTGTCTTAGTTTTCTCATTTTCTTCATCTATTTCCATCTCTTCTCTCATTCTAAGAGAATCTCTTATAAAACTTCTTTCAGAAAAGTAGCACATCCTCCTGATATTCTCCATTTTGGAAAGTCTTATGCATTCCATCTGTGAAAATGGTCACTGTCTGTAAAGTGACGAGATGAATAAAATGGCCACTGTTGTGTGTGTGTGTGTCTCATTTAGCTATTTATAAATATGAAATTCAGCATGCTGCTTTTTCTTGTGCAAAGTTTGGTTCTTACGTCATATGGGGCTACTTTCCATAATGCAGCAGTTTTTCAATGGGACATGTCTGTGTTCTCATCCATGCCTCCTGCCTCTCTTCCTGTCTGCAAGAAGGGCTCCATGTCCCAGTTCAGTGCATGTGAAACAGGTGTGGAAACAGGCCAACCTGACCCCTGAGCACAGTCAAAATTTACCCCGGCCAAACCTCCACATATTTTTATTCACCCGTGAGCAGGTCACCATAACCTGTTACACCTCTGACTCATTGTAGTGGGCTCATCCCCACAACCAAAGAGGCTTGGAGTTTCTCTGTTTTGTTGAGGGCACTTGCTCATCAACACAGCAGTGGTTTTAACAGCTTTGGCTGAGAAGGTCACATACATGGGCTGGGAAACGTAGCAGTTTCCCCTGCGGCCACCTGCTGTGGAGCTGGAGAGATCAGGACCTGGCTGGGGGTCAGCACAGAGATGTAAGCTGAGAAAAACTGGATTTGAACCTTCGTGCATTTGGTCACCCACAGCGGGCTGGTAGTGGGTTTGGCTGCAGAGACAAAACGCCTGGAAACCCCCCTTCTGGGCGGGTCCCCTCAGCACAGCGGTACTGCGAGCTCGGTGCCACGCAGCGCCGCGTTTCTTGTGCTGAGTCAGTGGCGGGAGGCGGGCTGCAGCGGGAGGACAGCAAGCTCACTGCTGTCCTGCAGAGATTCTCATGTCAGCAGCGTCACAGTGTGTCGCTGAGCACCGCATGGGCACAGGGCCGTGGGGAGCAGGGCCCAGTGAATGTTTTTGCAAGGGCCTTTCTCCATCTGGAGCGGATGAGGCGTTTAATTTTCACTGCTTGTTTTCCGTGTGAGCAAAAGGTGAATGCTCCGCTGTCCTGCCTGCAGAACCAAAGCATGCACTATGGAACATAGCTGTACAAGGGGATATGAAAAACAGCATCATGTTGATCTAATAATCGTGACATTGGTAGCTTCATAAATACTGTATGTACTCTAAACAAGTTTTTTCCATTAGTAGTCTGAGGGAATTAAAACTCCTGTTTTTAATTTGGCATTTCTTTTCTTGTATTTTCTGTACTGTAACTGTCCTACGGTATGTCTTTTGCATAAAATGCATAAGGTTTTGGGGATATAAATGGAGTTCTACTCATTCTTTGTCCAAATACCTCTTGTAATTTGTATCAAAATTCTTGTACAATTTTTATATTAAAGATTTATCAGTCACTGACTTTTCTTTCTCTGCCTTTTTCTTTCTCCTCTTTTCCTTCTCCTATTTTGAGAGCAAAAAAAAAATTTTTAAAAGATTTGCTCATTCACCAGAAATTAAATATATGAAAATTTTGAGGGGATATATAACAGTGTTTTCTTTTTATGTCTTCTGCACATTTGTCCTGAAACGTTTAGTATCCAGAGTCTGTCATTTAAACATCTGTAAAAGCTTCCTAAGGCTGGCATTGCTCACACTTGGTGTGTCTGGCAGACTGAGAAATTGAAGTAAAAGGTCTTATAAAATGAACTTAGTGTCCTAGCACAGTTCACCTCGCTTTTACTTTTCAAACCAGTCACACAGCTCATTAATCTCCGTTTTAGATGGAGCATTCTCATGCTTTGTGAAGGTGAGGATGCTGGCCAAATGTGCTCCTCCACTGACCTCTGCTTACTGATCTAGGACTGGGCTGTAAGCGCATACCACCAGAGGATTCACCTTACAATTCTTGTCATTGACTCCTTGCTCCTCTTCGGCATAGATGTGTAACAGGGAGATCCCCTTTCTAAGTCCCATTTCTAAGACAGAATACTGTCTTTTAATTAATCTTCTCACGTTTTTTTTTTTTTTTGTAAGGGGTGGCTGTAGCAGCTGGCAGGTTGTGAGCTAGATTCTTCTGGGGTAAATAGTTGTTCTTCAGTCTGAGCTTTCGTGGTGCTTATGATGTTCTCCATACTGCACTTCTTACCAATACAAAAACAAGCAATTGAAGGTCTCTCAGCAGGATATTCCTGTGAGTGCTGTGCTCAGAGGGACAAAGAGGCCATATTACAAACGTGAGTCAATGTGATGGAATATGATTCATGTTAACTCATTCTAAAAAGAATGGCAAAAGGCAGCTTGTCCTGTTACGGCTTCTGTGTTGGCAAGGTGCAGAGCACTCTGTGATGAATTTTAAGTGCATGTATAGTCCTGTTTAGCTCAAAGGGAATGGATATCTGCTTGCAAATGAGCCCTTTAACAGGTTGGCTGTGGTGGAAACAGTCCACTCAGTATTTGATAGAATTCAAAAAGGACTGTTGCAGCACATGTCCTTATCAGCAAAAAGGAGGCAACTGGACTCACCAACTGAATGTGGAGGTAGGGTGGAGAAAGAAAGGAATGTGAAGGCAAATTAACTAGAATTTATTAAGCATTGCAAACTGGAAGTCTGAGGAAAGTGGTGGGTGGGCTAACTGGTAATATATACTCTCTGATAGATTTAGTACTTTACCAAAACTGTTCTTTTACAGCTCTCCCAGCATGAACAAATGACTCTTTTTTTTTTTCTTCACAAACAGTTACATTCTAGAAACAGGGTTTCACCTTCCAGTCCAGATTTTGCCCAGCTTTAATATAACCTGTGTGCTAATAGGTACAGGCCTATAGATAAAAGTTGTCCTCCACAGCTCCACTAACTGTTTACTCAGTCTGAGTGATTTTCTAAAAAGTCCAACAAGGAACTGTATGCCTTGAGTCTGTTAATGACTTGTAAATGTTAGCTTCATGTATTTAATTTACACGCCACCACTCTTCTTCCTTTCTCCTACAGCTCTCCCCTTCCCTCTCTTCCTTCTGCTTTTTCTCACTTTCATGTATCCCTTCCCTTCCCTTGTTTTATTTTTTATTTTTTTCCCCAAAGTGCTTCAAGCAAATGCAGCTCCTCTTAATTTCAGTGGGTGGGAGAAAGACTGAGGAAGGAAAAATATATAAGTTAAGCAACTTTGTGGAAAGCCAACCTCTGTTGAGGCATGTGGTTATCCTCCCATGTTATTAAATGTCATAGATGTGTTAATGTAGTTCTGCATGGAAGCCAAGCATAATTATAATCATTTCATCTGTCATAACACATCTATAATTGGCATGAATTCCCCTCCAACAATCTTTTCTAGCATAGGGTTTTCATGCTCAGTGCAGAAATATTAGCAGGCACCCATAAAGACTGATTTTGGCACAGCTCTAAGCTAACTGCCTGGGTGAGAGCCAGTTGAGGCACACTGGGCCACTTGAAAACTTGTTGTCTGCTTGTTCACTGCCTGCGAGTTGACAGTGTGACAGTAGATTAAGTGCTACTAATAAAGCTACTCCTACAGTGATGTTGATACACCAACAATGAGCAAGAGCTAGGAAGAAGAGGGGAGATAAAAATTACATTAGTTTGCACAGAGTAATACCAGAGAGAACCTGCCCTTTATTGATCTTATGTGAGGTGCTGTTATTTTTAAGTCACCTGACTCATGCTTACCCAAACCTTAGCCATATTCATCAGAGAGAGTATAATGAACAGATATTGATTAACTGTGGTAGCTGGAGAGATTTCCCAACAGTGCTAGTTCACATTGATAGGTCTCCAATGGGAATACATGCAAGTGCAACCCTGCAACATAACTTATTGTGTTCTAGGTCCTTCAATTGATTTTATTTGAAGAAAAAATATACAGTGGCTCTCCTATGACCTTTAGCTGAAACCTCTCTGTAAAGAAGAACACAAAATGACAGTCAGAGCAAATAAGCATTGCTGCTTACAATCCTGGCTGTCATAGCAGCACCAAGGCAGCTACGTGCTGTTGTAGGCTGTAGTCTCCATAGTATCCAAGTGCCCAGTGCTGCCCTGCTTTCAGGTGGCAACTTCTTGACATCAGCCAAAAAAGAATCCCCATTATAGCCTCTCTGTTTCTTGAGAGTTCAAACTAGATTTCAATTCTCCCAGCAATACATTGCTAATCCTAAGATAGCTCTGTCCAAGGTGAGGCGCATCCCACAGTGGCCAACACCGAGTTTAGCAAAATATCCTGTGTAGCTAATTCCAATGAAGTAGTAACAAATCCCAGTGGAGAACTAATCACTGAAGCTTTCTGAGCATTTTGCCACATGGCAATTAACAAATGCCCTTTTTGGAACTTCCTGCATTGCTTGAGGTTGCTTTTTTTGTTGGCATATTCTTCAGAGCAGCCTGATGCTGATGTGGGGCTCAGGGTACTCAATGTTTATCTTCCTAACCACTCCACCACAATCCCCCTGCCTCTGCTGCTCCAACCTCCATCTTCCAGTATGAAAAGTGATGTCATAAGTGATGCCAGTAATAAGAAAAGAAGCCAGAAGAGAGTTTCCAAAGAAGAGCAAAAAAAGGAAACCTCAGAATGCATGCTTTAGTGTCAGGAGGCTTGGGTACACAATCAGACTTGCCAAAGGTCAAGCTACCTCAGTCTTTGCAAAATGAAAGCAAATAGCAAAAAGATTTTTCATTGGGAAATAAAGTGAGACCAAGCAACAATGTAAAGATACTTTCTAAGTAGGTGCACAGGCTTTCAAGTTTAAACATGATTTCAAGATTTATCAGATGAGTCATTTCCAGGAAAGCTTGGGCAGCTCCAGCAATGCTTCCCAAAACTCAACCCAGCCTTCATTCAGAGCATTGTATGTAGTTTGGTTGCCCATGAACAAGAAAGACAAATTCAAAGAACAGTTGTCCTTGCTTGCAGAGGAGGAAACTAAATTTTATGATGGTAGCTTAACAGAGCTTAGTTCCACATCCAAGGAAATGAGAGCAGAAAGGGAGTGTAATTGTGATGTATAAATGTGTGAGAAGAGGGCAAGGTGTAGATACTAAGCAAAAATAAGAGCCATTCATATTAACAAGAACAAACGACTGGATAAAAATTAATGCTAAAAAGCAGAAACAGGTTTTTTAAGTGCTGGAACAGAAAGATTCTTGATCAGTCTTCTACTGTCAGCAGAAAAGGCCAAAATGAGGATTATGCAGTTTATGAGGAAGGTGAAAATTGGGTTATGTGCAAAACCAGCGTTTGGATATCTTTCCATCTTATTTCATGAATACCCAGTGGAGTTCAGTGGAGTAACCTGACTGTTAGGAGACTAAGTTCAAGGCCCTTTGGTATTCCCATTTCTATCACAATACAAAGAAAATGAGTTCATGAGTTACCAACTCATTTTCTCATGTCTTAAGAAAGTATCTATTCTTTCACTATATCTAACTGTAGTTTCTGCTCCTTACCTGCCCTTTCTTGGCCAGTGAAGTAGTCTAGCTGTGTATGGTATCTTTTTCTTTCTTTCCAAGATTATGCGCTTTTTATGCAGCTACCTTCCTTACCTTTGTCTTTTATTTTAATCATGTTTTAAAATTACTTGAAGTTTTCTGAGTATGCAACATTTTATTCAATTTGTCCAATATATTTTGATTGTATATGACAGAATTTGAATTCTTTCACACATGCCATGTGTCACGGAAAAATCTGAAGTGCTATAGTAATTATAAATCATACACTCTACGTTGCAGAGAGTGGTTTCATACCATTGGAATGCGCAAAGAAAAAAACTTAAAAGCAGTTGAATGTGGACATTATCAGAGTTCTGGACATTATCAGTATGAAGTTATTTGAAATTATTATACCACTTAGAAGTTTTTAGAGGACTTCAGTCTTTTAAACTTAAGTGGTATTAAAAATTCAAAGCACTCATAATTTCACACCTCTGTATGCTCTACAATTTCCAATTTCCTGTCTCTTGTGTATGTTTATTTCAAAACAAATTTTTAAAATTTGTAGCATCAAAGTTGCACACAGTTTTAGAATTAAAATTTCTAAGACAAAGGACTTAGACATAGACTGTGTTTCTGTGGAAGTCCTGTCCTAAGTGCTTCACCAAAAGCATCGTGTACTGGAATATACTACAGACAGATATTAGGCTCCTCTAATTGACACCAAGCCATAGTGACATACATTTCTCAGTGATTTAGGAAAGAGGCTGGGAGGCATCAAATACACCAGTTGTGCAGAATAACTCCTGTAGACTAAAAAAAGACAAACTATGAAGTTTGGATTTAAACAATTATTTCTGAGCTCCTGAGTTACTTTATATGACGTAAAACATTACAGTTGCTACATAAAATTTTCCATCCTGTTCCCATGCCCACTGGCGTCCATTCACATAATTTTACAATGAATGAGCTCCATTTTGGTCTGATGTGTTCAACTCAGTCTAGTGAATTCTGTAATCAGAATCTGAGAAACTTTGGAACTGGTATGAAACTGGACTGTATGTCCTTGAATCGGTCTCATAATTAAGATCAGAATAACAAATGTCAGGCCCTTGAACTGCCACAGCAGTCAGTGTCCACTGATTCCAGTGCAATGCTAGATGATTGAAATGTAAACTGCAGCTGGAGAAATTCATTAGGATGTATGTACATCCTTATTGGCTTACAAGAATTCAGGTCAAGAGGTGTACCATGTTTCAAGTTTCCTAACCTCTAAATTCTATCCTGAAAGGTTTATGTTTTCCTTAGGCTGGATGCAGCCCAGAAAAAGCTTTGCTATGTTTAAGACTCTGAAGTAGACATTTTTAAAAGATGGTAATTTGCCAAAATACATGTGAACCTTGTGCTACACCAATGCAAGCTTTAAGAGTTAAGCCATACAGTGAAAGAGCTGTTGAGTCACAGAGAACATGTCAAAGAATCAATTCAGAATATTTTAGAAATGAATAAACTATTGCAATAATTTGCAGATTACAAATGCCAAGCCATAGGAAAACAGCATCAGCAGGCATGAGGGTTAAACTCACAGTCTCTGGATCAGTAGAAGTGCTAATTCAGTGAGATCAAAGGGTCAACTACATCTAATAACACAATAATAGTGGGTGAATAAACAGTTGGCAAAGTACAGTCATATGTCATGGTATGACAAGTTTTCAAGGAGCAATTTTTTGACACAGAATACTTGCTTTTTAGATTTTTTTTTCCCTACAAAACACGAGAAAACTCATTTTAAAGTAACACATCAGACCTGACTTGTGAAATGGCTTTAGTCAAGCCACTAAGTAATCACAGTCTTGATTTAATCAACTTAAGATCTTTCGGTAAACAGTTGCTGAAGGAGGAAAAAACAAAAACAAAAACAAAACCCACATACATGCTACATTTTTTAATCAGAAAATCTTTTTTAAAGTGCTGTTCTAAGAAAACATAACAAGTAAATTCCTACGTGTAGCAAAGAGATTGTTTTAGGCTACCATAACTTTCAAACCAAGTAAGAGAAAGAGAGAGCTGGAAGCCTGAAAAATAGTTTGCTGTTTTCTTTCAGGCCTGGTTTCCCACGGAAATGAGTGTTGCCATCTGACTGTATGCGTAGCATAGGGCTGCCTATGCTATGCAAAACTGACCAGAGGGTGGAAAGGAAATGTGAGTGAAGTATTGACCCAGAAACAGCTGCAGAGAGGGGAACAGCTGCAGGATCCTCTTCCCTTGATGCTGCTATTCACGACAGGGCCCACGCCCTGGGGAAGCCAGACTTCATTTGTGCTAGATCTCCCTCAGTTATATGTGTAATGGAAATGTGCTCCAGCTTACCCTGTCACCAAAGTGACCTTCCTGGGATGTTCTGCCTCGTTTCTTTGCTAAAGCTCAGCTCTGCCTTCAGATGAGCGATGCAGTGCTGGTGAAGTTACTGGGTCATGGTGACAGCCTGGCCTACCAGGCACAGAGTTGGAAAGCCCTGTCAGCTTTAGGGCAGTCATTTGGGCACAACGAACATCTGAGGCCAGCCACACCAATGCCAGTTTAGTTTCCTCTCTATAGAGAGGTGGTGGCTGCTGAGGCAGCTGGCGCTGCTGCTAAACAGTGGCTGCAGAAAATATTTTGATCCCTGCTTATTATCCCAGAGGGGAGGACAGTGTCCTCCACTCACTGGGATGAGCATGGGTGGAGGTGTGCACTGCTTCTGCCACCTCCTGCCCCAAACTTCTCTGCAGCCCAGGAGCCCACGGCTGCCCATCTCCCACTCTGCTGTGACGGAGGAGCGTGCCGTCACGGCCCAGCCCGACCTCTGGGACCCTGCTACCTCACAACTCGTGGAGCCCAGCATGCGCCTGCAGCCTGAGAGTGATAGGAAAAAGTGTCCGCTTCCAAACATCTGATGACAGCAATTGCTGATAATGCTCCCGTAGGGGCTTTGTTTTTATTGGGTTGGGTTTCTTTTCCACTCAGAGCCTATTATTGACATTGCTTGCTGCTACTGAAGCTACACGGTTGGAAGTTCACATGGAGAGCACCGCCTGTGAAGCAGTGGTAGCCAGAAGACCTGCAGCCCTCCACGAAGCTGTATCGCCTAGCAGCAACAATTAGCTTGTTTATGACTGCATCCCTGTGCAAGCCATGTGGTCTCAGCAAACATATCCACAGTCAAGGCCCATATGCTAAGTCATTAAAGCCAAACATATTTTAATCTATAATTGTACAAGATTTATTTAATTTAGGTTTTTTATTTATAGTTCAATTGGGATTGTAATGTATTTTCAGCTATCCACACCAAGATTTGTCAATTTTTACTGCATCTTTTAATTGTTTTCTTCCAGTCCAAGTGCCAGCAGTTTTCCAAAGCAGGCTGCTTGCAAAAAGTCCTTTGCTTCAATGGAGTAGTGGGAAAAAAGACAATTTATTTGCAGTTTTTAACTGAACAAAATAAGAAAAAGGATTATCCTCATACTAGCAGGAAAGTAATTGGTACATGCTCCACACATAGCACTGTTCAGGCTCACCTGCTTGAACGTTAAGCACAGCAGCATTTGCACCCCCTTTAAAAAAGTTGCTTTTCTCTTCTTAGTTCTGTGGCATATGCTTAGACATCTGTTGGCCTTGCAACTGGCTCAGGAACTTCTCTTCCTGCTGCTCTTGCTCTCAGCTCTGTCTCTCTGCCTCCCTCAGGGAGGCTATATGGCGTGGAAGCATGTGGGACTTTCATGTCTCAGCTCTTCATGCAGCACCTCCAACACCTGGTCTGCTCTGTGCAGGTGTCCTCCCTTGTCCCTCACAGCCCTTAGCCCCTGCAGCCTCAGCCTCTCTCCATCTCACAGGGCCTAGTGAGTCCCCAGCAAACATGGCTTGTTTACTTCTGAGGCAGGCAGGGTGAAGATTCCTGGCCTTCTTCCCACCACTACAGGTAGAGGGGTGACAGAAACCAAGCCTAAGACTCCTGGGAGCTTGCCCAGTGTGCTTGGTGCCAGCAGGACAGCCAGCCTAAAGTTTGGTCTGCAGCGAAGAGGAAATAACAAGGCAATGATGGAGAAAAAAAATCCACTAAATAAATAAACAAACAAAATGACCATGACTTCTGTGAGATCAGGATGTTATTAAACAGGAGACAGTGTAGCTTGTGCATGTGACAGTGGGAACTTAGAGGGACTGACCAGTTCTGCAACTTTGCCCTGCATATCCAGTAGTTCAGAAAGTAACGAAGTGAACATCCTTCCCTCATAACTTTTAATAAGACGGCTCATCAGCTGCATTCACAGCATCCATAGCAGGAAACTTGACGAGGTGCTTTGTACCAGGAAAATACATTCAGTAGGCTCAGTGTCAGGTCCCAATAAAGGCAGCTGTGAAGCATTATACAGATTTACCTTTCTGTGCTGCTAAGAGGGCAAGGTGGGAATTCCAGGGGACAGAAAAAGCCACCCCAACTGAATAGCTGTCAAAGTGATAATCCTTTGAAAGGAATGTGTTTTCTATGAGCTGTTTATTTATACAGAGCTTGTGCGACCAGTGAAACTTTTCAGTTCACTTGAATTTAAAGGGGTAGTTTTCACTAACACAAATGTTAGTGGATGGTTAGAGGATGTTATATACCAAGATCCTAGGGCACTGAGAGTAGAATATTTCCTTGAATATCTATAAATGGTGGAATCTTAATAGAAATTGACTCTTTTTTTTTTACTTCAACAAACCTTTTAATTAATGTTATACTATTAATACTCTGCAGAAGGATTCTTACTAAAAAAAAAAAAAAAGCAAACAAAAAACAAAAAAAACCTTTGTGTTTGGAATCTATACAGATTAAAAAAAACCCTTGCTTTTCCTCATGCAACAACAACAACAAAAAAAAGATGGTGTACTTTTTCATTACTTTGTCATCGGGCCTCCTCTTTGAAAGATAATATTGCTGGAAACTTGAATGTGCACTGTGTCACTGAGGATCAAGCTCAGAGAGTGAAGGGCTGCTGCTGCCCAGAAGGGGATCACAGAAATACAGAATCATAAAATGGCCTGGATTTAAAGGGACCTTGAAGATCATCTACGTAGTCCAACCCACTTGCCATGGGCAGGGTTGCTAGCCACTAAATCAAACAGTGTATCAAGTTGCCCAGGACCCCATTCACCCTGGCCTTGAACACCTCTAGCAATGGAGCATCCAAAACTCCAGGCAGTCAGTTACAGTGCCTCACCACTCTCTGTGTAAAGAATTTCTTCCCAATGTCTGATTTAAATCTCCCTTATTTTAGTTTAAAACCATGCCCCCTTGTCCTGTCACTATCAAACCATGTAAAAAGTCTGTCTCTCTCCTGATTATATGATACTTTTAAGTAGAGGAAGGTCAAAATGTAGTCTCCCTTGAGCCTTTTCCAGGCTGAAAAGGCCGAGCTGCCTCAACCTTTCTTTGTAGGAAAGGTGCTCCAGTCTTCTGATCATATTTGTGGCCCTTCTGCGGACCCTCTTGAACAACCTCACATTCTTCCATGTGTTGGGAGACCCAGACCTAGATGCAATATTCCGGACAGGATGTTAATGAGGGCAGAGCAGGGGGGGACAATCACCTCCTTAACCTTCCTGCGTCTTTTTTGATGCAGCCCAAGATACTGTTGGCCTTCCAGGCTGCAAAAGCACGCTGCTGTCTCATGGTTCAGCTTTTAATTCATCAAGACCCCCATATCCTTCTCCTCAAGGCTGCTCTAAGTGAGTTCTTTTCCCATTCTGTACTCATATCTGACATTGCCCCGACCCATGTGCAACACTTTGCATTTGGCCTTGTTAAACCTCACTGGGTTCACACTGGTCTACTTTGTGAACTTATCCAGGTCCCTATGGACAGCATCCTTTCCTTCTATTGTGTGAACTGCACGCCTCAGCTTGTTGTCATCCAAAAACTTGCTGGCAGTGCACTCAATCTGACTATCTAGGTCACTGATAAAGCTGCTGAAGAGCACAGGTTCCAAGTTGGACCCCAGGGAGACACCACTCATCACTGGCCTTCCTTTAGACATCAAACCTTTGACCACAGCTCTCTGAGTACGACCATCCTGTTCTTTATCCACTGAATAGCCCATCTTTAAAATTATCTCTTTCCAATTTAGAGACAAGGATGCGATGTAGGACTATATTAAAGGCCTTGCAGAAGCCCTGTGCAAAAGGGCATCAGTTACCCATATTTTGTTCATCAGTGTCATCACATCATCATACAACACCACCAGATTGGTGAGGCACAATCTGCTTTTGGTGAAGCCATGCTGGCTGTCTCAGATCACCTCTTTGTCTCACATATCCTGAATTTTTTGGCAGAAAGGCCTGAATCAAGCTTCCAGTTCCTCTCTTTACACCTAGTCAGTGTAGGCCTTGAGGGATCAAGACCTTTAATTTTTGTCTGGCTCTTGTTAATTTGAATAGGTACTTAACCTGTTTCAAGATTTATCCGTATTTTTAACAAGCATATCCCAGCTACTTCATTCTAACAAAGTTGGGTGGGAGTAGTTAACATCTCCATTTTCCCATTTGAACAAGGTGCTTGCCTCCTAGATGCCATTATTTTCTTTTACCTATTTGGGAAATAACACTGCAGAAGTAACTCTGATGTAGGTGATATGTTGCCTGCAAAAAAATGGCTGAGGCAGAGGCCTATTAGCCTGCCCAGGCTGCACTAACGATTTCACTAATGCTTTACCCTCACATGATTGAACAGGGTTTCCCTCAGATGACTGGACAAATGAGAATAGATGATCAGCAGAGTTCATAAAAGTGAAATATCTGTTAGCTGCACCTCCGATTCTCTTGTGTTGTGGGTGAATCTGCATGCAGAGAAATGAGGAGAAGGAGAAAGGGAGATGATTGTAAAACAGCTCCATAATTACCACGTAGATAAAGCCATGCATCAGTGAGAAACTTGTTTCAGGACGTGTACACTGCCATAGGCATGACTGCCAAAGTCTGCTTTCGCTTATGCTGATAGAAATCTGGAACAATCCTATTTTCAGCCAACTGACTTCAATTTACACAAGTAGAAGTGAGAGCTGAATTTGTCCCTTCAGTAAAAAAATATGAGATGGTGAGAAAAGAGAATGCAGCCTAGTCAGACAAAGGGCATGAATCCCTGTTTTCGGGTCCTACATTGTTCTTATTTCCTAATGCAAACTGCTTTCCTTTCACACTGCTGGGTGCTCTATAGCAGCTCTTTTGAACTCCCTCAGAAAACATGGACAGTGTTTGCAGAGCCCAGTTCATATTATTCTTCTAACTTGAATGATTATTTCACTTCTACCAGCTTAGCCTGCACCACTAACAAAACAAGAAGCAATAAATCTTCGTCAGGGCTTCTTGGTGTGGAGTGAATAGGCAGCGCTGATGCTGATTCCTTAAAAAAACTCATTTCTTGTAACGTGAGCCCTGCTGAAGATGGTCATGTCAACTGATTAGACTTTTTACTTGGCCATATTGATTCTGTTCTACACCGATGCGGCCCATAATGCTGGCTAATGTTATTGACGAGCCATCAGTCCTGCAGAGACACGTGGGGCTTGCAGCTCTCTCTGAACCACAAAAACCTATCCATGGACAATGATGGAGAGGAAGAGGAAGATGCAAGCAAAGCACTCAGGCTGGCTTCATTCGGCCTGCAATACATTAATGAAAGACATACACTCTGTGGGAAGAGACAGATGTGGCTCTCCAGAAGCCATTTATTTATAAAATAATTATGAATGCATGGTCTAGTCATAGATTTTCATTATAGTGTGCATGTCTAACACTCTTTCTTTGTACACATTTTTCTCTAAATGAAATATAAAGGGAGAGTGATAGCAACAGAGGCCTGAGAGAGATTACTCTCTTCTTCCCTTTACTTCCATTTGTTAAGCCTCAAGGGCAGGTGTTGTCCGGCTTTGTCAAAGTAATGCAAAGCTGTTTCTGTAAGGCACAAATCGGTTGCAACCAGAGAGGCAGCCTCTGCAGAAGTACAGTAGAAGGCAGCGTCCCAGCTCACTAAATGCTGGAACTTATTTGAACAATGCGAGAGCATTGATACCAGCTGCTGCATGGAGAGAAGTGAGTTTGATCTTGTGGTCTGCTGAGCACAAGGTCTAAACTACTTAAATCTCTATTGCTTTTGCTTTTTCTTTCCTTTGTGTTCTTTCTTTTACACTCTGCATTCTTGAAAGCCTAGGTTAGAGGCTTTGAAAGTTAGTCTGCCTTTTTCTGTCTTAAAATGAGAAAAGCAGAATAGAGATATGACCCAGTCATTCAACAACTTCTGATTCTTGAAGAGGAAGAAGAGTGGGAAGCTAGTAAGGAAGTCAATTATTGTATCACACCATTCAATTTCTGGAATAATAGCTGCATTGTAAGCTATACAATAGTAATAGCAAGACAGGTAAATATTAAGAACTTGCAGCCCAGAGTTTGCTCTATATGACTTTCTAGATTAAAGCCATGGGACCAGATCATAAAAAACATAGGAGGATTTTGTGCTTGAAATTTTAGTGTAAATTCAAGCCTAATCCTGCCTTTTTGCAGTCTTCCATCTCCTCTTCTACAGTATAAAGTATCTGTACAGTATACACTGTAAAAAAGACTCATTTCCTTCTTTAGGCTGGCTGCCTTTTAGAATACAAGTATTGCTTGAGTGACTTCATGTCTATAGAAGAGCATGCTATTTTGTATGTTCTTGTACAGTCATGAAAGAAAATGCTAAAGACACTGATATCCTTTCCAGTGTCCATTAATAATTAGCACTACTACCTCCATGATAGGAAGGTGTGAAAACAACTATAATCAGATACTAAAATCATTATTGGCAATCTACTGAGGACAGAGGACTCAAGCACAACATGCTGGGAATGCATATGTGAGAAAGGTAATACTTGTAACAGGAAACTAACAGTAGGAACCAACAGAATGCAAAAAAGCTGAAGTAACTTTCTTATGGAGAAAAAAACAACTGCTCACAATTAGTCTTGAGTGAAAAGACAAGACCACATTGAGAGTGAGGTTACATTATAAATCTGATAGCCCATTTTCAGTGAAAAGTTTGCAAACACATGCTTCTTACAATCTGCATGAGAGCCTAGGCTGGGAAGGTGAGTGAATTCACAGGGCTCAGTACTGTGATTAGAAGATGGGTTTTTTTGGTGTAATTTTTTTTACAAAGCTCAAAAAATGGATGAATTTTGCAGAGCACAGCTGCAGTGATCTATATATATTATTACAAACAAGATAATAGTGTTCATAAGCAGAGATGAAAGTGAAAAGGAGCTGGCAAAATAAATGTTAGCTGAAACTGAATCCCACTAGCCTCCTGTGGAACATTTGTGATATTAACCCCCTGCACACCCACAGCAGAGCATGCACAGAGGGAGGCTGAGCACAAAGCTTGGTGATGTTTAATTTTCATTTAACACAGCTTATCCAGGAGAGACCATACAGCTCTGCAGCAAGAATGAAAAACAACTGAAGAGAACATGTGTATGTATGTGGGTGCATGCATGTGGGTGCGTACATGTGCAAGTGCAGTCAAAATGAGACATCAGGATGAGGTGATCTGGTTTTAGGCTTATGGTAGAACAAACAGTTCCACTCTAGACCACATTATGTTGATGTAAATATACAGAAAACTCGCTTGGTAGCCCTGGGTTCCTTCTGTACTTAGAGATCAGAATTTGTCTCTCTACCATGCACTTATATAGAATCATAGAATGGCCTGGGTTGAAAAGGACCACAATGATCACGTAGTTTCAACCCCCTGCTATGTGCAGGGTTGCCAACCACCAGACCAGGCTGCCCAGAGCCACATCCAGCCTGGCCTTGAATGCCTCCAGGGATGGGGCATCCACAACCTCCGTGGGCAACCTGTTCCAGTGCTTCACCACCCTCTGTGTGAAAAACTTCCTCCTGATACCTAAGCTAAACCTCCCCTGTCTTAGTTACATGGCCTTTTCTTTCTGTGTACTATGTAGCATTTCTTTTGAAGACTACAGATGCCCAAGAAATTAAAAATTGTTTTAAAATCTAATTTCAAAAATGCACTTAAATTCACTTAAAGTGCAACATTCAGCATTTTATATTGTTTCTATTTCATCACTTTTAGGGTTGTTGCCACACACACGTTGGCAGATAGAGCTGACTTCAGGAAAATCAAGTTTGTAGCATGAAAGAAAATTTTGAAAGCAGTGTGTACTTTTCTTCTATGAGACTAACAGTGCCCTGAACCAACCTATTCAGTAATCATTCCATTTTGTGTTTACGGCTAACATAAGCTAAATCTTGACCTTCCAAAGCCAATGAAAATGCACTGGTGCCAAAATCTCACTGTATAACTGTCAAATATTCTGACTGAAACATACTGCCTATTAATTTAACTGATCCTAGGTATCACTGAAGCTTAATTTATTGTGAATCTCTGAGGTAATTAAATTATTCTCTTTTGACCCTCCAGAGTATTTCCTGTAGAAGCTCAAGAGATTAAAAAGTACCCTATTCTTATGCAAACGTAAGTAAATCCAGTATATAAATTCTTTAATTTCTTCGTAGGCCCTTTACACTTCCCCTTTGTGACAAACTTGATTTTTGACATGAAATTAAGAAGTAGACACCATTTGCTTATAAAAGGTCTTACATGCAGTTCTAAGCTTGCTTTCTTTAAACATTAGTTTCCCTTCTCCAAACAAAAAGAGGTAAAGCATAGCCTACTTCACATCCGAGTATCAGTCACTACATAGACGATGTGCACTACACAATTCCATCAACTGTAGATGGGAAACTCTGATTTACTAATTTGGTTTGGCTGATCCTAGCAAGGAAAGTGTAAACATGAGTTCCCGTCTTAGTAATTACATGAAAGTCTCTGGTCTTCCTTGCTTTCTGCTTTATCATACTCAGACTTCAGAAGAAAGGAACAGCTTTTCTAACTTTCAAGACGTTTGCTGGTATTTGAAGAAGTGAGAACTACAACTATATTTAAATGCTAGATAGTTTGTTTATGTGGGGTTGTATATAAATACTAGATATCTTGTTCATCTGAGCTGAGGCTTTTCTCTTCTTAAACCTCCTTATTTTGTTCATTTGTGGGCCTAATGCATCCCAAACTTGTCTCCGCAGTCGCAGTGGCAGTTATGCCTTGCATAAATTAACTCAGTGCGTAAAATGTATAACATCAAGTATCCTTTCTTGCTCTGACTTTTCTTATAGGTTTCCTTGGGACTGAAGAGACTTCCATCCCTCCTCCCTTGTGCCACGATCTGGAGAAATCGACGCTCCCGTGTGTTAACCCAAGTATAGTATTTGATGATGGAAGGAAATAAAGTGTTCTGAAGAGTGGTACATCCCTTGGATTGATGACTCAGACACCTCCCATTATTTGTGCGAAGTCTATGTGATCCGAACCTACGTCTGTAAACACAGTTCACTCATCTTAATTTGTCCACATACAGCTGAACTTTTGTTAGCTTCATCTTTACTTTGTGAATAATCCTTAGTATGGTATCATTTAGGACACTTGATCTGTACCTTTCTGCTCTATGTAATAGTATCTAAAACAACAGTCCTTTGCTGTTCTATGATGCCACCTACAAGAGCATTGTTAGTGGGTTTTTTGTTAGGAGGGAGGGCAAGAGAAGTCTCAGGCTGAAAATGCTAATAAAATATTCTCCTATATTGTAATGGTGCATCCAGTTCAATTTCTAGCATCTAGCAATAGGAAAAGAACTCCTGGGCACTCTCTTCAGAACCTAAATCAAGGGCATTTTAATTTGCAGTTCCTGCTTCCTTTTCTACAATGAGACATAGGACAATAAGAAAGAACATATTTCTCTGGCAAGTTAACTCAACATGCAGTATGCAGAAGATTACTCAGTCTCACTCAGTGCTAGCAATCTACAGTTTATTGATCTCAGCCTATCACTGCTTACATTTTTTATTCTTTAATTTTCTTTCCTTATTTGCTCATTAGTTCATGGAGGGAAGGGGGAGGGGACAGAAAATGTCATCATTTTTAGGTTTTGGAGTGGAAAATCAAACAGAGGTAAATTGCAATCTCTGTCTAAACTTGTTTAGCATGATTTGCCCCAGTCCTTGCAGCACACCGGGATCTGGCCAGCCTTGCAGCTCTCTGCCGAGGTTACCTTTCTAGACAATGCTTTCTTGTCTTCACTATGTGGTTCTTGCTGTGCAGGTATCATTCTTGCTCTTGAGGCAGGCACAGCCTTCGTACCAAGGAGTTATGAAAGACACAGTCTTGATTTGAGTAACTCAATCCTTCTTCCATCAGCAAGACAACTGCCATGGCTTCTCCTGTCAACTGACAATATCTGTAAAAAGCACATAGCAAGAGCTTGAAGAGCTTGAAGAGCCTGAAGAATTAAGAGACGTATAATTGTTCAGGAATTAGTGGTTAACAATAAACAGCACATACTTTTTTCCTTGTGCTACTGGAAGGAACTAAAAAGAGTGGTAACAGTGATAATGAAAGAAGACTTATCCAAGGCAGGGGGTCACAAAAATGTCTTCAGAGATCTGTTCAATTCCTCTTTTTTTTTTTTTTTTAAACTCCCTTCAAACCTCCTCACATTTAATATTGTTTCTGCATGTTCTTGAGTCTGCAGAACTTGGCTGAGAGTAGTGCTGGGGAATTTGTACTGAATGAACAACTGACTTCCAGCATAAGTAAATGAACACAAATTTAACTTCATGGCATTCAATATTAACTACTTTCTAATGTTGAAATAATGGCCTGTAGCCATCTTCGCAGTGTGCAGAGAATAGTTAGTCAGCAGCTAAGCACAACTTTCTTTAACCACTGTGCTATCAAAGAGAAAGTGGGCAAAGATTGGGAATTTTAATGAACAAATGGCATTCCTACAGCTTGCAGTTCAAAGATAAGTAAATAATGAATAGCTTGAATGCAAATTACCCCTAATTAACTTCGCTAAGCGTCTTTTTAATAAGGACAGATATGAAAGAATCACTAAAAATATAATACACATACCACAAACATTGAAGCAGTGATTTTTTCAGAGGGTAGTAAGTAGAAGGAATGAGATTTGTTTCAGTGTCTTGGATGGCAGTGTATATGCGGCTTGAGAAACAAAGCATTTGTGTCCACTGAATTCAGAAAGCAGAGATGCCCATGAGGGTAGCACATGCAATACCATACTCACAGATATCAAATCCCACTCCTAGTCCCCTACCTGCTTTTCCTCCCTCCCCCCCCCCAAAAAAATAAAACTAGGAGGGCAGAAGAAGTTCTGAACTCGGGAAGATAGACTACGTTTTGCACAAAAAAGACTGCACAAAATCTTCAGTCCTCAGAATTTAGGACAGTGGAGCCCATACCAGAAGGCACAATCAGGAGAAAGCTCAATAAATCTCTGCACAAGCTGAGGGCTTGCCTTTTGTATCTTCTTCAACTTCAGTGAGCGATGGGTGTGCAAGGAATGCAAGATAAGGCCCGAAGGCACAATTCAATACAAACAAAATAATTTGAGGAAGAACACCCACAGAGCGGGGAGTAGTCCAGCACCTGGCATACCTCAGAGAAAGATGGGTTTTCTGAAGTTTTGTGAAGCAGGGCAAGGGTGTATATCTAAACATATTAACAGGACAGCATGAAAGAGAATAGCTTGACTCTAAGTAGATTATATCTACTCTAGAAGTCAAATTAATATTGTATCTCTACATACTTGCTGAGAAACGGGCGGTAAGCCCCTACATTTTAGGTAACTGGGGTGCATGTTGGGCTTCACCTATTCCTGCTGATTTTAAAGAAAGCATGACTAAGCCAGCACAGGAAAACAGTCCAGACAAGAAGTTTTTGAGAGTAGGGAGTCAGGCATTTGTCTGCACTCTACAGCTCCAGGAGCACAGATGGTTCTGAGTGTTACACAAGTCTGATCTCCAGTGCTCTTTATTCAGAAATTATCACTTGAACTCTGAGCATGAGGCAAGTATAGTTTTAGAGAATTGTGATTATGTGCAGCTCTGCATGAGTGCTAGCTATGAATCTGATGATTACTATTGTATTTATGGTGTGCACTAATGACAAATATAATTCATTAAAATGTACATTTCACAATGAAATTGTGAATCAAAAATAAATACTCAATGTGATTGTATAAATCTTGTGGGAAAAATGTGTTTATGAAATTTACTGACTTTCTGAGTGCTTAATTTCAATACATTACTGTTGCAATAATAATAATATTCCTTTAGGAGACCTACTACTGTTTCCTGGTTTAAAAGACAGGAAAAATATGTCTCTCATATAGCTGGTAATTTCTGTGTATCCCATAATCCAAAAGCCCACCTTGAATTACAACACCTTACTCTCAGTTTTGGCCTGCTTGGTGAACATGGCCCATGATGTTCTTACATGCTTGAAATCTTTTCAAACCCACATCTCCAAAGAGATGTAATGATGTTATTCCCTTCATTGTAACTGCTGCAGAATCTCCTTCCATTTTGACATTTTTCTCCAAATGACTATCATACTGTGGATGGACCTCTTGGTTGTATATGTTGTTTCTTAGATCGTAAATATTCATATTATTTTTCCTCCTCTCCTCTCCTCTCCTCTCCTCTCCTCTCCTCTCCTCTCCTCTCCTCTCCTCTCCTCTCCTCTCCTCTCCTCTCCTCTCCTCTCCTCTCCTCTCCTCTCCTCTCCTCTCCTCTCCTCTCCTCTCCTCTCCTCTCCTCTCCTCTCCTCTCCTCTCCTCTCCTCTCCTCTCCTCTCCTCTCCTCTCCTCTCCTCTCCTCTCCTCTCCTCTCCTCTCCTCTCATCTCCCCTGTCCCTTCCCCTTCCCCTGCCCCTTCCCCTTCCCCTGCCCCTGCCCCTGCCCCTTCCCCTGCCCCTTCCTCTTCTTTTCCCTTTGGGGAACACATCCAAAAGGACCTTAAAATTTGAGCACAAACATATTGGAGGATCCCTTCCTACCCTCACAGACAAAAGTCAAACAAAAGGCCCAGAGAGTACAGAAGAACAGTAAGAAGGAAAAAAAAAGAACAAACAACAACAACAACAAAAAACCAAAACAAAACAACAATAAAAAACCCCACTAAATAAAAGCAATGGCTTTGAGGGAGGAAAAAAAAAAAAAAAAACACCCAACTTCCAAGAGATTTCCCTTCCCTTCCTTTTCATTCCTTTCAACTTTCATTCTTTTCTTTTCTATGGAGAAGATTTTTATTTTCCTGCAATTTTCTGGTCAATGACCAAGGTCTACAACCCGTAATAATTTGTTTTGTTCTCCAGAACTACAACAAGACTCTCAAACAGAAACCCAAACCATCCAGGTTTGATAGCTTTGTGGGAATATTCTTAGATCTGAGTTGCCATGCCAAAAGCCTGGACTCCACATTTTCTTTCTTGTCTGTTATTCAGGGCAAAAGGAATCAATAAAAGCACTTGGGACTGAGAAAGATAATACTTCATGTTTGCTCTACAATGACCCCTCCAGGTGATCAAGAAGGGTTCCACACTTAGTTTTGCTCAGCCAGCACAGAACTTTTTCATGTATTGGAGAACACATCCAAAGGGACCTTAAAATTTGAGCACAAACATATTGGAGGATCCCTTCCCACCCTCACAGACAAAAGTCAAACAAAAGGCCCAGAGAGTACAGAAGAACAGTTAGAAGGAAAAAAAAAAAAACAAAAAAAAACCAACCTAAAACTAAATAAAAGCAATGGCTTTGGGGAAAAAAAATAAAAAAAAAACTTCAGAGAGATTTCTTTTTCTCAGAGAGAGAAGCACATCTGGCTTAGGGTGAAAAGAGAAGTGGTGTCATCTGGGCAAAAATAAAACCATTCTCCTCAAATGTGTCCTTAAAAAGTAGGAGGGATAAAGAAAAATAATTATCATGCAGGAAGGGAAAGCAAGTTCAGGGAAAAACAAAATCTTGTAATGTTTTAGGAGGGCTTATTAGAGTGAAAATTAAGTGTCATGCAGAGCTTTGCTTCAGTCCTGATGTCTTTTATTCAAAGAGCCATCACCCTGTAAACCCACTTTAACAACTCCCTTCAGATGAAATATAAAAATTAAAGACATTTACAACACAGCTTAGTAGCAGATGTAGTCTTACTGTGGGGGTTTAGATCAAATGGTGATGTAACCTCACCAAAAGGGGTTATGGCTCTTATGAAAACCTCTCACCAGAAAAAAAAAAGCTGGATACTTGTCAAAATGTGAGGTTCTATTTTTGCTTTCAAACCCATTTCCCATTGTCAGATGGGCTTCACTTTTTATTTACCTCTTGAATATGGGAAAAAAAAAAAAAAAAAGCAATTTTGTTCCTGGATAGTTTCCCTGCTTCATAATCTTTTTCCAGTTCTGTGTTAGAGTATAGCATAAACAGCAGGGTCTCTGCTGGATGAAGGGTATGGGGTGGAGGTAAGTGGGAGTTCATAGGGCATTTGCAGCAACACAGACCACCCTGAAGTGGTCAGAACAATTTAATGGATCAAAACTGTATTTTTCTCCCACGGCAGGTAATATGAGCAACTATGTGACCTTGCAAGTAAGTCTTTTTTAGTGAATCTGATAGAAAAAAAGATATACAAAATAAAGGCAGAAAGTATTATCACTCTGCATTAATCTAGATTAAGAGAAAAAAGGGGCAATTTGGAGTGCTGGCTCCCTGATATGGGTATGTGATACAATTGCCCATGACAATGCCATTTTCAGATTAGTGTACTTAGTGCTGTCTGCATTATGATCTGGCTCCCAAAGTTTGTTGATGTCAGCATTCACTCTAGTATCTAGTATCAAGGTTGACCAAAGGTATACCTATTAGATAAAAAGTTGTTGTTGTTATTGTTTGTTTGTTTGTTTTATGGAAATATAGCAAATTATACAGGATAGGGAGCAGCTTAGAAATCTGTGCAATTGATTTTTTCTGACAGTTCTGTGGACAATCATGCTATGACAACAGGATTTTCTGGCTGTGACATTCCTAAGCCCATAGCTAAGTCCTGACTCACAGTTATCTGTCTATGCTGGAAAACACACTGGTTTTCTGTTGTGTGGAATTGTTTTCAAAGTGCATGTCCCATAAAGATAAAAGGATGGGGGGTGGACTTGCTCCTGGGGAGGTGAAGTTTATCTGCCTATCTTACTGATGCATCTACAGGTCTAGTCTTTGTCTCAATTTATGCACTTATTAAGAGTCATGCAAAATGCAGAACCTGTGATAAATGAACCTCTCAGAATTGGTATAATGAGTGGCTCTCTTTAAAGCAGGAAGAAAAGAAGGTACACAGCACTAGAAGGCAGAAGAGCAGGGAAAATACTGGATGCAATAAGATTTCTTACTATTATGTGAGCAGCAAAAAAGTAACTTGTTTCTTTTCTGATCAATTAACACCTTAATATTAGATAACTCAGACATAGAATAGTTTGCAGTCTTATTTCTCCTACTATTGATTTCTATTTTGTTTTAGAAAGCATACTTGTCAATACCCACATCAAAAATTACTAAATTACTAGGTTTTTTTCTCTTTATGCTGATTCTTAAGAGATCTAAGTTATGGAAATTAATAATGTATCCAGCCTGTTTAGATAACAGTTGGCACGGGGTTGAGCTGGTACTCAGTGACAAGTCACAGCACAGAAAACTCAGCTGCAAGAGTAAGCCAGGAGGTTCACTCCTGCACCCCAGCCAAACTGTGCTTTCTGCAGCTGGGAGGTGGAGGAAAGAAAGGTGCCTCTACCATATTTGTAGTTCTCACACCCCAGCAGCTGGTTAGGAGCCAGTTTAGCCCACAACACAATTAAAAGCAACCTTGGGGCTGCTTTAACAAACAATAGCCCCCAAGGATTACACCACAGTGCACACCCCTTTCCTCCTCCCCTCCTGGCCATATTCCTGAGATGTCCCCTATGCCAAGAGCTGGGAAAATTCTCCAGGGAAATTCTCAGCTGGCTGGTTGAGCTAGTTTTATAGTCCCTTTGCTATCCTGGGATGCAGACCATCATTCATAATTTTCCTATTGAAAATATACTATTTTGCCATTCAAATTGCTCAACAAATTTAAAGAAGATGTCACTCTATATAGAAATGTTTTCAGCAGAACGGTGAACTTTTTTTTTTTTTTTTTTCAGGAATGACTACAATTTATATAATTTGGACAATATGGTGGCTAACTATATATCACAGGTAAATATCATTTGGCGAATCGTGCAGTTGCTGTACCTGATAAGGATATATCTTAAAAAGTCTAATAATTTCATTTAAGCTTTGATATATTTACTCCCCTCAGTAACTGCAGATCATCTGTTTCTAACTCCCAGTCATGGGTAGGGCTGCCACTCACCAGTTCAGGCTACTCAGGGCTCCATCCAACCTGGCCTCAAACACCTCCAGGGATGGGAATGGGGCATCCACAGCTTCTCTGGGCAGCCCATGCCAGGGCCTCACCACCCACAAAGAAAAGAATTTCCTCCTGACATCAACCCTAAATCTTCCTCCTTTAGATTAAAGCTTTATTGCTATGCTACCCAATGAAGAGTCCCTCCCATCTTTCCTGTAGGCTGGAAGGCTATTAAAAGGTCACCGTGTAGCTTTCTCCCAAAAGGTATTTCATATTGTAGTGACTTGTATTTGCTCAAAACCATGGCTATTAAAGCCAGACTGGGCCTGTGTCCCAAGACATTTTAATCCCCTCACTCAAACAGTAAAATCACGGAATTCCCAAGAAGCTCCAGTAATGATAAATCTCAAAGCAGGTGTGCAGCTTTGTTGTCAGGCATGGGAAAGTAAAAAGACAATCTGGCAAAATAATACTTTAATTTATGTTCATGCTTAACATTTTGTTTTAGGTTAATTTAGACACTATCTTCCCACCTGTTCTAGTCCAGCATCTATAAAACAACTAGGCCTCAATTGCACTAACAGAGCAGTGAGCCTTAGCCAAAACCAGAGAAGCAAAGAAGTTTTGATAAACACCTGTCCCAAAACAATTCTGTGATTAAAGTATCATGTTGTGTCAAAGATGTCAAAAATTCACCAGTGCCTTAGAGGAATATGTTACCTGCTGCTCCTCATTGTCCTTGAAAATGTGGAATTGTTCCTACTTCCTGACAAACAAACAAACAAACAAACAAAAGATATTTGAGACCCAAATTAAGGTCTTGAATAAAAAGAGAATGGAATTTACTTCTAGATTCTACCTCTGTCTCCTGTGGTAATCACCAAGCAATTTGTTCTCAGTTTCCCCACCCGTATAAACAAGAACATTAATTTTCTTCATATCTGGGAAGTTGGTAACTTGCTACCCTCTAATGTCTATAAATGTAGTGACAATCTAAACTGAAAGACCCAGGAACATCCATGATAATGCTAGTCAGTTCCAGGTATCAAAAATATGAAGCTCTATGAGGGCAAGATCTATGTGATGTTTTGAGGGCTCTGTACTGAACTTTCTCTACATGTTGAGAAAGGGTGTAGATGGAACGAGTTCACAGTGATCCAAACGCTCTGCTTTATCTCTCAGCTTGCTCATAGGGGCAGCCTGGTTGCTTTCCGTGTGTTTATTAAGTGGTGAATGCACTCAAAAATCAAGGAGGAGTAAAGAAGGATTTTTATTTTTTAATGTGGTTCTGTATTGCACCATGGCAAGCACAACATTCATCTCCCCCAACTCCAAACTTCTCTGGATTTAAGATTAAGCACCAGTGATAAGTGCTGTGTTTTCATTCTTCCTGTATTTAGACAAATGTGCTTTGTCGATGAAGCATCCCTCCCTCACCCCATCTGTTTCAATAAGCTATGCTGTGCATGGGTCTCTGGGGGCCATCACAGAAGTATGCTATACTCAGTACCCCAAGAAGCAGCAGCTGCAGCCCCTCTCTGCAACATGGCAGGGTTTGTAATTGTAAAAATGGCAGTGTTCAACTAATGACAGTGCCTATGGCACTTCTGTGCCTAGAGGAGAGAATGCGTCATCTACAGTTTCCAAACCGTGTAACGTGCAAAGACTCTTGTAGATCAGGGAAGCGCAGATTGAGCCTGAGACAAATTCATCTTTGAAATTCATCAACTTTTCAGCCCCTGGGAGAAGTTTTTAAAAAGTAGCCAAAATAATTAGCTGTGTATCTAGTCACTCCTGGCCCTGAGGCAATGTGCCTTTCCCTCCCATTTCTATTCTATTCCAGCTCTCAGTTGTTACCAAAAGAAGGAGAGGAATGTTTGGAAAGGACATTCACTTGTAAATAAAATGGCATTAACTTCAGAAGCCTGGCCCTTGGAACCCCCTGGAACATCTGAAATCTGCACAGGAGCAGACATGCAGGGCATTCCTTGCAATATAGCCTATGTTGGTTGGCCGCAGAACTCCTTAGTAAAAGACGTGATTAGAAATAAAACAAAAAGAAGGAAAAAAAAGCATGTGCCTCAGGAAAACACACTTCAAGAATATTTCAAGACAAGAACTGTTGCTTGTTTTAATGTAGACCTCTACAGGTCTCAAATCTTAAATACAGGATATATGTCCTTCCGGATATGAGAGAACATGGGCATGTGTGAGAGCAGAGTGCATGATGACATGAAACATAAATGCTAAGTTTTGTTCTGCCTATACAACCATAGCTGTTTTTGTAACATGAAAGTATTCTTATCAAAGCATTGCTTGTCTTCTTGGTCTAGATCCTTCAAAAGATCAAGATTATTTCAAAAATATCCTTTACTTGATACTGAATTTTACTTGCTTCCTCATCATTAAGAAGTGGAGCCTGCCCAGTTTACAAAGTGTCACATTCATCAATGGCAAAAATACAATTTGTATACTGTATCAAATGGAACCACTTAAGAGATGAAGAAATTAATGATCTAACTGAGTATTTTAGCAGTGTTTATCACTGCAGATATATTGTCCTTCAAAATAGTATTCAAAGTTTGAACTCTAAGAACAACTGTAAACCATTTAATTTTCCAGACTTAACTATTTCTCTTCATTTTCTTTGCTAAAGCAGTAAAGGGCAGTTAATACATATTTTACCGATTGGGCATAAGGAAAAGCAGATAGAAGTCACTGCATATGTGATAATGAAAGACAGATTTCAGTCACTGCCATGCCTAGAGAGAAGGGAGGAAAGCAAGGGAAAAAAAGAGAGGAATGAAAGGTGAAAAAACAGCCCCATTTCCCCAGATCAGACACTAATGTGTTAATGTATTCTGTCTGAACATATGATACCAAATGGAGGTGCATGAATCTCAACCCTGAAAACTCAGTGGACAGAAAAAAAGCTGACTACTTAAGACTCCTGCAAGAACTTCAGTACATCTCTAGACACAGCCTGGAGCAATAAAGTGTGAAAGAATTTTTATTTTATTTTATTTTTAAGATTAGAAGTCTATTTCAGTATTTAGCACATTGCTTTTAGAATCTGGAGACTCTCTCTTGAACAGCAACAATGCACACATCTCTGTCTTTTATTTGCCCAGTAGTTTGAAAGTGGCAGACATATCAGCTGTAGATTTAAGAAGAAAACTTTGAACTTACACAAAAATCTGAATATGCCTCTCATAGCAGCACCAACGGCATAAGTAGAGCACAAAATGGAGACAAACATACAGACTGCAGCTCCTGCTTCTGTCTGTCACCCAGCAGGAATAATTCTTTGCTGGTGACAAAAATTATAAGGAAGAAGCAGCCAAAAAGGACTGCTTTGGGTATGAAGTGGGTCTCCAGGGTCTGGGATTCAACTGAAAAACTTTCATGTTTGTAGCTGATTGTGGATGCACGGAAGCTCACAGGATACCTTCTTTCACAACTGATCCCAGACTGTGTGAAAGGAGACCCCCACCCAGTACACTGCAATTAGTGTGATAACAGACAGAACTCCAGAGCTGACCACTGCACAGAGGATTTACATGACCCAAGTACTTCCACTGTCCAAAGAAGAGCAGATCCTGCCTCTAGTTTTGAAACTGAAGCCAGAGGCAATGAGACTTAATCAGGAATGGCTCTAGGATAGGCAATAGCAGAAATGCAGAAATGGGCTTGTGAGGTCAATACTTACAGAGGCTTGCATGATCCCAGTGCAAAAAAGGTGGTTTGCAGTGAGCTGCTTGCCTTTCCTCAGGTGATACTGGTCTTTACCAACACCTTTTTCCCCATTTTCATCAGTGCTAAATATTTGCCAACCTCTAACAAAATAAAACACACAAAAATGAGGTGAGTGGAGCTGTTGGTTCAAATGCTGTTATTTGAGAGTCACATAGCTCTGGGGAAATAAGTACTGAGTATGTAATCCCAGCAACGACACTAAAGGTAAATGGATTGGGGGATTTTTGTCATGTACAGAGGTAGCAATAATAGCAGTGACAGGGCATTTGTATCCCCACATCACATCTGGTGAAAATAATTCATCTGGGAGGCATGGCTTTTATCACTTAACTTGGTCCCATTGTTTTAGTGGCTAATGTTTCACACTGCTTGTGATCTTCACCTGAATTGTGGCTTCAAGGTGTCACTCCACTCCAGATTTGGGAAGCTCAGGATATAAATTGAAGCCAATACATCCACTATTGGAGGAACATGTATTATTATTAAAGCCCATTAATCACACACTGAAGTAAATACCTTGCATGAGGGAATTGGAATCATTCTCAGTGAACTAGATCCATCACCTTCTAAATCAGGTACATCAGCTAGTGAATCAAATGCATCACCTTTGAATTAGATGGACTCCCAGTTGAATTAGATGCATCACCTATTGAATCAAATACATTACTATTGAATCAAAAACTGTACGTCACCCAGTAAATCATGTAAATATTACCCACACTGCACATTGAACAGCTGCATCACCAATAAGTTTAACAGATGACATGTTAAAGCTGCTATAACATTTAAACAATTATTGTAAGGACCAAATTCAATATATCAGTCACTAGTCCCATTAGATCAACTTTTCAGAGCCAGCAAAAAACATCATAAAGTTTTGCATTTCTTGTAATATGTTAAACTAGCAAATGATTGGGCAAAATCAGAAAGAAAATCCACTTCAACAATATCACCAATAGCTTACATGAACAGTGAGATGCTAATATATTAGGACTAAAAGTGCCACATTGTACCACAGCATCTTTAACAACTGTAATCACACGGCTCAGAGAGGACTGTCAGCATGCAGAGCAGTGACCACCTTCCGCTTGCTATAGGATTTCCAACCTTGTCAGCACATTTGGGCTTAATGGGCGACCACTAAAAGAGGGAGTTAATTTGTTTTATGTATTCACTCACAAGAACTGTATCCCTACAGTGGTCAAGGATTCGAAGGGCAGTATCAGGTAATAATGGACCGTGTAAGACAAGCTGTGCCTTGTTGAGGGGAAATTGAGTCAAATTCAAACCTCAAAAGATAATATCTTTTTTGAATCACAATGTCTGTAAAAGTCCAGAAAACTTTAAATATGTTTCTGTTATTGCTTAATTTTTATTTCCTATCTGGAATTCCAAACACAGTGAAGACATCAAAATACTTCACTTCCTCACTCCTAGACCTCTCATCTAAACCTGGATAACAGATTGGAAAAATGAATAAGGGAGCTTTTTAGAGAATCCTTTATTTCCTTTTCTACCTTCCTTTACATTGCACCAGTGATACAACAATGCATCAGAGCTAGATGGAAGAGCTGTTGATTTTGTCACTGACTGGCATGTTTATGGCAGAAGATCATACTTTCTTATCTGTCTCAGGTCATCTAAAGTGCTGGAACTCTGGCTAGCCTTTGCAGAAACATGATTAAGATGCAGTTGTAGTTGTGTCTGAAACAGTGAAGCACAACTGACAGATAAGCTCAAGAGCACTGCAGCAGCATTGCTCCAAATGAGTGAGAGCTGAATCTGTTCTAAGCTTTCGTCCTGAATTAGGAGAGTTTCTTGATGTTTTCTTTTGCTGACGAGCTAGTGAAGGGGAAGTACAGAAGACCAGAATGTTAGTAGTGAGGATAGTGAGGATAGACAAAGGCTTGTTGCAAGCTGGTTTGGTAAAAAAGTAGGAGAGGGAAGAAAGAGAAGGACACCTTAGGTAGAGCATAAATACGGGAAGCTACTGTAATACTAAAATCTCTCAGTGTTGGTGGATAAGATCAGCAGCTCCCTTGTTCATGCTCTGGGAGAGGGTGAAAGAAGAATAAGTAAAAGAATGGTGCTGATTTGCAGAAAAGTTGATCTGTATGTCTAGTGGCACATGGTCCACAGCAGACATTTTTACCCACTGAATCACTACCAATTCAAACTTACTGACACTGAGGCAGAACAAACATTTTCGTACCACTGCATGCAATGCCAAGGAAAACGATAGAAATATTGCCTGACTTAGGTGCATGTGGGTGTGTATTTTCTGAATCTGTATAACATTTACCATTTTACAGACAGCTTAAGCTGGGCTCAGTGTATCTTATTTTCCCAAGCACTGTCATACCTTAGAAAAAAGAACGTATAATACTCCTCTCACAACCCCCCCCCTCTCCCCCCCCCCCTGATAAGTCCTTGATGAGAATGGCTTGCCTTTCCCACCCTTTGTCATCCTTGTGACAATCATAGTAAGGAAGTATTGGGAACAAGACATCCGAATTGCAATGCCCAGTCGTCTGTAACAGACTGAAGTTGCATGCTCTACTCCTTAACCTTTGAAATAGTCTGGTATTTTTTTTTTTTTAGTGGCTGGTTGTTCCACCTTTTTTCTCCTAGGTTCCCAGAGCTGCACGAGGGAAGAGCAGGAATCAGTCAGCCAGTCAGTCCAATTACAGCACATGGAGTCTACTGCTGTCTTTCACAGAGGGCACAAGTGAGGAAAGAAAAAAACTCATTTGTGCAACAAGGGCTACAAAGAGAGACCAAGACTATAGCAGCACATGTATCTGAAAGCAGCTAGGAACAGACAGGGAAAGAGTCTGAGACTCTATCTTTTTTCTTCTGAATGGGGGAAAATGTGTCTTTATATTCTTTTTTCTTTTTTTTCTTTTTTCTTTTTTCTTTTTTCTTTCTTTTTTTTTTTTTTTTTTTTTTTTTTTTTTTTTTTCCCTTTTTTTAATGTGTGTTATGCAAATGTCTTCCCTGGTTAAAATGTTGTTGCTCTATGTACCCTTAGGGTACAATGTCCTGACAGGCACTCCCTGGCAAATCAAGTTCCAGCAGTTTATTGCGGTACCATCCCGGCTGTCTGTGCCATCCCTGCCACTGGGGTTACAGACTCACTGCAGAGTCAGCAAAACGGACAAAGCAGAGGGTGTGTCGATGCCTCAGCTGCTCCAGCTCACAGCTTGGTGGTTTAAATTAATACTCCAGACGTGGACTGGAACACCTGAGGTACAGGCACACATCCCTGCAGCTGGAGGGAGTGATTACATTTTAAACTGCTGCAAGCAGGTTTTTGAGATAGTATCTGTCAGAATGATTACTGTAACACTTGATTAGTCTCTCATTGTCTACACAAGCAGGCCACCAGCATCTTGCCTGGGTATTGTCTTTGCCCAGCCCTTGAAGCAATGAACCAACGGGAGATACTGCAGTACCTCCTCTACATATAGCTAGTTTGTAGAGAGGCTCACTTTGCTGTGTACTGTGTTGGATTCAACGTGGAGATGATTTAGTAGATGATTCTGCCCGTCTAATTCATGAGGGAAACCATCTGTTTCAAAGGGTGACTTACAGCACTGCAGTCAATAGATGATGTATCTGATTTAGAAGCAAGGCAAGCTTGACGCTTCAGTATGAAATACTGTGTATCCATTGCAATTCCTTGTACAATGCATTTGCTCCATCCAGTTCATGGGCATGTATGTGTGTATGTTTTTTGGAGTGAGAGGGAGAAGGCATTCAGTTTGAATAGTGAATAGGCACTGCAGTCTTTATGTCTGTTTCTTCAGTATAGAAGCTTTGTTAGGAAAACTATTAAGTGTAACACTGAAAGGGATCAACCTAGTCTTGGGGAAACAGTGCTTTCCCTTCTCAGGGGCCCATACTTTTTATTGCAGACACTGCACTGAACAGAGCCTCAGAAGGATGGTGGATGCAGTCCTCAGCACCAAGCCCATTTCACTGTGGCAAGAATGGGTTTGTCTTTCAGCTCAGAAGTCATCTTATGCAGAACTAAATGATATTTGAAAACGTTCTCAGCCAGAGCATCTCGCTCAGTGAGACCCTGCATGAACATAGACTCTTGTGTAAGAGTGATCAGTAGAAAAAAATCCTGTTTCCAAGGACACATATGCATGCTGGGGCTATTTCTGGGTGGGTCACATGCTGTTCTGATTTGCATGCAGAAGATAGTTAAGCACAGCTAGTACAGGCCTGCTCTGCCAGTGGCAACTATGGATTGTTGTGGACGTTCAGGAAAGAAGCCACAGGATTTTTCTACCAGCGCACAGCTGGCTAGACTTTGAAATGGGAGATCAAGAGAAGAATAGTGTAAACATGATTTTTAGGAATTGGCAGCACTTCTCGGGTAATTGTTTTTGGGGCTTTGGGCAACTCATTTTTTTCTGCTTTGTTTTATTCTTTTCTGCCTGTAAAATAACATGTAGAGAACAGATCATACCTTACTTGGGCCTTATGGTCTCTTATGGAGCAAAGACATTGTAACATAATTCATTGTCAGGGAAAAAGCAAAGCTAACAATATTTAGAACAGTGATGTAAATCGAGAAGGATTTGGCCTCCAGCAAAATGCCTGAAAATGTGGCAAGATCTGCATGCTAATCTCCTTTTACTGATGAGATCCGTGTACTTAGACAAGCTTTGCAAGGCAACAAATTGAAGAACCCTTTCCTTTGGCTGAACTGCTCTGAGTTTATCCCAGGAGAGTCTGGTAAAGACTATTACCCCCAACATGCTACGGAAGGCCTACAAATTGAAGAAGAAATACAAGGTTCCGCTAATTAGCTTAGAGAATTTTTTACTCTTTCATCCTTTTTTCTTGCCACGCACCTTTCCTGTTTGAGTGATTATATGATTTATAGAACAAATGCAACTGCATTTACAGCACGGTACCTAGTGATTACCAAAAAAAGAAAGCAAACATTTACTTTCCTTGCCTACTTCTCCTTTATCTGAAGGCGCCCCCAGGAGAAGAGATGTGGAAATCTAAAAGTCCTCTTGATATTATACCCCTTGTTGCTTCTTAGAAATGTTTCTCTAAATGGGATCAGCCATCACTTCCTATTAGCACAACCAGCCTTTTCAGTGATGACATTACACAACGGACAAGACTGTGAATACTTAAGAGTCATAAGACTCTAAGTCTTATGAATATACTCCTGTGTCCTACTGTGTTTTGAGGGGAGAGTGCTTTGCAAAACTACTGCAAAGATTTGAAATCTCAAGCGGATGTGAAATGGTACACAGATGCCCTCAGATCTTTACTAGCCTCTCTGGCATTAAGCACAATCTCTTAGTCTCTTCCTTGTCTGTTTTCCATAGACACTACCTAGCTCACCTCATTTTTTTTTATCTGTATGGGAGCAATTAAATTACCATGCTGCTGTGAAGACTGGAAGCCTTCTTCAGAGGAACCTTGTTAGGGCTCTTGGAACAGGTCTCAGTGTTAGTTCAGTGTTATTCCAATGACAAGGGAATAAATGATAGACCATATGTGTTTGGTCTGTGCATTTCCTATCAGTGCTTTCAGTAGCCTACAATACCGTTTCTGAAATGCTACTGAAAGCTTTTCATCACACAAACATCCCTAGCTGGGGTAATGAATCTGAGGAGTGTGTCTCTGTGAGATGTATGAGAGGGAGGATGTTGCTCAAGAACTTTGGAAAAAGAACAAGGGATATAACTAGGTGAGTGAGGTGGGGATGGAAATTCATTTCAAGTCATAGAAAAAAAGCCAGTAAGCGTTGCTGTAAAACTAAAGGAAAGATGTGATGGTCCTCTCTCAGCTGAATACTGTGGCATGGATCACCTCATTTGCCAAGAGGTCAGAACAAGATAGTGTGTCTCATCTGCTCCTACTCTCCTATAAATTTCATGAGCTGGTTGCTGACTTTGGTGCCAGTCTTCAAAAGTTAAATGGCAATCCAACACTCCCTCACCACTTAAATGAATTATATTTCCTTCTGTCACATGTGCTGTTGTAAAAGGGCAGTGGAAGACACTGGCCATATTTGTTTGCTCATATACCAAATGCTGGGAGAACTGCAGACAACCTGGGTCTGTTTGGGCTACAGGCTAATACTGTGCAGTATTCATTTTAAAACTTTGTGAAAGTATAAAGCATTAGCCAGGGCAGGAGTTTCTTAAAATCCCTATGAGGCTGGAGCTGTCTTAGTGGATTAGTGGCCAGGTATAATCAGTGAAGCAGATGCCCTCAGTTTGACTTTTTGTCTGGTCTCCTTTTCTTCCAGCTGGATGGAAGTAGGGAATGCTACAGAGGAGAGAACAATGTGCTTGCTACCTTTTATGGGAGAACAGGCACAGATTTGCAAGTCACTAAGAAGTATTTATTCCCTCCAGTGGCATTCAAATGCAGTCCTGCATTGTGCTGGCTCTCTTCCCAAACAGAATTTTTGTCTGGTCAGAGATATAGCAGGGGATTTCAGTGAGTCCATAGAAAACAGAACAGTATGTATGACAGGCCCTGGTAAGAGAGGGTGCACTAATGTGAGCTCATAAACACCATGCAGTAAGACCTCTTTCAAGAATATAGAAGAAAACATCTTCCTAGGAAGGCAAACCTAACCCTATAAATTCTTCACTCTTGATGAAACTGAACTATTATGTTTTGTACTTACAATTGCAAGGTTTTTTTTTTACTTTTTCTAGGCTTCTCATGCTATATAGGCCTTATTTAAAAATGAAAAAGCATTCTCTTTCAGCAAAGCCCCCCCCCATTCTGATCTCGGTGTACAAATCTGGGATGGATTGAAGGAAGTCAGTAACCTAATGTGGGTGTAAAGTCAGTGTGAGTGAAATAACAGAGTCCAGAACAGTTAACTTAGCTGAATAGGTGCCTGTGTAATCAATTATTATAGTGACCCCAATAGGAAACTTGTATGAGGCAATCACAGAATTATATGTAAAGCTTTCCTCACAAATATTTAAACAGCCAACATTGTGGTCTCTTCACCAAATAATAATAATAATAAAAATAAAAACCCCACCAAAAACAAGTGTATTACCACAAAGGAAAACTGCTTGTAGAAGAGGTGGAGTATTCCCACCTCCTCCTCATTCTTGTCTGCTCCTGTGGTTGTGATAACCCTTCACCCCTTCATTCCTTTTGCACTGATTTCTTTCTTAAGGGGATCAAGAACTGGAAGAAAAATAACCAGTTGGTTTAAGTCAGCAACAACAATAAGAATGTGGAAAAATAAACCTGAGAGCATTGTTAAAAGCCCAGAGGTTGTGAGCTGAAGGACACTGGCTGTCTTATCTACTCACAGCAGGAAACTTTACCACACACTGCTAAATCTCCAGTAAATGAGTTTTGCAGGGACCAAAATGTGGGTGCCAGCAGTAAAAGTGTTAGGGAACCCTCAGAAGTCATACAATGATCTGAATCGCTCCCTTAAGACTGCTGGAAAAGTTGGGTGCTATGGCTGCAATTTGGCCCCTTTCCCAGGTGAACCTGGCACACCTCACAGAGTACCTTCAGGCTGTGGCTACCCAGGGTTCCATATGGAGCCCCTTGCACTAGAGCTGATCTGTCCCGCAGAGCATTCTTCACAGAGGTCTTAAAAGCAGGATAACTGCATTAGAAGACCACACTCTGCATCTCAGCATAACTTATTAGCATAACTTATTAGCTTGGGCTGAGGAACTCACCAATCTATCTTTATTATATCCAGTTCCTGAGCTGAGTGAAAACACAATAACTGCAGCTCCTTTGCACTGTGTTCCACTCTCTCATTAAGCCTCATTTCTCTGTGTGTGAAACAGCAGCAGTTCTCAGATAGTTCTGTTCTCCTGAAAGATCATCTTTATCTTGCGTGTGTGGTACTTGTGCATGGAAGGCCACTTGTACTGTAGTAGGCAAAACACATAGGCACCTTTCATAAATTTGAAAAGTTCTGTGTGATTCATGATCAGCTGTCCTGTACCAATGACAGAGTCATTGAATGAGTGCATGCTCCTTTTGTGACAGCACAGCTAATAATAGAATCACAGAATCATTAAGGTTGGGAAATACCACTAAGATCATCGAGTCCAACCATCAATCCATCACCCCCATGCCCACTAAACCATGTCCCTCAGTGCCATATCTACATGTTTTTTGAACACCTCCTAGGATGGTGACTTCACCACCACCCCTGGCAGCCTGTTTCAGTATCTCACCACACCCTCTGAGAAGAATTTTCTCCTTACGCTATATAATATCCTACATTATCTTGGAAGAGTGTACATTGGGCTTCCCTGAGCTACATTATTTCAGAAGCAGTCTGTCCTATGTCCCCTCACTACTGTAGGTTGGGATCGAGACCTTTAGAGCTTGTGCACCAAGAAATACTGTGAAACATCTTATGCATCTCTTCTGGACATCAACAATGACATTTGCACTATACTTCTGTTGCTTAAGCATTGATGTCTAGTGTCATTTAAGATATTCCTAATAATCTGTCTTTACTTCATAAAGCTGCTACTTTAGAAAGCAATAGATCTTCATAGACCCTCTATCAGATCTTCCACCTCTCCTTGTGGATGTCATGAGTGTACCAGCATGATGTATATGGACCAATGACCCATGTTAAGCAACTGAATTGTGTCCATGGTGCTGGGGCAGCTGAGACGGCAGGAAACTGATGGTCACAACAGTGAAATTTGAGGTAAGTAGAGGCGATGAAGCTCACAGTAGATAGCAGAGGGATGATATAATGGCTAAGAGGCTGTGTTGAGATGGCCCACATGCACGACACTCACATAATCTTTTGAATAACTCAGGTGAATTAAAATATTAAATAATTCTTAAATAATATTTCTCTATCTTGCTTTTACTCTCTGTGGAATAGGTGATTGAAGGAAGTTGTGGTGGGGCTTAAGCCATTATTATATAACTGCATAGTGTACAATACAACACAAATGTTCCCATTCAATTTTCTCACAAATAATAGAAGGAGAGAGACAGGATGGTCCCCTCCTACTTCCATATTTTTAATCTTTATTTGACACAGACGCTCTGAAAGCCATGTTACAAAGGAAGCATTGCTATTCTTCTTTGGTGACTGGAAGGGGAGTGAAGAAAGGAGCAAGGACCCAGGAAACTACAGACTGGTGAGTATCCCCTCTTTGCCTGGGAAGATCGTGGAGCAGATATTCCTGGATAACATGCTTGATCACATGGGAAATGACTGTGTGATCCAAGACAGCCAGCACAGCTTCACCAACAGCAGATCTTGCCTGATCAATCTTGTGTGGCCTTCTGTGATGAAGTGATGGCATTGGTAGACAAAGGAAAGGTGACCGATGTCATTTACCTGGACTTGAGCAAGGCCTTTGACATGGTCCCCCACCACATCCTCATCTCCATTTTGGAGGGATGTGGATTTGATGGGTGGACCACCAGGTAGATAAGGAATTGGTTGAAAGGCTGCAGACAGAAGGTGGTCATCAATGGTTCTGTGTCCAGGTGGAGGCTGGTAATGAGTGGCGTCCTCCAGTGGTCTGTCTTGGGACCAGTGCTCTTTTAACATCTTTATCAATGACATCAATTACGGAGTTGAGTGCACCCTCAGCAAATTTGCTGATGACACCAAGCTGAGTGGTGCGGTTGACACGGTGGAAGGAAGGGATGCCATTCAGAGAGACCTCAACAGGCTTGAAATGTGGGCCTGGGTGTAACTAATGAGGTTCAACACGGCAAACTGCAGAGTTTTGCACTTGGGCCAGAGGAATCCCAGGCATCCATACAGACTGGAAAGAGCGGACCTTGAGAGCAGCCCTGCAGAGAAGGACCTGGCGGTCCTGATGGATGAAAAACTTAACAGCAATGTGCTCTTGCAGCTCAGAAAGCAAATGGTATCCTGGGCTCCATCAGAAGAGGGGTGGCCAACAGGGATGAGGAGGTGATTGTCCCTCTCTACTCCGCTCTTGTGAGGCTCCATCTTGAGTACTGTGTCCAGGTCTGGGGCCTCCAGTACAAGAAAGATAGAGAGGCATTGGAGAGGGTCCAGAGGAGGGCCACGAAGATGATCAGGGGACTGGAGCACCTCCACTACGAAGCCCAGGGAGCTGGGCTTGTTCAGCCTGGAGAAAAAAAGGCTGCAAGCTGACCTCATTGCAGGCTTTCAGTACCTAAATGGAGCCTACAAAAAGGAGAGGAATCAACTGTTTGAGAGGGTAAATAATAGCAAGACAAGGGGAAATTGTTTTAAGTTGAAGGAGGGAAGATTTAGGTTGGATATTGGAGCAAGTTCTTTGAGAGCGGTGAGGTGCTGGAACAGGCTGCCCAGAGAGGTTGTGGATGCCCTGTCCTTGGAGGTGTTCAAGGCCAGGTTGGAGGCCCTGGTCAGCCTGGTCTAGTATTAAATGGGCAGGTTGGTAGTCTTGCCTGCAGCAGGGGGGTTGGAGATTCATGATCCTTGGGGTCCCTTCCAACCCAAGTGATTCTATGATTCTATGATCCTTTGTTACACTTAAGGTTCTACAGTTTGCATTTGAACCATTAGGATAGTTCTATATCCCAGCACCAAAACCTAACTGAGTCTCAAGTTTTTAATTTCTCTCTTTATTAGCTGGTCTTTTGTGTTGGTGCATTTGTTTTTCTCTTAAACTAGAACACCCTGCCCTCTTTCTCTAATATGTTTTCCCCTTTTTAAAAGTGTATCTGTTGCCCCAAGTGCAGCTGAAATGAGCGAATATGTTATGTGGTGCTTCAGGGAATTCCTGAAGAATTGATTCAATTCCTCTGGGATCAGCATTCTGAGAACTGAGAGCATAAGTGCTGCAAAACCTGTTTGTGAATCAAACCCAGACACTAATATATATTAATGTGTGTGTGTGTACGTGTGTGTTAAAGAAAAAAATAAAGGTTGACACAAAGGAAGAAAATGAGAGGCAGAAAAAAAAAACCAGAATCCTTGGGGTTTTAGGATATGTTTTTTTTAAGTGAAAGCTAATGGAATCCAATATAACTGCTGAAACCTTGTCATCCTTGCTATCAGTGAGAGCCTTTGAATAAGCTAAGTCCTTAATCAGTATAGCCTAAGACTCCAATGACTATGTGTAGAAGTGTTAGTCCAGATAAATCCTTGAAGGTTTCAAAGATTTGAAGAGCACTGGCACTTTTCTGTGTAGTGCCTGCCCTTTGTCCTTTTCTCCATGATGTCATTATTGAAGTTTTACACTCACTATGCATGGTGTAAGTTGACATTGACAGTTTCAACACTTTCACACTGACTCTGGAGGGTTGTTAGCTTTGAAGCTATTTGGCCTTGAGCAGTGAATTCTTTTTTTGAGCTCATACTGGCTTATAATATCTGAGAAGGTTTGCATCAGTATAGCCCTAGCTTGAATTATGAGAGGAGGCTGGTTTCCAAGTTGGAACTGATACCCACATGATAGGAATAGAGAATATTGTTCTATTTCAGATGGGCAACAAAGTCAGTGTTCCTGAATCCCAGTGGGATGCAACAATGAGTTTTCATTTTAACATCACAGTTAAAGCAACATCAGCAGCATGGCTTTTCTTGTAATCAGAACTCTGAAGAGCAGTAAGGCTTGGAAATGACTGTAAGAATAAGTGCTCTTCTGCCCTGTGATCTGTTTGTTATTAGGCTTTTGGAAACATCTGTATAGGGCCAGAGGCATAATTCATATGAGTGTAATTCAAGTATTTTATGAAAATAAAAATAAAAATGCTCTGTGGTGATTTAGACACATTGAATATCAAAGCACACAAGCACTGACAAGCAACACAAGGAAAATGAGCTGTTCAGATGCTTACTTATGTGAGTTGTCCCATGCAGCTTGATCAGGATGACACACATCAGCAAAGACTTAAAGTCTGCTCCAAGGCCTCAGGCATCATTGGAAATGTTGGTGGTAGTTTTGATATTCCTTCAGCTGGAGCAAAGTTGCTTCTCTGTGTAGTTACCTTTAGCCCTGGTACCACTGAGGGTAAGAGGCTGGTTTAAAAAGAAGAGTTGTGGGAGACAAAGTCTGCCAGAACCATGGGCTGAGCCTGTATCTGTACTTAAGATTTCTAGCTTTCCGTGGAGATTGCAGGTGAGTTTAAAACATGGCAGTATGCATACAACTACCTGAAATCTAGTGGCTCAGCAGGTAAAATGCCATCAATTACTAGCTTCATTGAATAAAAACGTCAAGATAGAATTCAGAATCCGTTGTTTCTTTTTACAGCTCTCAACAGAATATATTAAGTGCAAATTCAACTGAAAACTGCAAGAGTAAGCATGGAATTAAAACTGATAATTTCAGAATATCTGTTTCAGTCTTTAAAATCAGGATGAAAAAAAGGTAAGTCACTGAATCAGGACAAAAGTATTTTCTCCACCTGCATGTATAGTTAGCTGTAATCCTTCACCTGGGTATTCCTAGAGGAGACTGAGGGACATCTTGTCAAATAACCATCGAAAGGGCAGATGTTGAGTGTACAGGGGTAGAGGTTGTAGTGTCTCCTTTGGAGATATTCAAGACCCACCTGGATGCTTTCCACTGCAACCTACTGTAAGGAACCTGCTTTAGCAAGGCGTTGGACTAGGTGATTTTCAAAGTCCATTCCAACCCCTACATTCTGTAATTCTGAGCAGTTACAATGCCATTTAAACAGCCTTGGATCTCTGTTTCACAAATGTAATTCTCTTGTGCTCTTTTCCACTACTTTTTTGAATCAGAGAGGACTTCTGTTGGACACCCTCATTTTCCCCATTGCAAATCCTGTGACAAAGTTTAGTTTTGGAGTAGGCTATAAAACCTCGACATAGCAACAGCATAGTTGTATGAATGAGATATAAAAGACTCTTCCACAGAAAATTTGGCATATTTTCACACTCTCTTACTGCACATCTCTACAACTGCCCTCAACATGAGTCTGTTCTGAGTCTATACCACTTCATCTGGTCTAAAGTTGAACCAGTGTCTGGGAGGGCACAACCATGCAGAAGCTGGCAGCCCGAGGCTTGGATGGATACACTCTTGGCTGGGTAAGGAGCTGGCTCGAGGGCTGGGCACAGAGAGTGGTGGTGAATGGAGTCAAATCCAGCTGGTGACCAGTCATGAGTGGTGTTCCCCAGGGGTCGGTGCTGGGGCCTGTCCTCTTCAATATCTTTATTGATGACCTGGATGAGGGCATGGAGTGCACCCTCAGTAAATTTGCAGATGACACCAAATTGGCTGGAAGTGTGGATCTGCCTGGGGGTAGCGAGGCCCTACAGAGGGATCTGGACAGGCTGGAGAGCTGGGCTGAAGCCAATGGGATGAGTTTCAACAAGGCCAAATGCCGGGTCCTGCACTTCGGCCACAACAACCCCAGGCGACGCTACAGGCTTGGGGTGGTGTGGCTGGAGGACTGCGTAGAGGAAATGGACCTGGGGGTATTGATTGATGCTCGGCTGAACATGAGCCGACAGTGTGCCCAGGTGGCCAAGAAGGCCAATGGCATCCTGGCTTGCATCAGAAACAGCATTGCAAGCAGGAGCAGAGAGGTGATTGTTGCCCTGTATTCAGCACTGGTGAGGCCGCACCTCGAGTACTGTGTCCAGTTTTGGGCCCCTCACTGCAAGAAAGATATTGAGGACCTGGAACGTGTTCAAAGGAGGGCAACAAAGCTGGTGAGGGGTCTGGAACACAGGCCGTATGAGGAGAGGCTGAAGGAGCTGGGAATGTTCAGCCTGGAGAAGAGGAGGCTCAGGGGAGACCTCACTGCTCTCTATAACTTCCTGAAGGGAGGCTGTAGTGAGCTGGGGGTCGGCCTCTTCTCTCCTATCATCAGTGATAGGACCAGAAGGAATAGTTTCAAGCTACGGCAGGGGAGATACAGGCTGGACATTAGGAAGTATTACTTTTCAGAAAGGGTGGTCAGGCACTGGAATGGATGCCCAGGGAGGTGGTGGGGATGTTCAAGGACCTGGTGGGGATGACACCGACCCTGGGGATGTTCAAGGAGAGACTGGATGTTGTGTTGAGGGACATGGTTTAGTGGGAGCTGTTGGGAATAGGTGACCGGTTGGACTGGATGATCTTTTAGGTCTTTTCCAACCTTGGTGATTCTGTGATTCTATGATTCTATGCTCAGTTCACACCAGTTAACTACAGTGCTCAGGAAAAAAATATATATATATATATATTATATATATATATATATATATATAATATATATATTAAAATATATATATATATATATATATATCCTAAGTAAAAAGAGATAAAATAGCTACAGAAACATACATAATTCCTGTAAAAGAAATGGTCCTTTCATTTCCTTCTCTGGTCATTACCACTAATCAGAAGTTATGGAGAATTAAGCTGTTTCTCTAGCCTACTCACCAAGAGGTGCTGATAGAGTTTCTTCCTCTCCTCAGCTCTTGCATCTAGAGCATTCCTACCTATCTCTTCTTTTGTCTGTAAGTCAATCTTACCATATATTATTTAAACATATAATATGGGAGATTCAACCTTTATGACCAGTCTTAATGATCAAACCTATTTTCTAAGTGTAATACTTCTGGAGAAAAACACATTTCTGACTTTTTTCCTGTTAATTCACATGCAGTCTTGCCAGGACAAATACGTAAATAATATAATCAAACACTTGTGTAAATGTATTTTACTAGTTTTCTCCATGAAAGTCAACAGTCAAGGCAGTACATTGTTATAACACTCTTACAAACAGTATTATAACTGTAATATAAACTATAATGAACTCTCCTGCTGAAATTACTTAAAACTTCCATGAGTAGACGTAGGAACATAACTTTTTAAACTGGTATTGCTGGACTGTTTTCCATTAAAACTGGAAACTCTTGCGTGTGTAAGGGAATGAGTTGACTGTTTTTGAAGGATGGAGGGAGTATTAAGTCCTGGAGACTAGAGTGTATGAAGAAAAAAGACCATCTGAACCAAGTGCAATCTTACTAAAATACTGTAAAAATGACAACATACAATTCGTTATTTAATTTCTTTACTTGGATACTGGATAAAATAAATTTTAAGCCTATTCCTGAAAGTACTTCAGGCCAGACCCTCAGTGTAGGTCACCATAACTCCTCTGTAATTAAAGCGCTTACACCAAATTTCACCTGCATAGGGTAAGGTTAAAGAATGGCCCTGAATTATCCTTGCATCCTCTGAACCTATGGCACTTCAGTACCAGTGCACTGGAGTCTGCTAGTGTTACTGTACTTATAAATTGCTTTTGGCTGCCTTCTCAATAAGTCACAAGAAATGTAACAAAAATCAATAAGGGGGAAAAAAGTCTCCCTGCTGCTATGATTTTCTTCTACTTATATACATGCTAGGATGACTGTATAAAATACATCTGTAGGAAGACTAACTCTGAAGTTTCAAATAATCATTTTTCCTTTTCAATAACTTTGTTTCTCTCTTCCTTCTACTTTTAAACAGCATTGTTCCAAGGCACAATTTTTGTCTGTTTGGTTTAGTGATGTTTCTATGGGCACAAAAATAATCTTATCTCCATGTTCTTAGGGCCACTATTCTGTAGTAAGTAACAGGTAGTTCTCAGAGAGATGGGGTCAAAATATGCCTGAAAGCTGTTTGACTTGGCCCTGTGTGACATTGGTCCAGGACCCAGATCCTGAATAGGAAAGTTCAGATAAGGAAGCATAACGTGTCAAAATATCTGCTCAAGGCAAATCTCCTCCTCCTGTTAGGTAAAAGATAAAAGTATTTGCCAGATAAGGACTTAGGAATATATATGTGCTGTTGGCAAGAGCTATGATAAAACTTCAGTTGACTTACCATGGCAGCTTCTGTATTGTTTATTACCAAAACTCTAAATTTTTCAGCATTTTCTCTCCTCTCCAACTAAATATTTCTGTTCAGAAATTCAGCCTCTGTTGCCACTTACCTACTCTTTCCATTCAGTCAGGCATTTCCACAGATGCAGAGTGGGCAAATGGGTGACAGTGAACTGATGTCAGTGTGGGCTGACATCTTCCCTGGCATGCAAAAAATAGCACTTTTTCTCTGAAGTCCCAACCTTTCCTCAAAAGGGAGAACCTTGTTTATTTGTTTATTTCTGCCTACAGCGCACTTGTGAATGGTAAAGCAGCATGAGGCAAACCCTTGACTGGTCCAACGTTCCTCTGTATATATTTCCACTCTATAAACATTATTTGAGTGCTGGTGCATATCTGGGGGTCAGAAGTGCAACATAAGGCGAACTTTTAACAACCAGATACCTTTGACTCTAAGCACAAGAAAGGAATGAGACTTAATTACCTTAGAGACAAAGAAGGACCTGGATCAGATGTGAGTTTTTCATCATCTTGCCATTTTTAGCTGGTGAAGTGGTGGGGGAGTGGAGCAGAAGACATCTGAAATATTTAGAGTTTAGGAATAGTGAGGGGAGCAAAATAGGATAGAAGGTTAATGCCATTTTTAATATGGAAAAACTACTCTCTCCCTGTGACATATGCCTATGGGATAATCTTGATATATGCATAAGTGTGTTCAAAATGTCAGCCAGACTTTTATTAGATTTCACCTCCCCCTTGAATGCTCTTCTACAGTCTAGAAGTTATCTGCAAGAGTCTAGAAGTGGAGATTATTCACACTACGTAGCCACAAGAAGAGTTTTGATAGAGAGGGGCAAAAGAAATTTATCATGTAATTCTCCCTCACCCCTATCACACTAAGAAGAACAGTGAGGCTTCCACTGTCTGCTTGTGCTCTGATACTTTTCTTAGGGCCATGCTGCACAGGATGTGTCTTGTTGCATCAACGTACTGACTGCAGGGCTTGGCAAAGCTAACTCTTGGCTAGAAAGAAAAGGGATGCTTTGTTTTATATTTGTTTTATAATACCAGAACTGTAAATAATGCCTCTAACTTTGCTTCTTTCACTGCTACCAGTTAAGAATATGGCTAGTTTATTCTATTCTGCAGCGCTACAGCATAAGGATGTTTAAGGATTCCTTAAAGTGACAGATGATACAGAATAAAAAGCAATCCCAAAAATTACTCAGGACTTTCCCAGAGAGACTCGAGTGTCCTCAGCTGACAGTTCTCAAATGTTATTGACTTCCCTGGGAGAGGAGCTTCCTCTCCTGAGAGCAGGCAGTCTCTTTCAGTATTTGGCCTATGGAGTCCCTCTGTGTTTTCTCTTTGTAAATCCCCCTGCCTTGTTTGGACAGGATTTGTCTCATCATATACTAATTTCTCTGAACTCCAGGGTTGTGCTTGAGGGGCATGTGAAAGAACAAGAGAAAATCTTTAAAGTAGGATTCTTTTTAATACTCATAGCAGTGGGATTTGGTTGCCATCTGCTTGCTGAACACTGATAAGTCACATGCAACCTTGCTGGGATACCTGAGAAGCCATCCCTATTGCTCTTCTCTATCTCTGTGTGGAAGGTTCCATTGATTACCCATGGAGGAACTGGTGCTAGATAAATGAATAGATGTAAGCCTGTTTCCCAAAGCTTTGGAATATTTATAGTGCCAAATTCCTGAAGGTGTCTTATCACAGATCTTTGCAGCTAGTTACTGCAAAATGAGGGTCTCACAATGATTTATCTGTTCCAAATCCTAAACTCTCTGTAAATTCACTGCAAAAGTTAACTTTAATTTGTCAGTGGAGTAGGGAAGCACACTTGGGACTGCTTAGTAGCTGTCCCTAGGAACTAGTGATTATTATGTGGTGGTTTTACAATCATACTTATTAATATAATAGTAACCATTATTACAGGAGCATATGTTGATGCTTACTGGGTCAATTGCCCCATGCCTCAACAAGTATCTGTTGCATCACAGAGGGATATTTAGAAGACCCTGAAGGACAAAGAGGTGTGAGAGCAAGAGAACTTCAGTGGCCAGGAAGAACAGAGAGGTTCTAGGCTTGTTGGCACAAAAGGGGCAGAATGTTACCAGAACAGAAGGGCAGAAATTCTATCAGAAACTGGATTCTATTCATCCAACACAGCGTGATTCTGTGTGTTCCCAGCTGTTGTAGTTTTAACTTTGTCCCAGCTGAGAGCAGTACACCAGCAGAGTTCCCCAGAGCACAAAAGAGAGCACAAAAGGCTTCAAACAGCAAGGAAAGGGAAGAAGATATGTGGGGAAGAATATGGAAGTTGAATTTATTATGAAATGATGGAAAAGGATTTTAGCATTACCGATAAATATCTTCGGTGTGGGAGACAAAGAGACATGGCCAACCTCTTTTCAGTGGTCTGTGGGGACAGGACAAGGGAAAACATAAACTGGAGCATAGGAAGTTCTTCACCAATAGGTGAAGGAACCTCTTCAGAGTGAGAGTGATGGAGCAGGCTGGAACAGGCTGCTCAGGGAGGCTGAGGATTCAAGACCGGCTGAACTTACTGTCTCTAGAAATCCCTTCCTGGCCCCGCAGTTCTGTGTGATTCTGTGATAAAGGGTAAAAGGACCTAGAGCATATAAAAAATTGTGGATGTGAGTTTTGGACAAAAATGAAGGAGGGAACCAAAGATAAACAGTGTTGATAACAGAAGTGACCAAAACATAGTGAAATAGGACTGTCTGGAGGAAGGGGAGAAATGAGAGGGAATGGAATGAAGGAACTACATGAGAAGAGAAACATGGTGAGTACCTGCATGTATCTGCATATATCAAGCAACTGAATGTATCTCTTCCTTGTTAGTGTATATACAAAAGCCGAGCCAGAGTTTGCTGTCAACATGACTATTATAAACAAGAAGAAATGGGTAGCTGGGGGAGAGAGTTACAGTGCATTAGAAAAAGAATATAAGGTGAACTCCTAAAGCCTGGGATCGCATATTTCTCACAATAAAGCAAACAAGGCAACTGGCAGAGTTCTATAGGGAAAATGACATCACTGCAGATTTTTAGGGATAATCATTTAACTGGATTAGCCCCAAAGTGCTGTGTCTAAAATCAGCATCCCTGTCTCTTTATGTACTCCAGATGAAACACATTAGCAGAAATATGGCAAGGGACATTCACAATGCACTGTTCTACATTATCAGCATTTTTTGCAAATCTGCAATTAGTCTAAAGGGCCTGGGTAAATTAGGCCTCTTGATAAATGAAGCACCTAGACAGGTCTCAGATTTATTGGATCTAGCTGTCCTGCTGTCCAGAGCCTGTCGGCTAGGCTGTGGAACAGAGAGGGTACAGCAGGAAAGTCTATGAAGCCAACAGAACCATGAACTGCTGAGCAAATGGTGAAGAGCCCTGACTGAGGCTGCTGACTGATTAGCTGTGAAAGTTTATTCCAGGAATAGTAATAAGTTTAAAGAGAATGCAAAGAGTACTAGTGGAGACGGAGCTAGTATTTTTATATTGCACAAATATCAGGAAAAATACATGCTATACGATTAACACTTCTCTTTCCCAACCCAGCTCTGCTTCAGAAGTGATTACTTGCACCCCTGAAAAGAAGATGGGTCATTTCTGTTATTTTTCATCCCAAGCCATTTTAAAGAAAGCAGCATACTACAGTACAATACATTTGATAATACATCTATTTAAGTGTATGCAAGCACACCCCAGCTTCCAACTATATTCATACCTCTACCAAACTACTCAGCATACAATAAACTTGGTGTCCCTTGGGAGGGTGGAATAATCTAGAAGAGCAGGGGGAGGCAGACTTTACAGATTATTCTCATTTATATCTTGAGATCATCTGCAACAATTTCCAACTAAAGTGCAGCGACACCTGCCAACTTCTCTGCTGTTGCTGCTGCTCTTGCTGAACTCAGCTGAACAAGCCAGTTAGGATTTTCCAGCAGATGTTCAGATGTTTCTCTTCTCTCCCTCTCTGCCTTTCTTGCCTTCTGTTTTTAAAAGCCCTGCAGGACCCCAGAAAAGGTTTGCAACTGTCCCCAGTTTCTCAAAATCAGACCACATCCAAAGTTCCAGCTTCCTATTAGCAGTGCCCAGGTCAGCAGAGCTAATAATTGGGTATAAAGACATTCTATATTGGTTGTGGGGAGGGGGTAACAGCAGTAGAAGGATCTGAAATATCTGCACCCATTTGTTTTTAGAATGAAATATAGTATGCTACCTCTTCCCTCTGACTGCTTCCCCACTCCCTGATCTCTTGCTGTTCTTTAGTAAACCCAAATTGATTTTCCTGTCGATAGCATTGCCTCCAATCACAAAGAAACCGTCAGTGCCAAACAAATGGCCAGCAAAACACTCAGCTCCTCCACCTTGTAAAAAGCTTGCCTCTTCGCTGCATCTCTCTTTTCAAGTAAGTACTCTGTATGTGATCTTAGAAGAAAGAAAGAGAGAAATCTCTTGTGCCTAACAGGGACCCAAATTCACCCTGGAAGTGCACAGTGTATCCAATTACGCTGCAGTTTGATCCTACTACTTTTCAAGGCCTTCTAAATTATGGAATTAAAATGGTTTAGTGGAAAAAAGGACTGGTGACACTAGCAGTGTTAAGAATTTAGAATGCGTCTTCTCATATATTAAAAAAGGCTCTTTGAATATCATCAAAGAGATTTAAGAATTTTTATTCCTTTTTAAAGTTGTTTTAAAACTGATTAGACTTTTTAGAATAGACTTCATCTTATGTCTGTCATTCTCTCTCTTTTCCACTCCCTTTTCCCCCACGTCTTTCCTCCTGCGATTAATCAAACTTTTCTTTGTTAACACAGGGCAATTCTGCCAAAACATTATCATTTTACCAAAGACTGAAGCAGGCAGCCCAGCACTGAGACCTGGCACTGTCTTGTGTTAAGATTTCCTAAACACTGTAGATGAAGACTAGGGAGAATCAGCACTTTTCCAACCACTTACTTTTCCAACAACAACAAGACTCCCTGACATTAGTCTTGTAGCAATGCTAAGGAAAATAAAAACATAGAGAAAACAAAACAAAACAAACAGACAAACAAACAAAACAACAACAAAAAAGCAAGGAAGTAAAACAGATTGTAGCTAAAAGTTCCAGTGTCCTGGGCAATTTAAAAGAATTAAGAAGCATGTAGGTTCATCAGTGGGGCGGTGAGTCCAGATGCATGTGTGCATTTGCCTATTCACAAATGTGCACTTTTCTATGACGAGTTTGAGAGTATCTGTGTGCATGAATCCAAGCCTTTGCAGCAACACCTTGATAATGTTGACATTCACCATTTGAAAGTAATTAGAAGTGCTGTTGTCTTTAAAGTGTTCCCTATGTTGAAATTCTTACAATAGTAAATGCTAATTGCTTTCAAATGGTAAATTGGAACCACAGCATCTGGGTGGTGTTCCATTAGTGTGTGTAAATGCATACATATAATATCTATGTACATATATAACTGTATGTGCAAACATGCATATGTGTGCATATGAGTCTAAGATATAATGCACAGATGTGCCTGCCAGAAACAGCAACCTTCTGCATACGTTATTCCTGTCCAGGAAAGAAAATAGATAAAGTGACTTACACAGGGCTGGAGAGAGAAAAGCTGACAGTTTCTCCTGCAGTATTTAAAGGGGAGAAAGCACAGTCTTGTGGTTCAGGCACAGAACTGCATATGGCCTACTCAGAACTCTGGGTCTGGTCCTGCCAGAGAGGGACTTTTGGCAGGTCTTGGACTGGCAACGTCCGTCTGCCTTGGCACATCGGGGACCTGACAGGGATTTTCAGCAACCATGATTTTCAGGACAACAAGCAGTGACAAGATGCCTGACTCTTTCCAAACTGCAAGATATGAAGTTGGACAATGAAAAAAAATGCAGCCTCCAAATTTGGTAGGTTCTTCTTAACAGTCTAGTTGATGACCTTTTTCCACAGCAGAGTACCTCCTGGGACTAGTACTGAGGCTCTGTTCATAAATGCTTATCAAATATATTGACATTCTCAGCTGCACTGAGCTAAGTTGCAAAGTGTTCTCACTCCATGAGGGACAGGTTGCTAACAAGCCTGAATCTCTTCCCACACTGGTGTAAATCAGATATAACACCAAAACAGCCAACCTAAGCCCTGCTGCCATCAAACCAAAATGAGCGAGGGGAAAATCATGCTTCAATTTGCTTGCCATTTTACAGCTAAGTTGAAAATCACATGCTTGGCTTATTTAAACAGTTTTAAGTGAAACAGAGGTTCAGCCCAGCTCCTTCAGCCTCCCAGGAAAAATTAAGTGAACCCACACTGCAAGCAATAATTAAGTAAAGTCCTGTGGGGCCGTAAAATTTTAGATGAAAAAAGTATTCCTCCCAGCAAAGATGGCATTACCATTCTACCATTCTGAGACCAGAATTTGCCCTCGAAAGTAAGGCCCCCAGAAATGCACAGGCCCAGCACAAGTCTTGTGCTGCTTTGTGCACACCAGAGCAGGAGATACTACTGCCTGCCATGGCAGCTGTCCTTGGCCTAAAGAGGAGTGCTTGAGACAGCCACCCACGTCTGTGTGATAGTATCTGGAAAGCAGATCAGAGGTGGCTCTCCAACACAATGCCGCAAGTCTGCTGTCATCCCCAGAGATGCATGGCTCTGACACATACTCCAGTGATGGCTTTGGGTGGCAGCAGTGGGCCTGTGTTGCCTTCTCTGTTTCAGTCTGTGGGTACCCCTTTTCAACTCTATTTGGGAAACAAATTGTTGGGAAAAAAAGATCCTTAAAAAGTGATACTGCTAATGTTTTTGGTCAGCGAGAATCCTTAGAAACTCTACGGTGACACAGGTCGCGGCAGACAACTTTTTCCCTTCCTCTGGGGCACGGAGAATCAGCTTTCCAAGCCTGTTGCAGTTCCCATGAAAGTGCATCCGGTCTCTCTCTTTGTCCCTTTGCACCTTTGCTGGCTGCTGTCATTGCCTCTAGCCACCAGCACCAGCAAAGACTTCCTATCTCCCTGATCTGGATTACTGTAAAACATGACTGAACAGGGAGTATCAAAGGCCATTAAACATGCTTTAAAAGTTCTTTAATTTGTTGTACCATGATAACTGCACTTTAATAAAAGCAATCTCTGGTCTTAATAACCATACAATAAACTGTTATTTATATGAGTCAACGTGCCAGCCTGAACCTTCCAGGTGTGCCCCAGATTTTGAATCATCGAAGCGATCCTGAGGGAGGAAGCTGTTTGACAGAACCTAAACAAGGCTTATAAACAGGTGCCATTTTGCCTAGTCGCATCTAGGGGTATGCTGGCTATGTTAAGCGCCTGGCACAACATGGCACTTTCAGTGCTTTGATTTATTTCAGTATTACATTTAATTGTTTCCTTCTTGCCTAAGCTTTAACATGCAATGCTTGTAAATATAACCTGCACCCTCCATATGGCACTCTGGTTTTCCATTTTCAAATGCAATCGTCCTGGAATAATGACTGTGGTATAACTCAATTTGAGTTCTGCTGCTGGGGACTTTATTACATAATGCTTTCTAATTGACCCTCATAGTTTAATAAGACAGAACATTTCACCAGAACATTGACAAAAGTTATTAATTTTCACTTCAGCAGAGACCAGTGTCCCAATTAAATCCCATGATAATGCCTGACTGACTGACTGACCTCATTATGGCTAATGCTTATTAGTCCTGCAGAGAGGATAACATCACACACTGTTAAAATGCCTAAATGAGCACATACAACTATTCAGCATGATTATAATTTACATACATGACTAATTTTACTCCACCAGTCCTTGTCTGGTGAAACTAATGCTGTAAACTCCTGTCACACAACAAGATAGCTGCTGAGAATTCTGAACATATTGTAAAAATAGTCCTGAAGTGTTTTAATAGGAAACAACATCTAGTTAAATCCTACTGGCTGTCTTGAAAAATGAGTATAAGTACACATACTATGTGTACTTGAACTAGTAATGTGCTCATGCATGTTTCTTTCTTAAAAGTAATTGCTTCATTTTCTTTAATGTACTAAGGTAATATCTAAGATCGAACCTTTGTGCGAGCATTTTTACATGCCTTACATTTTAACTGTTATTCCTCATGCAAGGCTACATTTTTAGATTTTCTTAGAAGCTTTTTTACTATACTGTAGGTTGAAATTTCACATTGATAAGAACTCTTCCCTCTGCCTCTTTCAATAGTTCTGCTCTAGAAAAACATTTAAGCCCAAATTCTGTGTTAGTATATTATATACTATAAGCACATGCTTAAAATGTCATCAACCTTGACAGAGCCCTTCTGAAAGGTGAGCCAGAACAGCTGTAATTTTCATGTACTTTTAAAAAGAAGTAGGGGAGGGGAGTAGATGGTATATTTTTATGGAGAATAAGAAGTTCTCACATCTTTTGGCTACATTTCTGTGTTACTTTAAATATGTACAGTCTGCAGTATGAAGTACGTAACAATACTATCTCCTCTGGGTTTTCTGTGGGTTTGTTGTATCCTTTTCCCACAGGATCACAGAATTGCATATTTGACAAAGGATAACAGTGAATAGTCTGTCTCTCAGACTTTGGTTTGTTCAGCCACAGGATGACATTAAGTTTCAGGAGATGAATTTATGAGATGCACTACAAGTCACAGCTGCTGCTAGGTGAAGATAAATAGCAACACCCAAACATCCGCTACCACACACACATATGCAACCTCACCAGGGCCAGGTGAAGGCCTGGATTTTAAGGTTAATTTTTTCAGACATACCCCAGTGACACCATAGTCAAAGTCCTATTGTCTTCCTCTAAGATTTATCCTCTCATATTGTATGCGTTTTTGAAAAGAGGACTTCAGAGCCTGGTGGCATAGATCCGGAGTTCATTCTTCTTCAAAACAACCATGAGAGCACAGCCAAGGTCAGCAGCAGCAGCTGCTGTCACTGCATAAATGCTGGATGCATGAGAAAGACTGTGAGGGAGCAGTCCCTTTTCTCATACCAGTCCCTTCAGACATATTACTTTTACATTCATAAATCCCTTGACTCCTGAGATTGGGTTGAGTCTTTCAGCATTGTTTTCAACCACATTTTCTGCTTTCATTGCTTCCAGTCACATACCTCATAGCGATGCCTTCAATATACCTCCCCCTCAATCCCCACCTTAATCACATTTCATCTTTTGCCATTGCACTTTGGAAAGGAATATAGCAGAGATTGTCTACAAAATTGAAGTGCAAACGCAGCAGAAAATTAACTCTCAAACATGCACCATAGATGTTTGTATGGTTACAATTGAGAAAAGAATTTGGCCCAAAATGTTTATAAATAAAATCTGGAAAGTGCTGATAGGTGCTAATTAAGGTGATAGCTTACTCTTGATTTGAAAATAATTATTTGTTTTCTGCTATTTAACTGTCACATTTAATTTCCAGTATTGTGTCATGTTCACTAGCAACATGATGAGACATAGCATAGCACAATCCTTCTCTACAAAAAATAAGCCAAGCAATTGTGAATGCATTAAAGAAACATCTGATCACACCATGCACAATATAAACAATGCCTCCAAAGAAACATAAAGGTATTGCAAAGCCGATCTACTGTTCTGGTACAAATTTCCATACTTTATTTTGCTGCAACTTTTAATAGCTTTTTTTTTTTTTCACTTCTAAGAGGTAAGACAAGGAAAAGCAAAACAAAAGAGGAAGGGAAAGGAAAGGAAACAAAGGGAAGTGAAGGGAAGAGGAAGAACAAAAAGAAGAAAGGAATAGGAAAACAATGAGAAAGAGAAAGAAGAGAAGGATCTGCTTGCTTGAGTCAGGAATTTGTTTAAAAATCGTCAAAGTTGCTGATCTGTGTGTGATCAGTATTAGATGGCTCTGCCAAGGTGATCTAAGAATATTCACATAAAAATGGACTCCAGTTAGCCAACTGAAGGATCACAAAGTCTATCAATTAATCATTTTGCTTCAATTCAGCCTTACTGGCAGTAGAAATACTGGGGTTTATAACCACCTGTGTTCCAGTGTGCTAGCGATTTTATTTCCCTTCCCTTCTCTTCTCTGTTACAGTCCTTCTGCAATGTGTCACAAAGGAAGTAATCACATTTTAAACAAATGGGATCAATGCAAAATCAGTATAGGTGGAGGGCTAAAAGAACTGTCTGGAAGGAAGAACAGAATCAGCTATAACACCGAGTTTAGGCTAGCAGAAAAGAGAGTTCAAAGATATTGGTGATACATCAGTGGTCTTCAGTGGTCATCAGTGGTCATCAGTGGCAAGAAATTAGCAATGTAGCTCAACAGGTGTAAAGCAGTGAAACAAATAATAAAAAGCCATAAAGAAAGGGAGGAAGAACAGACGAGAAATGAAAGCCCATGGAAATAGTCAGGTAGAGGCGTTGTGCTGACGCTTTTTTTCTTTAAAAAATGCTGAGGAGGGCTAGAAAACCAGGATGTGAGTTCAGCAAACCTTGAAAAAAAGGATGAAAAAGTATGAAAAGAATTTTTTTTTATAACAGCTCAGCAGTCAAAATTCTACACAGTGAAAGAAAGTGAAAAGGCGGTCAAGAATCTCGTGATAGTGGATTTCACCTGGGGTGAATCAAATGTTGCCCACCAGTCATTTCATGGCAAAAACCGTGTGGGCAAGATGTGGCTCTTCGTAACAATGGGAATTCAAAGTGGAACAGTTTTATTTAGAAAAATAAAGAGCATAAAGGTCACAAACCAATCATGGGAGTTGAATCCAAATAAACTGCTGCCTTATTAGTTCACTTTCAACACTATGGAATACTTTCACCAGTCCTAGAAATGTTTTCTTTCTGGCTCTTGTCACTTACAGTCTTTCTCCAGCACCTATTTTGAGGAAATAGATTGCTGCTTTTGTTTACGGTACCTGGGCCAACAGTGTGAGCTTTACACATCACTGTGCTTTCCCTCTGTTGCATGAAATCATGGGAGGAATCTCTGAGTTGAAAGCCCTCTATAAGTGCTGCAGCCCTTCTTTAAGACCATTATGGTTGGAGACCATTGCTACAAGTGCTATGTAAAGCTGCATTTGTGGTGATGGATGTAAATAGTCTGATCAGTTTAGGGAATAAGAATGGAAAGAATAAAAAATGAAGATGGTGCATTGTCATTGTTAATCAGTATGTTCTGCATAGGGATGGAAAAGAAAGAAGAAAAATTGCTTGCAGGTAGAAGACTTAAGCAAGAATTCTGGCTGTAGTAGGAAACATGGAACTATAAAGACAACCAGTACCTTTATTCCCAAAATATTTCCACTGTGAAATTATAGTAAGACTTTCTGTAACAGAAAAAGAACCTTCATCCAGTCACTACTGGTGTGGGAAGTGGTATGTACAGATAACAGTGCTATGATGCAGGTTGATACCCCAAAGTAAAGATTAATCTACCCCATCAAAACCATATGGGGAGTCCAGGCAGGAAGAAAGTAATCAGTCCATTTGGATTTAGGCCAAAATGTGGGGGTTAATGCTCTTGTTCTTGTGAAATGCATTGCAAGACCTTTAATGAACAGAGCGGTCAGTATCACATCTTCAAAAAGTGTCTAAATGCTCTCCTGACATCATTCTGGGCTGTGGTTCAGCATGGACTAGGAATGGAGGAAAGGAGAGGAAAAAGGAAAATGCCACCTAGAGTACTGTGTTGCCAACACTTAATAAAGAACACGGAAATGAAAAACTAATCAAAGGTGAAGAAAGGACATGTGAAAAATTTAAAACATCAAGTCCAGTTGTCCATAGAAAGGGCTGAATGGAAGCAAGAAACCAAAATAAAAAAAAAGAAAAACAAAAAATAGAAAGAAGCTTGCTACCTAGATAAAGATTAATAATAAGATATTATTTTAAATTATAAGAAATATCGGGGTCAAAGGAAGAGAAAATTGGCCTCTCGAATGTGGCAGGAGTAATTTATTGACAGAAGAAGACTTTGCTGAGGAAAAAAAAGTAGAGACAGGGGAGAGGGAGAGGGAGAGAGGAAAAAAGAAATGAAATGAATTTTTCCCCTCTGTGTTCACAAAGGAAGATGGGAGACAAATGCCAGGAACAGATATAAATTTCCCAGGGGTAGAAGATGAAATATTGAAGAAAATCAGGATCATGTCAGAGCAGGTGATTGAGAAATTAGAACATCTGAAGACTGACAAACCTTTACAGTCAGATTAGTTCTAGCAAAAAAAAAAAAAAAAAAAAAAACCAAAACTGTGAATGAAGGACGAGGTAAAGAAAAGAAGGAAATCTCCAGTATGCACTTTGGTAGAGCAAACTTGGGCTAAAATGGTTCACAGAGAGTTCAGGCTCTGTTGGGCCAAATATCTCAGGAACTGCAGTATCTGTGCTTGGTATTGACTGCAACTCTAGCCTTGGGGGAGCTGAAAGCAGGGGAGCTTTCAAAAGTTTTGCTCATAACCACAGAGGCCGCCATCTGCCTGTTTTCTCAGTTTTAAATACCTGGCACTCGGGATCTGCTGGCAGCCATTTCAGTGTGGCTCCACTGATAGGGTGGGCCAGTAACTTTACATTTGTGGTGTCAGGAAGAACTATGTTCCCCCTGCCCTTTAAATCAACATTGTAAATGTGTCAACATCACCCGTAGGAAGCATTAGAAAGTGTTATTTTAAAGTGTTTAGAAGGCAGCTTGGATTTTTTCCATTTGAGCTTTGTGTAAGCAAGGACTTTCTCCTACCTGGGGTTCCTGTGAGAGGCACCCAGCCATCACAAAGAGAAAGTACATGTTGGAAAACAGAGCAAAGCCAGAGCCAGTGAAGACAGCTGTATGTGCCATTGATGCCTCTAGGTCAAATTCAGCAGTGAAGCAAACAGTGGCCAAAACTGGCTTAGAAAATGTAAAGGGGTGCATTCTATGCCATATTTTGGCATTTAGTGTTAGTAATATTTTGTGCAGAAGTGAAAGAAGGGTAGGGAACAGACAACGTGTGTGCAGGGGAGTCAGATTAAAAGAGAAGGTAGAGCACATTAGAGAATGCTATGAGGCTTTTACTTCTCACAACTTCTTGAGCAACTCTTGTGAGCAATTTTCATGCTAGGTTTTTTTTGTTTGTTTGTTTGTTTTTTGGTTTTTTTTTCAGCTGCTGCTTATGTCACCAGTGAATTTGCTCTGGGGTACAATTGTCCCAGGACCTGCACACACAAAAAAACCTACAAGCTAAAGTTAATGGGAGTGATATGCTGCAAGAGACAGCATAATTAGGAACAGGGGGTGGGGTGGAGCAGGACAGGACTGCTTTGCTCATTTATTTTGTCTTGCTCATTTATTACCCATTGTATGAAACAGCTGTAATTCTTTAGCTACATGTAAACTACAAATCTGCTGATTACTAGCACAGAGCCTTACACCATGGACTGTTGCTCTGTGTCTTAGGCTGCAAGATCTGCCTCACATATCAACTTAAGGACTAGATGCTATTAATGTCTTTGCATGGCAGTAAGCAAAAAACTTGGTATTAAGGTCTGAGTAAATGAAGCTTTCACTTTGCCAAAGCAGTCAAAATTCCTGGTATTATAAGATTTCAGTAAATTCTTTCAGCTCTCTCCCTTTCTTTTTTCATTTTTTTTTTAATGTAAAAGGCAATATAAATGTAGTTTGGTCATAGCAGCACAAAGTTTCATGCAATGGATTTCCATTACAATTATAACTGCCTTTTTATGTTTTGGCTCATTTTAATAGACTACTTATAAAATGTCTACAGCCCATTAGAATTACAACATCCAAGTAGTTAACAAGGTCTCTTAAGATCAAATTTTTCCAACCTGGATTATTATAGCAAGCTTCCATCTTGCACACACAAGAAGTCATCTGCACCCAAATTTCCTAATGTAAATCTTCTCTGTTTGCACATTACCTATGTGTGCAAATATGCCTTTTGACAATATCTTCATTTTCATTTCTACATGTATGCAAGAACATGCAGATTCTTGCTAATATTACCCGTAGAAAGTTCATCAAATACCAGAAGTTAATGGGATTGATTTTTTTTTCTTTTCACTTTTCAAGCAAAATCAAAGACACGGAGATTTGAATATTAGTATATTACTGTATACCACTTTCACTGAAAGCAAGAAGCTTCAAAAGAGACTGCTGCCAACAGAACAACGAAGCTTGTGATTTTAACCTTTGCCCTGTGGTCTGTAAGTCAAAGATCAAAGTTACCCAGTTCCAAAACTGTTTGCATGCAGCCACTCAACACAATGCATGCTTCCAAGGAATTTATCTGGAAGTACAATATGCACACACACACACACACAAGCGCACGTGCGAATGAACAGACAAAGAAAAACAAAATAGGAAAAAAAAAAGTAATCACCTATTTTAATTTTGATTGAGGGTTAAGCCATAGGTCACACTCAGCTGCTGTTTCCTGAGGTTCGACTTTGTCAGATGATAAAAACCGTGTTTGCAACAGCAAGTATGTAATACCTAAAATTTGAAAGTAGTTCCCAGGACTAACAGTACAAGTGTGAATAGATGAGTACTTGCACAAAGCACAGACTTAATCTGATTGTAGTTGTGGGTACACAAAAGGGAAGATATTGTCAATTTCAGCTACAGTGGGAAGGTCAATGTTTCCACGGCAGACAGACACTTTCAATAGCTATAAACGAACATCTTGCATACTCATGAAACTGTGTGATTTTTTTTTAAACAGTCACTTAAGGACTGTCGCACACTGCTATGTATGTGCAGACAAATGTGCTAGGTAATTTTGTTAGCCCGTTACCTTGAAAAGTGGATTGCTATGGTAAGGACCCTGAGCTGCTGTATTTTTGCTGTTGTATTTTTGCTGCTTGATTGCAGTAAGAGCTGTGTGGAGCCTAGCATATCTTCTAAAGTAAAACAGCTCTAAAAGTGCTCTGCATCCTTCATGATGACATAGACAGTGAATATCTACTGCCAAAACAAGGTCCTGAAGGAGGACAGAGAACACCGACTTTTTTTGTCCCTCTGGTGTCAATGAGCAGATTGTGCTTCTCAATGATGTTAATCTAATTTGAGAAAACAGATTGTTCAAAACATCTTGTCATTGCTTATATGCTTATGCTGTAAGCATAAATGTGCTATATTTTCAGAATGCAATTTGCAAGAGCCTTTGCTTGTGTGCTTAAAATTGTGCAAGATTTGCAATAAAGTGCACAGACAGTTGTTTTGCACTTGTTCCAGTGCCAGAGGGGCTGGCAAATGAAAAAAAAAATATTGTCCAAATCCTAAATTTGGACACTAACATTCACTTAGACATGAACAAATTTTTAAGTGCTTTTCTGCGCTTTTTTTAAAAATAATAATAAAAGAAGATTTTACTTTAAAGAAAATATTGTTTTATTCTCTAAAGAACTGAAAAGTTATCCAGCTTCTAACATATTTTTCTTTGCTTCAAAAGTAGCTAATAGTGCTTTAGTTTCCTACTGAGTATTTCTGTTGTTCATGGGGTCTGTTCACAAGATCTAAATCTTTGTGAAGTTTTAAAATTTTTGCATATCCCACCCTCTCATTAAATTTAACCTTCACATTTCTAGTTAGCACTGGAATAAAAAGTGCTCAAATACCAGAAGAAGCTCTGGTATTTCTGGCCACAAGTTCAGCTATGAAGTCTATGAAATCTTGCAGGAAACCCTGTTCCAACTAAATTTCCAGCCCAGTTCTGCAGACTCAACAGATGTGAATGGTTCAAATAAGCATCTGGACGTTTGATGTTTGCATAAAACAGAGTGCTGGATTTCTGAGGTTCCAGAGATCTACAGACCTCCCTGTACCTATCGACAAATTCTGACCCAAATCTGAACCAACATTTGCAAATGACAGGTATCAGTCGGATAAACCAAAACCATGCACTGGAAACATCTCTAAAACATCCTAAAAGTTTTTCAGGGTGTTCCAAACTGGAGGCAAGCCTGGCATTTGACTGCATTTCTGGCTGGGATCAGGGGCCAAGGCTTCAGCTGGGGTAAATGACCATTGACTTCCGAGGATTCCTGGATGGCTTTGAAGTGAATTTATTGCTAACTGAAAAAAAAAAAAAAAAAAAAAAAAAAAGAAAGAACTATCCCCACAAACAAATTTTGGGAAGAAAAAAAGAATAAAGAGAACTCCTTAGTTGTAACACCAATCTCTGGATTCAATTAATTTGTAAGAGTGGAGAAAAGCCCTTTTCTTTTTTAAACCAGACGTTTATTTTTAACAAGGGATGAAATCATTGGAGAACAAAAACTGAGACATCTGTTGTTTTATATCTGTTTATTGTAAGTGCTTAAATGTGAGTTTGGTTTCACACAGTTTTGACATTGTTGCTTCATTAATAATGATTACGTAATTGCAACCACAAAACAAGCTGTAAGGCTGTAACATTTTCATTACTTATTAGCAAAGAGCTCAAAACAAAAAACAGGATCAGCAAGGAGGTAGCAAAGATTTGCATGTTAAACACTGCTCATATGTAGAATTTCACAGCACTTGTGTTCTAGATTAAGCTGGTAAAAATAATTATTAGAAATTTCTCTTAAGGAATGTGGTAAAATAAAGAAATCAAAACTCTCTCCAAGAAGAACTTTACCTCAGTGACATTCTGAATTTTAAAAAGTGAAAGTGTTTCACTCTAACTATTGTGGCTTGATAATGCTGACAAGCATCATGCCAATCAAGTAGAATTTTTTTGTGTGTGTGTCTTCTGTCATTTTAATTACTTTTAGTTCATTTCATATGGTCATGCAATCTAGTATTCTAATTAGTTCTAATCCAGAGTTGACCTGAAATTTAAAGGAAAGCAGTTGGCTTATTAAAGAAATTGTGGAATTTGATGTTTTTTTTTAGTAAAACCTTTTTCGGAATATTTTTAATTTTTAAAATCACTGCATTAGAAAAATAAGAAATTTTACTTTTCTGAAAGTTAAGATTTTGAAGTAGAATTAAAAAATTCTTTAAGATTTCTTCATGAATGGAAACTCAATTTTGTTATGATGACCTGCCGTGACATAACCCCACTTGCACAGACCAGATAGAATTTTATTTTGTAAATTTCCTAGATAGCTATGCAGTAAAAATGGAAGTGAGGAAAGCCAGTGTCTGGCAATTGCTATATTGCACTGCACAGGTAGCTAAGCCACCACTTCACAGAGTAGTAATTGACCACAGCGTATGGCATATTAACCACAACTTTATTTTTACATATGGGATGAACATATTCTAGTTTTAGCTTAGAATTTACACAGACACATAAATTTTCTACTCTGTAGGAACCACGCCTGTGCGAACAGTTGCTCTCAATCAAAGTAGCAGCCACATTTTTTCCCCATGTGCTTTGCAGGTTTCAGGATATGCTGGCCTCTGCTCCACTGACACCCCCTAAGCTGCCACCCCAAATTGCCAATACTCTAGGTCCATGAGCTTTGTTCAGGAGCAGTAAGCTCATGAGAAATAGAAGTGCTCAGTGTTCAGCACATCTATAATTGTGAACAAAAAGTTTAAACCAAACGAAAGCCAAGATGTTGTGGTGTTATATGATCAAAACCTTACAGGCTCAGATGGAAAGACTAGGGAGGATTGGTTGGTGTTTGGAAATAAAGCTGTAATAGAGAGAAACAGGGAGTCTTAAAACTGAGGATGGAGAGCAATTGACTCTGCTAATGGAAACACATGCAGTATTAAATGAAAGTACTCCACACCTTCTTCATAAGGTGGCACTTGGGAGCTCAGCCTCCGCATCCTGTAGGGTATGCTTCAAGCACAGTGTGAGGGGGAAATCAGCTGCATGATTCCAGCTCTGGTTAATGGGAGCTGTGCTCCTAATCCACATGGTGCACAGTATAAAATATTTACCTATGCCTTTCTAGTGAGGCTACTTGTGTAATTTCAAGGGAAGAAGTAGCCAAGGGGAAACTGCTTTATACCAATTAAATGGAGAAGAACTGGATGGAGGACAATTCAGGGTGTTCACCCTTACAGGGAGATCTGTGTTTAAACATCTCGATGGGACATTTTTTAATGAAGAACAAAACTTCATGCCCTATGTATGTCAGAAAGGGCTAGCTAGGGCCCACAACACAGAATTTCTCTCTGAGGAAGAAGACTAGTATGCAGTGAAGCTTCCTGCTGAGTGATATATTTACCTTATCAAGATGCTCACAGAGAACTGTGTAAGCATGTGTATTCATAAATCATTTCACCTCTGGACTATTGATGGGAAAATGCCACAAGGCTAGAAGGTTTAGAAAACACCTTCTGAGTGTGTTGAAGCTTTTGTGGAAGTTATCAGATTCTCTCTGACCCTGTGAAGTTTTCTTTTCGTCTTTCTTCTACTCCTCCTCTTTATCCAGCTTACAAAGTTTTTTCCACACTCCTCCTATTCCTTTCATTCTTCATTTGCTCTTCTCCAGTCTTCAGTTTTGCTATAGTGCTGCACTCTCCTGTCTCCAAAAACAAACAGTTCTTGTGCTGATCTTCAATCTCGGTCTGAAATGAAGAGGCCAGAACAGAGAAGTGTAGAAGATGCTTGTATGGTATATCAATATCTTAAGTCACTTTGTCTCATTTTGTTTAGTCACAATTGAGTCTAAGATGATACAGGCCAGGCTGGATGGGGCTTTGGGTAACCTGATGTAGTGTAAAGTAAATCATGGCAGAAGGGTTGGAACTAGTTTCTAGCATTACGATCCTTTCCACCTCAAACCATTCTATGATTCTACGTCTATTATTCAATTATTCTGTGATTTTATAGTCAACCTCCTGAGGACCAAAAAAGAAAGTCTACGGTGAGTATTGGACATCTTTGTGCATGTTGCATCAACAGAAACATTTGGAATATGGGAAAGCTTAATCACCATCTGGCCTGTCAACTCTGATGATGTTTTAGTGCATCCTACATCTACAGATCAGAAACCTCATCCATAAACATTCAAAAGAGCAATCCACTTACAGTCAGGCCTGGCAAAATTTTACTACAGATATTTGTGGAAAAAAGAAAAAAAAAAAAAAAAGGAGCCCAGCTACAGGATCAGAAATTTACTAAATCTTTCTCAGATTTTTAAACAATCCAGACTGGTGCACTGGTGCCTGTGCATCGTTTTGCAATTATTTTATTTCATCATACAGAGTCCTCTATGTAGAATACACAATTTGGATGCAACTCTTCCCCACACTGGGCATCAATGAAACATCAGTGCAAGCCACAGCTGGATAGTTTTAGACCAACACTGTGGCATCAGAGGAGTTACTCTGTATTGGCAAGGGTGTAAATGAGATCAGAATCTGGCCAGTCCTGTACCACTGCAATCATACTTGAGAGCTGAGCTAAAACTCACAGGCAAGAATGTGCATTTATCTGCCAAGCCTATCAGCTTGTTGAACCTCAGTTTACATATGTTTGCAGATTTTCTACATGAGCAGCAACAAAGACGATCATCTGGTGTAGGACAACTGCAAAAGATAATCATTTATACTGAGTTCTGGTACGCAGTTCCTGCTGCCTCTGATGTTTGCAGTATGAAGGTATCAGCTCTTTTGTCTCCAGTGTTACTCTAGTTTTCCCAGCCAGCAAGTCAGTCAGATCAAGTCTGAACTGCCAGACGTTTGCATCCAGCTCACTAGAGTACATTCAATTTAGGCAGAAGTGGTGAGAAAAGAGCACTCATGCAGCTCCTGCTTGCTATGCTGCCAGACAAGAAAGGGAAGCTGCTGTTCCCACAGAGTAAGAGAGGCAAGGGCTCATGGGTGGGCGAAGTACAGACAATTGTGCAAAGATTAGGGTAAGAAAACAGTATACAAAAGCACTCTTGGTCCTACTCTGCATTTACCAAAATCATCTCTAGACAGTGACTAGCTCTCATGAAGAGATCTGTAGTGGATTGCCTAGGGTACACCAAAGCCCCACTTTCTTATGCAGGCTTTCTTTGCTGCTGCTGCTTTTAAACCCTTTCATTTGTTTGATGCATTTCAAAACACGTAATTCACAGATACAATACACTGAGAAATATCGTGTCCCCTCTCTCACAAGAAAAAGTAGGTTTTCTGAACCTTTGTCTTAAGAGCAGCATCTGCTCTTTCCTGGAAAAGGTGAAACTCCCATGGATGCTAGATTAATATGCGCTTTTGTACAGTACTGAAGTGACAAGAAGTGGAGGAATTGAGAATGGACTGCCTTATTCTGCTCCCCAAGTCCCCTTCTGAGTAGTACTCACCTCAAGAGAAGAAAGACAATGAAATTCTAAGTCTATCAAGGATACAACACACAAATGTTCCAGCATGTTTCTGATCAATTGCCCAATTTAAGACTTTTGACTACTGATGCAACCCAGTCTGGCCACTCTGGTCCTCCTGCAAGTAAAGATAGTGAAGTGAGAAAAAAACAGGCTTTGGCTTCTCAAATGGAGAATAATTTATCTTCCTTAATTCCTTTTTTTTTTTTTTTTTTTTTTTTTTTTAACTAAAAAGGAGGCAAGAATATGAGTATTTAAGATCTCAGGAGTTCACAACAAATAATGCAGGTTTGGCAGGAATGCCTTATTATCAAAACCCTTCTGCATCCTGGAATACTAATACGTGCTGAAAGATAAGTAGAGTTAACTTTATGAAAACCAAAAAGGATGGAACTTCCTTCCACTGAAGTACATTCCATGTATATGCGACCATAAACTTTCTCAGTAGTCAGTATACTACTTTCTTATCTTGTCCTCATAAACTCCTTTCTGTCAGTGTCCAGCTTTAGCCAGCAACCCTTTAACTGCACAACACTTTTAAGTTACTTGGGCAAAAAAATATCTATTCCCCCTTCCCAACCACTCCCATTCCATGAGGACTCATACTGGAAAGGCTCAGCTTCTGACCCTCTCTTTCCATCTGCTGCAAACTGCTGGGTCATGAAAAATGAAAAAGGGTAATTTGGCTCCTTGGCAAAGAGGCAGAACTGAGGCAGCAGGAGAGTCTCAGAACTGGCTTCTCACTGGGTTTCAGCAAGAAGTGACAATAAGGAAGATTCAATATCCATGTAAGTGCAGAGAAATTCAGAGAAAAGGAGGCAGGTGGCTGTTCATCTTTGAGTTCACCAAGAAATACTGGGCCATGCTGGGCCCATCAGGAAGACCCAAGGCCTGAGCAACCTGATCTATCTGTAGATGTTCCTGTTCATTGCAGGGGAGTTGGATAACATGATTTTAGGGGACCTTTCAAACTCAAACAATTCTATGATTCTATAAAGACCCATGTTGCTATCCTACTTCTGCTCAGGATGAAACAGTTATTATCACAAGAAATCATCTCTATAAAATAAGGACCCACAATCTTGCATGAAGAAATGCACAACTAGCCACACTAACCATGTTCATAATGGCCACCTCAGTATCTTTGTGCAGAGGCATGCTCCTTTGCAATTGACACAGGCTCCATGGGTCAGAGATCCCCACAATGCCTATCACTGCAAGCCTAAATAGGACCAGTTACAGGTAGTTAATGATATCCATACTTCTTGTTGAGTCTGGCAGAGTTCTCTGGGTGAAGTTTCCCTGCTTCATCAGAGTAAAGCTCCCACTTCCCATTTCTGAAAAAACAAAAAAAAAAAAAAAAAAGGAAAAAAAAAAGGGAAAAAAAGCAATAATTGTATTTGTTACATTCAGCTGCAGTGGGGTTGGAGGACAGTGGATGATTCCTTTCTCTCCTAAGAAGAGTGATAGCTTCAGAAAATCTTCCACCTGGAAGAATGACAACCACTCCATACACACCCAAATGCAGCATGTGCATGTACATAAAGTGGGCAGTGTCTCTCATCTTACCTCTATAACTTTGTCATCTTCTGCCATGCTCTGTGCACTTACGTACCGATATATATTCTTTATCCAACAGTCCTACCAGACTTGCTTCTTTGAACTGCAGTGCCTCCCTGCAGAAACTAACAACTTACTCAAAGAGTAGGACAGGCATAAGGTATTGCCCCTCTGCTCTCCGTGAGGAATGGTGAGAAAGAAGAGAAATAGAAGAAATAAAGACTGTCCCCAAGGGTTTGCAGTCCAGAGTGGAGATACATGCAATAAAGTGCAAAAATACTTTATTATTGTCATGTGCAGAAATCTTTTCCTGTTGTCAAGTGCAAGCAAGCTGAATTGGCTTCAGAGACACAGGCTGCTAGCCAGGAAGCCCTGAACACCAGCCCACATGTAACAGCTCTCCAGAGGCTGCCAGCCCTATAGAGAGACCAGAAAGCAAAAGAAAGCATTTAAAAGCAGCCCATCCCTTCTCGCTGGGAGGTGGCTCAAGTAAACCAAAGTGCAGTCGCAGCGCTCAAGGAAAGCCCCCACCCCTTGTTTATTGGGCCATCTTCAACCTGGCAGAGGCCCACAGCGGAGCAGGGAGACAGCTTCCCACCCCCTGCCTCTTGTTTATGGGCCAGCTCAGATTAGGGCAGGCCCGTCAGAGGACAGAGGGGCAGACCACCCCAGCCTTTGTGGGCCAGCTGGAATCCCTCTGCGTCCACCAGAGACACAACGCGCCCAGGGGCCCTGCTTGGGCGATGGCCTGGGGTGGATTACTCAGAGAAAGACAGGGAACATAAACACTGGCTTTGTTCTGGTTTGGCCCTCAGAGGCATTGAGAAACAAAGAGAATTTCCCTGCAGAATCATCCTTCCGAGTCTGCAGAACTAAAAAGGAGGGCCATAAACCCTCTCTGACATACAGTTCTGGGTCACTAGTCTGCATGCTAGGTTACTGCCTGTGTGTTTGTTAAGAGAGTGTCCATTATCACAATCTGGAAGAGAAGATGCAGAGTAAATCCTGCCTTATGAAAAAAATCAAAATAATAAATGAAAAACTTCCCAGGTAGCCACAGCACTGACGCAGAACCTGTTACTTCTTCCCAGGCCACAGGCCTGCCATATCGTTTGCCCTCCTCACCCTCCTCTAGCAGGTCAGTGCAGGTTAGGGTTCGTATGCCACCGCTGCTGGGGTTCTGTGGGTAAGATCCGATACATGCACACCTCTGTGTGCACATGCATGGCACCATGCAGTGATGGATACTTGTGTTTATTGGTGTTATTTGTAAAGGTACTTGGAGGAGTGCAGCAGTGGCTGGCAATGGCAAATGGTCACAAGGGGGAGTGGGTTGTTTGGCCCACACTGGTAAGGATTCATGCTGGAGAAATCTCTGCACCTTTGTGAACTGCCCCCCTGTTGAAGGGTCTCAAACTGTGCTCAGGAGACTTACTGCTGCTCCTTGGCATGCCCTTCTGGTAGTGCTTCCTCTTCTCTGTGACACCTTGTGCTGCCTGGGTGAAATTCCCCAAGGATCTCACACTGGCACCCAGAAAGCTCTGCAGAACCCAGAAAGATGGTGGTATCCTTTTGCCCAAGGACATGCAGCTGCAGCTGTTCAGGCTCACCCAGAGGAACAGAAAAGTCTCCATGGGTTTGGCAAGGAGGACAAAGAAGAGGCTACAAAGAATGGGCTACAGGATTCTTGAACTGGATGCTGTACTCACAGAGTTAAACGTACTGCAAAGCTACTTCAGACATAGCTGCAAGCCAGATGTATTTGCCTGTCTAGTCTGAGCCCCATACATAACCATCAAATACTATTCCTCTGTAGATTTCAATCCCTTTCTTCTCTTATCTGTAAAATCATGGTGACACAGAGAAGGTGGATACTAATCAGTTCTTCTCTTTCACGGTGAAAACAAGGGAGTGGTAAATGGAGCTAGTGGAAGGTATGTTCAAAACAAACTTACATCGATCACACAGAGTATAGAGACTGTTAATGGAGCAAGACAAAGTCAGGGGAATTCTATGGTCATACGAGGAAAACCTCTCCACAAACTTTAGGTATTTCTTCTAAAGAAAATCAAATCAAGCTAACTCTGAGGATTCACTATTGCGTAGTGAGTATCATAGATTAATCGCACTGGGTTAACATAAGATGCACTTTACCCAAAACCTCTTAAAATAATTGGTTAATTGTGATCTTTGCTTACTGAAAGAAGGAATCAAAGTAAGATTTACAGAAACAGCAGTGTCCCTTGCTTACCATAAAGTCACTTAGCAAAAAATAACTATCTTCTGTAGTTCTACAGCATGTGAGTAGCTCTAACCAATATTTTCCATCAAGATGTGAGTAAGTTATTATCAACTAAAGTTCAACTGGTTTAGACTTCTTAATTCTTCCTTGTTAGCTCAAGTTCATCATGTGGCTCTCAGAAGAATAGTTTCAAAAGATGGCAGAGTAAGCTCATGTCCTCTTTCAGCTCAGCTATGAAGTGCAGGACCCGGGAAATTATTCCAGCAACATAATCTTACTGCTCTATTGCTGATGTTCAACTTTGAATTACATTGCTGGCAGGTACAAGAATTTTATTCCCCAAATATAAATGGGCATATTTTTGTGCTAAGTTATATGCAATTGATTTCCTGTGAGTTCTGACTTTAAGTGAAAACAGAAAGAAAGGGAAGGGGGAGAGAAAGGGGAGGGAGGGAGGGAGGGAGGGAAGGAAGGAAGGAAGGAAGGAAGGAAGGAAGGAAGGAAGGAAGGAAGGAAGGAAGGAAGGAAGGAAGGAAGGAAGGAAGGAAGGAAGGAAGGAAGGAAGGAAGGAAGGAAGGAAGGGAGGAAGGGAGGAAGGGAGGAAGGGAGGAAGGGAGGAAGGGAGGAAGGGAGGAAGGGAGGAAGGGAGGAAGGGAGGAAGGGAGGAAGGGAGGAAGGGAGGAAGGGAGGAAGGGAGGAAGGGAGGAAGGGAGGAAGGAGGGGAGGAAGGAAGGGAGGAAGCAAGGGGAAGAAAGGTGGGAGGGGGGAGGAAGGGGGGGGGAGGGAAGGGGGGGGAGGAAGGGAGAAAGGGAGAAAGGGAGGGGGGGAAGGGCAGGGGAGGGCAGGGGAGGGGAGAAGGAACAGAAGAGGGAAGGGAAGAGGGAAGGATGGCAATGGAAGAAGTAAGAAAATTGAAGAGAGAAAGCAAGAGAAAAAACAGAGCTCTTTCAGCCTCCTCTGGAGGTCTAAAAGGTCTTATTACCAGTGATAATTTAGCTAACAAACATCTGACCTGAATCAGCTTATGCAGCTATTTGGGTCCTTTCTTCACTTTAAAAATAAATCCTCAAGCCCCAGTTGGAAAAGCTTGCATGGCAAGGGAGATTTAATCCATACCAAGATTTTGGTCAGATATTTTTCAAACACTGGCATAAATTTTTAATTTGGACTTTGATATCCAAACAGGCCCAGCTGTAGTCCTCCTGGGGATCCTTCCAGAGGCCTGGACTTTGAACAGGCTCTGCAGCAAACTGCAGAGACTACTGAAAATTCTGACGGCTGGTGCTGAACTACTGAGCACTACAATAAACTGGAAAGCAACACATCCTCCCACTTGGAGGGTCTGTTTAGAAAGAGTTTCTCGAAGGAGAATAAATGGAAATATAGTACATAGAGGCAGGAAATGCTGGTGTATTTGTGTCTCCATCTGGGAAACGTTCTGGGAATGTACTGAGAAACACAGTATTAACACCTTGAAACGCGAAAAAGCAAATAAACATGACTGGATATGATTTCATTATTTGCTTTATTCTGTTTTGATTTCCTCTTCACACTGCAGGTACCATGTACAGTTTTTTTTAGATCTGGCCCTAGATAACCACATGTTAACTCTTCGGATGCTGATCTTTAAAAAAAACAAAAAAGGAATTTTTCTTTTCTTGTGGCAAGCCTTCTTAGATCTTCCACAGTCTTCACTTCACTGCAGGTTGTGGCCAGCTGCTCCTTTTTGAGAGCAGCAAGTCAAGAACATGAAACATAATAATGACATTTTCTTACTGTTTGAGGTCCAATACCCATTAGAAGTGTAAAGCTTTGATATGCTAATATCTTACCAACAGAAATTAAAACTACAGACAAAGCTCCAGGTACAGTTGTTATGGTATTTTGAAAGCAGATTATCTTAATGATATTAATTCACTAGAAAACTACACTTTGGATAAATAGTGAAGTCAATGTAATTACGCCATTGTTAACTAAGAAAGTGTGATTACCTGGACTTGAGACAGAGAAATTCAACAGTGCCACAACAGTGTAAAGTTGAGCTGATGTGGGTAACTATTTGACCGTCAGATTCTGATGCCTCATCATCTGTGACACCTCTAGAAGATGACAGATCTGGTTTCCTTTCTCAAGCACTGAGTCCTTTGGATTGGTTATCATGTTTTAGAGAACAATCCTTAAGCCTTTGCATAGTTGGCCTAGATAGTCTTGAAGGTTTTTTCCAGCCTTGGTTATTCTATGCTTCTATTATTCTTTTCACTCTGTAATAGAAACTCATAATTTTGAATTTATGCATCATGAAAGTAATAAACATCACTGAGTGTACAGAAAGTTATGTGTGAGACATAATGGAAATATATTAAAAATATATATCTCAGAATAATGTTCACTAATCTTCTTTCTGTTGCACCTGACTTTAGCCAAACACTATGCTTCTCCTGTTCTATGAACATCAAGTTCACTAGCAAAAAGAAAATATAATAAAAAGAAATATGAGAGACTAACAGAGACAAATCTGTTGGAGCACATCCAGAGGAGGGCCACAGAAATGATCCAAGGGATGGAACACCTCTCCTACAAGAACAGGCTGAGAGATCTGGGCTGTTCTGTCTGGAGAAGAGAAGGCTGCAAGGTGACCTAATAGCTGCTTTTCAGTATCTAAAGGGGAGCTACAGGAAAGAAGGGGACAGCCTCTTTAGCAGGATCTGTTGTGAGAGAACAAGCATTGATTTCAAGCTTTAAGAGGGTAGACTTAGGTTAGATAAAAGGAAGAAATCTTTACTGTGAGGGTGGTGAGACACTGGAAGAGGTTGTCCAGGGATGTGGTTGATGCCCCATCCCTGAAGACCTTGAAGGCGAGACTGGACCAGGCCTGGGCAACCTGATCTAGCTGTGGAGGTCTCTGTTCATTACAGAGAAGTTGAATCTTTAAAGGTCCCTTCCAGCTCTAAGGAACTTATGATTCTGTGATTCTATGAAATGTCACCACCAACAACAACAACAAAAGAAAAACCAAAAAACTTATTTTACAAAGAAACAGCCAGATGGGAGAGAGTACGTTGTTTCTAAAGACTCTGGCAATAATAAAATGTAATAAAATGCTCTGGAGAAGTTCTTGTTGCCACTGATCAATACAAGATACAGCAAAAGTACCAGCTTATCTAACAAAATGACAACAACAAACTTTCTGAGAAGAAGTATAATTTGATACACAGACCTTCTTTCTAAAACTCTCTATTGGTTTCCTTTTGTGATATGAACTCACATCTCCAAGTGCTGGACTGTGTCCACCATCTCAGTACAGGGGCTCTGCACTGATAGGATATTTCAACAACTATTAGCTCGAAACAATAAAAGTTTTCCCTGACTATGTCTGAACAATCAGTATAGTCCACTAATTGTCTATATCTGTGAGCCTGAGTTTAAAAACAGCCCCAAAATGTATCACTTGAGATTAATCTCTGCTTATTAAATTTACTATCCATTTCTCACTGAAGATTTTGATTTTCTTATGAAACTATAAGGAAGTGAGAAAAAATACCAGGTCTGTGCAATACAGGAAAATCCGTTGAAGCAAGGCACAGTTCTTCAAAATCTTCTATAGTAGAGAGGGCCAAGAAAATACTGTAAATGGAAATCAGGCTCTCCAAAGTAGCTGACTTTATGCAAAGCAGGCAAGTGCAGTCAAAACACTTACAGCAATCAATTGAAGTTGTTGGGTAAAGTTTTTTCCATGTCCCATAAATTATTGAACAGTTAATTTTGTCTTTTTGCCTGCAAGACATTCTAGCTTCAGGATGACAGCTTTATCCATTAAAGGGAGTGTGGTGACAGCAGTACAGAGAGTGCTGAGAATGCAGGGAGAGGAGGCCCATTCTCAGCTGCATTACCACCAAGAAATACTGGGACACATCAACGTCTTAATCAATATGCGAAAGTCAATTACCGGGGAAGCACACGGCTTAAGCAGGATCTGATTATTAGGTTCATGTTTAGTCCACTGAATGGGTGAAATCAATATCAAGCTGAATTTAGTATAGAAAATACATAACCATCCAGTCCTACGCAACCTTTCTCCCCTCCTTCAGCACTCCCAGGCTAGATTCACATGTCTTTTCTCTCTGTTTTTCATTTTGCAAGAGTGTGTCTCAAGGCATGCAGCAAAAAGGGTAGGCACAGAGCAGACTGCAAAAGGCCAAACTCTGAGCCAGGGACTCAACCCTGAGTGGTTGCAAAGGTGCAGTTCTGTAGATAAATATCCTTTTGGGTGAAAGATGTAATCCTTCAGAAATGCATTTCTGTTTTTCTCCCCTTTAGAGGGAGGATTCAGCTGATCAAGACACTGAGTACTGGCAATGCAAGCAGTGCTGAACGCTTTTTTTTTTTTTTTTTTAATGAACAGGAACTCAGAAGCTATCTGGGTCACTCTGTCTCTTGATTTATATTCTGTGTAACTCCATGGGTATGAAAGTGTTGATGCACGAATGGAAATGAGAATAGAATGTGATAACTTTGATGTAGAGGTGACTTCAGATATTTTTTCTGTTCACTGTACTTTTTGGTTTCATTATTTTTTGGTGGCAAAACTAATGGAGCTGTTTTTGCAGGCACAGCGTGAGCATGTGGAATAGTTGGTCTTGCCTATGGACAGGCATTTAATGTCTTTATTATATTCAGTTGCGGTGGTTCCATACTAAGAGGAAGGATCAAAATGTGAAAACCATGACTGAATATTGGAAACTGAATCCTTTACTTGATGAAGAGGCTTGATTTACACAGAAAGCAACTCTGTCTAAAGTCTTTGAAAATTCAGAAATGTATAGAAAGAATAACAACTAAGGAAGGTGTCTTGTATAAAGAAGAGTGAAAAGAGTGAATAGCATAATCTGATCAGGCAATATGAAAGACTATGGCAGGTGCTTGTTATGCTAAGGTTTCCTGAGTTAGAAAAAAGGAACAAAGAGAGTCTTCAGAAGAGGCACTATGGACCTGCCCTGAAGTTAGCTTTAATACTCAGGTTCACATTTATGGTGCAGGGTCAGACGATGGCTCAGTCTTCAAAGTCATCTTCAGGTGTGACTGTACTGTCAGTGACAGCCCTCCAGAGCAGAAGAGAGCTTCAGTCCCTCCTGAATTTGGGAAGCCTCAGCAAAGGGACTCTCCCTGAATTCAGATTAAAAATCTCTGGTTTTGGGTGACAAAGAAAAGTCTGGGCAAGGCAGAAAAAGGGAAAGTAGTGACTGGAACACAAACTGCACTCGGTATCTGGTGTTTAGAGGAGAATGAAGCTGACTGATTTTGCTGCAGTGCAGCAGTCTGATTTGGGATGAGATCCTGCATGACCTCTCATCTCCAACTTTGCAAAGCAGAGCAGAAAACTTGCTTGGGTGTACTGAGGAAATGTGTACACCTGGCAGGTAATGTGCTCTCCCTCCTTTTTTGCTATCAAGTAGGTAACTTAAAAGCATAATAAAGCAACAAATTCAGGGTAGAAAAGGTGTGTCCCAGAAATTTAAAATGCAAACAAAAATAAGCTGATGTCAGCCACTGCTTGGAACCTTCTCACCTTTGTTTTTATCAGAGAAAAAAAATGTGAGAAAAAATTGGCCGTGTAAAGGGATATTGAAAGCATGACATATTTGTCTGTTAAGTATAAATATGAACAGCTATGGAGATCTGGTGCTATGGTGCTAGGTTTTAACTCCAGTAACATTTATCTAGTGCCAGGAAACACTAGATTTAGTACCTGAGGGATTGCAGTCTCAAATACCTTCAACATTTTTTTTAATATGCTGCCAAGAATTTAAATTGGTAAAAGCTGGGGACTGACAAAAACTTGATCCCCAAGAGCTTTTCTGGCACTAGTTTATCATGGAATATGGTACCATTATTTTTATTACAATTATTTTTTTGGTGGTGGTCGGGGAGCTCATTTATAACTCTGTGACTTCTAATCCCAGATGTATTTTTTAAAATCTTAAATAAACAAAGGGTTTGATTTTCTTGGTGGCGCTAGGAGCTGTCATTCATTTTATATACAATATGTCTTCTTGGATTGTACTCATTTTAACATACTTCTTGAAAGGTCAAGAGCAGGCAACCGAAGAAAAAAAAAATCAAAAACCAAAAAAGTCCTGACTTCAGGGTACACATTCCCTCCAAACCACTACCACCCATCTGGTGCCTCTCCATTCCAGGGAGGGATGGACTTACATTATGCAGCAGAGTAAGCTCAGCAGCAATCTTGGGCTCGGCCCTGCTTTCACTGAAGTAAAAAGCCAGCACATGTTTTGCTGTACATGTGTAATGGAAGCAGGCATTTTGCAGGGAAATGCCGACTTGCAGAGGGGAGACTTCTGTTGGAGATAGGCATCTAACAAAATGATGCTTACTGCTTATTGGATTAACAGTACCCTTTTTTGTCTTTCACTAGGTAAAAGGTCCCTGTGGTGATTGAAGGAAAAGAAAAATCAAGAGTCTCTCTCTCGCTGCTGTCATCATACAGACCAAATTAGCTGATGTGAAGTCTAAGCTCGTTTTATAGTTTGGGGTAGGAAATTGAGTGGGGATCTAACTTGCATGCTGATTGTGTTGCCTCTGGGGCAGGCCCAGGAAGCTACTTTGGCCTCTGCAGTAGAGAAATCTCAGTGCCAGCTCTACGGAGATCAGGAGTGACTTCAAGCCTTCACTTTCCACCTTCAAGCTTTTGTTGTCTTGCAAGCCTCTGTATGTGTATCAAACAGGCAACTACAAATAAGAACTCTGGTGAATAATTTTAGTCACTTACGGTGATAAAGCAAATAAATAGAACAGTGAGTAAAATCACAAAGGTTTCTGACTCCCAGATTTATGCTCATTTCATTGGGTCAGGTTGCAGCCAACAACAGCACATATGAAATACAAAGGTAATATATACAGTACTATCTTTATGGTCCCACATTGCTCCCAAATGCCACAAGCAGATCTCCTTAAATTTACCTTTAGATTCACTCAGTAACAATTTATTGGGCTTGGTGGGCTTTTTTTGTGAAAAGAATTTGTCATCTTGTCCCACGAACAGACATGGCATAGCTTGTACTGCTTGGAACACCATCAATTTTACTGTACAGTTAGTTTAGGTCTCCCAGGAACTTGTTTTCTATCTGATACCTGTGATATGGGTAAACTATCCATTGGATTTTATTTTCCCATACAGTTCAAAGCACAAGATAAAATTCCTTCCACCTGTTGGAGAGAAATAAACATTTCTTGGTGTATAGAAAGAAGGGCAGCTATGTAGGTTTTGGTCTTCCCTTACATTTTGCTGTTAAAAGAACAAGCACAACAGTTTTCTTATTAAAAGAATTATTGCTTAGGTTTATAGTATGCCTTTTACCTTGAAGGAACACGAAACACTTTTCAAATTGCTGCTTGGACCTGGCAAGCTTCTGTACCCTCACTGCGTCCTGTTGACTTGAATGATGTTCCCAACACATAAAGATTTCTCCATATGGATCCACTTGCAGATCTGGCCCTCAAGGCACAATTTGTCCCTGTGCCAAGAGAATAAAAGCACTTTGAAGAAAGGAAACTTTATACATTTCTGCTCAGAGTTTCCACCTGGGCTTTGTTCCTTGTGGAAGGAGAGGGTTTATGAGTTTCCAAGAGCAATGGGTGTTCTAGGATCTGCTGAAGAGCCCAGTGCCAGAGCCCCATTTCTTTCTGGCCCCACCACAACCTTGCTTTCTGAATAGCCATTTTGCAATGTGTGTATACTGCTTCACATGAAAGTTACCTCTTCTGCATCAATCCTCCTTTCACGTACCTGAGGAAGTGTGCACATCTACAAATGCACATGGCATTCATGGGATTATTCCCCCTGCACAAGGGGACACTGGCAGTACTAGAGTTGGCAGCACTGCAGCTGAGCATTTGCCTCCAAAGCAGGAGAGTGCCTCAACAGATGACTGAGCATAATCTCAGTGAAGGTCCCTGAGCAGTCTTCCATACAGAACTGAGTGATGGGAAAGATGCAACTGCAGAGCTGGTACCTTCCCCAGTCTCCTTCCCAGAGGTGTAACATTTTGATGTGTTTCTCCTGCTCTCCAAACCCAGAAATAATTCCCAGGCCCTTTATAAGTGGTGCTCAGTCTGTGAGACACCCTGCAGAAACCCAGCCCCCTCTGACAAGCTAATTTGATAAGGAAGAGTTCTCGTATTGCTATTGCAAGTGAAGTAAGTGAGCTGAATACACTGGAAATTTTAGTTAGGATGCCCAAATTAATGTTCCTACTCATTTAAAAAATTATGTAAGATATCTGGATTCTTTAAGGGCAAAGACTTTCACTTTGAGATAGCTTCCAGCCACAGTCTACATAAAAGCCCCAGACATTTGTTCATTTCTTTCTCTGTAATGGTTATACATACCCATTTGCTTATGTAATTGGTTATACACTACATATGCAATTGTATAAACTGCTGGCATAATTTTCCAGAGAGCCTTTATTTGCACTGACGGTTTCTTTTGCAAGCAGGAAGCAAATATATCCACCTCTAAGAGGGATGGTGGAGGTTGCTCTGCTTCTAGCACAGAAGAGTTGAAATCTTCTGTAAAGGAGTTGCTAAAGGAGTTGCGAATTAACAACATGGGGAACAAATTCTCAGATTCTGGCTTCTGAAAATTGTTTGCAGCCATGACATAGCGCAGCTTGTCCCCACCCAAAATGTGTAGTGAATTTGTGGTAACTTGGAGAATAGCTCCTTTCACATAAATTTACTTAACAAATGGTTTCTCACTGTCCTATAAATAGGAAAAAGAAAAAAAAAAGTTTGCCTGTTAATACAGGCCTTCTGTTAGTCCAGATAGGTAATATACTCTCCAAAATAATATACATTATTTTGGAATGCATTTAGTCTGAGAAACACACGCATCCAGTTAAATCTCTAGTCATGCTTCCTACTCAAAGCATGTGTTCATTAATTGCTTGAATGTTTCACATTGTCATAACTAGCTAGAAGCATCCTAACTGAATACACTCCACACAATCACCTCAGATCAATGCGGTGGTAGGTCTCCTTTCATCCCTAGTCCAATAACCCCCCTCCAACAACAGAGGTCCTTTGCAGACACAGGGCCCTGATTTATGTTTAATGCAGCAGTGTTTTTACTGCTTTTGGCACAAGATGTTTGAAAGAGGTGAAAAAGACACACAGGCAAAAAGTCTGTTTAGAAAACAATTCCAACATAAGCACCATATGCCTTCAACTCATAGGTTCATTTCCAGGCAAGTCACCACAGCAAGCACAACAATTTAGCTCCCTTTTTAATTTTTTCCCCTTTTAAAGGGGGAGGAGGGTGGGGAGGTGGAGTGTGTGGGGGGTGTCATTTCCTTCCTATAGGATTTTTTATTAGTTTATTTTAACTGTTTTTCTTTCCCTCTGCTGGTTTACTGCCTTGTATCTATCTACCCCTCAGGAGTTTAAAAGCCTCAAGTAAGTATTATTAGATTTTTAAAGTGGATTTTCTGATTGCATGTGTGTGTTGGAGGAAGTTGAACCCTCATACACTAAGGAGCAGGCTGGCTTAAATTGTCATTGGTCCACTGGCTTCAGTGTGGGGATGGCAATTCACTCCAGCTGGGAACATGCCTCCATGGTGTCTCATTGATTCCTGGAAGCACGGGGACCAAATGAATCTCACACATAACTTTTTTATTCCATCAAATGTTTTGATGTGTACATGAACAAAATTTCTCTGGACTGGGAAAAGAAACCCCATATTGCTTAAAAAAAAAAAAAAAAAAAGGTAACAGCTATGAGAGAGCAAAACAAAACTAACTGATAAAACACATTAATTTTGTTACCCCTTTGTTCTGTGCTGCTGGTGGTCAAGATAAAGCCCTACTAAACTACTTCACCAGAACAAGGCATTTTTGCTAAGAAGGTTTTGACAGGTCACAAAGGGATATGGCTGCACAAAGGAGTGTTGCTGCTACCTCTGTATGAGCTGGGAAGTTAAAGACCACAGTTTTTAAAATCTGAATTTTATTTTTCCAGGAATTCAAAGTCTTGGTCTCTCTTGAGCTGTTTGGCATCGAGGAGGAGTGAAAGTCTTCTGTGTGTTTCACACAAAGGGAAAAAGGTGCTTAGCTCTGAGTAATCATGATTGTCAGACACCTGGAAAAAACCACAAGGTTTAAAATTTATACTGCTTCTAATGGGTACAGATTATTCATCCTGCAGCGTGGATGCATATCAGTGCTGACTGAACAATAACAGCTGAAGAGCTGTTTGTTACTTAAAATTAATGAAATACAATGAATAATATACAATGCTGTTTGACTATATTCATAATCTGGCCATAGCCTATGCGTGGAATAAAAATGGAGTGGTTTTTGCATTGAGTCATAATAAATGATTTGCAAATAAGTTTGGAAGTTTCTTGGTCAGTTCCATTACATGTGGGCTGCAGGGCTCTCCCAGGATAGCTGCACTCTTAAAACAGCCTTACTAGGTCAGAGGAATACCCAAGTCCAGGGTACAGTTCTCTGCTGGATCTGCAGAAGGTAACAAAGTTTATATTAGGGACTGTAATGCAAACTGAGCTCTGTGTCCCTTCTGCCGTGGAAAACATCAGTTATTCCCAGTTGTCTTAAAGGATCTTATTAAAGGAGAGGTTGTTTCATTTTTTAAAACATAATTCATTTAAAAAAAAAAAAAAAAACAAACCAAAAAACCAAAAAAAAAAAAACAGGAAAATTCAAAAGCAGAAGCGGGGTGGGGAGGGGAAGGAAAAACACACTTTTCCTTCCCTTATTGAGAACTGACTGGAAACCCCAAAAGGTAATGCCAGTGACACCATCTGCCCAAAGCTCCCAAAGCACTTCACAAATGCCAGCAGAGCTGCCTGTCACAGGCAGAGCATCTCCAGGCAGGCAGGGGCTAGCGCGGGGTTGACGAAGTGCTGGGAACCTGGTTGGCACACTGAGTGTCCAGGTTGCCACACTGAGCAAGTGATCTGGTAGGGGACGGAGCCTGATGAGTTTCCTGTGCTAACAATGTTGGCCCTGCAGATACCCTCCACCAAAGTCCTGCCAGACAGCACACGCCCTCAGAATGGTCTGTTGAAAAGAGAGGTGTTCTTTTGTGTAAAAGGCAGCAGTCTTTTAGCGCAGTCTCTTTTTTCAGTGCGACAGAGATGTCAGCCCAGGGTAAAACATGACAAGAAGATCCCGAGAGATCTTCCAGTCACATCCACCAGCGTGTGATGACAGTGCTGGAGTACTGTGCCCCACCAGCAGCTGTAAGCAGAAAATATTTGTGCTAATAACAATATGACACCAGCCGAAAGAGGACCTGGGGACACAGAGAGAGAGAATTTCTGGAATTAAGGGAATTAGCTGGAGGCCAGGTGGTGGGAGCATGAATGGTGAGGTGGAGTGACATAAAGATACCCATGTGGGCAGGATGTTTATTTCTGAGCTGCTTTTTTTGTTTGTTTTAAATTTTAATTTTTAGGGGTTTTGTTGTTTGTTTGTTTTCCTCTTCTCGCCTGGAAGCTTGAGACGGGCAACTTGTGTTTTGAACTTCCCACTAAAAACATACAAGATGTAGATCCAAACAATGCTGTGATGCTATTGAAAAATCAAATTTTGCTATCTCTGAACTCCATGCCTGCCTTGACTTCTGCAGCCTCTGCCCCTTCTTACCCAATCTGCCCTTCAGTCTGTGTCTAGACAATACTTCATTTTGGTTCATGAAATCCTATCAACCCACTTTTTTTCTTCCCGAAGTATCAAGCTAGCAATCACGTGTCTGCCCCATTGACCACAAACTCATATATCCTCCTTCCTCCTCCTTTTTCTTCTTCTTCTTTTTTTTTTTTTCTTCTCCCTGGCAATTAAAAAAAGTAAAATCTAAGACCAAACAAATCAATGTTTACGGATTTGTAATAAGTTTCTTTCTACTTATTTATTTATTTCCTCTTTAGTCACTAAAGAAGCAGCAGCAACTTGCAAGGAGCAGTTGTTGCCAGAGGGTGAATCATAGCTATATTGATTTGATTATGTAAAAGCTCAGAGGAACCTAAAGCCAGATACAGAAATATCTCATAGTCCAAACCCCGTGGGACACACACTAGTAAAAAAGCAATCTTTATATTGTTCCTGATAAAAGCATCATTAGTTTCCTCAGAGTGAAGCCATTTCTCTGCTGATACAGTATATGGTTTTCTTTTTCTCTAGAATCCACTCAGACATAATTAACACTCAGTTACGAGACTTCGGCTTCCCTCTGGAGTGCGTGCTTTGAGGCCGGCGGGAGCGCGGGCGTGCGAGCCTCCGAATCCTCGCTGCCCCTCTGCCACCGCTCTGCCGGCTCCACGGTCCCCCCCCCTCCTCCCTCCCTCCCTGCCTCCCGCCCTCCCTTTACTCCCTCCCTCCCTCCCAGGCTTTGCACCACAACAAAGGCAAGGAATCACACAAACACAGGCACACGGACCTGCAGAGGCAGACAGCTTTCCAGCTTGTCACAACAAAGCGCTCGCATCTGCGGTTTGCTGCGGAGCAGCTCTCGCGGGCGCCGCAGAGCGGGGGGAGCAGCGCTCCGCCGCGGCCGACCCGGAGGTGCAGTGGGACGGGCAGGGGCAGCGGGGCTGCGCCGGAGCGCTGCGGTGAGCCGCGGCGATACCGATTGCTGCTCATACTTTTGCTTTCCTCCCGCACAGGTAATGTCTGGAGAGGCTGAAGCCGGCACAGGCATTCTCATTAACTTCATATTTTTCTGCATACTGTGAAGGGATAAAATAATCCTGCCGCTCAGACATCTACCCTGCGTGGATGTGACTTCATGGCAGGGAAAAGATATATTGTGAGCCAGTTTACTTCGCTCTTCCTTCCTTCCTTCCCTTCCTTCCTTCCCTTCCTTCCTTCCCTTCCTTCCTGCCTTCCTGCCTTCCTGCCTTCCTGCCTTCCTGCCTTCCTGCCTTCCTGCCTCCTTCCCTCCCTTCCTCCCTTCCTTCCTTTTTCAACAACTTATTTTGGCCCAATCAGAGGAAAATGCTCTGAACTTTAACATCACTGGTTTGAATCTGCAATTCAGGTTTTGCAGTAAGATCATGTAAAGCCGAGGTGGTACCAGACATGGCACAACTATGCTATTTTCTAAAGTAGAAACCTCAGAGAGGAAATCTTGTGTAGCTGAGAGGGCAAAAAGAAAGAATCATTTCCATCCTTGAACCTGTCTTCTCTTCACATCAGTGTGAAGACTCCTCAAGGAAACTTTAAGACAACTGGGAGTTTTGCTGACAACTCTGAAGGATTCGTTCACATGCTGTTTGAAACAATGCCAGAAAACTCTAAATGTTCTGGGGGGTCATAGTACTTACCTGCAAAAGCCTTTAACCTTAGTGTAGTATCACTAGCATGACAACGGTTAACATTTCACCTTCTTAAAATGCCCAGCAATTGGGATTACTATTAACAAGCAAATTATTCCTCTTTTTTTTTTCTTTTTTTTTTTCTCTCTCTCTCTGGGCCCTTTTTTTAAAAAAAAAAAAATTATTATTATATATTTCAGAGTTCTTTCATTGGCTGCAATTCTGGCTAGCATTCCCCTTGAACTCTTCATAAATTGCCACATAACCACGTGCAGGCTCAAGCATGATGTTTAGGAGGCTTGTAAGATCAAGCCTGCTGAGCACTGAATTGCATAGCCAGTGCTTAAGAGGAAAGGCTGTTCATATAAATAATTTATTTACCCTGCCATTTGCAGTGATTTTTTTTCATTATCCAATGGTTTCACATCTCCTCACCTCCTTCTGCTGCACCCACAGTGGTAGGTATGGGACTGTATAGAACAGTAAGAGAAGGACAGCAACCCAACTGACTGCCTAATTAACCTGTTCAAGTAGGCGAGGTCGCTGCTGCTCATAGTCTCATCTGTGTCCCATTGTTATACCATGCTGAATCCCAAAGAGTGTTAGATGCCTTCTGTCACATGAAAGCCACAAGGTACCATTTCAGCAATGGGAACTGTGCACACCAAATAGTTCCCAGGTATCGACCTGGAGTATGGTCTCTGAATGTCTTCTAACACAAAGGTGAGAAAAGATCTCATTAAAAGAGGGCTTCAATTACTGAATAAATATTTCATCCATTTTACTCGTTAACAAAGGAAGTTTTTAAGCAAATATTAATTACTCTGTGATAGGGTATTTTTATTCTGTCTTCTTAATACACTGTGTAGTTGAACCCTGTGAATTAAGAGCCTTTTCCTGATCCATATGTGGTCTTCATTGGTAGCTAAAGTAGCTTTTGGCGTGACCCTTGAAGTTTCAGTGAGCAGCTAACATGGCCTACAGAATCACAGGTCTTTCCAGATGGTCAGTAGATATCTGTCCCTTCACTTCTCTCAGCATTCAAAGCAGGTGAACTTGGCAGCTGGCTTTTGATGGTCTGTGATCTATTGGACAACTTTGTGCTCAAAGTCCTCGAGCCTCTTTAGGTCCATCCTATCTGAAGTCCTCAAAACATTTGTCTCCAGAGCAGCTAACATGTTCAGAAATCAGACGTGTAAGAAAACTGTGTGAGAGTTTAAGAAACAAAAGTTTTTAAGCAAATGTTGCAGTTTTGGAGTAGCTGACGCACAATTTTGTTTTTAATAGATTTACTGACTGAAACAATCTTTAATTAGATGGTTTTAATTAGAATTCACTTCCATAAGTTATAAGTCACAAAGCCAGATTCCACTTAAAATAAAAATATCAGCATTTCTGTTTTGGCGAATATTTGTGTTGCCTGGTCACTGGAATTAAATTAGGCCAACTGTCCTTTTCTGTGAAACAATCTGAGGCTTTTAATTTGCATACATAAGGCATCAAAGAGAGCATCGAGGAGAACCGTGGACCAAAATCACAATCATCAGTGGGATTACATGGTTGCTAACTGTGAGTCCTTGTTCTGAGATGGCTTAGCAACTGAGAATGAAGCTAAATACAAATGGTTAAATTCACACAACAAACACCCATATGTTTTGTTTTGCGCTGTCTGTATCTATTCATCAAAAAGCCTTCCATTTAGGGAAGGTGTTCTTACACTGAAAAATGTTCAGTTCATTGGCTTATTCCCTGTAAGAATTAATAAACCCCTGAAAAATTGCTGTGTGCAACAGCTTTAATAGCTCTGTCCGGCTGCTTCCCAGTCTCTACCCCTTGAAAATAAAACAAATTCTAACTATAAATCAAGGCCATTGAAAATGGAGGCCAGTCGCACATCACAGAGAATGGTTTTATAGGTGGAACGTGGGCTTGCTAATTTCTAGAATAAATTATTGTATTTTACTAGATGCAGTTCAATTTACACACTTTCTGTCACAAAGACTTAAAAACAAAATCATAATCCCTGCAAAAGACTGATTTTAATATGCTTAATTCTTTTCCAGGCATTTCTCAGTATAAAATGTTTAGCTGACAATGTGCCAGGAAATCTCTTTTATTAAAATAAACACTGATGCACACATTGCAAAGCTATCTCACTTATAGTATCAATGATCTTTAATAGAGTTGTTTTATTAGCAGAATAACATTTCCACCTGACAAGTCTGGAGTCAATATTTAACAGATTTAGGTCAGATTTAGCAATAGGATTTTCCAAAACCTGGCAAAACGAAATTCTGTCTGCAAACTCCTAAAGTAGGTTTACAGATTACAAAATGAGCATTTTCATAAATATGCATGTCTCATAAATATTTGAGAAAAAAATGAAATGAGATCCAATATATAAATGATTCTCTAATTAATAATTCTTTTGATAGGGCAGTCTTGAATACATATTAAACACATTAGAAGAAAGAGAGAAAAAGAGGAAAAGAAGGATATAAGGAAGGGGGGAGGGAGGGAAGGAAGGAGGGTAGAAGAGGAAAAGAAAGGAGGCAAACAGTAAATAATAGAAAAAATGCAAGGAAAGGGACAGGAAGGGACAGGAATGGAAGGTATGGGAATGGAAGGGATGGAAAGGGAGAAAAATACATATCTTGAAAGGGGAAGGAAAGGGAAAGGGAAAGGGAAAGGGAAAGGGAAAGGGAAAGGGAAAGGGAAAGGGAAAGGGAAAGGGAAAGGGAAAGGGAAAGGGAAAGGGAAAGGGAAAGGGAAGGGAAGGGAAGGGAAAGGGAAAGGGAAAGGGAAAGGGAAAGAGAGAGGGAAAGGGAAAGGGAAAGGGAAAGGGAAAGGGAAAGGGAAAGGGAAAGGGAAAGGGAAAGGGAAAGGGAAAGGGAAAGGGAAAGGGAAAGGGAAAGGGAAGGGGAAGGGAAGGGGAAGGGGAAGAAAGGGGAAGGGAAAAAAACATATTTTGAAACAGTAGCCAGATTTTAAAATCCTACTTGTTCATTCTGAAGTTTGAAAATCAGTCAGGAAGACGCTTTAATCTCATCAATATTATACAAAGGCCCTCACATGTATAGCCTGTTGCACATGAAAGATTGCTGTTTGATTCCTGTCACAGCTGGAGTCCAGGTCTTCAGGCAGCAGAGCTGTATGAATTTAAGAACACCTTTTTCTTCAGGAAGTGAAAATCCTGAGGAAAAGTAGGTTAGAAGAGCATGCTGATGATGGCCTATTGGACACTACTGCAGTTCTGATTTGGACAGGAATCTCACATTGGTTGTTCCACTTATAAAAGTCAACCTGAGTTACGATAGTAACTCTGCAGTTAACTGTGGAGCTCTATTTTCTGTAGTTTATAAGTATTTAGATAGATAGTTTGTTGGCAAAGTGTTGAGAATTCATAAGCTCTTATGAATGGCTGATCCCTGCAGTTTCCCCAGATTTCATCTGGGGACTCAACTCCATAGTTTGTGGTAGTGGAGACTGCATTCTCACTCTCCCCTGACAAAATGGCCCTGGAACATTTCTCATTTGAGGAAAGGCTAAGTAACCTGGGTCTATTCAACCTGGGGAAAAGAAGACTGAGGAGGGATCTGATAAATATTTATAAATATCTAAAGGGAGGGTGAGGCAAAATTATGAGGCCACACTTTTCTCAAGTGTGTAGCAAAAGAACAAGGAATAATGGCCTAAAACTTGAACATAACTTCCAATAAGTTCTAACATGTGGAAGAACTTCTTTATGGTAAGGGTGACGGAGCACTGAAACAGGTTGCCCAGAGAAGTTCTGGAGTCTCCTTTTATATTCAAGATATTCAAGATCTGGCTGGATATCTACCTGTGCGATCCATAGCAGGGTTCCTGCTTTAGCAGGGGAGTTGGACTCTCTGATCTCTTCAGGTCTCTTCCAGCCCCTGCAATTCTGTCATTCTGTGAATTGATTATCATTCCCTCTGAAATTTGAGAGATGTATTCATTGTTTTCCTTAGGTTGTTGTCCCACTGAAAAGGTTTTTGTCATCTACACAGACAGCAGAGGAAAGGATGTCCGATCACCACATGTAATGTTTTAGGCAGTCAGTTATCTGACTGATTAGGCACCAAAGTAGAATTAAAGAGAGTTAAAGAAAAAAGAGGAGCAATCTTGGTTTCTGTACACATTTGTGAGCAGTTACACTGAGAATGTGCTGGTTCTCTCTCTTGGCTGGTACTGCTGAGTTTGAGCTATGTCTGCAAAAAGACTGGCAAAAATTACTTTTCTTTAGAGCAAACAGCAAAACAGTGATCCATAAGTTCTCCATCTGGCTTCTGCCCCATTCCTTGTGTTGATGCAAGAGCTTCTTAGTCCCTTGCCTTACACCACTAGATCCCATATCTAGGAAATCTCACCAGCAATGCAAAATCCAAAAAATCAATGGAGAAACAGGTTTGTATACATCTGAGTCATCTTTCTAAGCTTGTGATTTTCAGCTAAGCTGAACAATTTTTGTTGACATTCACCGGTACTGCTATTTATGAAGTTACTGTACTTGTTCACCCATGCGATTATTGACTACAAGAAATTTCTTCCTTTTACACATACCACATAACATTCCTCATCCATTCCCTAGTGAAAAAAGAATCTGTACTTCTACTTAGACCCACTCAAGAATTACAGCTTCTGCTGCATTTTTCAAAATAGTTAAGAGAAGGAGTTTCTTTCCAAAGTAGTGGCGTTAAAGGTTCAAGAAACAATATTAAATCTCTGTTCCACACACAGAACAACATGCCCAGCAAAATGCAGTCAAGGTGCATGAAAAATAAACAGGAGATAAGAGAGGAATTCAGCTATTACCCTTTCAAGGAATTTTAATTAAAACTTAGAAACTCCTACCTTCATTGTGAAGAAAAAAAACTTTGTAGATTACTAAAGGTAAGAAATTTACATTTGCCAGTCATACTCTGCATGCAGGGACACTGAGTTTGCTGAATGCATCAAAGTGGCCAAGTATTTGTCACTTACAAGTCCTAGGCCAACACTCCTTCATTTTGAAATATGAATCCAGCTTTTCAAACTATACCCAAGAAAATAATGTCTATGAAATGTGTAAGTTCTAGGATCCTATCTGTTCATCCTCCGAGGTGTTTGCACATGACGTGTTAGCAGTTAGCTCAGAAATGTTTTGGACTATAAATTAAGATGGCCAGGTTCTGTGAACAGAGATGTGTATTAGCATAATTTTAGTGGGATAAAGTTACAGTGCAGGTGTGATTATGTGGCCTGTGGGTGGAACCACTGTCTTTTTGAAATCCTTACAATAGGAGAAAGAGTTGGTTTTTTTTTCCAAACAAAACTGAAAGAAGTTTGGACTCCAATAAAGTGCACTATACTCCTTCTAAACTTCCCTAATTAGAAGACAAAAACGTATATTTTGCTCTTATCACAGAAGCTGAAAAATAGTAGAAATACTATTTCTAATAGAAGTATTACCATTTCTTACTAGAAATAGTAGGAAAGTGACAGATATCCAGCTACAGTGAATGGCATTCTACAAGTGGCATATTATTTATGTATTAACAAATATGAACTAAGTACTAGAAGGACCTAGATGTGTTATGAGGCTAAAGAATAAATGCTTGGGTTTACAAGAAACTAATTCAAAATACATGATAAAGAAATCACAGTTGGTTGGACACAGAATACTGCTAAAGAAACTTATAAAGCAGTATAAAGAGAAGTAATAAAAATGGGGCACTAGAAGCTAGAAGAAAGAAGAAAAATAAAAAGCATATTCTAAGAAAAAAATCTCGGGGAATGGGACAAGGGAGATCTCCCTTCCTGGGAGAAACAGAACAGAAAATGTGGATATTGAAATGAGCAGAACACTAACTTTACCACTGAAACTCGTGTAGAAAAGATGTTTTACCCACTTACAGATATATATTTTTAAACATTTTATAATTTTAGTACTTTTTAATGACGAAATGCATCATTTATGGCAACGAACAAAGCAATGCTCTCAAAGTATCTGCCACTGCTGCAGTAGAAATAAATAGTAGAACTTCACATTACTGTGGCCAGTAGTGTCAAAAAAGGATAGGTACCAAGGGGATCTCCACTAATATTTCTCATAAAGGAGAAAACAAACCACAACCAAATTGGGAATGAAATTCTGTCAGACAGCTCCAAGTGAAGATGTGGAGACTGAATTCCCCTTATGAGCTGCAACACTTTGACTAGGGCAGCAAAATTTCTTTGCAGCTACATTTATAGGGTTAAACTGGGGACCTCCCAAAGTCACCAGCTTTAACTAATATAAAATAAACAAAATCTATTTAAATCTTACAGAAAAAAAAAAAAGACAAAAAAAAAAAAAAAAAAAAGAAAAAGCAACAACATGCCAGATACTTACACGTTCCTTACTATTAGATTTAAAACATCTCTGTCTCCACTTCATGAGGGGAACTATGAAGTTGAGGAAAAACCAAGATCACAAAAAATTTGGGGTGCATGGAGGGTAAGCAAATATTTGTCAGGATTTTTTACTTACATACTGAGGTGTAAGAGCTAAAATGAGAAATGAAATCCCCACCTGGTATCATTTTCTGATCAACTGTTTTTATAAGGGTTTCATTATTGGATGTCCTTGAAAATTCTGGAGAGTAGCAGAAGGTGTGCAATATTACTTAATAACACCTGAATAGAATATTAGTGTATTGATCTACCTCATGAGCCATTTGTACAGCCCGGTGAAATCTTCAAAATTTTCACAATAGATATCCAAATACTAGGTATTCAAATAGGTCCTAAAGCAGTACTGTATGTCTTCAATGCATAGATGCTATTTTATCTGTTCTAATGAGGAATTTAAATGCAAGGCAATAGAAGATGCAAACCTAAAACAAAACCGAAAGGTAAAATCTACATAGAGAAATAATAGAAAAACACATGAAGAGATCCAAGCTAAATGAGAATTAACTTTATATCTTTGCACTTTGCAGTATATTGTGTTCACACAGCCAATTAAAAGAAATGCCATCTCATTTGGAAATATCTATTGATTTCCCAGTTCATCAGATCAGCTTGATGTGTCCGGCAATGTCTCCTATGACATCATCAATATTTTTCTATTTAGAATAATGACTTATTTTATATACCAAGAGCCATAAAAAAGAGTATATACATATATTTCTAAGGACATCAGTTTAAAAACCATCCGATTTCCCCCCTTAACATATAATATTTTTTATCCACCTTTAAAAAAATCTGGATCTTGCCATGAGATTCATTTATGGAACTCAGTAAATTTGTTTAGTTTATAAACCGACCACTAAATCATGTTTCCCATATTAGATGCTGTCGCTTTGGCCTGTTTTTAGGGTCCAAATTACACACATTTTTCTTTTAGAGTATGCAGAATACATTTCATAGAAATCCTCCCAGCCCTGCTGCCCCCCTCCCTTTTTCTTCTTTTGCAGCCTCCTGTATCTTTTAACTGTCTGGATTCCAATTGCTTCATATTATCTCTAAATCTTTCTGCAGAGTCAAAAAGTCATCCATTTAGCTAGATGTTTATTCTGTTCAATTCCTCATGTATGTTTTTCAAGCTACACTTACAGCTGAATCACAGCCCAGTTTCTAGCAGTGGGAAGGAATATTTATATGCCCTGGACATAGATGTGCCCTTAATCAGAAGTCCCTATAGGACCAATTGCCATAGAAAAAATCAAGCAAGATCTGAGCCAGGAACCAGAAATGAGACAGTTTTGACATCTAACCTCACGTAATTCTTTCTTCTAAGAGTCTCACTCTGGAATTGGGGGAGGTAGAAGGAATTCCTTGTCTTTTCCCCTCCTTTCCAGCCTACTCCACATGGAGGGCTCCCAGGCTCCATGGGGAAATAATTTTGCCAAGGATCCGAGGCTGCTTAGAGAGCTTGGAAACATCCTTGCAGCTGGAAGTGCAGCAAACGTACTAGCACTGCTGCTTTCAAATATTCCTGATTTGCTCTATTCTTACACAGTTCTGCCTGTTTCATGGGATCTAGCCAATGTGTCTCTGTGCTAAGCAGGCTACAGCAATGCCTTCCTACCTTTTCAGTAGGGTTGAGAGACACAGGGTTGTTCTTCACTAGAGGCAATGCTATCACTTACTGCGACACTGAATTGGAGCTGTTTACAGGAGTTTGAATAAACAAAGCAAGACACTCATTACCAAACCCACTAGCTCATCGTACCACTTTAGTAGTTACTGGAATGTGGTTTGCTGACCTCTGGTGGTTATCAAAGCTACGAGAGTTGACTTGCCAGTCAGACCTGTAAAGTCAAAAGTCTTAAGAACTCTTACAGTCTATTCAGCCATGATTTTAAAAGGTGGGAAAAACTGAGTATTTAAATCACAAAGTATAGTTACCACTGTCCTGCTGCAGGCAGATTAAATTGCAACACTGATTCCTATACAGCATCCAGTTGATGTCATTTTTCCTAGCACAAAATCTGAAGTAAATCATAGAACAGAGTCATAGAATTGCTCAGGTTGGAAAAGACCTTAAAGATTATTGAGTCCAACCACAACCTAACCGTACTACCCTAACTCAAGCAACCCTCCACTAAATCAATCCGCTAAATGTAGAGCAACAACTTCTGTCTCGTATGTCCTCTCAGCTAGCACATTTCTTTTATTTCTTTCTTCCTGCATTGTCCCCATCCCTGACACATCCTGGAGGAAAGCGTGGATGTCGTTGTGCACCAGGCCCAGCAAGGAAGCTGAGAGAGTAGATGAGTGATGTCCTCTATGGTGCTACACAGAAAGCCCCAGGAAGACTCTGGATAAGGCTCAGTGCTTTCTCTACAAATTTTTGCCTGTTACTCTGCCTTAAACTCATCTGTGGAAAGCAGAGCTGAGGTGAAACTGACTCAGTGGTACTGTTCACAAGATCCAGGGAGGGCCAAGGCCTGGACCTGCACTCAGCCTGTGCTTTCCCAGCTGTCTCTGACATCCTACTCACCACACAATGCCCAGCAAGTCAGAGAGCAGCCCAGAACTGCCTGGAAATCATCTTCTGAGAATTAAAAAGATAAAAAAGGCAAGCCCTCTGTCTCAGACATTATTAAAGTTTGCTATGAGTCATCTTTGTCCTAGGTTATATTCCTTCCAAGGAAGTGTTTTCCTCTGCCCATGGAAATGTAAACTAAATATAAATACAGCTTTCTCAGTGACATTTGACCAGTTTAATGACTATACCATCTTCAAGGACACTTTCTATTCTTACATACTGTATCCAGATTGTTCCTATTTGCCTTTTTCTGACAAAAGAGTGAATAGTGGCTAATGCAGACTGCAGTCTATTTGAGCCTGAAATAATTTCTCTTTACATGTATGTCTGAAATTTTCTGTTTAATAAGTTGTAAATGTTCACACCTTCTGCTTTTTACCAGTGGACATGCATTGCTTTGTCCAACAATGTAGTGCCTCATTTATTTTTCTAGCTCTGTCACTGGTTCCCTGAGCTAACTGTGAGCACTGATCCTCATGATTTGTTGAAATTACACTAAATTCATCAATATACATAATACTAAAAAAGATTCAAATAATTAACTTCTTAAGACAAACATGCTGCGGAAAACTTGCTCCAAACATCTCTTCTTGTCCCAGTGTTGACTTGGTTAGATTTGACTCTCTTCTCTGATAGAAAATAAGGTAATGGATGGCCCAGAGAATGTGTCATTAGCACAATTCTGGAAAATAAAAAAACACATCCACACAACCATGCTATAAATGAGATTAAATGTGGGTTGTTTTTAAGGAATGTAAAAACATTGCATGAATATGGCTTTAGGGTGATTGCCTTGACTTCTTTTAGACTGAGTTTACAAAGAATCAATGAAATATGGCCGTTACTGAAGATTCTGAAGGAATAAATGGTCATCATAAACTGTTGGTTCTCTGTTCTTTTTCTAAGCAGGTGTAGTCTGGTATCTGCTAGGTGAGTAGCAGATACTATTTCCAGTATCTGAAACGACCGATCATTTCATTATTAAGGACTAAAATTTGTCCTCTGATATGTGTGAATGTCTCCCATTGAAGTAAATGAAAACGTCAATTAATTATTTAGCTTAGTTACAGGGGTATAACTAGAGCAATAATGAGAAGAAATTAAAAGAAGAAAAATTTAGATTGACTATCAGAAGAAAACCCCAAGCAGTGAGACTGTTTATAGCACTGAAGAATACATGTGATTTTAATCATGTGATTGATTCTGCTTTTTTCCTAATGTTGCATACATGTATATTTCAGTTCTTAAGTTAGGTCTGGACTGCATCTTTCCCATCATCAAAACATTAGATGGTGAAATAATTTCTCAAGGGAGAAGAACACTTGGGAACATTTAAATTAGATTGGAGAAACATCAGGAAATATAGCACAGAAATCAATTCCACATTAACAAGAAGATATAGTGGTTGATCTTTATCATCCCAGCATTCCACATCGTGTTTATAATTTGGATCTTACAGCTTATTTCCAACTGCAGGATGTGGAGGTCTGAGGAGGTGAAAGAAGGCATTTGTATTCACTTCATTACCTATGTAGGCCAGTTATGTGCCACCAGTGAGATGAATGATCTAGCTCCATGCCACACCCTGTAATCTTCCATGTAGGAAGCACATAGAGCCTACAGAAGGTGACTCTATGCACTCTGCCTTTCTGGTAAGTAAAAACAAGCAGATTGATCAAGCCAAGGCATTTATGTTGAACAGTCTCAGCTATCTCTTATACACAGGACACACAATGTTTATGGCTACTGTTAGAAAAGTCAGATATTTTTTGCGTCTGCATGTATTTCCGAGCTGTGTTCATGGATGAGGGCAAACATTATCTCCTTGGTATAAAGAAGATGAAAATCAGAAATGCAGAAGGTGCTAGTGAGCCATACAGCTCAGAATGCTCACTAAATGCATATTCTAAATCATAGTAGCTAAAATGATGGCAAAGCCTTTATGTTTTCTGATAATAAGCTCTTTGAAACACTGTGGGCAGACTCTCTCTACATCATGTCACACAGGACAAGGAATGGGACAGGGCCTCAGAGCTTCTCAATTCGTAGACATGCCATACAATACAACAAGCCAGCCTTATAAAGGCACACTGAATGAGGCTGTATGCCTGCAAGGGAAATTTAATTGGATTTCTTTATAGGTTACAACAATCCAATGAAAAAATTATGTAAGAATAGCATGATTCAACTTCAGCATGCACTTCTCCTTTTTAAAAGAGAGAATTCTTCATGCACACAAAAATAAAAGTGAAGATGAAAACAACCTAAATCAGTGGTTTTTACCCCTAATAGACTGCATGGCCCAACTTTATTCTCAACAGCATAGGTATTGTATGTGTCATTGTCCCAAGTTAGGATATAAAAACACAAATTATAAGCCATTTAATGTGAATATATAGGCTTTCAGAGCTTCTGGCTTTGACTTTTTGCAAGAATAATGATGTCTTTCATTCTGTCCCCATACTCTGGATTACACTGACTTAGAAAATGAAAGAAAATAAAACATTGCTTCATACAGCTTGCAGATTCACGTCAGCGAATAATGATGAATTCAGGCATTGCAGGTTTGAGTTGCTTGGGTGTAACTTGAATATTTTTGTGCCTTTCTTCATACTTTACACACACTTTCACTTTAAGTACCAGACACATAAGAACGTACAGGTTTGGGATTTCTTTAGGGTACGTGCAAAATGCTTGCAAATATGCGTGTGTGTTTCTATAGATATATAACATATGTGCCCATTAATCAAACCTTAATACTCAATGAAAAGTGGCACCTAGCTTGACAACAACCTGTTGATTTCTGATACAGTCAGGTACAGCAAATCATAAAGCCTTTGGTAACTTCAAATAAAGTTATATGGATAGTTTTAATTGTATTTAATGTGGAAATGAAGAAGATAAGCAATAATATCAGTTTCACTAAATTTTATAGTAAGGGTAACCTACTTACCTCCTTAGTTATTAGTACAACACAAGGTTTTAGATGGGAATATTAAAGTACTTGTTAGCATTTTCAGGCATTTCAGCATACAAGCATGGGACAGAAGAGTCTTATGGCTCCAAGAAAAAAAGCAGAGAGAAGTATAATGCTGTAGAATAACGATGTTAATTTTATACTTCTGCCGAAATTATCAGCAATCAAAACTAGATCAATACTGATATTAAAAATTTATTGTTAGCTTAAAAAAAAAAAAAAGTCTTTCACATATGATGGAACTCTTATTTTAAAAATCACAGTTCAAATGTTATGACTGTGAAATAAAATGTTATATACCAAGTACGTTGTTTTGCAGTGAGGTAATTCTTGTATCAAGGGCTTGCAAAATACACAGCGTATTTACAGCATAAGTCCATCTATGTTATAGCTAGCACTAGCATTAACATTCCTTATCATAAAATTTCAAAAGCTCATAGTATTTTGCCTTCTGTGGCTTTTTTCCAGGATGGTTTATTGACCTGAATTAGTTGATACTCGAAGAAGTATCAACAGTCTGATCCCATCTTCTGAAGTACAGAGGCTTTCATGAGTTAACAAATTCCTCTAGCAATTTTTAACAGCACTTCTGTGGATTCAGGCCCTGAGGCCTGTAGTTTCATATGCTTAACTTTTTTCTCCCACTAATATTCCATGTTGAACCCCTTCTGAGCCCTTGCTTTGGAAAGACTACACAAAAATGAGTACTCCTTAAGGAGATAAGATTTCAGAAAAAATGCACACCAGGGTCACAAGCAAAGTGGTTTACACCAGCCTATACACCATCCAAGCAACTGAACAGCTGCCAGGCTGATGGCTCAGCTGGTGAAAGCTATATGCATTCACTGTGGGTCATCTTGCATTTGGTGCCTTTGAAAATAAAAACTAATAATAATAAAATAAAATGGATAAATAGAAAAATAAGACAATTCTTGAAAAAAACATGAACTTAGTTATTTTGAAGGACTCTAACCTAAGTGCAATATGGATTTCTAAAGAGGCTCAGGCTGTTTCCTCAAAGAAAATAAATTACGCATACTCTTACTCTGAGTGTGTGAAGGAAAGGAGTTGAACGGAAATATGAGAAAGCATTTTTAAGATTTGGCCAGACAAGGAAATGGCTATGCATAGATGAAAAGGATAGAGAGAAGAAGAAAGAAGCTGGAGGGAAGGATGTTAATTAATGGGAAGTGGAAGAAACAGCATCACTGTTATATGGGAATGGTGGGAAGGATAGGTTCTGGGGGCTTAGACTAGTGCAACTATTAATGCAGAGGTCCAGACAGAATGGAGAAAAAAGGTTAAACAGTCTTCTTCAAAAAGTCTATTGTCTTCTGACATCATTTCAGTTAGGGAGTGTTTCCCACATAGACTGCTTTTGCGAAGTTCTGGTCATATAGAAAGAGTGCATCTGAGCCCGAAGTTGAATAGAATATGGATTTTGCAAGCAATGCCAGACAACTGTACTGTTCCCTGCCACTAGTCATTTACCTACCATTTTTGCCATTCCTGGTGTTTTGGGGATCATATTCTGTAGTGTATCTTAGGGCTGACACAGAATTAAAAAGCTCCCTGCAAAGCAAAGGTTTACTCTTAAGCTGGATCCATTCACTGATCTATCCTTACTGTAAAATGATGATGTTGGTCCTTTTGGCAGGGGATATCCTACCCTCATGCATATGAAAAGCTGCATAGGAGGTATTAGTCATGTATATGGACCAGAGTGAGGCTGACAGTGGAGAGCACATGCACTCTGTTTATACCACAAGCTCTCAGCCTTATTAGAAAGAAGGCAGTGAGGAGAAGCAGACACACACCAATGTGAATAAAGCAGTTTTCCCTTATCTGAAGTGTCCCCAGGTGGCATTTCCATCCACTCAAGAAATTCAGACTAGTATGGTAAAATCTTTTCACAACTCTATGCATACTTGGTTGTGGACAGCAGTGAGGATGAGGATGTCTAGAGCCTGGGAGGAGCAGGTGACCATGGCATGTGACCTGCCACTGCTTAGCAGAATGACTACTGCGAGACAGAGCTCCCAAGCTGCACTCTCTCATTCAGAGTGGTGTTGTCTGCCTCCTGTTTAGTCTTCCTTGAGCATGGAGTTTCTCCAAGCCCAGATGTCTTCCTGAGCACGAGCTCATGCCTCTGGGGAGCCTGTAGCTCCCAAATACTCTTGTGAGGCTTGTGGGAAACATGAGGCCAGAGGGGTGATGTGCATTATACAAGCAGAGCTGGGAGCTCCTTCTGGCAAAAGAAGCCAGTGAGTGGTCAGGCACTGGAATGGCTGCCCAGGGAAGTGGTGGAGTCGCTGTCCCTGGCAGTGTTCAAGAGGCACCTGGATGAGGAGCTACGAGGTATGGTTTAGTAGCTTGTGGCAGCATTGGTGATGGGAGGACGGTTGGACTAGGTGATCTTGTAGGTCCTTTCCAACCTTGTGATTCTATGATCTGTGATTCAAATTTGTCTCAGCACTGCTCAGCCTCTAGGACAGCAGCCTCCTGGCTGGGCCCCCAGAGCAGCTCTGGGGAGGAGCAGTGTGGGTGACTAGTGCTGGCAGGTGAAAAGGGCACAGCTCCCGTCTTGGTGGCACAAGTAAATAAGCTTGTTTATTTAAAAAAATACAGATTTTTTTAAAGAGAAGAGGCACTGCTGAGCCTGGCCCTTCCTCTCCTTACAAGCAAGATGGATGGGCTTAGAGACAGACGTTTAGGGCATCGAGCACATCTTCGCCCAGACTACGTAGACCTTCTTGTCAGTTGGTATGGCAGCAGCATCCTGGGCATGGTGCGAGTGGCACGATTTCTTGGAGCCACAGACAGGGTCACTGCAGGGCTGTGATGATGAGCTGTGTCAGGTGGTGATACTCTTTTGTGCTCCACAGAACGTTACACTGCCCGGTGGAGGGCTGCTGCCTTCTGCTTTGGTGCTCCAGCTGCTCTTGCTTCTCCTAGGGCACTTCTTCTACCGGGGACACCACTTGTGTCTTTTGGGGCCTGCCTTAATCCAGTCTGCCCCAGATGGTGCAGTCACATATGTGCTGGTGGACTGTTTCTCCCAGGACACTGCTGGCTGCAGTGGGCGGCCTGAAATGAGGCCAAGGTGGTTCAGCTTCAGAGAGTGGATGTGCAGCTCCAGGGTCTCACGCTCCTCCTCGGTCAGGAACTGAGCCTCGCAGTTGTGGAAGTACGTGGGCACCAGGCAGGATCCTGGTGCCTTGGCCCTACACTGCTGCCTCCTGACCTGGTCAGGATGGAGGGGGCACTTTGTCTTGGGTGTGGAGAGCGGGGCATCCTGTGTTGGCGGTAGGTGTTGCAGAGGTTCTGTGGACTTCTGCACTGTCGCAAGGGAGAGTTGAAACTTTAGGTCCAGGCATTTTCTGTCTGTGTGCATGGAGAGCTTCCCGCAAGTCACCTGATTGACCTGCAGTTTTGGCACTGCCCTGATAGCTTTAATGTCAGCCACGTCCAGGTCTGAGGTGCCCGTTTGACTGCTGCTGTTGTTTAGCTGTGCTGCTTTGGCTGGGCCAGGAAGTGCTGCTCTAGCTGCTGGACATTCTGTCTCCTCAGGTGCTGCGCACAGAGGCAAAAGAATCTTTGCTGACTCCTCATGCTGGCCCTGGTGGTGCTGCTGCCTCTTACTGGGATGACCCTGTGCCTCAACCTGGCCCTGGAAATAGAGAACAAACTCAATGAGATTCTCAGAAGGACCTATATTCTGGGGAAGCAGAAGCAGTGGGGGGCATGGCACCAGTGGGTTCTGGAAGATCTCAGTAGGGTTGGGGCCCTCCCACTATTTCAGCTCTTGCTTCTTAAGAATGTTGCCTGCTGTGCAGTCACCCTTGGTCTGCAGCAAGGGGCTCAGACGGTGCTGCAGCAGGGGCTGAGTCTGCCCTGGCTTGATGAGTTTGGGCAGGACAGAGCAGCATTGCCTTCACCTTGCCTGCATCTGGGAGAGCAAGAGCCGTTTGTGCAGGGCCCCCAGGTGCACTTTCAGGCTTTTCCGTGCATGCTCAGGGCTTTGTGGGCTCCAGCACTCCACACGGGTCCAGGGGTGCAAACTGGCACCGGCTCTGTTGGTGCTCTGCCAGGCAGTCAAGGAGTGGTCATAGCCTTCTCTGGGATAGCATCGAACCTCAGAGGAGCTGCAACAGTGGCACAACAGGCTGTTCTGCTTCATCAGTTCTTCCAGGTCCCTCCAGGCCGCCTGCCAGAAGTCAGGGCCCAGCACAGCCTTGCACCCAGGCAGCCCTGACAGGACCAGCTGCTGGAGCTCCTGGTCGGCCTTCCTGCAGGGGCGCAGTGGCTCGCACTGGGAGCTGCTGTGTCTGGCTGCCCGTCTCTCGGCACCTGCAAAACAGGGAGAAATCCTGAGCCACGGTGGGCTGGGGACTCGGGGAATGCTCTGGGTCAGCCATGTCCAATCTGCGGCCTACGGGCCTCATGCAGCCTGGCACAGCTGTCACTGCAGCCTGGCTTCAGCCCGATGTCACCTGCAGCTCTGCCCTGCCGAGAGGCCCAGCCCGGCCCTAAGCACACACCCACCACAGCCCGGGGAAGCCAGAAGTTTGCACGCCCATGCCGTGGGCCCATCTGGCCAGGCTGCACTGTGCCACGTCCTGGGCCGCGGCTCAGCTGCTCCCAGAGGCTAGGCCCTGCCTGGGGACGGATGCTCCTGGGAAATGGATGCCTGGGGCTCAGGCTGACCCTCAGAGGGCTCACCTGGCTCTGGTGCCGCTGCTCGCCGCCACCATTTCCTCCACCGCAGGCGTCGTCTGCCAGCCTGTGGGCACATGGACATGGCACAGTTACACTCCTGAGATGTCCCAAGGCTTGACAGGGATTCACCCAGCCACGAGTCCCCCAGCCACAAGTCACCCCCACCCTCATATCTCCCCTACCTTTAGGTGTCGGATCACAGTGAGCAGGGAGATTCCGGTTGCCAGGAACATGAGGCCGTAGAGAAGGACAAGGGTGACAGGGACAAAGAGAGAGCTGCTGTCAACCATCGCTAAGCGCTGGTCACGACCGCAATAGCAGAGGTGGGACCACCCCTCTGAACTCAGAGTTCAGCTGTGCTGACATTACAATGCTGCCCACTCACCCCTGGAACCTGGACGCACTATGAGGTGGAGCCTGGGTGGAACACTGCCTCCTCCTGCCAACCCCGTGCCTGCACACGCTTTGTGCTGGCCTCCATCTTGTTTTGAGGGCCCCTCTGAGATGGCAGCACTGGAAGTCCATATTCTAATGATTTGTCTTCCCAGAAGAGCTAGTCTCTTCCATTTGATCTCTACATTTCCCAAGGAATCTGCCTGCATGTCTAATGTCACCCTGAATCCAACGCTTGGCTCAGAGGCTGGTGTTGAGGCAGAAACTTTGGGTTCTTTGATCATGGGGCAGTTGACGTGGTCCCTGGCCTGTGCATGGAACCCGCCTGTCTCAACGTGGGAAACAAATCCTAGTGCAGGAGTTAGCGGGGCTTATTGAAAGAGCTTTAAACTAGCTACAACGGGGGAAGGAGACTTACCAGAGGCTCACCAGAGAGAGAGCCTAGGGGAACAATGCTCGAGCTGCGGGTGAGGCAGGTGACTCAGTTGGAGTTTGCACCTACTCCAATGCACACAGCATGGGCAACAAGCAGGAGGAACTGGAAGCGATTTTGTGGCAGGCTAACTATGACCTATAACAAACACCAAGCTGGGAGGTGGTGTTGATTTCCTAAGGATTCTGCCTGCATATCTTATGTCAGCCTGCATCCAACTGTCCAACTTCCCCTCATCTCCCCCAGTTCCAGTGAACCATGTCCCTAAGTGACACATGTACACATTTCTTGAACACCTCAGGAACGGTGACTCCATCACTTTCCTGAGCAGCCCAGCCTTTTCCAGTGCTGTTCTTGTTCTTGGCCATTCAAGAAGAAATTTCCCTATATCCAACCTGGATCTCCCTTGGTGCAACTTAAGGCTGTTCCTTCTTATTTTATGGCTGTTACCTTGGAGAAGAGGCCAACCCCCACTTTGCTAAATCTTCCCTTCAGGTTGTAGTATGGAGTGACAAGTTCTCCAGACTAAACAACCCAGTTCTTTCAGCCACTTCCTATTAGACTTGTGGTCCAAACCCTTCACTGGCTTCATTGCCATTCTCTGGATGTGTTCCTGCACCTCAGTGTCTTTCTTGGAGGGCCCGTAACTGAACATGGTACTCCAGATGCAGCCTCACTGTTGCCAAGTACAGAGGAACAATCACATCCTTGGTCCTGCTGACAACACTGTTACTGATAGAAGTCAGGATGCCATCGGCTGTCTTGGCTATCTGGACACATTGCTGGCAAACGTTCAGATGGCTTTTGACTAACCTCCACAGATTTTCTCCACCATGTATGTAACCCACTCTGCCCCAAGCTTGTAGCTCTGCATGGGGTTGTTGTGATTCAAGTGCAGGACCTGGCATTTGGTCTTGCTGAGCATCATACCACTGATCTGCATCTGTCATCTGCAAACTTCCCGAGGGTATGGGTGCTTGTTCTTTCTGTCAACCTCTTCCAAGTTCAGTTCAAGCTGAGCCTGCAGTGTGCCCTTGCAGCACGGAAGGTCAACTGTGTTCTGGGCTGCATTAAAAGAGGAATGGCCAGCAGGGAGAGGGAGGTGATTGTTCCCCTCTACTCCTCTCTTGTGAGGCCCCATACAGAGTACTGTGTCCAGGCCTGGGGCCCTCAGCAGAAGAAAGAAAAGGAGCTCTTGTAGTTAGCCCAGAGGAGGGCCACAAAGATGGTCAGAGGGCTGGAGCACTTCTACTATGAAGAAAGGTTGAGGGAACTGGGCTTATTTAGCTTGGAGAAGAGAAGGCTCTGGGGAGACTTCACTGTGGCCTTCCAATACTTGAAGGAAGCATATAAAGAGGAGTGGGAAAGACTGTTCACGAGAGAGGATAGTGATAGGAAAAGGTGGGACGATTTTAAACTAATGCAGGGAGTTTTAGGTTATATATTAAGAGGAAGTTTTTCACACGTAGGGTGGTGACATACTGGAACAGGCTGCCCAGAGAGGTTGTGGATGTCCCATCCCTCGAGGCATTCAAGGCCTGGCTGGATGTGGCTCTGGACAGCCTGGTCCAGAGGCTGGTGACCCTGCACATAGCAAGGGGGTTTAAACTAGATGATCATTTTCTCTTTCAACCCAGGCCATTCTATGATTCTATGATTCTAAGCTGAGCCTTGGCTTTCCTGAGCTTATCCCTAGGCAACCTAGCAGTTTCTGTATATTCTTCCCACAGTATCTGTCACTGTTTCCACTGCCAGTGTGTGTTCCTCTCACTCTCCAGTTTGACCAGCAGGCCTCCGTTCAGCCACACAGGTCTCTTGCCTTCCTTTCCCGACATACTACACCTGGCATTGGAGAGTTCTTGCACTCTGAGGAAAGCCTCATTAAAGATCTGCCAGCTTTGACAAGAGGACCCTTGTCAAGAGGACAGTTTCCCAGGTCTAGTTGATTAATTCCCCTAGGATCTGGAAGCTAGTTTTCCTGATTTAGCTTCCTAATTTTACTCTTTGCCTGTTTCATATCCATCCAGAGCCTGAGTTCAACCATAGTATGGTCACTACTTGACCAGGCAGCCTCCAATCCCAGTGTTGCCAATCAGTTCATTTGCGCTGGTCAGAAACATGTCCAGTATTGCATACCCCTTTGTGGGGCCATCAATTGTTTGACTCAGGAATTTATCCTCAGTGCATTCCAGGAGCATCCTGGATTGCCTACAGCTCGTTGTGCTACTTTTCTAGCAGGTGGTATAGATTCCCAAGCAGAACACACACTTGCAATTGTGACGCCTTCTGTAGCTGGAGGTAGAAGGCCTCATTGGCAGGCGCTGGCTGATGTGGTGGCCTGTAGTAGACAGAGATCACAAGACTCCCTTTGCTGCCTTGGTCTCTAATTGTCACCTCTAGACTGTCGACTTGCTTATGATTGCTCTTTAGAGACAGCTCTTCACATTCTATTCTCTTCCTGATACAGATAGAAACATCCCCTCCCCCCCTTTCTTGCCTGTGCCTTCTGTAGCCATTGATAGCCACACTCCAGTCATGGGAATCATGCACCAGGTTTCGGTGATGACAACTGTACCGTGGTTTTCTAGTAGCATAAGCTCCTCCTGCTTGTTTCCTAAACTGCATGTATTGGTGTAGAGGCACTTCAGCTTGATAGCTGGTTTTGTCACTTCCTTAAATGATAACTCCTCAAGTCCTTTTAGGTATTTCCCTTTATTTTCTTCATTGCCAGCTCCCATTGCCCTAGCATCATCTAGAGTTTTGTATGTGCTACTATGCTGCCAGCACCTCTTAAGGCAGCAGCTCCTTCAAAGGCCCCTGCCAGTGCCCTCTAACATTGGTAAGTCTTCCTATACCTTATCATGGGAAGGATCACTATCCCTCCTGCCCATTCAGACCTAGTTTAAAGCTCTCCCAATGAGCCCTATTAGCTTTTTCCCAAGAATCCTTCCCCCCCCTATTGAGAAGCATGAACCCCACCCAGTGCCCACAAACACAGGACTGTGTAGGCTAACTGGTTGTCAAAAAGAACAAAGTTCTGGCAGTGGCACCAGTCCCAAAGCCAGGTATTTAAAGCTAAGCTCCTTTGATTTGTTTCCTTCTTCTGCTACACTTTGCCTAGTGGCAGGTTTTACACACACACGTAGGTTTGGCCCCTGTCACCCCTGTCTCCGTCTGCACCATGTCAGTACTGATGAATGTCAGGGGCTGCTCAGTCCCTTCTTAATGACTTATTTGCAATGTTTTACCTCAGATTTATCTTTCTGCAAAGGTTCTGGGTGCAAATTTCTGCTATGTAGCTTACTTGTCTGAAGTTTTGCTAAATTCTCCCTTCCTTTAGTTTAAAACCATTCCCCCTTGTCCTGTCACTGTCTATCATGTCCTAACATGCAAGAAGTTGTTCCCCCTCCTGTTTATAATCTCCCTTTAAGTACTAGAAGGCCACAGTGAAGTTTCCCTGCAGCCTTCTCTTCTCCAGGATGAACAGTCCCAGCTTCCCCAGCCTGTCTTCACTGGAGAGGTGCTCCAGCTCTCTGATCATATATGTGGTCCTCCTCTGGACCCTCTCCAGCAGCTTCACATCTTTTCTGTGTTGGGGGCCCCAGACCTGGATCCAGTACTACAGATGGGGCCTCACAAGGGCAGAGTAAAGGAGGACAATCACCTCCCTTGCCCCACTGGCCACTCCTCTTCTGATGCAACACAGCATACCATTGGCTTTTCAGGTGCGTGTTGCTGGCTCATGTTTTTCTTCAACCAGAACCTGAGTCCTTCTCAAGAGGGCCACTCTCAAGGAGTTCTTCTTTCTTCCACTTTGTATACACATCTGGGATTACCTCAACCCAAGGGCAAACCTTGTGCTTTGCTTTGTTGAACCTCATTAGTTTCACAAGAGCTCACTTTTCGTGTTTATTAAGATCCCTCTGGATGGCATCGCTTCCTTCTGCCATATCAACTGCACCCCTCAGCTTGGTGTCATCACCAAATTTATTGAGGGTGCACTCAATCCCATCGTCTATACCGCTGACAAATATGCTAAAGGGTACCTGTCCCAGGCAGACACTATTCATCACCTTCCTCCACCTGGATGTAAAGAAGCCACTGACCACAACCCTCTGACTGTGACCTTCCAACAGATTCCTTATCTAATGAATAGTCCACTCTTCAAATCCACACCTCTCCAACTTAGAGATAAGAATGTGGTGCAAGACCATGTCAAAGGCCTTGCACAAGTCCAGGTTGATGATAACTGTTGCCCTCCCTTTGTCCACTGATGTCATCACTCCACTGTAGAAGGCCACCAGATTGGTCAGCCACAAATTGCACTTGGTGAAGCCATGCTGGCTGTCTCAGATCACCTGCTCACAGAATCACAGAATCACAGAATGGCCAGGGTTGGAAGGGACCTCAAGGATCATCTCCAATCTCCAACTCCCCTGCCACATGCAGAGCCACCAACCTCCCCATTTAATACTAGACCAGACTGCCCCAGGGCCCCATCCAATCTGACCTTGAACACCTTCAGGGACGGGGCATCCACAGCCTCTCTGGGTAGCCTGTTCCAGCACCTCAACACTCTCATAGTAAAGAATTTTCCCCTGACATCCAACCTAAACCTCCCCTCCCTCAACTGAAAACCATTCCCCTTGTCCTGCAGTTATCAACCCTTTCAAAGAGTTGATTCCCCTCCTCTTTGTAGGCTCCCTTTAGGTACTGAAAGGCTGCAATGAAGTCACCCCACAGCCTTCTTTTCTCCAGGCTGAACAAGCCCAGCTCCCTCAGCCTGTCTTCATAGGGGAGGTGCTCCAGTCCTCTGATCATCTTCATGGCCCTCCTCTGGACCCTCTCCAATAGCTCCCTGTCTTTCTTGTACTGGAGGCTGCAGACCTGGACACAGTTCTCCAGATGGGGCCTCATAAGAGCAGGGTAGAAGGAGACAATCACCTCCCTGTCCCTGCTGGCCACCCCTCTTCTGATGGAGCCCAGGATACCATTTGCTTTCTGAGCTGCAAGAGCACACTGCTGGCTCATGTTAAGCTTTTCATCCATCAAGACCCCCAGGTCCTTCTCTGCAGGGCTGCTCTCAAGGACCGCTCCTTCCAGTCTGTATGGATGCCTGGGATTCCTCTGGCCCAAGTGCAAAACTCTGCAGTTTGCTGTGTTGAACCTCATCACGTTCACCAGGACCCACCTTTCAAGCCTGCTGAGGTGCCTCTGAATAGCATCCCTTCCTTCCACCGTGTCAACCGCACCACTCAGCTTGGTGTCATCAGCAAACTTGCAGAATGTGCACTCGATTTCATCATCGATGTCATTGATAAAGATGTTAAAGAGCATTGGTCCCAAGATAGACCTTGGGGAACACCAATTGTTACGGGCCTCCACCTGGACACAGAACCATTGATGACCACCTTCTGTCTGCAGCCTTTCAACCAATTTCTTATGCATTGAGTGGTCGACCCATCAAATCCACATCCCTCCAATTTGGAGATAAGGATGTGGTGGGGGACCATCAAAAGCCTTGCTCAAGTCCAGGTAAATGACATTGGTCGCCTTTCCGTTGTCGACCAATGCTGTCACTCCATAATACAAGGCCACCAGATTGGTCAAGCGTGACTTCCAGTGTGAAGCTGTGCTGGCTGTCTTGGATCACACGCTCATTCCTCATGTGATCAAGCATGTCGTCCAGGAGGATCTGTTCCATGATCTTCCCAGGCACAGAGGTGAGGCTCACTGGCTTGTAGTTCACCAGGTGCTCCTTGCTCCCTTTCTTGTAAATGGGAGTGATGTGACCCTTCCTCCAGTCATCCTGGACCTCGCCTGACAGCCACAACTTTTCAAATATATGGTTGAGATGATGCTCATCCCTCATGTGTCCTAATATGTTTTCGATGTGGATCTGTTCCATGACCTTCCCAGAAACAGAGATGAGGCTCATCAACATTTAGTACCCTGGGAGAGGAACTAGGAAAATCCCTTACTGAGTGAGGTACAATTTTTCACGAGTACATGTCAACTACTGTCAGAGAAGAGATAGTTAAAAGTAATACTTAACAAATGCGAAAGGGGCTGAGCAATTCCTGTTTATTGTTTTGATACTGCTGATGAGAAATCCATGACAAAAGAGTATTTTTCAGTTTAATTCTATAGATAGAAGGTTTGTTTGGTGGCTTTGAGTATAACTTATGTCTAAAGATAAAGCTAAATAGCCATATGTGGCAATCATCTTTTCTTCATCTTTTTCAAGCTTTTCTGTGAGCTTCAAAGTAGTGGCTAGAGGTATGGGCAGTGATTTAACGTGGAGAACCTGTGCTACCTGTGCTGGCTGTTAGATGGAGCTGGGCAGGGTGTGTGAGTGAATCTGGATAGGAGGGTATCACAGGATGTGGGGGTGGGCCTCTACCCAATTCTCCACCAAGCAAACTATATACCTGTTCAAGCTGTCAAGCCAGCTTCTCCAGAAAAATGCTGTGAGAAACATTGTCAAATGCTTTAATAAAATCCAGTTAGACAGCATTCGCAACTTTAAATACTGCATAGTCTCTTATTATACAGACCTTCATATTTTTGAGAAAATATTCTATAGTCTGGAAAATTAATCTAAATTTTTTTCTTCTCTGAGATATAAGGCATTCCACTGAAATAAATGAATTTGAATGAAAATTTTGCCATGGAAATTCATAACTGGCTCATATGAATTTCTGAGCTTTTTAGCTTTAAAGAATAAGGACTTTTGGTTTTGATTTCTTACTGCTTTTTATTTAGAAAACGTTGAATAAATTCAAGCTCTTTCATGACCTAATTCTCTATTCAGGACTATTTGTCTGCAAGCAGGGATCTCTGATGATATTAACATCCATCTGCCCCAACCTTCCATCCACAGTACTACTCTCAAAGTTGCTGTTCGTTACAAAGCACACATTATACTATTAATGTCAAAGAATAATCCTTTCTCTCTGCTAAGAATGTAGAATGTGGGTTTCTGTTTGTCTTTGTTTGGAATGGCAGCCACAATCTGATTGGAGGGTAAATGTGTAGATTGACAATATAATTGTTTTCTATATAAATATTGTCATGAAACAAAGCATGGAAGAGCAATAATCTCTGATGACTGGACAGATCTAATTTGTACACATCAAGCGTTTACAAATTAATTACACTTGTAAAAGATTTCTTCAATATTCCAACTTAAAAGCAAACTCCTGGTATTGAACTGTTCTTATCTTTGTTTTGATACCATAGACCTTGTTAGTAGTATAGCTAGTATCTAGTTTGCATATAGTAGTTGTAATATATAGTACTCAGTTAGTGGCATAGTTAGTAGCTAGTATTGCATTATTATTTCCAGCATAACTAATCCTCTTTCTTTCCATTTTATTTAGAAATTTGCAGCACATAACTTTCACCCAGCAGCCATTTCTTTTTCAAAACATGAGCTGATTTTATGTCAGGCAAACATACTTCAGCTAACACATATTTTAGTCAGAACAGGTGATTAAAGTAACAGGACTGTTTAGCTTCTTCTCTGTCAACACAGAAGTCTTCCTCAGGAACTGCTTTCTCTTCCTTGAAACCTTTTCTTCTTGTTTCAAAAGCAGAGGAAAAGAAATAATAGAATATGAATAGTCTGGAAAAGAATAAAATAATAATAGTAGTAATAATAATAATAATAATAATAATGTAATTATTAATAATAATAGTGTTTGCTAATAAAAACTACACCTCTAGAATAGATAAGCTTACCTGCCTTTAGAACTTTATGTTAAAAATACAGTAATTCTGATGTTGTCTGCCACATAATTTATTAAGTAGTATGATGTTTTTTCATACTCTGTCACAGTTTGATGCAGTGTGAGGAGGCTTCTCCAATCTGATTTGCAACTTTGCTCCAAAGAAAGCAAAATGAATTCAGAGAGCACAATTTCAGAACATGAGAGGAGCTAATTTTGCTGCAGGGATTTACTGTTCAGGAAGGGAAAGAAAGTGCCCCTTCCACCTTCTCACTGACAGCCTCACATTCCAGCTGTGCATCTTGTACAGCTCAGACATTCTCCATGTCCCAGTGCAATCTGGCACAGACCATGAATCTGGAAGATGAGCCAAGAAGGAGTGAAGAAGACCACCTTTGTCAACAGTGGTAAACTGTTATATCGCATGACCATCTTGATAAATTGATGTCTCATAAAAATACCACTTTTAATAAGAACATTAAAAATATTCCTTTTGCGGATAAAAATATGTGAAATAAGTGATGACCCAAGAAAATCTCCATCCATCAAATATCATCCAGGAAACGCAGCACAGACTCTGTGACAGTGACAGATGGGGATTCAACACTACTGACTTTCTTGTTTGCTCATCAAAAGAAATAAAGCTCATCTGTAAGCAGTAAGCAGTAATTCAGAGAATCAAAACAGAGAAACAAGTTATCAAGATTATTGGGATCTAAAGATTATTGGGTTCTAAACTTTTTTTTTTTTTTTTTTTTTTCCCTCTGGTGGATGTAACTGAGAAAGACAGACATTCAGCAGTGAAAGCAGAAAGACAGATATTTATCAGAATACTGGCAAATTAAACTGGATCAGTTAGCTCAGGTATTTTTTTTTTAGAAAAAATAGTCAAAAAGCAAGCAGATCCAGACCTCTTACTAAGAAAAATGACTAGATCCTTAGCTAATTTTGGTAAACATACATCCATTTGAATCAGTGGAGATATTCCTACTTGAAATAACTGAAAGGCATTTAAAGCTAGGAGGCTCTTTCAGGTAAAGCTCACTTTCCTGAACATCAGTTTTTCCGTCTGCCATTTCGCTATCTCTCACAAGACAAAATTAATTTTAAAAAATTCCAGTTTGGGTTATTCTGATTTTTTTATACCCTAACAGCATGGGTCTGGAAACTATTATTAAAGAAATACTGATCAGCTCAAAACTGATTTATGTGGAATGGGTTCTGAAAACTGCAGATTTAATAGGATTTAGGGAGGAAGGCACTCTGAATAGTTTGCAGAAGCCAAATGACTAGAAGCTAGTCTTTTCTGAAGTAAATTTGTTTGAACTAGGAACTCCATTTCCATTGAACTCCTGTAAGGTTTGGTCTCTGTATTTTGCCATTTTCCTTAAGAAGACTCCATTGCCCTGGTCTCTGAAGTTGTCAGCAGGAGCTGGTGGCTGATGACTGCTTCAAGAAACCTTTCTGTGCCACCTCAGCCTCTTTTTAGAGAAATCTGATTTCTTGACAGTTGTTGTTAGTGACTCTAGAATTCTAGAATAAGTGAGGTATCTGTTTCATAAACTGTTCATAAGAAACATTTCATAGGGTTTTACTTGACTAATATTTTTTATTTCTGGAAAATAAGGAAGTTGCTGGTATACTCTGGTCTTTCCAGCTCTCACATAGGCTCTTTCAGCAACCAGTGTAAACATTCATAGTGGTGAGCAAGGGTTTTTTTGCTCCACAGACTATGTGTGTTACTCTAAGCTGAGGGATAATACCCACTTCTGTTCTTGGCAGATCTCTGTTGAGCTCCAGAAGATAATATAAGCAACAAAGTGTCTTTCCAAACTGAAATGCAAATCTTGTACATGGTCACATGAATGGTAATTTCCTTCAGTCAATTCTGCATCCCCTGATTTCTAATCAATGTTTTAATGGAAACAAACAAACAAACAAACAAACAAACAAAATATATATACACACACACACTCAAGTCTGGTTACAAAGTTAATTCATCCTCAGGTTTAGCTCAAAGGTACAATGAGCCTTTTTCTAAGTGATTCCTTCACTATAAGATCTCTTCTGAAGAAAAAAAAAAGAAAAAAGAAAAAAGAAAAAAACTTTTTAAAGGTCCAGGTCTTTCCAGCTGCTGACATGTTTTAAAACATACACCTTTTCTCTTACCTTTTTTTTTCTAAGCTTTCTTGATGGTAGATAATTACAAGACAGAGTACACTTTTTTCAGCAAGGGTGATTATTGGAATCACTATCAGAAACAAATAAGTATTTATGAGGTATTTTTTTGTTACACTGGAATACAAGAAGAAAACGTGCTTGATCCTGAAAGTAAGGCCCGTTATGGGTTGCACAACCCTGATGCATAAAGGCCAGCCAGCTTTCAGTGCTTGAGTGGAAATTTTTATGCCACTGTGAATCCTAAAGATCCACAACAACCATAACAATGAACTCCTTCCTCTGTGTGTGGCTCCTTCTGCTGCCTAGTGAAAGTCAGATGGAAAGCTGAGGTGCATTAGTTCTTAAAGAGTAGACGTTGATGTTTCAAAGAGTATCTTCAGAATCTGATATAGGATTTCAAAACCTGTTTTGGGACTACTAAAATAAAGATGGACAAGCAAGAATTGACATGGATGGTCACCTGCAAGAAGAGATCTCTTACTTTCCTCCAGCCGTATTCTGACTTCCAAGCTAGTGAAGTAAGGGAACTTCACTTTTAGGGTGAACACCATCACCAGTATAAGAAATTAAGTACTGTCTATACCTTTTTGTGCCAACATTCACTGAATCCTGCAAGGAAGGTTAGAAAATGGCAAGCAAATCTCATAAGACTCCAAAGATTTCATATGACCCATTAGTATTTTCACAAAACCAAATAGAATTAATGTACAACGTGGAGCCACAGTCCCTGGAAAACATCAACACTTTGACAGTTTCTTCCAGCCAACCACTCTGAACATAACAGTTTCTTCCAGTCATCTAATCAGAAATTAAGTGTGTCTACAAACCAGAGCACGGAATCTCTTAATCTCATTTTGCAGAGCAATTGTCCATCAGGACATCAGTATTTAGACTAATATTGTCCTCTGAATTTTTCTAATCTAACCATTTCAAAATTATGAGCTAGGATAAAATAATAATAGTATTTTTGGCAGTCACTGTCAGTAGATGATTATTCCTGGTTTCTATTTCATTCCTTTACATTACCATAGGTAAAGATCATGCCTACATCTGTCTATATCAAAATGTTGCCAGCAGGTGCTTGTCTGCCATGTTAAGTATTCTTTGGTACCACGCAATACTGAGTTTTAGCAAAACAGTAAGTATTCTTAACTGTGTGTGTGTTACAGATAGAGTAAAGAGAATGGTCTTGAAAGCAAACATAAATTTAAAAATAATGCAGTGCTTGGATTCTGTCAAAACTGCTCAATGAAATTTCACTCTTCAGCTTCACTTTTTCTACCAACAAAATCCAAAATGGATGAGAGTCAAAGCATTTATGAATAGTAAAGAAACATTTAACAGCACAGTGTGAGATGATAACTCATGCCCTAAAACGTATGTTCCACAAGAAAAAGTAAAAAGGAATTCATTTCTCTCCAAGGAGTTACTTTTAAGGCATTGAGCAATGCAGATGAATGAGAATAGATAACTACTGTTTTTTCAGAAGCATTTTTTTAAAAAGGAGAAAATAAAAGAAAAATTGTCATCATTGGAAGAAAAATTCCTGTCCCAGTTTCAAATGCCCTGATAGGTATTTCAGGCATGCAAAAGATGAGTAATTGTGTCTCGTGTTTTCAAAGCCAGTACTGGGAGATGTATATACTTTCTGTCACAGCAGAGAAGATAATCACAAAACTTGAAGGGTACTGTGAACGTTTGAGACATTGGTATTCGTAAGTGATATAGATCAATAATATTCTGTAGGTGTGTTTTTCTGAATCATCATGAATTTCAGTAGACAGAATGTAATTTATTACTGGATAAACACATGTAAATGGCTCCTGACAAGGCAGAAGAAAACCTTGCAGTTACTTAGCTCAGCAACAGTTGTAGCCTGTGAAAGCTGGGTGGCGGGAATGAAGAATTCTTCAAATGAAAGAGGAAAAAAGAAGGAAGAGAAGAAGAAAAAGAAGAAGGAAAATGAAAGGGAAAGCAAAAGGGAAAGGAAAAGGAAAAGGGAGAGGGAAAGAAAAAACAGAAAAAGAGAAAAATAAAGAGAAAAATAAAGAGGAAAAAAAAAAAAAAAAAAAAAAAGAGAAAGAAGGAAAGAGAAAGAAGGAAAGGAAGAAAGAAAGGAGGCCAGAAAGGAGAAGAAAAGGATGAAAGGAGGAAAGGGAAGGGAAGTAAAAAGGAAAAAGGAAGAAGAGGGCAGAGGAAGGGAAGGGAAGTAAAAAGGAAAAAGGAAGAAGAGGGCAGAGGAAGGGTGGAGCAGGGAGGAGTTAGTTTTATTAACTCATTGAATAAGAACATTTCCTTAAGGAAATATCTATGGAAACATAGCCAGAACATCTCTGTATTACTCCTTATTGGAAAATTTAACAGCTCCTTAGGGACAGTTTGGAGTGTGAAAATTAGGAGTCTGTCACTATGCTTTGCATAGTGTTTGAACAGTTACTAAGTACTTAGAGAAACTTTTATGGAATGCCTACAGAAGCCTGTCTTATTATTTCTCAACTGCTCTCTGCTGTTTCTGACAGATTGAAAATGCTACTGATTACAGAATAATCCCAACTTAAGAGAAGATCTAGTAGTAGGATAAAATGTCCATAAAAAATCCATTAATACAGATATGTGAAGTGAAACCAAAAACCATGTATCAAAAAGGAAAATATAGTTATTGTTATCACATCTGTCAAAGGAATTACCCTGTTTCAGTGAAACTCTTTTGCAGTAGTTCCTGTAATAAAGGATCTAAAGGATGGCTCCAGGAAGAGATCAACTTGTTAACAGAACACCGTGTATTGACTGTGTTCAAAAAGTCTGTATATTCTGCAAATCCCCATTGTAACACACCCTCTGCTATTGTAAGAACAGTAGTTCCTGTGGTGAGTATCTGACTCCACTATGAACTGTATCTTTTGCACTACAAGACTTCAAAGTTAGCCACTTCAGAGAAAAGAAATGGAAATGCTTTCCCTTTAACTCTGTGCTTGACTGTTTAATGAAGAGTGCTGTCTTTAAAAGGTCAGCGAAGAAATAGAGGCAGAAAGTGTCTGCTTTATCTAACAAGATAAAGCCTGTCTTTTTAATATTTAAAAATATTTAACAAGTTTATTCTGGTGATATTGCAAGTATAAACCAATCTTTCCATAAATAAGTAGTAGCTCAAGCGTTTCATCATTTACATTATGTTGGAATTTGAGCAACCCTGCTGAAGGCCACAATCATGTTGGGCTGCCTGATACTACATTTAAGCCTGGGCTTCCAGCTTCTGTAGTATTTTCCTAAACCTACAGAAGAAAAAGAGGTGCTTTGTTTGCTCCTTCATGCTCTTCCCCTTCTCTACAAAAGAAAGGATTGGGGATTATCTAAATTTAGTTTGCTGTGGTTCAATACTCAGCAAAAGTGGGCATTTGCTGGGTGCTTGACCTTTGCCTTGTCATCTTCTAATAGAAAAATAAAGAAAGCGTAAGGAGGACACTTATGTAGGAGCTGTAAACTGTTGGCTTGCACTTTTTATACATGTATTTAACATTCTTGTTTTACAACCTTAACTCTCCCAAAAGAATTTTTAACAATTACTAGATGTGAGCAGTTGCCACGTGCTGTTTGTGATGGAAGGTGGAAAATGGCTACAGAAAAATGTTCTTGTTAATGAAGGATGGACACTGAGCTCTATGTCAACAAACGTGTCTGGGGCAAGTTTGACAAATCTTTTTAGAAACCCAAAGTTCTAAAAATTAGAGGTAAGATAATGGTTGTGTTCTTGCTTCTGTTGTTTTTGTATCGTATTTAAAACAGTGAAAAAAAGGAGGATTCATCTGAGATCTGATATATATATCTCTGTATTTATGTATGTATGTATGTATATATAGGGAGAGATCAGGTATAAGATTCATTATTGTTCTTTGTCCTGATTGAAATAAATTTTAAAAGGATGAATGATGTGATATCTTTGTCAAGAATTGCATGAAAGAAAACTTTGGGGTCTGGTTCTTAATTCTTTACTTTTGCTCTTCTCTGTTAGTAGACAGAAATTAGATATCATAATTAAATACACAAACATAACATAATGGTGATTACTATACTATTTACAGTACAGTTTACAAGAGGTCTAAGCATACAGTATGTAGGATATAGGACCTTAAGATCCTTACCTCCTGAAATCAGTGCAAAGTCTTGTAAATATATCTATGCGTGTGTCTGTGTGTGTGTATACCATGGTGAGTAATGGAAAACATTGAAACAGTATCTGCAGGGGCCAAATGTTCAGCTGCTGTAAATCAAGATAGCCTCAATCCAGTTAACAGAGCTATGCTAATTGCCCCCTGCTGATAACAGAGACAATTTTTTTAGTCTTGTGCGTCCATCTCAGTGTGCAACAATCACTAAAAGCAAAAAGATTGAGCCAAACATACAAATGGTGCAAATGAACTTACGATGACTGACTTAATGTCCGCTAAGGGCTTGGTACAATTTAAAGCAAAGAAGACATTTCTTACAGAAGATTAATTATGTTTTCTACATACTTACTGGATACTCTTGGGGTACATTGGTTACATAATAAGAAGTGGGTAATAAAAAAAAAAATAATAATAATAATAAAAAAGACAAAACAACCTGAATTTGTAGGTAGTCCATTTTATTGGACTAAAAATAAAATGCAAATATTTGAGAATCACAGGGTCTTCCTCAAGAGCTCAAGAAGAGGGCAAGTTGGAGCAGCAGAAATGAGAGCCTGGTTCTGATTCAGGCTTCATAATTATGTTCAGAGACCAAGATCAAAGCATGAGCTGAGCAGGAAATGGCACAGGGAATGTCAGGTGCAGATATTATACCCTGCTCCATTGCCGTCATCACCCAAAATCTGGGAGCAGGTCCAGGTGAACAAAACACACTGGAAAATGTGTGTAAAATAATTACCTTGATTGAAGCTCATTATTGTTTTCTTCAGACTATTTTAATTTAGCTACTGCAGTCTTTTTTTTTTTTTTTTTTGGCAGTACCACTCACAGAATCACAGAATCGTATGGATTGGAAGGGACCTCTGGAGATCGTCTAGTTCAGCTCCTGCTAAAGCAGATTCCCTCCAGTAGGTTACAAAGGAAAGTGTCCAGGTGGGTTTTAGACATCTCTAGAAAAACGTACCTCATAACCTTTTTGAGCAGCCTATTCCAGTGCTCTCTCACCCTCAAAATAAAGGCTTTTTCATATTCAGATGGAACTTCTTGTGTTCCAGTTTGTGCCCACTGCCCATTGTCACCAGGAGTAATTGAGAAAAGTCTGGCCTCATGACCTTGAAAGTCACTTTTTAGATATTTGTAAGTGTTAATAAGTTCTCCTCTCAGCTTTCTCCAGGCTAAACAGTCCCAGGTTTCTCAGCTTTTCCTCATAAGGGAGATGCACTGGGCTCCTGATTTTGTACCCTCTACTAGACTTTAAAAGTTCCTTGTCTTTCTGAACATAGCACTGTAGATGTGGCTTCTCCACGACACAGAAAATGGAGGCCAATAAATTCCCTCAACCTGCTGGCCAGGCTGTTTCTAATGCAGCTCAGGCTGTTTCTAATGCAGCTCAGTGTCCTATCTGTCCAGAAGGACACACAGATCCTTCTACACAAAGCCCCTTTCCAGAAGGTCTGCCCCTAACCTTGTATGTTGTTATTCCTGCCCATCTGTAGAACTCTGCATTTGCCCTTGTTGAATCTCTTTTTCTTCCCCTTCACCCAATTCTCCAACCTATCCTGGACTTATTGAATGGTAGCATAGCCTTCCTTGACTGACCTCAGTCACCCCGGCTTTGTATCAACAATAGACTTGCTGAGGATGCATTCCATCCCTTCATCCAGGTCACTGATGAAGACACTGAACAAAACTGGACTCAGTACTGACCTGAACACTGCTAGTTTCAGACCTCTAGACTGCAGCACTGATGACAATTTTCTGAGCTTGGTCAGTCAGTTCTGAATCCACCTCACTGTTCTTTCATAGAATCATAGAGTCATAGAATGGCCTGGGTTGAAAAGGACCTCAAAGATCACTTAGTTTCAACCACCTGCTATGCACAGGGCTGCCAACCACTAGACCAGGCTGCCCAGAATCACACTCAGCCTGGCCTTGAATGCCTCCAGGTATGGGGCATCCACATCCTCTCTGGGCAATTTGCTCCAGTGCATAACTTCCATCAGTGCCATTCTCTTGCCACTTTTACCTGATCTCTTATTCATACAGTTGTACCAATCTTGAGCTTGCAGGAAGTGGTTCCTGAATTTTAGCCATTTCTCTCAGACTCCTTTACCTTCCAAGAGTCTTATTTCATGGGATTCCTCCAAGCAGTCTTTGAAGAGATCTAAATTATCTCTCCTGAAGTCCAGGCTTGCAATCCTACTTACTCCACTGCTTCCCCTGTGCAAGATCCTGAGCTCTATCATCTCATGATCACTGTACTCAAGGCTGTCCCCAGCCTTCACATCCCAATCAGTCCTTTGTTTGTTTGTAAGAACAAGGTCCAACAGCACAATTTTCTTTGTTGGCTTCTCCAACTGGATCAGAAAGTTAATCACTGAAGTTCTGCAGGATCTTCCTGGACTGTATGTGCCCAGCTATGTTGGTTTTCTAGCAAATATCACTGTGGTTGGAGACTCACATATGAACTAGTGCCTGTGTTAAGGTCACTTTAAGGTTAAAGGTTACTTTAAGTTTTCTGAATACCTCATTAACTTCTCCCATTATGATCAAGCAGCCTATAATAAACACCTACAATGTCATCACTCGTACTTAATTCTCACACATAAACTCTTCACTTGTTCATCATTCATCCATAGGCAGAGCTCAGTATATTGCACATCCTCTCTTACATTATGAGCAACTGCACTGCCTCAACTCACTGGTGTCTCTTACTGAAAAACTACATTGCCATCCATTGACAGCATTCCAGTTGTGCAAACTGTCCAACCATGTCTCTCTGATCACAACAATATCATGGCTCTGTGACCACATGCAGATCAGAGAATTATAGAATCACAGAATCATAGAATGGCTTAGGTAGGAGGGAACCTTAAAGAACTTTCAACCCCCCTGCCACGGGCAGAAATGCCAGCCATTAGGCTGGGCTGCCCAGAACAACATCCAACCAGGCCTTGAACATCTTCAGGGATGGGGCATCCACAGCTTCTCAGGGCAACATGTTTGATTGCTTCCTCACTCTCTTAGTAAAGAATCTCCCTTCTTTTCATTTCAAGCCATTCCTCTTTGTCTTGTCACTCTCCAGCTGTGTAAAAAATCACTCTCCCTCCTGTTTATAAGCTTCCTTTAAGTACTGGAAGACTGCAATGAGATGTCTCTGGGGCTTTCTCTTATCTCAGGTGAACAAGCCTAGTTTCATCAAACTTTCTTCATAAAAGAGCTGCTCCAGCCCTCTGATCATCTTGCAGCTCTCTTCTGGACGCATTCTAAATGTTACCAGTTCTCCTTGCACTTAGGATCCCAGGCCTGGACACATTACTCCAGATGGGGCTTCATGACAGCAGAGTATTCCCCTTGTCCTGCAGTTATCAACCCTTTCAAAGAGTTGATTCCCCTCCTCTTTGTAGGCTCCCTTTAGGTACTGAAAGGCTGCAATGAAGTCACCCCACAGCCTTCTTTTCTCCAGGCTGAACAAGCCCAGCTCCCTCAGCCTGTCTTCATAGGGGAGGTGCTCCAGTCCCCTGATCATCTTCATAGCCCTCCTCTGGACCCTCTCCAACAGCTCCCTGTCTTTCTTGTACTGGGGCTGCACACTTGGATGCAGTATTCCAGATGGGGCCTCACAAGAGCAGGGTAGAGGGGGACCATCACCTCCCTGTCCCTGCTGGCCTCCCCTCTTCTGATGGAGCCCAGGATACCATTTGCTTTCTGAGCTGCAAGAGCACATTGCTGGCTCATGTTAAGCTTTTAATCCATCAAGACCCCCAGGTCCTTCTCTGCAGGGCTGCTCTCAAGGTCCGCTCCTTCCAGTCTGTGTGGATGCCTGGATTCCTCTGGCCCAAGTGCAAAACTCTGCACTTTGCTGTGTTGAACCTCATCACGTTCACCAGGACCCATCTTTCAAGCCTGCTGAGGTCCCTCTGAATGGCATCCCTTCCTTCCACTGTGTCAATCACACCACTCAGCTTGGTGTCATCAGCAAACTTGCAGAGTGTGCACTCGATTCTGTCATCAATGTCATTGATAAAGATGTTAAAGAGCATTGGTCTCAGGACAGACCCTGGGGGACGTCGCTCGTTACCAGCCTCCACCTGGACATAGATGCAATTGGCCTTTCAGGCTGCCAGAGCACATTGCTGGGTCGTGTTAAATTTCTTGCTCACCAGAACCCCCAAATCCTTCTCTATGGGGCTGCTCTCAATGACTTCTTCTCCTAGTCTGTATACATATCTGGGATTGCCCCAACCCAGGCATAGCATCTTGTACTCAGCCTTGTTGAACCTCATTCTGTTCATATGGGCCCACTTTTCAAGCCTGCCTGGGTCCTTCCCTCCTGTTATGTGAACTGCACCACTCAGCTGGATGTCACTAGTAAACTTGCTGAGGGTGCAGTCAATCCCACTGACTATGTCAGTGATGAAGATGTTGAAGAACACAAGTCCCAGAATGGATGCCTAGGGAACACTAGTCATCACCAGCCTCCAAATGAACACAGAAGTCATTGATTACAAACCTCTGGCTGTGGCCATCCAAACAATTATTTATCCATTGAATAGTCTGACATTCAAATCCATATCTCCTCAATTTAGATATAGGGATGTGGTGTGGGACAGTGTCTAAGATCCTCTCCTTCTTTCTGTTTATTCCCATTGCTGCATGCGTTGGTATACAGGCACTTTGGAGAAGAAATGCAAGCAGAGGATGGAGGTTTCCTTAGTGAAATTCAAAAAGATCTGCAATAGCTATACATAGCATTGATGTGGCCTTCTTGTTCTTGTCCTGAGAGACAACTAAGGAACCTTTGTCGCTCTTCTGGCAAGACCCCACCACGTGAGACTCCACCTGTGGTACTGCACCCAATTCTGGGGCCCCCAACACAAGAATAACATGGGACTGTTGGATCAGCTCCAGAGAAGGGCCACAAAGATGATCAGAGGCCTGGAACACCTCCCTTATCAAGAGAGCCTGAAAAAACTGGGGCTCTTCAGCCTGGAGAGAAGGTTCTAAATAGACCTTCCAGTACCTGAAGGAGGATACAGGAAATCTGAGGAGGGAATTTTTATATATGTAATTTAAGGTGTAATCAACTGCCAGTATCAAGGTCTACTATCTCAGTAGTTATGCTTGGGTGGATGTATAAGGCATCTCTGGGGATTTCTCTGAAGGGGCACCAGGTTAAGCTCTCAGGCATGTGCTCACCACCATTCTGGCTAAGATCAAGAATGCTTCCACAAGCTGTTAACCTACCAGCAAGTTACAGCAGTCTGCCTGCACGAACTGCTGCAAAAGTGTTGCTTCTAGCATAGAGAGACAGAGTAAAATGATGGCCATCATTAACACAAGAAGTATTTTGGAGCCTTTATTCCAATTTGACAGTTTTTCCCAGGAAAAGTGTTACTGAAAAAAGGGAAAAAATGGATGCAAAGTCAATGAAGACTTATTTTCCTCTTCCAGATTAGCATGATAGAAAGAGAAAATTCCATACAGAGATTTCAGCAGATTGACTCAGAGTGAAACAACAGCCTGTTGTGACTACAGTAGTAGTAGTAGTAGTAGTTCGGTGTCTATGAGGAGTATCCATATTTTCCTTGAAATATAACAACTCCAACATCTAATTAAGATAGAGTTTTGGCAAGATAACAGTGAAAGGAACTCATCTTCATACATGTAACCTTATATATGGTAAGAAATTTATCCGAAGAATATTCTGGTTGCAGTTACACACTCCAGACAACTGTCAATGCAAAAAGATTACTAGTTATCTTAATCTTTGTTTTATTCTATACTGTTTTTGCCATGGAGTGTCTGGAGTGACCTACATAAGCCTCTGCTGTTTCTCCTCATTAAGGTTTCCTTCATAAGGACAAGCATCCTGAAACTCTTCCTAAAGGTGCACAAGAACCATGCAAATACAGCGTCGAGTTTTCTACAAGCAAGGAGGGGCATGAGTCACTACACTGAAGGTGGAATGATGTATGATATAAAAAGAAAGCTCAGATAAGATGAGAGAAATTCTAACAGCAGATTCAAAGGAAGAATTTGTAAAGAGAAGTGATAGTTCATAGAAGAGGGCAGTTTTATGAATTGATCACCACATTGCAAATAACATTTTCCCATGTAAATGTTTCTATCTTTGTCTTATAAGAACACGTAACTTTCAGAATCTTTTGTGATTGGTCTTAGAGCAGGTTTCATTTCCATTCCACCTTTGAGCATAGTCCACACACAACTCTTCAAGATAATGTGGTTTTGCTCACATAGTAATTAATAAAAAAAAAAAACCTTTTAATTTCATCTTTCCTGGTACTGTTTTCTTTTTTTCTTCATAAACAAATTCCCCTACCTTTCAGTTATCTAAAAAGTTAGGTAAAAAATCAGTTCTGAATCTAAATAGGTTTTCCTAAGGGAGATTCCAGCCACATATAACAACTTTATTTTTATCTTCTCTACGTGCACAGTGAAGACTGAAATCTAAAGAATGACGAAGAAATACAATCCCGTAACATTTGTAATCATAGTTATTGAAAGGTTATTGAAAGGCTTATACAACGTACAAGAACCAGTTTTCATAAGGTAGTTATTTCTGTAACCTCTCCTCACTAAAACTCATTTTTAATATAGGCCAGGCAACTTGCGTTACCCAATGAATTCTGGGACAGGAACTTATATTTACCACTATTACGCTAATAAATATTGCTTGCAATAAATATATGTACTTTCTTCATTGTCTCCCTCAGCTATCTAAATTGTAGCAAATTCAGTATAAATCAAATATAAGATATACATTTTTGGGACATGGAGAACTGACACAAAACCAATATCCATCTGGTGGAGGTGTCAACCTACTGGTTCCTTGGAGATTGTGCCAAATACACATTTATTCTCACAGACAACACTGGGTTATCAGTGCCAGTATTGAAACTAGCCAGCCGGTGAAAGCAAGCTGGAGTCTGGACTGCACCACCCAGTGGCGAGTGAAGAGAATGGCGGTGTCCTGACAGCTATCCACGAACAGAAGACCTACAAGGTTGACATGAACGCTTTAATTCCATGTAGAAGTTACTTCCTTTTGTGCTTTTAGGATTTCAGGATCAAACAACTTCTAATTCAAAGCACCTCAAGCCTATCAACAACCCACATTCTTGCCAACCAAACCTTTGGAATTCCATGTAGCTTTAGCTTTTATCCCTGATCACACTTGGCTCAAACAAATGATACATTTCAATCACTCAAAGAGAATTATTTCTTTTCTCTTCAGACTCATTGGCAATGGCAGAATGAGACAGAACATCTTGCCTCTTATTTGCGCAGATGTTTTCTCTTGTCCTCCATGATTTTAGTCCTCGCTTCTCTCACTAACCAAAATTCCCAATGAGCTTTTTATTTGAGTCCCCAAAATACTGCTTTTCCTCACAGCTTTTCAGTCCTTTGTCAGTACTAAATCATCCCAACCACTGGATTAATTTAAAAGTTGTACTAACAAAGGGCAAGGAAATTCCTTCTTCTGCCCCTTGACTATTACTGCAGTTATCAAAAAAGAAGAAAACTTCAACAACTCCATTTTAAATTTAAGAAAAACCCACAAGCCAATATTTTCAGTCTACAGATAATATAATGGGACCTCTCCTGTAATATACATTTTGCATTCTCATAAGCAAATTCACTTCTGCATATGTATAACAATTAACAACTGTGTTAGCATTTCATTCATTTCAAGTTTTCTCTTCCCGGTCCTCAGCGTAAAGTGGGTGTAGCCACTTTATCTCTTCAGTGAAGAACTGTCATCTGCTAGATATGTCTTCCCTCATGAAACCCCTTAATATTTGCCTGCTTTCACATAATCACTGATTACATTTTTGCTTTTTTTTCCCTATCATTGCTTGTGTTTTCCTGAAGTGGGAGAGGAAGGGAGATGTGAGATAAAGCAGCAGTCAACACTTTTGTAGACAACACATGGCCACTTTCAGATCTCATTTATATACCTGTGTTTTACCTCTACTATTTCAGCTAACTTAGACTTTCTGTCAGATCTCCAGAGCAAGATCACTATTACCAATATTATTAACCTGATGCTTTCTCAAGGTGTAGGCTAAATAAATCACAAGTTTAAAAAAAAGACTAATCTTTGCCCCGGATATTTTCAACCAGCAATTACCATACTGCAGGCATTTAGCTTAGATGCCTGTGAAGGTTGTTATTTTCAATTGTACTGAGGTGAGTTAAGCAGCTTCCTTGGAAATTAAGGTGCACACATTTCAAAGTAAGAGAAAACAAAACATAGATATGGAAGGCCTGAAGGAATCCCCTGATTCACTATAATTGATCCACTGTATTCACAGAATCTCAGAATTGTGTAGGGGTTATAAAGGACCTCTGGAGATCATTTAGTTCAATCCCCCGTTAAAGCAAGGTTCCCTCAGTTGGTTGCACAGGAAAGGATGCAGGTGGTTTTGAATATCTCCAGAGAAGGAGACTCTACTACCTCTGGGCAACCTGTTCCAGTGCTCTGTCACCCTCAAAATAAAGAAGTTCTTCATGTTTAGATGGAACTTCCTGTGTTCCTTTGTGTATACCTTTGCCCCTTGTCCTGTCCCTGGGCACCACTGAAATAAGTCTGGCCCTATCCTCTTGAAAGCCACTCTTCAGGTATTAATAAGTGTTTATAAAACCTACTTTCAGTCTTCTCCAGGCTAAACAGTCCCAGCTTTCCCACACTTTCCTCATAAGAAAATGTAAGAAGATGTTTGGCCTCAAAAACTCACCAAATATCTGTTCTATATCCCAGCAGCAAAATATGCCCAGCACATCACAACAAAATTCTGAGCTCTCAAATGGACAAAAAGCCAAGTTGTGTCACAGGAAGTCAATAGAAAGAGTCAGAGGTGCAGCAAAACCTTTGCAGTCATGGGCAATTCACTGAACAACAACAACAACGACAACAAAACAGATGTTTTTAGGTCATGGTCTACATCCTCTTTTTCCACTGTGAGTAGGGAGAATTCTCCCTCCATCTGATGTAGAAAATAAAGATCTCCCTTGTTTCTAAACCTAATAGGTAATGAACCTGAAGGATAAGGCAAGACACTTCTCTGGAGGAGCGTGATGCCCACTGGAAGCAGTAGCAAAATTCAAAAGTAAAAGCAAAAGTAATATATTTACTTTGTTTTGACTTCATAGCATTATTTACTTCTGATTTGCTGCACGCAAACTGTGAAGGATGCAAACTACATGACTTATTATTTGTCATTTTCAAGAGACACTGTAGAATTTTTGAAAAGTCTAAATACAAGCATTAATACTATGTGCAAAATCTCTGATTTTGTGGTCATGAAAAGAAATATAATTTAAATATATTTTTAGTAAAAATCATTCATATAAGTATGAAGGGACACTCTTCTGACATCATGTTCACCTTCTAGAAATAATAGCTTCTGCAGTGGTTGGGGACCTATGAATTTTAGATAAAAAGAAAGATTTAATCTACCTATTTATTCCCTCTGAGTTTTTTTCTAAACCCACCCATACAGAAAACTTACATATTTGCATAACTTCTCTGGACATATGCTTGAAATAGTACGAAATTGGGCACTATACAGATGGGTCAAAATAAAAGATAGCACTAGTAATAAAATGATATTAATATATATAAATAGTGCCTTTTCCCAAGCTCTGCAATCTGTGAGATCAAGCCAGCAGACCACCACCCATCTCCCCGCTGCACGGTATGCTGAGATCAAACTCTTCACTGCAATGCTTGAAAGGCTCCTGATCCCCAAGGAAAATCATAGAAACTTGCTAAGTTCAGAAACTATTTCATATGTACTGTACTCTGCTTGAAAAGAAAGCAAACCTATTACTCACAGCTGCATTGCAACAGATTCAGAGATGAAGCCATTGAGAGCCACTTTGTATTTTCTTTGGCCTCCACACAAATAGTTGACATCATTTCAGTCTTCACCATTCATCTGCTGTTGCTCTGAGTTTAAGGCAGTATTTCAAAGTTTGGGGAAAATACTGGTTAGTCAGTGGGGGGATTCCTCTATCAACTCCTGTATCTCTTGCTATTGCCTGAAGCAGCAGATCCCATGCAAAAAGGATATTCAGTAGTCAAGTATATCTTTAAAATTTTTACATTGTTGAATTTAGAACTCTAAAAATTCAAATAAATCAATTTTAAAAATAAAGAAATAAACTCTTAAGTAGAAACAGAGTTACACAATAACTCCAAGTATATTTATACTCTTTGTGTTGTCTCATAGAATCACAGAATGGCTGAGGGTGGGAAGGACCTCTGGAGGTCATCTGGCCTAAACCCATTGCTCAAGCAGGACCACCCAGAGCCAGTTGTTCAGGACTATGTCCAGACAGTATTTGAAGATCACCAAGGAGGAGACTTCACATTTTCTCTGGACGATTCATGCCAGTCCTCCCTCCTTCACAAAGGAAGATGTTTCCTGATGTTTTGATGGAACTTTCTGCATTCTAGTTTGTGCCCATCATCCTAACTTAATTTCTAAAATTTGGGCTATCAAGATTCCATGGGTGAAATTCTAGGTGAGCTGAAACACATTTACTGACATTAACTTTCATAATACACCAGAGACAGTGAGAAGTCAAAGAGTAGCAGACACAAGGAGAAAAAAATACCTGAATTTATGGCTGTGAAAGTGTTTTGCACAATTCTCTTGCTACAAACCACTGTGCAAACTCTACAGATAAGCCAGGACTCAGATATAAGGGAGGGGCAAGGAGCAGACAAACTTCACTCAGTCTGCAGCAGAGGCTGTGCTCTACCCTGCCCTAGCACAAACTTAACTAAGCGAGTGCCAGTGCTTTGTTTGGGATTATACAAACCATACTCAAAGAAAGGTGGAAGTCATTCACCAGTCTACAGAAGTACAGATTTCAGTCACAGTGAAATAGCAGCAGCATCAGAAATACAGCTCTTGGCTCCTGCATTGTCATTTCCAATCTTACACACAAAACTCTTCCCAATTTTCCATCTTGACCACACAAATTTTCTGAGGTGTTGCCTTTTACAGAGTCTCTTTTTCATTCAAATGTAGCCTTTTTCTAATAGGTGTATGGTATGTGTTTGCAGTAATTACAGAAGATGTTGTCCTTTTCATTTATGCCTGTGCGATGCAGTTTGACATCATGTCATAAAAGTTTATGCGTTGTGTTCTCTGAGCTCCTTACTAATATCCCTGGCATTCTCCTTGGCTATCCAAAATCAATATCATTGCTCCTCTCTCAGTAAAAAATGGAGCATTGAACAGAGTCCAAATGTGCACACTGACAATTTGCAGCAATTAGATGCTGCGCTAACAAATGGCCATTCTATGGGTGATAAAGTGGGACCAGAAGGATCACTGACATCTTTCATATGGGCACCTACATATAGCTGGGACATTTAATAAGTGGGCTCACTCTTTATCCCTGTCTCTCTCATTGGATAGTCACAGAAACAGTGAAATTAGGACAGAGAGGCATTCAAATTAGGAACCCGAGAATCAATTTTTACTTGCAGATGGTAGATTGTAATCAATGTTAATTAACCAGATTCCTTTTCAGACCAGGCTACATCCAGACAGTAACTGCATATATTTTGACCAAGACAACTGATTTTGCTGGTCTTTAGAAAGGGACAGAGTGATGTCTCTGTGAGCTGCAATAGAATACAAAATTAGGTGGAAAAACTTGAATGACTTCGATTCCTTTAGGAATCAAACTGGCAGTGGGATAGTGCAATACTGGCCTTGCATCTCCTAGTTCAAATTCAACCCAAGTTGTCAAGACCAAAAATTATTTCAGTTTTTAAAATTAGCTATGTAAAATAGATCACAGTCCACAGGTCAAACTCAGGGAAAAAAGTGCTGAATCAGAAATGACAACTGCAGCATTAAAGTCTTCATAGAATTCTCTTGTGAATTTGAGGCTGTTCATAAAACCCAATTTATTTTAAGGATGTAATTAAGAGAGACTTATCAATTTCAGCATATAAAAAAAGTTTCTATTTTCATTTCTACAGAAAGAGGAAAAGGGAACTAAAATGCACTCCATAAGCTTAGAAACCAGAGCCACTGCATCAAAATCATAGGGGTTGGAAGGAACATCTGGAGAGATCCCACCTACAAGTAGGTTGCACAAGAAAGCATTCCAGGCATACTTTGAGTATCTCCAGAGAAGGAGACTCCACAATCTCTGTGACTTGTTCCAAAGCTCTGTCATTAGAAGATGATTTTAAATATATCACAGAATCATAGAAGTATAAAATCTTAGAATGATTTGAGTTGGAAAGGGCTTTAAAGATCACCTAGTTCCAAACCCGTGCCATGTGAAGGGACACTGTGAGCTAGACCAGATTGCCCAAAACCCCATCCAACCCAGCCTTGAACACCTCCACCTCCAGAGGGAGCATTCACAAGGAGGGAGCAACTTTTTTCAGTGTCTATGCAACCCCATAGTGAAGAATTTCTTCCTAATGTGTAATCTAAATCTACCCTCTGTTAGCTTAAAATCATTACCCTTGTTCTATCACTATACTGCGCAGTAGAGTCCCTCCTCATCTTTCCTGTAGGCCTTTAGGTAAAGGAGGGTCACAATGAAGTCTCCCCAAGGTCTTCTCCTTTCTAGGCTGAACAAGCTCAGATCTGCAACAGCTCCATGACCTTGGCTGGGCACCCCAGACCTAGAGTCGGTACTCCAGATGGGGTCCCAAAGGATGGAGGGGGACAGTGACCTACCTCATATTGCTGGTCATGCTTCTTTTGATGCAACCAAGAATAATGCTATTTTTTGGGCTGCAAGTACACATATCCCAACTTTTTATTTCAAAAAAGGATGGGAGAGTGGTAGGAGAAGGGCTGTATCCAAGTATTTCAACCCTGAGTTGGCAACACTGCACTCCTGGAAAGAGAACCAATGACTGAATGAACATATAAGCCCAGTTGTCTTCTCTCTTCCTGAAATGCTTGCTGCCAGATGAGTGGGCACAGTCGAGAAAGCTGACCACACTGCTCCTGTGTGGGCTATGCTTGTCCTCCAGGACAAGGACAAAGGAGTTCATTTTCTAGTGCTGTCAGACTATTGCCTCTTCCTGACACAAGACTCTTTAAAAATTTGCAGTGCAAGAGAAGGAAAAATATACTGCAAAGCAGGATTTATATACTTGTCCTTATGCAAATCTTGCTGCATTGATTTGTGATTTTAGTGAATAAAGCTGTCTTTCCATGGATCTTTGACTGGAATAAAAATTGAGGTTTTCAATGAACTCTGAATGGCACAAGAATGAACTCTAGATAGTACCATAAAATATTGCTATTCCTGTGGCTTAGAGGTGGCTTGATTGCAAACTCACTGTGACAGAGATTTTTTCTATTCTGCATCTATTCTCTGGAAGCCAGCAGGACATGATTTCTAATTAGTTCTTCTAAACGTGGCAGTGATGCATAAGCATTTATGCAAAATTATTATGAATGACTTGGGCAAAGAAAAGGCAAAAATGCTAATAAAATGTGCTGTTCTATATGGATAGTAGTAAAACTCAGATATGCTTGGTGACAGCAACGGTAGGTAAGACACTTAATGATGGTTACCCAGTTCCCTTTATGTGCAGTTGTTACAAAATTAATTCCTACTTTCTGTCCTTCCTCTTGTCACTTACTATGTCATCTTGCAGAAAAGGATTTGTACTATTACGTATTTGTACAGCATCTGTCACAACTGAAGGTGTATAGGGAAGGAGGTGCTCTGCCTCCAGGTGTTTGTTTGGATTGTTTAGGTATTAACTGGAGAAAAAATGCTGACTAATGTATGAGGTTTTATACAACACAGAATTTCTTACTCAAGATTTAGACATTTGTGGGTAATCTTTTTTTCTGTGGCATATAAAGGACTGTAATTTGCTGCAGTTTGAATGCAGACATGGCCTACCACCATCATGAGAAAAGGGTAGTCCTTGCCTAATGTTTCTGTTGCAGGAGGTAGCAGAGAGAACATTGCTACCTAAATTCATGGTGAGGCAAATCAGTGCAGAATTCATAAATACAAGAGAAACAGTGAGTGCAGATAGATTTCGGGGCAAAGTTCTATAAGCCATTCCTGCTTAAATAGAGGGAAGGAAAATACAGATATGTGTTCCAAGCTTATATATGCTGACAATATGCATGCTCCAGGTATTCCTGCATCAGGCAGTATGCAAATCACATAAAAGAACGAAAGTCTCCTTTTTTTCTTTCTTTGTTTTAAAACAGCTGTTTTCTAGTTTTTCCCTAAAACAGAAACTTCTGTCCTAATTGACAACATGGGTCAAAAGTTGGGTAAAAACATGGGTAAAAGACATATAACCAAGAGATGGTTATAGGCACAGACATGTATTTTACCATGGAGGACATAAATCACTGATCTACACTAGAGATCATTTAACTTCTACTCTTCAATACATAAAAAGACTGGTTATGAAGAATATCTTACTGTAAAAGTCTTGCATTCGGTCCTGGACCTTAAACAGATGGTTTCAAACAGGCCTAAGCTGATCACAAGGCCAACAGTGAAACTTTCAATGTTAGAGCAGAGACATTTCACACCTTTTCTATCTGGTTTGCTTCTTATTGAGAATTTTAGTAGGCACTTAAACACTCTAAACAACTGGACAGTGTTCCTGGTAGCTGCTGAGATGAGAATGGCCTCAGTGTCCTCTGCATCACAATTGACTTCCCTTGATGTAAGTTTTTTGTCAGATGCCACCCTGGCTGAAAAGTAACACTTGAAGCACCTTTTAAAGTGGTGGCAAGGCAGAATGCGTTAGTCTAGCCCAAGTGAGAGATTTTCTGCCTGGTGTAAAGGACTGATAACCATGGCTCTTAAGACAGATGGACAGAAGTCTGCTGACAGTAAAATTTGGAAACAGGTCTGGTTTGTTTCAAGGTCAACAGTGAATCTAGGCTTATCTGTTAAGTTTGAATCTTGATTTATTTTCAAATAAATTTAAAACAGCTTCTACTTCTAGGTTCAAGACCAGACATTCAGATCCTCCAGTTAGGATTTGCTTTGAGATTTTGAATGCCTTAGAAAAGTGGTCAGAAAATGCCAGGCTCCTGTCTCCGACAGTGGTGGATTAAAAGTGGTCTCAAATAGGGACAGTTTCATGTGATGTCATCCATCCAACATCATGGACTAGAAACACCATGAACTTCCTTAAAGGCAACAAGGATTTCTGCCATGCAGATCCATGATCCATAAAACATTTTCTCATTGGTTCTTTTCATAAAAGGGGAAAAAAAAAATATTTAAGTATTTCACGTTCAACCAATGTCTAGAGAGAGGAAGTCACTAATGACTTCATTTCTCACACATTTTGAGTTGGTTACCTAGTAATGACAATCTTAAGTTCAATTCATTTCTCCTGGTCATGCAGTACCTTAATTTTTACTAACTTAAGGGTGCTAAAATGTAAATTTCAAGCTAGTGAAGATCATATGGATTCCCATGCATTTCAGGCTTGTGAGTATTCCCAATTTTCAGCTTTTTCTTGGCTCTCTACAAAAGCTCAGCAGTGCAGTGGATGGAAACTTTTCTCAATTCTGCAGTCACCTCACCCAAAAGACTTCACTGATGGAACATTTTGCTGAAATTAGGTCAGGAAACTGTTACCCAGCACACCCCCCAGTCCCCCCCAACATACAAACACATACACATACCCTAACACTCCATTAGTGCTGGCACAGCTGAAACCTATACCCAAATATTAGCCAAGGATTAACAAACTCTACTGAGAAACATGCATTCAGAGCTCTCATGGAATATGTCAAGCATTTAAGAGACACTTGCAAAAAATCCATATTTCTTATTCACCAACGATAGACCATTCAGCACCTCGTAAGATTGAGACCTTTCAGTGGGTAACATGCTATTACTTCATAAGCATCACTGTATAGCACCCCAACAATTCAACCTCTACTGAAGACTACATTGTCCAAGCAACTGATATGTCTCCTTTTCCCTCAAGAGATCTTTCCTTAAGATTTTTGTGTAAAGGGATCATTTTACCCAGCACTGAAATACAGCCTTCCCTGTGGTATAACTTGGCAACTATTAATGGCACAGAGCAATGCTGTATGAGAGGTTTAACATGAAAAGTGAAAACCATGAGAAAACAACTCTCCCTTAACAGCAAGTGGCCTACATGCTTTCAGGCTTGTACTAGAAAGCATTCATTTTAAATGGAGTATAGCTGAACATCATGGTGGGTCAGACACCACAGCTATGATGATTGAATTAATATTAAAACACAAGGAATACCTGAGGATTGCTTATACACATACAATATTTAGCATTTGCTTTTCCAATTTTCTTGGCATAAAATATTTTTAGAGTTTGTCATACACAAGATGCACTTTGCAAAGTAGGCCTGGAAACCAAGAACTGGGGGTTTTTTTGGTTGTTATTTTTTTATGGGTTTTTTGTCTGTTTTTTGTTGTTCTTGTTGTTTTGTTTTGGTTTTTTTTGAGAGAGTACCAACAGGTAGACTACGCATATTTATTTCTTTATTTGGACTGCCCTATTTTCAGCACAGTCCTAATATTCTAGCGCTTTCAACAGAAAAATCCTGTAGGCACAAAAGTCTGTTACAATTGTCATTGGATGAGCTCGTTACCAAGCGACATTCCAGGCATATTTTCAAGGATATAAAAAAATGAATGTGAGTTTTTACCTTGCTGACACAGGGTTTGGTGTAAACTGCAGGTTCTCCGTAATGGCAAAATTATTTAAACGTCAAACATACATCCTGCTTGGGCTCACATGAGTCTTACTCAGATTATTTTCTTCTAGCAAACTCTTTTAAGATTGGCTAGAATACAATAGGATGTCAGAGATAGACTTTCTCCTCCATTTTCATTCTCTTCATTGTTCCTGTTTCCTCTCTCAGTCAGTGGAAGGTCCTGATGGCCATTCTGGGATCTATTCCGTTATCAACCATCTCACTTTCAGGGAAGTCAGAGAATTCAGAAAGACATGATAATAACTGATTAAATGAATTGGACATATTCAAGTACAATTCAAATCTGAAAGGAGACCAGCTATCTTCCATCTCTACAATAATGTTCCTGTGGTGAGGAAGCCTCTAAATTAGATACTTCAAGTCAAGTGCCTGAAACTGGGTAGGGTGAACATGGCCCGTGATGTAGAACATATGTTTGACTTCCAGTCACTAAGAAAATAGCTTACATCTGAGAAAAAAAAAAATTACCAACCACTGTAAAGCAGTTTTCCAACACAAACTCCAGTCACAAGCTTATTAAAGTACATATTTGGTACAGTATTGCTACTGTATTATGTTGTGTGTTAAAAAAAAAGTCAAAGCAGACATGGAAAAATATTCAGATCTAGTTTCATCTCTAGCACATAAATGACAGAAGAACATTCTGCAGTGATAGGGGGAGCACTGAGAGAGACGCAGAAGAAGGAAAGCAATTATCCCCAGCATGCTGTTCCACCAGTTGTCTGGAAGAAAACATAATATGGCCAATAGAATCTCTGTAAGTATGGGATTCAAATTTGTTTGGGAAAGAAATGGAAATTGGGAAATGTTATTTGAATAGGCAAAAGAAAGAAAAAATGGTGAATGAAACCTACTGGTCATGAAAACGAGAGCAAAGAGGCAAGTTACAACTGACACTGACCAAAAAACATCTCTGTGAAAAGAAGCAAAATAGTTCATAGCTAAACAGAGCAAGCCCATAAAGCTCTCTACTGTAGGTATTCTGAAGCTATTTTCTTTCTCTTTGTTTTACCAGATATTAACTGATTCTTCCTTTACTAAGTGTTTCTATTAAATAAGTTCTCTCTAGGCGTTCTCTCATTGAAGGTACAGTAGTATTTGGTCAGTGTTCCCAAGCTGCTCTTGTTTTGGTTTGGCCTTGGTTTTTTGTTTGGAATTTCAAGTTTGTGTTTGTCGATTGTTTTTTTGTTGTGGTTAGGTTTTTTTGGGTTTTTTTTTGGTGGGGTGAAGGGAGAGTGGAATGGTGGAGGGCAGGATATATGCTCTCATTCTCAAATATGGTCTAAATTCTGTGTCCTATAAACCACAAAATAGTTCCTATTATATCTGTGTAAGGTAATAAGAGATTGTGGTGCTAGATGTATCAAGAAAATAAAAGGTAGCTGCTGAGAAATTGCTGTAAAGCAACTACAAATGGAGTTAGAAACAAATTGAGCTAAATACTTATATTGGAAAAACCTGTCTCTGGTCTTGTGTTCCTAGGAGTTTAGAGTTAACTCTCAGTTTGTGATTCAAGTGCAAAACAATGAATTTTCTCTTCTCAAGCCAGCAAAGGGCCCCAAACAACACCTCCAGGGAGACCTGATGTTTCAGATGAGAGATTTAAGCTTGAAGTTTACAGATGATTCTGTGTCTTAATTTATAACTATTTCACCAATAAACAAAGTAAGAAAAAATAAAAAGAATCTGTATCAAATATCAATGTATAATGGACAAAATATAAATATGGTCTGTTGCATATTACACTTTGTTTTGATATCTTAATTTAATTTTTTTCTGGTTCATGGAAAAGGGGTATTTCTTTCAAGAGTTTTCCTACTCAACATCCAAAGGAAAATGAAAAAATGAAAAAATAAAGAATCATAAGGCCATGGAATCACAAAATGACTTGAGTTGGAAGAGACCTCAAAGATCATCTGATTCCAACTCCCTTGCCACGATCAGGAACATCACCTAGATCAGATTGGTCAAAGATCCATTCAGATTGGCTTCTAACACTTACGGAATAGGGCATGCTATTATAATAGAGCTACCCTGGACAACTTGTTCCAGTACCTCACCACCCCGTGAAAAAAATTATGAGAATACGTTGCCAGTCTTGGCTGGACTGTCCTACCACATCCACTGGTAGCCTTATGACTTCCATCTATTTGGGATGATGAAAGATGGACTATGTGAGCAACAATTTCCTAGCAACTATACCATCTTAGCATCTGTGAAACTGGGTAATCTCTGCTGGTGCAGATTTTTGTGTGTGCAGCTCAAGACTCCTCACTGGTGAAAATGTATAGCTAATTGTGGTGACGATGTTAACAAATAATGTTTTGTAGCTGAGAATTTATCAAATAGTGTTACTGTGTTCTTTGCAGCTGTTGTATTTTCCATGGAAATGAATAGGAGGCCTTATTTTCAGCATGACTGACTTAGTTTACAGTCATTATTCCTTGTCCTACTACTACCCTCCCTGATAAAAGAGTCAATTTCCAGCTTTCTCGTAGGTCCTCTTTCAACTGGAAGGCCACCATAAAATCTCCCTGGAGCCTTCTCTTCTCCAGATTGAGTGGCACAACCCCTCGGAAATAAAAAGCAAAAAAGCAAAAAAGAATAAAAAAGAGGAGAGAGAAAGAAGATAGAATAAAGTAAGGAAGGGAGGAAGGAAGGAGGGGAAAGAGAGAGAAAGAAAGGGAAAAAAATAAAAACATCTTAACAAAACCAAGGAAAATATGAGGCTCTAGCAAAATAAAGAAAGGAAAAAAAAATACTCAAAACCTTACGAGAAAAGCAAATTTGGCTATCTGCCCCCATTCAAATAACAATTTAGCTGATGAAAATGCCACATTTTGTTGTAATCAAAAACAGCTATGTACTTGTGAAATTAAAGTGTTATTGTAATCGAGAAAGCTGAGCTTTGTGTAACATAGCTGTTGCTGGACAGGAGTCAATATCAGGAGTAAAAGCTGAAAGAGGCATTGCAAAGTTTGACACAAAAACCTTCTTTATTTACACTTTTATAGATTATTTAGAAAAAAAGAATCTGAAGTGTCTATTAATAGAAAAGAGGTTGTCAAATTTTCCTGAAAACAGAACAAAAATTCAAAACCATGTAAACTCTGCACCTCATTAGCAGAAATGAACAATTAAATATTCTTAATGTCTGGGGAGGTCTGGGTCAGACCTTTCAGCTTTTAGAAATATAGACTGCAAATACCACAAGGAAACTCCAATTGGAAACACCTTTAGGCAGTATAACTCGAGGAAATAACTTGATGTCAATAGGGGGCACACCAGCACAAAGCTGTTTCTACCAAGGTGCTTTACCTGTGTGAGCTGAAGGCTTGTCTGGAAACCACTGCTTCTAAATACAGAACAGAGGTACAAGTGCTGCTGTCCACAGTCAGTACTCATGGGTTCTTTTCAGGTTGGTGCATCCATTAATTTTTATTTTCTTTTTCAAGTTCTAAAGAAAGGAAAAACTGGAATTATTGCATGTGATCATGTTTTCTTTTGTTTGTTTGTTTGTTTTTAACATGAGGTTAAATTCTGGATAAATAATTTGCTGTTTTTAAAAGATGTTTGATAATTTTAGATGTGAGACATGCAGCAGAAAACAGGGGAAGGAAAAAGTTCCAGGTTTTGCAATCCCCAACAACGCCATTTTCTTCTGTTTCTTTCTTGTTTACAGAAACTTGTTGCATCCATGGGGTTTCTCCAGACATGCGTTTTGGGAAGCATTTGTCATGGGTTTGCCATTGAGTGACCTCACTCCCAGAAATCTGTTTGTAATGAGTAATAACAACAATGAAGATGTCATCAAGCTGTAAAATCCTCTGGAGAACTGGAGCCTGTTCTCAGCTCACATTATATGTAAACATTAGAAATATATGTAGCGTTGCAATATCCTATGGTCCTGCCTGCAAAAATTGAGGAGGATAGGGCTTTTTTTTCCTACAAAACCACATAAATTATGAGGAAAGAGCTTTACTTAAAATTCTGTTATCTCCATTATCTTGCTGAATAGAAATACTGGGCTAGTATCTAACCCTACAGATTTGCAGTGTGCCTTGCCCGTTCCAACACCACGAAAGATCTCTTCAGAAACGTCTGTGATGGCTGCAAGTCAAAGCTGCTGATGAAAGCCAAGTCTTCTGTCCGTCATGCATTAAGCATCAGTCTTGCTTCCTTTTATCTACCTTTCTGTAGAGTTTACAATTCCTGCAAGGGAATAGTTTGTGAATTTTCATTCTCCCTCAGCCTTAATTTCACAGCATATCTTTTTTTTGCATGTAAAACTGGCTATAGAAACAAATAGAAACAAAATTTCCTTAACACCCATAGCATCTAACTTTGGAAGCAACTCTTTGGCTGGAACCATGTTATCTCCATGATGTACTCAGATCAGCTATTGTCTGAAGGATATTAGCTGTGGTACGACAAGGTTAAGGAAAATTTCTGGACACTCTTTCCCATGTAGAAAGTGGCAAAAAGTTTGCAAATAATAAGAAAAAAAAAAAAATCACCTTGCCACTTGCAAGGTAAGTGCTTGGTTCATGTCATAGAATCATAGAATGGCTTGGGTTGAAAGGGACTTCAAAGATCATCTAATTCCAATCAGACTGATGCAGGCAGGGTTGCCAGCCACTAAATCAGGCACTAGATTAGGGTGCCCAGGGCCCCATCCAATCTGGACTTGAGCACCTCCAGGGACAGGGCATCCACAGATTCTCTGGGCAACATTAGTGCCTAATGCTCTAAGTGAAGTGCTCTAAGTGAAAAATTTTCTCCTGATATCTCATCTAAATCTCCCCTCCTTTAGTTTGAAAACATTCCCCTTTGTCCCATCACTATCTACCTGTGTAAAAAGTTATTTTCCCTACTACAAGAGGAACACAGAGGTGGACACAACAGGCTTTCTTTAAAAATATATGTATTTTTAAAATTATGAAAGGACAGACCAGAGCCCACATTTGTCGCCTGAAATTGCCCCTTCTCTTTGTTTACTTGTTTCTGCAACACAGTTTGGTACAAAAAGATTATAGTTGATTTCTCAGATGCCATTAAGGCTTAAGTCTTTGCATAACTTTATAGTTCCTATACAGGAACATACACTATAACTACTATAACTATGTAGTTCCTATATCTCAGTGAGTAGCCTGCTCCAAGTTGCAGCTAACTGACACTTAATGTGAATGGCCTCTGAGGCATCCCAGTTGGATCCTTCAAATATGAGAAATCCCTTTGTAACTTTTGAAAAAATTGCACCTAATTATATCTGATCCCATTAAAGAGGGCTAGCATGTAGGTACAAGTTCTCTCTTGCCTTGGATTGCTGTTACTTTATTTTCTAAAGACTCTTCCAGGGGGATAGAAATGATGTGATGTTTTATTGGGTCAGAATAAGGTGTGCGTTTATGAAATGAATGGGTTGCAGCTTTCAAAATGGCCCTAGGAAGGATTTTCATCTGTGGAAGACAGGTGTAGCCTTGACTTAAGAAAGGCAATGAACACTTCTGCTTGTCAAGACCTTCTGAAAGGAGAGGATGACCTCTTCAAAACTGGACAGAAGATCTTTTCTAAGTCTGATGTCAGCTGCTGACAAAAAGCTGAGAAGATAGCAGTCAGTTCTGCAGGCGACTAATCCCCTCTCTACTGATGAAACAAAGGCTCTGTGAATGGTGCCATCAAAGTGGAGAGGGATAGGAAAGTCAGCAGTGAAGACATCTGGACATCTGGAACAAAATGACTATGCTGATTGCTTACCAGCATGTCATGATAGCACCCCAAGTAGGCCTGCCACACTTGAGGGTCTCCATTTCTGGGTCCAAGACCAACAGGATGCAACACTTCACCTTGGGCAAAGTTCACCTCCCTCCTTGTATGGGAGCTCTTCTTTATTATTTCTTCCTCAACTCACTAATGTTTGTTTTTTTGGATGAGCTGATACAGCAAAAGCTCATATGAAAGAAAAGTCAGACGTCCAGCTCCTGCAGCCTCTTGTACTCTTCTATAAATTACTGATCTAAAACTAGCAGGAAATTCTTCAAAGCCAATGTACAGCTACTGACCTCCTCTGCTAGCTTTCCCAAGATGTCAGAAAGGCTGAACTGCAAGACCAAGTCAGGTGTGTGCTGGTATTTTTTAAGAAATTCCTCCATCACACCTGAATATTCATTGACTTCTTCTTGTGTTCAATTCTAAATTATAACAAACACCTTCAAGTCAAGTGTGAGGAAATTTAGAACAGCAGATGAATCCACTGACTCTACTGTTCGGTTTTTTTCATATATGGAAATAGATTTTCATTTAAACATTCTCAAAGAAACACTTTTATGAGTGCACAGCACAGTAGGCTTTGAGGAAAATGCAGAAATACTGTCCTTCCATGAATGCGTCAAAAAACAATGATTACTTCACACAACCTAATCAACGAGTCTTCACAGAAATACTTCAGTGATTTCCAGGAATAAGTCATCTCTGATGAAGAATGTGAGAGAGGAGGGAACGGTGAAAGAACGCACATTAAAGAGAGGAGAGGGTTTTCTTGACATGTAAGACCAGGATTCAGTAAATCAACTGCAGTAGCCCTTAGATTGTTTCAGTGCAGGTACTTAAGGTGTAAATGTTGATCACAGTGGTGAAAAATCCGCTGTCCTATACAAACCTCATGGAGTGCTTCTGCTTAAGAGGAAGGTGCAACAGCCATTTAGCAGGCTAACCCAGGGTAACCTGACCTCCAGTGATGCTTGCTCCTGCCCTCCATCCCACCTCCTTAATTAGCAAGTGATTTTTTGCTCTAGAGCATTAGGGTTTATAACATGCATTTGTTTTTGCTTGCCTAATAAAGATGGATCTTCTAATTATCCATGTGCTGTCTGATGCTTTAATAGAGCTCATTATGCTCTTAATCTTGTGTTTTACAGAGTGGAAATAAGAATTCTGCCGCCCCACACAGCCCCTCTAAAGGTTATACTAACAATACAAACTGCCGTTTTTTCTCCAGCAGGTCTTGAATACATCCCTCAGTGCTGCTGCTTGCCAGGCCCCACGGGCTCCCCCATCTTCCATGTGGACATGGAGTCATGCATGTCTCATCTGTCAATCTGTGTCACGGAGTCATGGAGTCAATCTGTGTCAGACCCTGGCACCCCAATCAGCCTGTGTGCTTTCTTGGTCCGAGGGCCGTGGCTGGCTCCCCAGCCAGAAGGTCTCTCTGAGATGCCCAAATACCCAGCATGATCTGGGGAGATGAGGAGAATCTTTTCAAAATTCCTACCCGGGAAGAGGAAAGAAAACCAACCTGAACAAATAACAGCAATTGTTAAACAGAAGGCTGTCAATATAGCACTAATAAACTTCCAACAAGTAAAAAGATATTTTCTTTCTAAGCTGTCTTGCTTCACAGCTGCTCTGAAATATCCCTTTTCTTTAGAAGAAGAAGCTAACAATTTTCCTTCCCCAGTCCTAATTTTAAGATTTTACTTTTGTTCTTGCACTGTAGACTACTTTGAGGCCCTGCCTTGGCCTTCTGCTGCTCTTCAAAAAGCAGATATTTTTATGCAAGCTGGCAGGAGTTATCCACACATTTTGCAGACAACATGCTGATCACACAGAACTGTTTTAATTCCTTGCTTCCAGCTGCATGGTTGTGTTAAACAAGAAAAGGTACACTTCTGAATACTCATTGCCTATGTAAAAAAATGGCTGTAGCTGCTGCAAGGAGCTGCTGCAGATCGAGAATGGAAAGTAAACACACTATTTAAACTGTAGTATACAATATATTAAAAAAAAAAAAAAGTCATTGGAAGTACTGAATACAATAAAAGTGAAAGTAGAGAAGGAAATTCAAGGGAATGCTTTTCTGTTTTCATTTAATGTTTGTTAGTTTGCAAATGGCTTTTTAAGTTTTTCCCACCTTTATATGCTGTGAAGATATTTGGAATGTTAAAAGTAATTCAGAACCAGCATATCTATTTAGGAAGACATGAAACATTTTGAGATCATATATGCCTGACTGTGATCTCACCAGAAAAGTTTCTTCAGCTCATCAAATTCTTGGTAGTGGTCACACATGCTGCTAATAGGACAAAACCTCCTTTTGAAACAGAGGGTGCAGAATCAGGACCTCAAAGCAGACGTATGTTACTGATCTGAATGAGTAAAACAGCAAGGTGGGAGGAATCGATTTTAACTTCTTTGGCACAATCTCAGAGTTAATCGAGTGTTGCCAAAACAACAAAATCAACTAAAGTCCAAAAATTTTTTTATCGGATCTGGCATCTACAACATTTTGTTGACCCATAACCTCGCCGATACCTTTTTTCATCAAGTCATGAAAACCTTAGAAATGTCTACTGGTCTACCATCATGTTCCAATCTTACAAAGAATAAGGACTGTTTGCAACTCTGTTTCTGAATCTAGTCACACCATCATCAGATATAAGATTATAATTTTCATCCTTTATCTATTCATCTATTTTGTTAATTAAGGCACCATTTTTATTTTTGGTTTGGTTTTGTTTTGCACTACTTCACATTGCACTGCTCTAAAACAAATTTTAATTTTAGTCCATACTATATATTTTACTGCCATATCCTGGGAGTGATCAATGACCTTTCTTAATAATGTGTCACTTTTCTGAATGCTATATGTAATTAAAAAATGAACACTTGCTATATTTATATTTGATAGTAAAAAATTCCTTCTCAAATAATGCTGCTATCAATACAATCATATAGACAGACATTGCTATTAATAGCAAAGCATGAACAAAACCACAAATGTAGTGATTTAGAGGAATTAGCCTCAGTAGTGTAATCATAACACAACACACATTTTGTATTCTAGCTGATGTGCTCCTATTTGCAATACTTTCTACTGCTTTGGGAACAACCCATTCCATTGCCGTGTCTCCACTGATTTCAGCTGAATGTTGTCTGTCTGAAAATGACAAGGATGTTAAGAACAAAGAGCCACTAGTAAATCAGCGTATGTGTTGTTAGAGAATTTGGAAAGTGGTGGTAAATGATATAGAAACATCCTCTATGTATGTAGAAATACAGTTTCTTACCAAGACTGAAGCAGCCCCAAGATCCTTTCATTTTTTTTGACGCAGACTGTTTTAGCATTTGAGAGGATATTCTGGCTCATATTAGCCCATGGAATTGATCATTGTCAGCCTTTCCTAAAGTTATTTCCATGCCCCATTTTCCCTAAAACTAGATACAGAACTAGATTACTGAAGTCCATGAGAAATGATTTTCCTCTATTTCTAGCAGGTCTTCAGATCAATTTGGAGCTGATCGTGTAATCCATACTGCCCAGCTTCCTCTTGCTTAATAAGATTCCCACACTGTACTCATATCACTGTGAGTACAGTTGACTAGTTTACCTGTGACTTTCCTGGGTAAAGTGTTTGTGGCCAGACACCTTCTCCTGTGAACTATGGACTGGGAAACTTGTTCTGTCTCTCTTTCAACAAAGCCTCGCTGTCTTCCACAGTAGAGGATAAGGGACTGCTTGTTTGGAAAGGTTTGGTAGTTACTTTTTTATACATATTTTGTAGATGTATTAATGTCTTAAAATATTTGGCATATTCAGCAAACACTGGATATATTACAGCACAGTAAAAAGTGAAAGGAAAGGAAGAAACATTATCCTTGCCTTTGTTTTCTTTTTATGATTATTTTGAGGGTCATTCCAATAATAATGCCTTCTGTTCCATCATGTTGGCCCACAACATCAGAAGCAGATGTTGGCAGTAAAGGTTGGACTTTCCCAACATTATTCCATTCCATGTTGTTGCCTTGTGACAGGTGGCAGCAGAGGGGCAGTCTGTCAAAATGGAGTCTGACATGGAAGTATATATGAAGCAATGGCGTGGTACTGAATTTCTCCATGCAGAAAGAATTGCACCGACATTTATCAGTGCTTGCTGAAAGAGAATGGAGACCCAACAGTGGAATTGAGCACAGCAAGGTCTGGGTGGTGTGTTTCTGCAATAGAAACAGCAACATGAAGGACAAGACACGTCCCAGACTGCCACACACAAGTGTTATAACACAAAATAAAAGGTGTCCCTATCAGCTCATCTGCATGAATCAGCTAATGGTGGTGAGTATGTTGAAAAACAGTGTTTTGTAGCTGAGAATTTGTTCTACCAAATAATGTTATTGTGCCTTTTGTAGTCGTTGTAGTTTCCATGGAAATGAATAGGAGGCATTACTTTCAGAGAGAGCCTCATATAATGTTTAATGAAAAGAAACTGGATTATATTTTTGTTAGTTTAAGTTTTTTCTTCCACTGTTTATTAGCAATGCATAAATGGTTAAATGGCAGGATCACCTTTCCAGGTCAGGAATTCACATAGTCCCTCTATGCATATAAATATTACTTCAGCCTTCAAACTCCAGCACATACTAATTCATGCTACAAATAGTGTTTGTTTCCTTTCTGCAGGCATTCTATTTTTGACTGTGATGCCCAAGTTTACATTTTAGAAACAGCAAGCTTCATCCTCTACTTAGTGTAGGAAACGCCCCGTGAAGGCAAAAAGTAAGCTGAATTAAGAAAATAATCAGAGCTTTGTAATCAGTGGCCTCCGTTTTCTACTGTTCTAAGCTTGAAAGCAAGCTGAAAGCTGTGTTGTCAGCAGTAAGAAGTGGCCAGTGCAATGGGTCTCTGCCACAGAAGTGTGAATGACTGCACAATACTGCATTCATCCAAAGATCCCTGGTATCTTATGGGTCATCTAGAGACATGCAGGTTGATATGCCTAGGAGCGATCAGCCTTCCACTGTGACATGTAGCCTGCATGCTGAGATGCTTTGTACCACTGGAACACTCAGTTTGAACAGAGGCTCGAGGTATCTTCTGAAGATTACCAGTTCCTATGACTCCTCATGTCTACAGCCTCTTTTTTTTCTACTCTGGCATGTCATATAACACTCCACTTACTTATCTGGTAAATTGAGATGGTGCACCTCATTCTAGATGTAAATAAATACAATTTAACCAAGAAGCCATGTGAAATTCTAAAACTGCTTTCTTCTTTTCTGGCAGCAAAACTTCCTTATTTGCAGGTTCATGTTTCTGAACCATGTTTTTTCAGTGCAATATATGGGTACATCAATCTAGCCAGGTGACAGGCAGTGCAAAGGACTGGTATTGACTTAGTGACTGACTTAGAGTACTCCTAGAGACAGGAACAGCATTCAGAACTTTCTATGTGTAAAGAATTTCCTATATTTTGTTGTTGTTGTTCTAGACTTGAGGTTATTTTTTGCAAATAGGCATCAACTTATAAATAAAAGATATTTTCATCTCTCCTTCAATTTTTTGCAGGTCAGAGTGACCCACTGTCCCTAAAATCAAGGTATCCTTTGCAGTTGAATTCCCACTGACATGGGGAGGAGGAAGTGATTTTTCTTCCAGATGAAACTAGAGGAGAACAAACATCTGTGAAGAAGAGAGGATGGTGGCATGGCAGCACAGTGAACCATCTGAGAGCAAAGTGTTCAACATGCTCACTAGTAAGTGTCAGCTTGATTTGAATCACTTGCTTAAGTGCAGCCTAGCTGAAGCCAAAAGAACATACCTTTCTTCGATGAAATGGAATCCCAATGCATAAATAAAAGATTTCACCTAGGAAGAGTGATTTATTATCTCCATCCCAAGAAACATGCCTATGATTTACCACAGCTCCTTGCTCTCAAGCAAAAGCAAAGAACAGTCCCTCCCCCAGCAAAATAACCTCAAATCAGTGACCACCATCACTACTTCCATTAGCTGGCAGAGAAGTCTGAGACACTTCTATACCAGTAATTTAGCTGAAGTCAACAAAGTCATATGGATGAGAGAACAGACTAAGCGAGAGACAAACGGGGTTTCTGGTTCCAAACATCATGTGGAATTCACTGATATTCATTAGAAAGAAGAAAAAAACTGTATCATAGTGGGCTTCTGTCCAATCTAAAAAACTGATCCCATATCCCACTGAAGGAGCCAGCTAATTTATTCCTCACCATATGGATGTTGTAAAGCTGTGGAGATCAAAACCTTCCCTGACAGAACCTTGGATCCACCAAAGAAAACATTTCTGTTCCCTCTGAGCAGCCATGTCGGGATTTATGAAGAGCCTGATCCATGTTGGGACAATGCTTTGGACGGCTTAGTCAATTCTAAAGAACATTCACGCAGCAGACACAATCAATAAAGCTTATAATTTATTTACTTCATTCCTGAGTGCATGAGTTTTGATTTAAGGAGCTGACATGGGATGTCAAAGAGAGGACGGACTTTCAGATGTGAATGGCAAGATTTAAATACTGTCTAGCTCTTAGGTAGATTCTCCAGAACCTCTTGCTCCAGAACAAGACACTATTCATAAAGACTCTCAGCAGATCACTACACTACATCTGTTGCTAGCTGTTGCCATAAATTACATACATCAAATTCAAAACCACTGGACTGTGATGACTCGCTCTCTCTGACTCTGCTCACTCATGAAGCCTGAACTTCAGCAACTTGTGGGAGATACAAGCAGGATAAAACATACAGTCTCTAATTGTATCTTCCTTCTTAATGGCGCTTGAAGTTGGGAAAAGAAAGAATGGTAAGGAATCTAGGGAGAACAAAAGTCAGGAAAAACTGAGTGCACAAGTCTCTGTTTTTGCCTGAGCACCCTCTCTTTGTTCCATCCAGAAAATTTTGGGGAAGATGCAAAGAAAATGGCTGTCAAGGACAAGATAATTCTCTTGTGGAGACAAGTTCACTTACTTCCCCACTAACCTTTTCTTTCTTTCCATTATGAAGTAAATTATTTGTGGTTCCTGCAGAGTTGCTTGAAATGCAGAGTACTTGTTGAGACAATAGAATAATTTCAGATGAAACAGATTCTTAGTGGGGAAACTTTTTTCAGTTTACTCAAGCTTTAAGCTGAAAATAAGAAGCTACTTCTGATCTGCTTATGCCTTTTTTCTGTCCAGTTCTCAGCAAAGTGTCAGCCAGATTTAGCACAAAATGTTCACCAGCAGGGACAACTATAAAAGCATGACCCTTGAAAATTGTCACATGGCAGTGAGTTGTTGAAGACATTGCCTGAAAAGATCACTGAGTGACCTATCCCTTCTTCTCTTCTTCCAGTGCTTTATGGTCTCTAACAAAGGTGAAAATATGATGTGAGTGTCACATGCCTATACATTTTTATTTACAAGATGTAAACTATTGCCTAAATCTCTAGTCCCATTTACATCATGAAACATAAATAAACATCAATCCAGGGAGATAAAGAAATGTGAGCTTTTGCAAGTGCTGTAATTGTACCAGTTCTGTCTTAATTTAATTTCTGGGGATTTCTTTCTAATGGGAGATCACAGAGCCATAATGTAACAGGAATGGAAACCTCCCTGGAGGTGGAAACCAGCAATAGAGTAGGAGGTACTGGCACAGAGTGTTTCCTTCAGCCTAGTGGCTACATCCTCTTAGACCAGAGCACACAGCTGACACTTAGCAGGAGAGAGCCTGCACATGGGCAACTACAGTGGGAAGACAAGGAGTGAAGAGTAAATCAGTCTTTGTTGCCCCCATATTTTTTTTTTTATCAGAGCAAAAGCACAGCAAGGATGTGAACCTTAGCCTTCTCTGGGTTGTTTTCTAAGTTTCCTCAGAAACAATCTCAGCAGGTTTTGCAGTGTTCAGAGTGTACCCATCCCCTGCACTCAGGACTCCTGTCACTCCTTCTGCTGCACAGTGAAGTCCACTACTGGTAGACACAAAGGCACTAGAGAATCTGCAGTTTATTATGAGACTTCACTGGCCCTCCGAATATAAGCTTTGAAGTCGCTTCAGTAGTACTGCAGAGAAATTATCCCTCCCCAGCTTAAACAAGGTGGAATTTTCATCTTAATATTCTCAGAAAGTACAGTGCCCACTCCAAGAGCAGGGCAAGCACAGTAAAGTACAAAATAGGTATATCAAAAACGTAAGCAACTTTCTCTTTCAGGAATAAATATTAGCAGTAGCTAAAAGAAACTACAGAAAAACAGAGAGACCACCTATTTCCAGTATTCAGAAATACAAATGGCAGAACTAAGATACATAAAACTTGTATCTGCCTCCTCATGTTCACGAAATTAAAGGTAACAGTTGCATATTTCTGCATTTCACAACTCAAGCACACTTAATAAAACTCCCAACTCTCAGTCTTCTTTATATACAACATGCTACTTGTTTTTGCCTGAGTGTGAAAAAGAATGTTTTATTTGTCATTCAGAGAATGCTCTGGAAAAGAAACTTTGCTTTTCTACTTTTTCTCCTCTGTAACTATGAAAAATATGACTCTTTAGGCTAACATACCAGTTTACCACATGATAACCAACAGTCATTTCCACCTGTTCTTGCATTCGACAACTGGTATTTCTGAAGGAAGTAGAAAATTTTAATGAATTTCCAGTTTCTGGTACCAATATATAAGGAAAATGATTTGATCAGTCCGTATCCTTGCTCTTGTTCTGTCTGTACGTATTACTGTTGGTTTTAACAACAAATCTTGTACTTCGTAAGTGCTCTAAGTAGAAAGAACATCGTTCTGTGCTTGAGTGAGATTTATTTCACTCTTGGCTAGAAGTCACTTGTTTATTTGGAGAGGTTTAAATTTCTGCTTACAGCATAGTGAGAGGGGAAAAGGCTCTCCTTTGTGCTCAGACTCCGAGTTTTTAAACCTTTAGTTTTTTTATATTGAAAAGAAGTTCTGGAAGTTGATGTAGTCTGATGTACTAATATAATGCACGGCTACTTGCTTTTACTCATCATGTTGCCTGTCAACTGTATTATTGCTGGATTACTTCCCAAAAATCATAATAAGAAAAAACTTGTTCAGACGATGTTTATCCAAATACCTAAACCATTTTTTGAGGAACAAGTCCGTATTGAGCAGAGAGATCATTTGCTGCAATAATGTCTGGAAGAAAAGAAAATGAAAATTGTCAGTCAAAGTAAACAGATTCTATATTGCAACACCCAGGAGGCCGTGCTACAGTATATAATCTATTCAGTTGCTCACACCTAGTCCTATTTTCAAAGTCATAAACTGGGGTGGATTTGTCAGAGTTTCAACAATATAATTGTTCAGCTGTAAATTTTCTTGCTGGCAAGTTCCAGAGTTTTCAGATAATCCCAGGCAGGGATTTAGGCTTGCAGTCACACACACAATAAATAGTTCACATGTAGCGTGTGGAGCTTGCAAACCATGCTACCACAGAAGTTTGCAGGGGATTGTGAGCTCCCTCAAGCACACAATGTAATTTGAATATATGATACATTGGTACTTTCACTGCAGTGAACAAAGAGAGTGACATTGTTGTGGATTGTGCATGATTAATGGTAGATGTGCAGTGTAAGTTTAGAAGTGAGTAAATCACTCAATTTTTTTTTGCATCTTGAGCAATAAGATGCATTCCCACTTGAAGCCATGTGGAGAATGCTTGGCTCAGGCCTCATTTCAAAACAGTCAAGGGAAACACCAGTGTCTCTGTTAGCAGAAGGCATGGCCCGTAGCTTCATACTTTGGCTATTTTTTCCTGACTGCACAACTTATGTCCTGGCAGCAAGATCTCCTGAGGAGTTTTGTTTCATTTGAATGCTTATTTAGCTTCCATCTGAGCTATACGGCAAGGCTTGAAGTGTTTATAGAAAAAGCTACAAAGATAGCAGTCATACTGAAACCACTTCGCAGGTAAACATGATGAGAGCTGATGTACATAAACTAATGAAAAGGAAAGGAGAGAGAAGAGTGGATTCTCAGTGGATTAGTAAGCCAAAGACTATTTCCCTGGCTGAGCTGGAGTTCTCTCTCTCAAAGCACCATACGCAGAGACATTTACTCCCATCTCTCACATACTCTTCCCCTTCTGTTGTGTGAAGGGTAGCACAAATCCTGTCAACAGGACTCCTCTTCAGAAACTCACTGCAAATAACCTTCACCCCTCAGCTCCTTAAAGAAAAAAAAAAAAAAAAATAGAAAAAAAAAGGAGTATTGCAAGTATTCCAAAAGCTGTTCCCTTCCAAGTCCCAAAAATTGTGTGAGAGCAGGAGAGTATTCACAGTATTCAATCCACTGGAAGGGGCCTCGCTTATAGTGCAAATTCTGCAGATGCTGTGGTGGGATTGACCTTTGCATCTCAGAGGGTTACCTGCTGCACCAGCTGGCCCCATTGTGCTGTAACATCTTACCCAGTCCTGGTAACTCTTTCATAACTCTTTCTCACCACTTCAGCTCCCTGGAGTTTAAAGAGACACAGCTGGCAGGAGCTCCTAGGATGTCTTGGTGAGCCCTTCTTTCTGAAATTCTTAACAGCGCAGTCCATCTCTGCTTTACTGAAAAAAGAAAAAAAAAAAAAGAAAAAAAAAAAGAATTTAAAAAAAAATCCCAGTTATTTGAATAGAAATCTGTACGGGATAGTATTCTCAAAAATATAGGATGAGGCACTTAGCAGAATTTAGAAGAAAAACAAAAGAGACTAGGTAGCTCAGAGGGACAAAACAGACCCAAAGAAGGACAAAATAGCAAGCATTTTTCTCAGTAATCCAGAATTTCCAGAGTTTTGTGGTACAGTTCTTGCTAGTGACCTCAGTGGTGCATGGAGACACAGAAACACCAGCTACAGACATCCAGATCCTATGGTGATCTTACATTTTGCAGCTTCTCCCTTGTTTAGGAGCAGCAAAGCAGTTTTCAAACTCCTCACAGATCACTGCAGTTCAAACTTCAAGATTTGGTGGGGAGAGGTCCCTTCCAACCCCTATAATTCTGTGATTCTGTGATTCTGTGAAAACATGGAATGTATTTAGGTCTTTTTCTGAAAAGTTATAAGCTTCTTCAAAGATAATTGGGAGTACAATTTTAGAGCATAAGAATGGGTGTCAGAGAAAGAAAAAGCTATAAGTATTTGCTGCCTCCTTTTTCTCTTCTGTTGAAAACACACAGAAAGAATTGCCTTGTCTTCCTTGAATACCCTGAAGATCAAGAGACTTATAGTCAAAGGTATCTTAAATTCCTCTGTAACACAGTTTCTCTGGCTGGTATCTGTAACTGTGTGCTCGCCTCAAGCTTTATCCAATAATTAATCAAATTGCCTTGGTCACACATACTTGGACTGTAAAATTCCTCTGCAAGAGACACTCACCCCATACATGTCCAGACTCCATGCACTAATTTATTCATCAATTTGGCCTGACTAGCAGCAGAGCTATTGTTTTTCACCTGGGGTTTGATCCAGCACTCATTGATGTCAAAGGCAGTGCTCCTATTGACTTCCGTGGGACGCAGGATCAAGGTTTTCGCCCACCAGCAACAGACAGCAAGTCATGCTGGTAGCGAGGGCAAGAGTCCCAAATGCAATGTGGAGTGCAACAAATTTACCACTGAGTGCTAGGTTACTGGAGATGCTCCTTGTTATCAAACTGTTCATCCTCAGTGTATAGGTACTTATGCTGAGCAGCACTGCCACAGTAGCTAAGCTCCCAAACACCTACTTCAGCCTCTGCCAAATTCAGAGGCCATTTCCTACTTTTCCTTCTTTCTATCTTCCTTCTTTTCTCTTTTTCTCTCCATTTATTTCTTTTTGTTTTATAGAATCATAGAATCATAGAGTGGATTGGGGTGGAAGGGACCTCAAGCATCATCAGATTCCACCCCCTGCCATAAGCAGGGTTGCCATCCACTACATCAAGTACTATATCAGGTTGTTCAGGGCCCCATCCAACCTGGCTTTGAACACCTCCAGACACGAGGCATCCACATCTCTGGGCAACAAGTTCCAGCACTTCACTACTCTCTCACTGAAAAATTTCCTCTGACATCAAATCTAAATATCTCCTCCTTTAGTTTAAAACCATTCCACCTTGTCTTATCTCTATCTACCCATTGTAAAAAGTTGATTTCTCTCCTGTTTACAGTCTGCTTATAAATATTGGAGGACTGCAATGAGGTCTCTCCACAATCATCTCTTTTCCAGGTTGAATGAGCCTAGCTCTCTCAGCCTTTTCTCATAGGAGAGGTAATCCAGCCCTCTGACTATCCTTGTAGCCCTCCCCTGAACCTGCTTCATAAACTCCACATCTTTCCTGGGTTGGACGTCCAGACCTAGATGCAGTACTCCAGATGGGTCCTGATGAGGGCAGAGTAGAGGGAGACTAGCACCTTCCTCACCCTTCTGGCCACCTCTGTTTTGCTAGAGCCCAGGATACTGTTAAGTTTTTCATCTGCCAGGACCCCTAAGTCCTTCTCCACAGGGCTGCTCTCAAGGAACTCTTCTCTTATTTTGTACATATTTTTGGGATTGCCCCAACTCAAATGCAACATCTGGCACTTAGTTTTATTGCAACTCATAAAGTTCAAATAGGCTCACTTTTCAAGTTTATCAAGGTCCCTCTGAGCGGCATCCTCTCCTTCTGCCATATCTACTGCAGTACTTTGCCTGATTTCATCAGCAAACTTGTTGAGGATGCAATCTATCCCATCTATGTCATTGATAAAGATGTTAAATAGTACCAGACCCAAGATGGACCTCCGGCAACACCTCTTGTTACTGGCCTGCATCTGGACATAGAGCCATTGACCAAGATTCTCTGGCTGTGACCTTTCAACCAATTCCTTGTCAGTCTTACAGAGTGGTCTTGGACTTGCCCTTACAGTGGGGGGGAATTTGCTCCACCAGCTCCCTCCAAGAGGTTCAAGGATAGGAGGTTCAGGGATGTGAGAAATATGAGAATTCTGGCTGCCAGTGAAGACTGAGGGAAAGAACTTATTGAGTACCTCAGCCTTATCTGCTGTAAACAGTTCTCTTTTCTCATTTAGCAGAGAAGGTATGCTCTCTTTGGACTATTCTTTTTGATTTAGGTACCTACAAAAGCCCTTCTTGTTGCTTTTAATATCCCTTGCCGAGTTCATTTCCATCTCTACTTTGGCTTTTCTAATCCTGTCTCTGCATGTGCAGACAGCATCCCTGTTTTCTTCCCAAGTTACCCATCCTTGTTTGACCAGAAGGTCCTTGCCAAACCATGACAGTTTTCTGCTTCCTCTGTCTGCTTTTTTATTCTGACAAATTCTGATCTCTCTTTCTTTTATCTTCCTTTCTTCCTTCCATGCAATCATTATAGAATCACAGAATGATTTGGGTAGGAAGGGACCTTTAAAATCATCTTGTTCCAACCCCCCTGCTGTAGGCAGGGATACCTCCCAATAGACCAGGTTGCTCAAAGCCTTGTCTAGCCTGGTCTTGGACACTACCAGGGAGGGGACATCCACAACCTGTTCCAGTGTCTCACTAACCTCACAGTAAAGAATTTATCTCTAATATCTACTCTAAATCTTCTCTCTTCCAGTTTAAAGCCCATTTCCCCTCATTCTGTTGCTACATGTCTTTACAATAAGCCCCTTCCCAGTTTTTTGTAGGTCCCCTTCAGGTACTGGAAGGTCACTACAAGATCCCCCTGGACCCTTCTCCAGGCTATAGAGCCCTAACTCTCTCAGCCTCTCCTCACAGGAGAGGTGCTCGAGCTCTCTAATCATCTCTGTGGCCTTTCCTGGACCATTTCCAATAGCTTGATGTCCTTGTGCTGGTGGCTCCAGAACTGGATGCAGTGTTCCAGGTGGGGTCTCACAAGAGCAAAGTAAATGGGCAGAATCATTTTCCTTGACCCGATGGTCATGCTTCTCTTGATGCAACCCAGATACAGCTGGAATTCTGGGCTGCAAGCACACATTGCTGACTCATGTTAAGTCTTTTGTTCTTGGTTTTCCACCAAAATGCAAAACAGCAATTCAGAAAACATCCCAGTCTTTAAAAGGCATCCAGGCTAATCTGACTATAATGTAGTTGAAAAAATGTATTTACAAATCAAGACACAGGATTGAAATGCCTTCAGTCTGTCTCCCTTGATGCAGCTCCTTTCTCTCCAAAGTCTACAGGTGATGATGGAGGGAGAGACAGTCTGGGAATTAGGAAAGAGCTTTTCTTGGCACTACATACTAGTTCACCTTAATAAGATAAATTTTTATAGTAAACACTGAAGATTTACAATGACTGAAATGAGAATAGACTTCATCCTTACATGTATGAGGATAGTATTTGCTCAATTAAGTTATTTTAAAGTTGGCTTTTCAACTTTGATTATTAGTCAAATAGCTTTTCTTTATCAGGACGTGACATGCTATTTCTTCCATGTGTTCACTGGGCTAACTATTACTGCAGTTTATTTCTGCTTTTCCCTATCTTTGCTATGCCCCAAATGTACTAAAATGTCCCATCTCCCACCATTTGGAGGTTAGAGGTGATTGGTTTATCTAGAGTTCACTTCAGTTATACTGACGCACACGCGCTGAAACTGGCATGCTTGGGCCTCCAGGCTCCAGCTCTGAAAGCCGTTTCCATACCGAAAGAGGAGCAGAGGTAGGCTGTGACCCATCAGTAGGCTGACTATACTCTAAAATAATGGAGATTGTGATAAACTGTCACCAGAAGACAGTCTCAGTTCCCTGACTCTTAATGGTAGAATAACACAATAGGGTCAGACTAAAAAGGTTTCCTTATGAAAATTTTATCAGCAACTTTGGTAAATTGCTGTGGGAAAGGTGCTTTTCTCTCAGGCAGACCTGGAACCTGTTTTTACAAGGTACAGCTCGCATGCATTGCCTCACCCCCGCAAGATATTAAGGGCACTCAAATTGAATTAACACCAAATCAGGCCGGTGCACTTAACAATACAAATGCACTTAAGGGATGCCTCAGAATGATTTGTGACTAAAGAAAGCAAAGAAGAAATCAGCCTTCAAGACCACAGGGGTGGTGTTGTGTGTCATATACAGGAAAAGCCATAAGCACAACTTAGAATACCGGAAAACCATGAACTTCAAGGGCTCTCAGATACCTTAGACCCAGCCATAAAGTAGATGGTCTCTTTTGTGGTACGCAGAAACAATTGATAAATAAATTACAGACAATTTTCGTAGTGGCACAGTCTCCATTACCTCTGACAGCAACGTAACTGCTTTGCTAAAATGATAAGAGGTGAGTAATGGTGTATCAGGTAGCAGCAAGGAAATTCTCCTAGTTGCCTGTTCACTCCATGAGAGCAGTGACACAATGCAGAAGTGAATGAGATGGGATGTGGCAGGTGACAGGAAGTTCCATGTGAACTGCTGTTAACGCCGAAGCAGACAAACTACAATCCTAATAGGACAGTGGAAATAGTGGTGTTTTGCTGGAGTGCCATGCTCAATCTTTTCAGGAAGTCATCTCCGCTTGACACCTTTTTCATCAAATTATTCGTGTCTCTGGCCCCAGGCCATATTCTCCCTTAAGTTAGGGCACGAGCTCACAATGTTTAGACTACAACCAAACATAAAAGAAGGTGAAAGACTCCAGATATATTTCTGAGGTCAGGATCTCTGTCTCACGAGTAACATGTCACCCAGAACACAGCCAACAAAGAAAAGCCTTGGGCTGGAAAACATGTTTGCAAACAAAATATTCTGCCTAAAACAACATGGCTGCAGAAGGGGAAGGAAGCATGTTAGGCAGCAGTTCAGCCTCCACACTACACCCATACTACACCTTTTGTCTTTCCACTCTTCTACCTAATAGGAATTCAACATAAAAAGCCATGACATGGCTGCTGAAATGGATGACCCACTAGATGTCCTTCTTAACAAATATTTTTATGAAATTTTAAAAAAAGGACTGTGCAGCAGCTTCACATTAACTCAGACCCAGTTTCAGCTTGTACTCACCATATGCTTATTAACACCTCTTAGAATACTTATCAGATGTCTGCTACATTGTTTTTAACACTCCAGAGATATTCCACTTAACATCTAAAAGAAAAGGATCAAAAAGAGATTTTCACTTGCATTTTTGTTCCTGGAGATAATTCCTTACTTGCTTTCTAAAATCAGGTCTTTGAATGATTTCTGGGGACAATCTTAGTTTAATGAAAAGGTCTGAAAGGTACACATAATAAATATCTGCATGAGTTAAAACTTATCAAGCAGATACAACATAAAAAGCATAAGGTACAAAACATAATTGTTAAAACTCACTGTATTCATATGTATGTCAGATTCCAATGATCTGTCTTTACTTCAGCTTCTTTATTCTCATTTGTGGCACATTTTATCTCAAATAAATCCCGTGACTGGAAGGTCACTAAATAATAAATAAAATAAATGATTAATAGGTGTTGCAATAAATAATGAAGTGTTTTAAAATCAAGTTTGTCAATAGGTTGCTAACAATTATGAAAAACCATGCATTACATACCACTTCCTGACACTACCTTCCTGTCACTTGTTTCTACACAACTTACACCACTTGTTTACCTCTAATAAACATTTCTTAACTCCATAAGCTAGCTAGAAATGAAACCACATAGAATGCAACAGGAACACCTTGTGATCAAGTTTGGAGGCAGTTGGACTAATTTCTCTAGTGGTACAAGAGATAAAAATCTGGAGTGTACATATGTAGAAGAATCACAGAACTGCTGAGGTTGACTGGAATCTCTTAGTTCATTTGGTCCAAAACCTCAAACAGAGACAAGCAGAACAGGTTGCCCATAACGACATCCAAACAGCTTTTGGAGCTCTCTGGAAAGGAAGTCTCCACAATCTCTGGGCAACCTGGGCCAGTGCATGGTCACCTGCAAAGTGTAGAAGTGTTTCCTGATGTTCAGATGGAATCTGCTGTGCCCTAGTTAATGCCCATTCCTCCTGTCCTGGCTCTCAGCAGCACTGACAAGACCCTGAGTCTGTCCTCTTTGCACCCTCCTTTCAGTTAGTTACAAACACTGATGAGATCCCCCTGAGATCCTGAGTCCTCCAGACTGAAGAGTCCCAGCTCTGTCAGCATTTCGTCATATAAGTGATGCTTCTTCCAGTCCATTCTCTGTCTCTGTGGCCTTTCACTGGACACTCTCCAGTAGTTGTGTCTGTCTCTTGTACTAAGAGCCCAGAAAAAGGTCAGTGCACTCCAGGGATGGCCTCATCACTGCTGAGCAGAGGGGAAGACACACAAAACATAGCTCAAAGTACCATTCACCTTCTTTCCAGAAAGGACATATACGAATCCTGTGTTCAGTTTGTTGTCTGTCAGGACCTACAGGTCATTTTCTGTAAAGCTGACCAACACACAGATTTATCAAACATCCAACCCAAGCTATATACAATATCACACTTTAGATTAACTCAAATTAACTATGTTAAAGCATCTACCAAATTCAGGAAGTTCACAATTCAATCGAGGAAAAACTAACGAGAACATTCTTCTCAAACCCTTTGAAATATTCACTTAAATTAGAATTGCTGAAAATTTATGACTAAACTCATTTTTTATTGTTATATTAAGTATTCAATGGGCCATTAGTATACGAGAATAGGTCCCAGCAACTTTTTCCTCCAGGACCAATTATAATAAACACAAATGAGGAAGAGGATGCTCCTGCTAAGAGTTAACAAAAGTCAGTAATACTGAAGTTAATAACTGCCAAACAAGGAGACAAAACGTTGTTTGGTTTGGAATCAGTCCTTTCTCATATCCCCTGACATTTTAAATGAGTTCATTGTATTTTATGAGCATAAAAGCTTCCCTCTCCATCAGTCAACCCCTTCTCTTGGTTTAATTCTAATACATGCTGTGAAGTTATATCCCTTGAAATCATTAGCTTGTCTGAAGATCCCCAGACACTCACTCCTCAGTTCTCTCTTACAGTCCCACTCGCTCTTCTCCACTCCTCTCTGAAGTTTTTACTCAGCTGTTTCAGCCCCCAGAAAATTATCAGTCACAACAGGAGAGTTTTCTCTCTCAAATTCATGCTCTGCAGGAGAATACAGAATAAATATCCTGCATATGTGCTTATGTGTCCATGCATTTAACCTATACACTTCAGTGACTGTATCTGCCTACCATAGTATTTACAATTGGATGTTAGATTTGCTGTTTTTATTATTGCTGCAAATCCTCACTCCAGCCAAGAAAGGGGAACTACAGCTTCTCTCCCATCCCTGATCACAAATTTGGGCAAGAGTTTCATGTTACATTTATTGCATTACGTGTGGAGTTAGGTTTCACATTACATCCATAATGTGATCAACAACTGGGTAAACTTACATGTGCTGCTACGGTCTCATAAAGCCAAGTAATATTAAAATATAAATGTCTGTGTCACTGAAAATTCTTGTGGTTTCAATGGTCAGTGTCAGAGGGTTCAACTGTGGCAGTAAGCGTGTCTGTCAAAAATTCTACTGTAGCAAGAGAAAAGATTCATTCAGCTTTCCATCATAACATTTCTGATAGCATATGCCAGTCGGGAGCTGTGGATTATATCTAATTACCTAGTTCTCTTGTCATAAAATCATGTGATCTTTTGATTTGGAAAGGACCCTTTAAGGTCATGTAGTCCAGCTCCTCTGAAATGAACAGGGATATGTACAGCTAGATCAGGTTGCTCAAAGCCTGGTCCAGACTGACCTTGAGTATCTCCAGGGATGAGGTACCTACTACCTCTCCAGGTAAACCATTTCAGTGCCTTTCCAAGAAAATTTTTTTCTCATATCCAGTCTAAATCTCCCATCTTTTAGTTTGAAGCCATTTCCTCTTGTCCAATCACAACAGGCTCTGCTATGGAGTCTCTCCTGCTTTTATATCTTCCCTTTAGATACTGAAAGGCTTCTATCAGGTTCACCCAGAGATCCCTTCTTCTTCAATCTGAAGAGCCCCAGCTCTCTTATTCTGCCCTCTCAGGGGAGGTGTTCCATTCCTTAGATTGTTTTTGAGGCCCTCCTTCGGATGCACTCCAACAGATCCTTGTTTCTCCTGTCCTGTTCACATCTGGAAACAGTACTCGAGGTGCTGTCTCATCAGCACAGAGTAGAATATTCTCCTCTTTTCAGACCAGGGAAGAAAATTAAAGAATCATTCCCCTTGACCTGCTGACCACACTTCTTTTGATATAGCCCAGGATATGGTTGACTTTCTGGGCTCTGAGAGTACCTTGCTGGCTCATGTCCAGCTTGTCATCCTCAAGTATTTTTCAGCAGGGCTGTGCTCAATCCTTTCATCTCTCAGCTTGTATTAATAATGGAAGTTGCCACGGTCCAGGCTGGACCTTGGATGTCCTTTGTTAAACTTCATGAGATTCTTCTGAAGCCACTGCTTGAGCCTTTCCAGATCTCTCTGTATGGCATCCCATCATTCATGTGTGTCAACCACATTACACATCTTGGTGTCGTCTGCAAATTTGCTGAGGTTGCACTCAATCCCATTGGATATATCATTGACGAAGATGTTGAAGAGCACAGGTCCTAATACAGAACCCTGAGAGATACTGCTTGTCACTGATCTCCATTCAGACACTGACCAGTACTCTCTGAGTGTGACCTTGCAACCATTTCCTTGTCCATCAAAGAGACCATCCATCAAATCTACATTCTTCCAATTTTAAGAGAATGATGTTGTGGGGTGCCATGTCAAAGGCGTTAGTGAAGTCCAGATAGATGACATCAGTGGCTCTTCCCTTTCACAGTGATGCAGTTACATCATCATAGAAAGCCACTGAGTGTTGTAGGCAATGCAACTGAGTTTGTCAGGCAGGATTTGTTCCTGATGAAGCCATGCTGACTGTCTTTCTTCACCTCTCTGTCTCCCATGTGTGCCTTACCAATGTTTCCAGAAGGATCAGTTCCGTGATCTTCCCTGACACAGAGATAAAGCTGACAGGTCAGTAGTTCTCTGGGTTGTCCCGTCTAATCCATCTTAAAAACAGGTGTTATACTGCCTTCTTTACCAGGCACCAGAAACTTCACCTGATTGCCATGACTTTTAAAATATCATTGAAAGTGAATTGGTGTCTACGTCAGCCAATTTCCTAAGGACTGCGGGAGGCATCTTATCAGGATGCATAGACTTACAGATGTTCAGGTTCCTCTGGTGGTTGCGAAGCTTTGGAGGAATCTTTGCTTCCAGCCAGAGGGACTTTTTCCCCCAAGATCCCGACTTCAAAACAATCTGCCCAAGGTGAGTGTGAAGATATTTTTTGTCACATGGAGATGGCATGTGTACATGAAATTATGGGAAAGATGCTATCTCCACTTCTATTTTGGAAAAGAAAACATTTGAATATTCTTCTCTTTTCAGACCAGGGAAGAAAATTAATGAATAAAACAGCCATGGGAAAATAAAAACAAAAACAAAGACACCAACTTTCATTGACGAGGCCATTGCTAAAGCTACATTTTTTGTCACTGTTCCTGTGAAATGTGTGGTTTCCAAAAAAATATTAATAAGTGCTGACACTTTGGGTCTTTTTCCATGTGGATGGGTTGGTGGCTGCAGTGTTAACTAGCTGAATCCATTTCAGAGAAATCTTTTCCTGCTGTCAAGTCCCAGTTCACAATCGAGTATAACAAAGAGCAGGAACCCTGCAACATCACCTGGCAAGGTGACCTGGAACACTGAAGTCTTCCTAAGACTGCCTGGAGCAATGAAATTTCCTCCTCTCATGAAGAAAACAAAAAGTCTTTTCTTCTCCCTCTGTTTCCCGTATTTAGAACCATAGCTTCATTCAAAGGTTAGTTCTGGCATGATGGCCAATGCAATTTCCATATGGTATTTATTTATTTATTCCTTGTTTAAAATGCTTTTGGGACAACATAATAGTTAGATCTTGTATGTAGAAAACCAAAGTTCTTAGAAAAGATCATTGGCTCATTATTTCTCATTTTTTAATTTGAAATTTTCTCTGTATTTTTTTCTGTTGTTACTGATTTTACTTGTTTATATGTATTTACTTCTTTTCTGGATTCATTTTATGAGGAGGTGTTGTTGTTTGTTTTGCATTGTATTTTGCATTTGTGTATGCTTGTTTGTTTTTAGCTACAACCATTCCTAAATTCTCTAGAAAACATCAGGCAATCTTATTAAAAATGAGGAGTGTGGTTTTGTTTATAGATGCCTCTCATGTAGGTAGAGCCCATTCCTTCTCTGCGTAGAATATTCTACACTCTCTCTGAAGCAGGAAATTCGATTCTGCTGGAATTTTCTTGTGAAACATACCACCACAAGAAGCTCCATGTCTCACTCACAGTCTTAAACACCTTATTTGCAACCACTAGCAAACAAAGGTGCTGAAAATACTTTTACTTTGCCTACTTGCAATATTTATGAAAAACCTCAGTTAACATGTTTTCCAGTTCAACACAGGGCTATGGCAAAGAAGCTCTGGTTCACTATTTCTTCCCTAAATTACATCCTATCTTCAGTACTGCAGGAAGTCTTTAATCAGCACAGTTACTAAGCTTCCAAATGCCACTAAGGTCATTTTGTTCTGCAGTTTTACATTCTACGTCCTTAGCATAGTTACGTGATGAAGCAATTTTTACTGGTTTTCTTGGTAAGAGTCTAGCAAGGAAGTTATCTGTCATGGAGGCTTCTTTGCTTGTTTGTGTATATAAATATATATTTTATATATATTTTATATCCTGTTTTATGTTCGTGATGGTTAATCATAAAATAGTCATAGAATGGTCCAAGTTGGAAGAAATCTTGAAGATCATCTAGTTCCAAACTCCTGCTATGGATAGCAATACTTTTCACTGGGAAGGCATCCTTCAGAATGCTCAGGGTCCCATCCAGCCTGGAGTTGAACACTTTCCGGGATGCAGCATCCACAGCCTCTCTGGGCAACATATTGCAGTGTATCATTGCCCTCACAGGGAAGAATTTTTTCCTGATATCTAATTTGATCCTACGCTTGTTCAGTTAAAAATTGTTGTGTGTCAGATGAGAAGTTCCCCCAGTTACACAATCCGTATTTTCTTTCTGAGTCCAGCACTGGCAGACAACAGCTGCATTCAAACAATTCAGAATTACCCCAGGACCTGAAGCCCACCATGAGAAGTTTCAACATCAAGGCAAATCTTGATGTTCTGAACCACAGAATTGCTGTAGCCCCTTTAAAATCTGACTTTCTGAATTTTTATTTCCATTTGGATTCTTTTGCAGAACAAAAGATCTTATGAGATTGAGATCAATATGGCCACCTTGACTGGCTAAAAGAAAAACTCTGTGGTCCTTAACATTAATGCTTTAAACTGACATCATGGCTACTCATGTTCTTATCTGACCATAAATATCATCAAAATCTTTCTAAATCATGTTAGTTTCAATGCAAATAATTCACATCAGAAAGGAAAGTCCTGTTTTTTCTTAGCTGCAGATGTTCCATATCACTGTCTGTGAAGCATCACCCATCACATCAAAGGTTGTACAAATGAAATGGAAGAATCAGGGTATGTTGATCTTTTATTCTTAAAGCCTGAGCATATACTCCATATATGGAAAAGGACTTTTCCACAGCTTTTTGGCAATAGATTTGTTGTATCTGTTCTAATGCAAAAAAGTACTGTGCCACTGAAATTGTAGTCATTTCTCAGCCTGGCTAAATTTTTACCTATTTTCAGCTAACAGAAAGAATGCTGTCTGTCATGGAGACTTCCAGTACATAACAATAGGCTAAATGACTGAAAGAATCAATGTTTCTGAACTTGTTTTTCAAAAAGTTATAAGTTGGACTCTAGGAGTAATTGTATCTACCATCAAAGTTTGTATCACTTGCAGAGAGTTTCTCCCATATCTTGCTTTAACATTTGTTTATTTATATTTCTACATACTCATATTCCAGATTTTATTCTGGCTTTTATTCTTCTGTGTTTTCTTCAGCAGTCATTTACATAGAAATTGTTTAGAAATGAACCTTGATTTAAAGATTGACAGATTAAAAAGCAATAACTGTACATTGTATAGAAAAATACCTCCATAATACAGTGATAGGTTTTACACCAGGAAATTGTTTATTTTTCAGATATTTTGCCTTTTTTGTTCTGTTTTGTTTTGTTTAGAATAAAATTTCCTATAGGAAAAGAAGCCTGAAATGAAAGCAGAGTGAATCTCTTTGCTTAGAAAATATAGGATTTGTAGGAAAAATGAGTAAATAGTTGGTTAATAAAAAGTCACTGGGAAGGGACACAGCCTTAGCAGGCCAAATCTTCAGTTGACAGAAACCAGTGTAACACTTCTATTTTCATCTGAGAGAACATTAGAATTGCATTCAAAATATGATTTTAAGTTTCCCTTTTGCATACATATGCTTTAAGAAAGACATACTTTGCAATCCTATGTTAAAGAATTCTGTATCTTTATGATGACGAATAATATTTGTTCAGTAAACAAAAACAACTGATTCCTCCTCTTTTTTAAATACAAGTAACCAATGTGAAATAATATAACAAACAGAAGTTGAGGCTAACAAAACCAAATGAATAATTTTGAAAAGTCAGGCCTATTATTGATATGTCTAAGTATTGACTTCAGCCTCTGTGAATAGATCATTAGTGTTTAATGTCAGAATGGACTTACCATAACAGAAGACAATGACTTCCCCTAAGAAATCTGCTTCTGACGAATGCATTCTCTATAATTACAGAAGAACTAATAATAATTACAGAAAAAATGTACATACTTATTATGATTACTGACTGTGGTTATTCTTACTGTGTTGAAATCATGGACCCTGTTGCTTCGGTGACTATCACTTTTAAGAACTGTTTTCATCTCAGGCAGAGTCTAACTTCCATTCCCTGTCTGTGAATCCTGCTAGGTATTTGGCTAATAGAGAATCCTTCAGAATAACCTGCACACCATTCCAGATTGCAGCTCACCTTCAGAGACTGGCATCACCCTGAGACCTTGCCCTGACCCCTCTCCATTCTCTTAGACCAAAACACAGTGATGGCCAGTGCTACAAGCTGAGTGTCACGCCTGTGAGTGGTGGGCATAGATAGCACACCTCTCTTCACTCATGACAACAGCAATTCACTATTTTTTTTGTTTTTCAAGATAAAGTCCCTTAACCACGACAACAACTTTAACTCAGTAAGTTACAGAAATGCATACTGTTTCCATGCATCCTGACTGTAACAAATAACAAACTCTGCTACTTGTTCCTCCATTCCTGCAGAATGACTAGCCATTTTTCAGCAACAGTAATGATCATTGCTTGGAGAAATGTTAAACAGCATGAAGCCAGGTCAAACACCTTTGGCCTGAGAAAAAGGTGCAATTAAGATTACCTTTCTGAGACCTGCCCCTTATCTGTTATCTGAGTGCAATGTTGATTTAACGTCAGACTTCCAACCAAATAGTATGTTAACACAAAAGAAATTGTGTTATTTCCAGGGATTTCCAAGCTTATAGCATCAATGTGTCCTTTTTACCAAACAGTATTTTTACGTGTCACATATACGCCAGTTATTTCCCCACATGAACCTAACCGATGGTGACTGCCATTAACAAAACTACCACCCTTCTATTTAGGGCCTATGCTGATTTTCCATTACTTCATGTGGCACTGATATTCAAAACAGCAGGTTTAGTAACCTCTTTGTGTTCTGGCCTAGTATTTGTTTTACTTCAGTCTCTTGACATGGGTATGAGATGTGTTAGGGAAGGACGTCACTGTGAGTGCCTCAGATAATGTCTCATACATTTTGTTCAAAATTTTCTGGTAAAAGTTCTCTGAAGTAGGTGATCAAACTGTCTGATGTTCAAAAACGTTTCTCAACATCATCTTTCATTTCCACTGGAACTGAAAAGGATTTAGCATTATATGGTAGAATTTTGGATTTCTATCAGATTTGTAACAAAAGTAACTGTTAAACAGTCATGACTTCTTCACTATAAATCCTAACCAAGTACTAACTCCTGTTGGGTCATTGTTGACTCATTTTCTTTCTCCAATGGCTTTATCTATGAAATTCCCTTTGTAATTTTTTTCCTTCTCTTATCATACGTCTGCTTTTCCTGTATTTTAACTCCTATTCACTGCTGCTATTTTCTATATTTCTTCTAATTTTTATGTCTTTGGAAAAGAAAATGTTTGTTTGCACCTCTCTGTCCAATGTTTAAGAAATAAAGTGATAATTTTAAAAATCTAAAACAAAATGGCTCTTTAACTGGAAGTTTGTTGGGCAGCTAGTTAAATGTTTTATAACAAATTCCAATTATCACTGATTTTTTTTTTGTTAAATTTCCTTTTCCTAGACGATTTCTCTTGGAATGATTTTCAGCTTTATGAAAACAACCCGTTAACATATTTTTCTTCATGTATTATTGTCTCTGACTGTATCATATTTACACTTAACAAGTATAACTATGTTAAGACAATTCACACTTTAAAAAATGACTATTTATGAAGTCTACGACCAATTTTTCCTTCTCTGAGGTGAAGCACAAAGCTCACAGAGGCTGGATATAGCACATACCAAGTTAGAAAAACAACTTTTAGAAATTCCAAAAGCAGGACATTGGCACACTTGTGTAACCTGAAGTCCCAACAAGGCACCCACCTGTTGAGAACTTTGGGGGATTCTGCTGAAGTCTTCTCCAAACTGAAGAAACTCAGGTCTCTCAACCTTTCCTCATAAGGGAGGAGCTCCAGGCCCCTAATCATCTTTGTGGCTCTCAGCTGGACTCTATAGAAGTTCCTTGTCTTTCTTGAATCTCAAACACAAACTTTTCTGGAGAGGGGTTAACGGTCTAGATAATGCTTCTATGTACGTATGCCCTGGAAAATTGGCAAACAGATGTGAAGGAGTATGCACATGTTATTCATTTGCATAAGGAAATTCTTGTACTTCTGGATTATGAACTGTAAGAGAGACTACACAATGAACTTCAAACAAAAAAAAAAAAAACCTGAAAAATTGATTGTAACCACTCTAAGTGCTTGATCAGAAGTCAATATAAACCTGGTAAAGAGAGTCAATGAGGTCTCCTTCAGTCTGGTTTGTAATTTTGGGTAGCAAAGGAACACATGCATTAGATTTAACTGTTACATGTTTGATATGCACATACACAGCTCTTTTGAAACATCTCTTTTGACGGCAAAAATCTTTGTAAGAGGAATTAATTGGAGTCATGCAATTACATGAAAGATACTTAAGAGGAAAAACAAGATACAATTAAGTTAAATTACTGCTTCACACTGACATTCAAAGCTGACAACAGATCTGTAATGTGGTTTCTTGTGGGAAGAATGTAAGTTTATGTTGTAATTGACATTGTAGATTGAGTTTGTAACTTTTTAAGCGCACACTTACATACCATGCTAATCAAAAATCCTTTTTCACACAGAAAATGTCAACTAATTTAATACTAACTAGTAGTCTCTTTGACAATGAGAATTCTGCACTTACGACCTAGCAGACAGAGCCAGACAGAACAAGGTTTGAGAGAGATGAAATCCATCTTGCATGTTACAAGTATATGAACAGTGGTGCACTGGTGAGGTTAAGAAGGATTTCAACTCACCGGGCACTTTGATGCACTTCGTTTCCTCTGCTTCAATTCCTGACCATAAGGCATGATGATGTTCTGGTTTGCTAGCAATGTTGCCAATATAGGCTTCAGGCTAGTCCTCCTCCCAAATGCATTTCCTCTCATTGTGGTTGTTCATGAGAGAATACATATATCACTGAACAAATAAAGACATTACCCTAAAGGGAATATTGAATGACCACATGTCAGCCAGCCACCAACAGCACCAAGTCTTTGCTCAAAAATGGGGAATGCTATGGAACCAGAAGGCTACAGGGGCCTGCACCTGATACCAGATCAAAAAAGGTGTTGCAATAGAAAACCCCTATCTGATTTACCATTTCAAGGCAGGTGCTTTTTTTGCTGTAACACCTAAATCATCCTGCACTGTCCCTCATGAGATAGGAATTCCTAACAAAACAAATGAGCAGAGATTTCTTATCTGCTATGAGTAATTTGATGTTACACTAAAAAAATTTGTTATGGCAGAAAGGAGCAATACATTTTATGTGGGAAATCAAGAATTTCTAGTTAGTTTAACTAAAATCCTACAGAGTAACTAAGCAACAACAAATAGTTCTGAGTAGAACAGCTAGAACAGTACTGACACTCATCTTCCAAATGAACTGATTAATACAAGGTAAATCTTAAAAATACACTTTAGAATCATTATAGGAAACTTCAAACTATCTTCCCCTTTCTCTGGTTTTATACTCACCTTTCCACAGCAGCATCTGTGTAACACACCACTACAGTTTGCTCCCAGCTTCTTTACTGGCGTGAAACAGTTAAGAAGTAATTTGCTCTATACGGTGTATTTTACACTTGTTGGATAGCTGTTGCTTATTACTACTATAGCTGGTTGTGCTCAAGTTTCCAGTCAGCATTCTTTTAGGTGACATTGGCATGTTATTTAAAGTCCTGTGGTCTCCAATGCCAACCTACTTCCTTCATCATATTATCCCAGGTCTGTACACCTCTGTGCTCCGTACTGTTCCCATCTGCAAGGCCTCTGCTGTCACACCATGCCTGCATTTCTGTGTATGAAATCATCATAGTAGAGTTGTAAACTTTGCATTCTGCATAACTATACTGTCTGTATAAAATTGTGACTATTCTGTGATTGTACAAAGAGAAGCAAGAGTAAAACAAATCAGACAAGAGTCACATGATCATTGGAAAAATTGCTGTTACAGCTAAATTAACTAAAACAAAAATCCAGGCAGGCCCCCCACAAAACCTGGCAAGCTTTAGTACTGAAACCAAGCACAGTTATTGCTAAGTCTACAGACTTTACTGGGCTACACATGACTACTTTCTTGTAAAGAAAGGAAAAAACACATCCCAGAGGAAGAGGAATCATTCCAACAAAATGTTCCATGTTAGTCTAATGGGAAAAGTAAATATATGAATGCATTATCAGGAAAATAAAAGCTGAGCTGATACTGAACTGGTTGGCTGCCACTCATGTTCTCCACGAAGCCAGCAAGCTTATTTGTAATAGACACCCCTCATCCACCCCAAGACACATATTCACATTCCACACTTCAGATTTTGCTGCTACGTTTCCTGTGGCATATAAATGAGCAAAGTCAGAAATACCTACAAAACCTTTTCTGAAATAGTTTTTATCAGATAAGGGCATTCCACTTCTAATGTACTAACCTATTATGAAATGTATGTATCTTGAACATGCTGCACATCCATCTGGAAGTGATGAAAATATTTAGCACCTCCATAAAAGCCTTCTTTGGCTTAGAGTTGTTAACTCCCCCAGTTTTATTCTGTAATGGCATTTGTCTTTTTCAGCCTACAGAATTGGAGATTTTAATAAAAGTAGTATAAAAGAACACTACTGAAAAGAACGGCACTGCAAGTAGCCTTCTGTGCAGCAAAAGGAACAGCCAGGAGAGAAATCACAACATTGCAGCAGTACTCCACAATCCCTCATTCATGCTTTTAACAGCAGTTTTGCAGTGAAAAATGAAAACAGTAAACAATAGCCCAAAATTTCTACCCACAGTATTAATATCAATGACGCTGATAAAACCAATAGCATAAATCTTGCTCTTAGCACAGTAGTACATGTTTAATTAATCAGGCCTACCATCCTCATTTGCCCTTCACTGGGTTTCACTGATGATTACCCAGTGGAAAATTCAGCCCCTTAATGCAAACAATATCCTTTTTAACACTTTCCTTCCAGAGACCAGCTGTGAGGTGGTAGAGGCATCACTGAGACAGGGCCTGAGCACCCAGCCATCCTTCCATCACTTAACCCTTCTTTGGATTACAAACCAGCTTGAAGGGCTTAATTTCCTTCCTCTTCTACAGCAGTCTTCCTCCAAGACCTCTTTTATTTCCTTTCTAGCTTTGACGAGAGAAATGCAGCCAAATATTTGTGCATTCTGTGAATGTGAGGTAAGAGAGGTATTAAGTGCTAAGTTATTCTAATTTATTCTGCTAAAGAAATTGTGTGAGGTAACACAAAGATCGCCCTGGCTTTGAATTTCAGGCCAGTCACAAGTTTTACTTTTAAAGGCCATCAGAATTTTATTTTCTTGTTGGCAGTCCTACCCAGGAACGAGAGAGAAAAATCGCCTAAGAAATGAAGCCCTTGTAAATAAAATATAATTCGCAGACAAGGAGCAGAATTTTCCTCTGGGTCATTATTAGTGAAACCCAGCGAGGGGATAACAAGGACACGAGACCTGATTAATTAAACATTTGCACTTATTGTGCGTAATTACAGTTTCATGAATCATCCCATGGACATCTGCTTGCACGGGGCTGGAGGACCCACCACGCGGGGCTGTGCAGGCACCTCAGGCAGAGCTCTGCGTGAGGCCTCTTTCACCAGACCAAGCAGCCTCGGCCTGCCCTGGCACTCGCCCCCATGGGCGGAATGCCCCGGGGGAACGCTCCCAGCCTGCCATCACGGGCTGACACCTGTGTTTTCACATATCTGGCACACAGAGGCTAGGTTCACATGTCCGTCATGCCAATCTACCTCCCAGCCCTGCATGGCTCACAGGATTTGATATGCGGGGGCTTTTATTTGAAACGTTTTTAGAACGATCTCTGACACGCTGTATTTGCAATTTAAAGTTTTTCACTGCTTTTGTTTTACTAATTAACTTATCTTGGGTTTTGTAACATTCTGACAAAAGAAAGCCTTGAATTCCTGAACCACAGTGAAAACCTTGGTGTCAGCACTATCAGCTGTATGCTGTGGAGTTGCTAATAGAGACCGTGTCAGCCTGCTTAAAATTTACTGCAGTAGAAACATTAAATTGTCATAGCTCACATGCGGCTCTACAATACTCAGTCGCTATACAGTTCCTCTTTGGAAAATAATGGCAAAGAACACATTCTGTGTGTCTGCTTCTCAAAAAGGGCCAGGACCAGTGGTATTCCAAGCAGCCCTACCGCTAAAACATCATCTCTGCTACTGAAGTGGCTGAGAGAGGCTATGCCTCTTGGAGAGGTTGCAACGAGCTCACCTGGGATGGGAAAGAGTATCTACTGCAGAGGGTTGTTTCTTAAGCACCTCTGGAGAAATGGACACATTCATGAGAGAAAGCTCAAAATTTTGGTTTATGCCTTGGCTTCCACTTACTGATGCATTTGATGTGTCTGGAAATACTCTGTGTTACTAGCTGCAGCTGAGGGAGAAGAAGAAACTCAAGAAGTAAAATTAAGGAAGAAAATATAATATCATATTTTTATAGTTTTTTTTTTCTATTCTGATAGTGAAAATAAAATTTCTCACCTCCCTCTCCTTTCAACTGGTAATTGTCCTTTTTTTACAGCACAGTTGTTCTCCTTCTTCTGCATGTGTAAGAACAGATACTAAATCAGAACATTTCTGGGAAAAAAAGTATACAGCAAGAACAGTCTGGTTAAACAGGCTACTTCTTACATTAGAACTGAAAAGCACAACAGGTTTTACAGCAACAGAAGCTTACATGTATGTGACCAGAAGGGAAACGGAGAAAAAGAGTTGTACAGTTGAAAATTTCTGCTGTGTTTTCTGTTGTAAGAGGAATGGGCTTAAAACCTTATCAGCAAAACCCTGACAGGCACTGTGGGGCATCTTGTCATCATCTTGTGTATGCAAACACATAGTTGTGTTATGTTCAATGCTATAGAAATCTAGCTGCCACAAGTCAAAAAGATGTACTGAATTGTCCCAGTACAATTTTAGAAACTCATTCTTTTTGATTTTCCTAGTAGAAAAATACTTTCTACCCCAACATCACCTCACTCCAGTGTCAAATGATAACGCTTGTAGCAGGTTAGTATCTGGTTTCCTTTAGGGATATCTTCTTCAGCCCACAATCCACATGGCTAGCTGTGGTATTCTGCCAGAAAAACAACATGCTTTGAATGTCCATCAGGTCTGCCCACTGATGTGGTTGGTTTCTGTGTGGAAATAATAGATAGCAAAATGCATCTTCCAGCCCTCAGAAACAAAAATATGCTGGACTGACAAGTCCGGCACTGAAAAGCAAAAATAGAGCTGGATACCTGCAAGTCAAGTCTTCAGACAGACAATCAATAAATGTACTGCGTATCTGCAGGGACACGTAGTGCAATTGAGCAAAAACCTGCAGGTCTTCTTTCCTTATTCTTCCTGCAGACAATGGGATCTAGTGCTAAGGGTCCAGTAAGGAAATAAACCAATTGTAAACTCTGTTTTTGTTTGGTTGTTTTTTTTTTTTTTCTGTTTCTGTTTCTGCCTCTTTTTAATACTCCTGTTCAGTTTTAGTGATTTCATTCTAAGTACTCCTTATTATTCACTGCATTAATCTTATGTGCTGCCAGTATATAGGTTTAGCAAAAGTGATATTTGAATACAATACATCTGAACAACTCAAAAGAGACAAGCTGTAGCGTGTTTTCAGAACAGAGGGGGATGGAGGTGTTGTCAGATACCATCAGCATGGGCCACTTCTCAATATGGCAGAATGAGGAAAATAAACAAAAAAGGAGAACTAGTGCCAATTCTATAAGTAAATTTAACGGGTAAGTAAATGCACTTTGCTCATTTTCAAAAATATTTATTCAGTCATCATCTTCAAGCAGTTTGTCACAAAAGTCAGATTACACATGTATAACCCACCCATGCCTCCTAACAGTCATCATAACAAACTAACTCAACTAGAAATACATCAGCAGTGATCCTAATACCTTTCTTTATAAAGCTACTTTTAAAAAGAGGAGAATTAAGATGTTTTACAAATTCTAACTAATTTATGCCAGGAATTTGGCTTTCTGTTCATGGCACCACTAAAGAAAAAGGGGCTGTTCTCATGAACAGAAATAAGTTTTGCAATCAATATAGTTTGCAGGTTGGAAGAGGCATTCTAAGGGCAGTTACAACGCTCTCTGATCCTCATCTTATTACTGTAAATTACGAATTTTAATATTTCACTTCCTCCACTGAAATAGTAGACTCTTCAGGTGAAAAGCAAGAGACAGTACAACTTGCTACAGTAAAGAAATGTGCTGAACTACTCAATTGTCTTATGTGATGAGGTTGTTAATTTGTTATAAGGTGCTACTGGAAATACATAATTGAAGAGAGACCTCTCCTGTCTGATATACTTGACATAATGCAGAGCAGTGATAATTACTAAAAACAGTGTAATAATAAACTTTCTCACTCTTTGAGGAAGGTTGGGCAAGAGAAACAGAAAGAAATCTCCATAGTAATCCTATCACAGCAACTTTGCTGCGAACTGTGTTGATCCTTATATGAAAACAAACAGCAGGGAATCCTGAACAACTTACAGGCAAACCATGTAGCAGCCGCAGCAGCTTTTTTTTCCCCCTTAAACCTTGCACTGCATAGTGTTACAATTGACTGCGTGACGCAGTAGCAGAAATCAATTGAAAACTCTAATAAGGGCACCAGATAGGAATGAAGCAAAGCGAGTGAAAAAGATTGTAGATGACATAGCAGTGCCGTCTGAATATGTGATAGGAATGCAAAAAACAGATAGCAGTTCTCAGTGGTGTCAGTCTGTTTCAGCTTCATCAGTACCAGAGCAATAACATTCTGCATAGGAGAGTCAGCACTTCAGAATAATCAGAGAATATCAGAATCACAGAATGAACTGAGCTGCAAGGGACCTGAGATAACTTCTAGCTCCACACCCCTTATAATTTGGATGGATTGCCAGTCAGGCTGCCCAGGATCCATGGTTTATTAAAAATGTGGCCAGGAATACCTCCAAGGATGGGGCATTCTTGGCCCTGCTGAACATCACTGGATTCATGTGGGTGCACTTCTCAAGCTACCCATGTCCATCTGGACGACATCTCTTCTTCCAGTTGTCTCTGCTGTACCACTCAGTTTGGTATCATCAGCAAATACACTGAGAATGCACTCAGTCTCACTGTCTAGGTTGTTGATAAAGATGCTGAAGAGCACTGGTCCCACGATGGACCCCAGAAGTATAGCACTCATCACCAGTTTCCCCCTGCACATAGACCCACCAACCACAACCCTCTGGTGCCATCATCCATCCAAGTCTTTCGCCACTGAATAGTCCACTTTTCACATCCATATCTCACCAGCTGACAGAAAAACTGGGCTGTGGGGTCACATCAAAGACCCTGCACAAGTCTAGGTGGAAAACATCAGTTGCTCTTTCTTTGCTCACTGATGCTGTCATTCCACTGTAGAAGCCATCAGATTGGCGAGGCACGATCAGCCCTTGGTGAAACCACTCTGGCTACCTCAAATCACCTCCTTGACTTGTACATATTTTCTTTCATCACGTAGTCTCAGACTTGCTCTTTGCTTACAGTGAGAGGGAGTTTGATTCTCCCAGTCTCCCTCTAGAAGTTCAAGGATTTGAGAGATATGGGAGACCTGACTGCCAGTGAGGACAGAGGTAAAATCTTGTTCAGTACTCAGCTTTTTTTGTATCTGTTTTTGCCAGCAGAAAACTTTCTGTGCGTTCAGCTGCTTGAGGTCTTTTCCAACCCAAGCCATTCTATTATTTTATGATTCTGTTGGTGAAATAAAAAGCCAGAATTTCCTCTTGCCTTTGGTAGTGTCAGGATTTCACACAGGAGATACATCGCTTTAGTTTCCATACAGTTTTCTAGTCCTCCTTCCTAAGTGCCATTCCTACTTCCCATTCTTAATATGACCAGGCTCATTCCATCACAGATGGTTTAATTATAATATTTTATAATTGTTTATTATTGTTCATTATTAAGAGCTGTTATTAAGAGCTGTTTAAATTGATGCACTTCTTTGACTACTTACTAGTGATTAAGTCTTTCTGTTTTGGAGCCTACTAAATCAGTAGAAAAACAAAGTGAAAATCATGCAGCAGAAAATGTTTCTTGCAGCATCCCTATACTATGGAAAAAAGAACCTTCTGAAGGTGATTTCTGATTTATAAGACATCATCTTTGAAGATCTTTGAAGTCCTCTCAATCTGGAATCAATTCAGAAATTTGCAGAATACGGGGTATCAGCCTTTGTTTATTCATAGTGGTGAGTTTAATTAACACAATGTATATTCATCAATTCTTTGCTTTTAAACCTTACCATTTGCTCATCAGCCAATCAATAAGTATTTTAATCTTCTCCTGTTTTCAGACACAGTTTTAACATCTTATAAAACTTAGTAGCAGACTTCACAATCATTAATTGCTATTACCAACCCTTTCATTTTCTGATCATCAGCAGTATCTATAAATTCCACTTTTATCCACATCATATTATCTATCCTTCTCTTACAATCCATTTCTGCAGTATTCATTAAATATATATATATATATGTCTGCAGAGAGGTTCTATCAACCAGTTTTAAGAAATTAGTGTTTTCAACAATTTCCTTACAACCATTAGAATTTCTTCTGTTTGACATGGAAAAAAAAAAGAAAAAAGAAAAAATTTCAGCCATAGAAATACTTCCAGATCTATTTGCAAAACATAAAGTATGGATGAGGAAAGTAAAGCAACTTTCCTTGTTATAAATACCATTAAACAATTTACTTTGAGACACAGACTAACTTTCTAACCTGAATAGGTCTTGGTGATAATTAAGTCCATCAAAATGAATGTGTTTGAAGGTCTCCATGACATGTCAAGATGCAGCTGAATTTCTGTTCATACTTGGTCACAAAGTAACAGCTGGTATGACTTGGTAATTGTTTGCTCTACTCTTGCCTATTAACTAGATTGATAGTTCTAGGTAGACGTGGAAGAACAACTCCCACTTATTTCCATTTTATTCACGTGAATGGTTTTTAAGCGAGCTAGAAGAGTAGGCACGATTACCTGCTTTGTTTTCATCATTTCATTGATTGATTGAAGAGGGAAACAGCAGAGGTGGTTGATATTTGAAGAACACCTCCTCCAATTTCTATCTCAACAAGAAGAAATTCATGAAAGGTTAGAAGGAGGCACCGCGAATGAGCAAGTAACACCTAACAGAACTCATACATAAAAGTGAAGCGTACATGTCATTGATACAGGAGCATCATACCCAGAAAAGACTGATGAATCGTGTCTAATTTTTTCAACACCTTTATTTGTGGTTGGAGTGTGGGATAGAGTGCATCCTCAGCATGTCTATAGATGCTCCAAAATGGAAAGAGGGGCTAATGTACTACAGAGTTTTTCCATGATCCAGCAGGATTGTAACAAGCTAGAGAATTCAGCAGAGGAAACTCCTGATGTTCAGCAAGAGAAAACGGAATCTCCTGTATTTGAAGAGGGGCCAAACAGTGGCACAGGTTCTCTAGTGAGGAAGCAGAATCTGTCATAGGTAGAATTATACTCTATACTACTAAAAGAAAAGCGTCAGAATATTTTTGATATAAAACAGTGATATAACAAAGCTTACTCATAAACATGAGAGTGACTTGAGATTTGAGATAGCAAAGTGTGCTAGATTATTTACTGTATGGAGGATAGGTTTAAACATTTTTCCAGGAGAACCTCCCACTGATAAACAAAGTTCAGACTCTAAGCTTTTCTAAACACCTAGACTTCAGTGAAGCATAGGTGTGGCTGGATCCAAACACAGGCTTGATTAATGGTTTATGTCTGAAGGCTGAGGAGGCTTTCTTATTGAGTCACAAAGTTCAGACCCTCTTGCTTTCTAGACTCCTTGAACCAAAGCGGTAATAATGTGCAGTTGAATCCAAGATTTGCTCAGTGTTTATGTCTAAAGGATTGTATGTGTACAATTAATCCAAGATACAATCTTAGTAAAGCTTATGAAGCCAGATATTAGTCACCAACTGTCCGTAGCATCAAGAAGTTATTTGACATCTAGGCATAAGGGAGCTCTGCAGCAGGTGTAACCTCAAGAAGAGTCTCTCAGCAAGTCATCCTGCTGTACAGCCAGCTGCCATACAGAAGAACTCAGCAATCTCTGGGACTGCTCACTATTTACAGAGTAAGATGATTGACTTGTAGTCATATTTGCATACTGTAGATGTTAATTTCTTCCAAATTTGACATGATTAAGACATTGACCAGCACTGTGGATAGATGAGTGCATTGCTCAAATTAGACCTTGACTATTGTGTTATTATGTTCCCACAAATCCACTTTTAAACAGATGCAGCCGTCACGGTCACTCACATCTATAATGACTGCTGCTAATCATTAACTGCTCAAGTTGGGTGCAGCCATCAGGATCTGATTTTTGTTTGAGCAGGGTTATGGGAAATAAAGATCTGTCTATGGGAGAGGTAGAACACACGGTCATAGTCTCCATCCTTGGAGATTTTCATCACCTGATTGGATACTGATTGGATTGCTCTATCAGACCCTGCTCTAAGCAGGTGACCCATACTAGACTGTATCAAGATGTTACTTCCATCATAGATGATTCAGCATTTCTGTGATTTGTAAAACTTTCAGCCAGTGGTTTGTTTGCTGTTATTTGCTGCAGCAATTTATTAATTAGATGACTTTGTTCTGTGATCTATGAGAATGATCAGATCACTACTGTGTGCCATAATGGAAGCAATCATCATAAACCAGGCAAGTCTTCTAAACAACCTGAAAGCTCTTGGGTACTGTGAGCTAAAGACAGAGAGTGAACTATTAAATTTTAGGGCATGTTCATCCTCTCTTTTGGGGTGGATACAAATGTCAAATTTCAAAATGACCAAATTATCCCTCCAACATGTTACTGGAGTGACTATACATGTATTTGACTGGTCTCTTCGTGTGTACATTGCACACTATGCATTCTGAATATATACTGAGTGAATTGATTGATTCTGATAACTTTCATTTTGCTATTAGCGTTGCACTTCTCTAAGTTCCAATCTTCAAAACTTCTAATTATCATGTGGTGGTCCCACACCACATCCTTATCTCCAAATTGGAGGGATGTGGATTTGATGGATACTCAATGGATAAGAGATTGGTTGAAAGGCCGCAGACAGAGGGTCGTCATCAATGGCTCTATGCCCAGGTAGAGACCGGTAACGAGCAGCGTCCTCCAGGGTCTGTCTTGAGACCAATGCTCTTTAACATCTTTATCAATGGCATCGATGATGGAATCGAGTGCACACTCTGCAAGTTTGCTGATGACACCAAGCTGAGTGGTGCGGTTGACACAGTGGAAGGAAGGGATGCCATTCAGAGGATCCTCAACAGGATTGAAAGGTGGGCCTGGGTGAACCTGATGAGGTTCGACACAGCAAAGTGCAGAGTTTTGCACTTGGGCCAGAGGAATCCCAGGCATCCATACAGACTGGAAGGAGCAGACCTTGAGAGCAGCCCTGCAGAGAAGGACCTGGGGGTCTTGATGGATGAAAAGCTTAACATGAGCCAGCAGTGTGCTCTTGCAGCTCAGAAAGCAAATGGTATCCTGGGCTCCATCAGAAGAGGGGTGGCCAGCAGGGACAGGGAGGTGATTGTCCTCCTCTACTCTGCTCTTGTGAGCCCCCATCTGGAGTACTGTGTCCAGGTCTGCAGCCTCCAGTACAAGAAGGACAAGGAGCTGTTGGAGAGGGTCCAGAGGAGGGCCATGAAGATGATCAGAGGACTGGAGCACCTCCCATATGAAGACAGGCTGAGGGAGCTGGGCTTGTTCAGCCTGGAGAAAAGAAGGCTGTGGGGTGACTTCATTGCAGCCTTTCAGTACCTAAAGGGAGCCTACAAACAGGAGGGGAATCAACTGCTTGAAAGGGTTGATAACTGCAGGACAAGGGGAATGGTTTTCAGTTGAGGGAGGGGAGATTTAGGTTGGATGTCAGGGGAAAATTCTTTACTATGAGAGTGTTGAGGTGCTGGAACAGGCTGCCCAGAGAGGCTGTGGATGCCCCGTCCCTGAAGGTGTTCAAGGCCAGACTGGATGGGGCCCAGGGCAGCCTGGTCTAGTATTAAATGGGGAGGTTGGTGGCTCTGCATGTGGCAGGGGGGTTGGAGATTCATGATCCTTCAGGTCCCTTCCAATGTGGGCCATTCTGTGATTCTGTTAAATTACATAATTTATTTAATTATTTTAAGAAAAGCAGAAGCACTAAGGGTAAAATAATGTTTTATTTTTGGACAGGATACTATTTTTTACTTTTTTTTTTTTTTTAGATTAACTCCTCACAACAGTGAATATGCAGGACAAAGAAAATCATTAAGTATCTTTTAGAATTTATTTATGATTTATTTATATTGGTATTTAGAACAAAAGTACAGTATTAGTTTTACAACTTAGTTCAGTGACCCTGTATTTCTGACAGAATAATACAAGGAAGCTCTAATACAAGACAATACTAGAATCACTCAAAGTTTCTAGTTCACTAGAAAGTTCACTACTTGGAATTACTTTATTCCTTTCTTCATTCTCACAGACAACTGCTTCACTCCAGGGAAAAAAAACAGAATTTTCACTGTATGGAAAATATTAGATGTATAAACATAGAAAGCAAAGAGCAAAACTGTATATAAAAAATTGAAATTTAAAAGGAAAGGAATTAAAAAGGAAAAAGAGCTTGTTAATACCACTAGAAAGGTTTGGTCACAACACTTTCCTCAAGAGTACAGCCTCGCAGATTCCAGTCTCAAGTCAACTCAAGTAGCTCCAACCATTTCAACTTAATGTCCCTAAGATTTATTCACTTCTGAGTGCCTCAGATTTACAGTCTCTAAAATGGGTGTGAATTAGACAACAGACAATGAACAAAGATGACTAGCAGCTGTACAGAGAAATAAGTTTGTGTTTGACTATCTCACACGGTGAACTGTAACTACACTGTGAACTTTGTAAGAGGTTCTTGCAGACTCAGACAGCGGTAGAAACCATTTCAGTTATTAAAAGAAACCAAGGCTTTTTGTGCTGCACCAAAAAGAGGAAACTCCTCCCTTTCAAATTATAAATCTTTAAAGTGCAATTCTTTCTGGCTGGAAGGAGGACTTCAGACGCTTTTTCAAATAACCCCAACCGTTTAATCTGTACCCTTCAGGAAGTCAAGCTGTGTGTGTACGTGAGACAGAAACATTTTTGCTGAAATAGGAAGACTCTTATGTTCCTGCTCAGCCCACTGTTAAACTGCACGCTTCTAATGGGATAAGAAACATAATTTTCTATTGCAGAAAATGGCATTATTTGCCTCGTGAATGTAACTTCTGCAGTCTGGTCAGGACCTGTAACCACGGAAGACTAATATGGGCAGATTTCTACTGAAAAGCAAGTGAAAGGTGGATTCTTTAGGATAGAAATTTATTTGTGTAGAAAACAGGCTGCATTTGATTTTACTGGAAAAGAGGTCTCACACATTCGTGAACAATCCTACTTATCAATTCTGAAATTTACAATTAGTGACAGTCCAAAGTCATTCAGTCAAGGCGTTGTCCCTTAGGTTTTAAGCACCATGTTAGAAATTCTAGCAAATGCAGTATCTCAGGAGGAATATTTATCACTTCCCCTATCTTTCCCTATGCAGTGATCAGCAATCAACCAACTACAGAAGTGCAAATCCAAACAATGTAAGTATTTCACAAAAAGTTAGTGAAGACATTAAATGTAGTTACAGTTGTAGAAGAGAATGTTTCATATGAGAAAAAAATGCACTTTCAGTAAATTAGGATAGCTTCACAGACTTCAGGATGTTAGTATAGTAGAGATGGCATAAAATGACTTTGCAGATAGGTAATGGTTTTCATCTGAGGATTTTTTTTAAGTACTGCAGCAAAAATGGTTAGAAATTCTTATTCAGGATAGTTTATATTCAAGCTTACAGATAAAGGAATTCCATGATGAAAGGATACATTTATTTGTTTCTCTGGCTTCTTTTAAGGAGAAATTGACATGAAAGATGAGGGATTTATGTTCTGTTTCTGATAGAGGGACACAGCCAGCATTTTCTGCCCGTATCACAGAATCATAGAATGGATTGGGTTGGAAGTGACCTCAAAGACAACCTAGTTTCAACACCCTTTCTTTGTGCAGGATTGCCAGACACTAAATCAAGTACTAGATTAGTGTGCCCAGGGCTCTACATAGCTCCAAGGACAGAGCATCCACAACGCCTCTGAGCAACACATGCCAGCACTCCACCATCCTCTCAGTGCAAAATCCTCCCTGACACCTAATCTAAATCTCCTCTCTTTTGGTTTAAAACTGTTCCCCCTTGTCCTATCATTCTTTATCTGTGGCAAAAGTAGATTTCCTTCCTGTACTGGAAGGCCACAACGTGTTCTCTCTCCAGTTTTCTCTTCTCCAGGCTGAACACACCCAGCTCCATCAGCTTGTCTTTGTTAGGGAAGTACTCCAATCATGTGAAGTATTAATCCATGAGTAAAATCACACAAAATCCTTTCCTAGAATTAAGCAGGCTTTTGCTGCAGTACAAGGCTACAGCTTACTTCATGTCCTCTAAAGACCCAGAGATTCACTATTCTTTTGTCTGGTCTTTCACAGTTAAAGCTTTGTATAGCTAGTCTCCATTTTCAGCTTATTTCCATAAAGCAGAAAAACATTGGAAAAATATTATCATAGTTTTCTTAATAGGTCATTTTTACGTGCCTTCCTCTTTGAGAATTTTGACCAACTGACTAGAACTGAAGCCGTTCACGTATGAAGACACTGCATGGACAGTTAGACTTCAGCTACACCAGGTTCCTGCAAGTCTATGTACAGCTTCACCACTCTGTACTGGTCAGCACAGCACAGTTCTGAGTTTCTAGAAGCCGGAGGATTCTTTTTTTTTTTATTCCCCTTGAGCCAGTGGCAAGACACAAGAATTGGGTCCTGAGGACCGGTTTCCTATAGGTGCTGCCCATGGAACCCACACTGCTCTCCACCATGTACCAACGGGCTTGGCACAGATCTTGGAAGAAGCCAATGATTTCCACTGTGAAGTTGTTAATCTGATTCCAAACACTTTCACAGTGTCTTAGACACCATAAGGAAGCTAAATATTTTTATTTAAATCCATAAAGACACTTAAATGAGCTGCTGTTCCTAAGCACTACTGCAGTTTTCTATGGAAAATCTGTGAGTGATTTACCAGTCACAAAAGATTCAAGTGTTTAATTACACTTTTACTGCTCACATAATATTCAAATAATCTTAGCTATATTTTGAAGAACCAAAGTGTTGTCCTAATGTCACTACATAAGATAGCATCAGAATCAGGAAGTTTAGACGATGTATCAAAAGTTTTTCACAGAAACTGGGCCCATTTGCAGTTGCAGACTTCAACCAGGCTGTCTAACTTCAAGTTAAAAAATGACATTGGCTTGAAAAACATCAAAAGAATTATGAGACATGAGCAAACTCATTTCCAGAACACAGAATTCTAATGACTTCCAGAAAATATCCTGCAGTCATGAGAAAAATCCTGGAAAGCACAGAGCCCAAATACGTGACAAAACCCTGTGGGACCAGAGAAGAAGCTTGCAGGCTACTTCGGCCAAAATAAGGAAGTTTATAGCAACTGTCCATACGAGGAAGTTATTTTGGAACCGTTACTCTACCATGCAGAAGCACAGTATGAAACATACCCTATCTATTGCACGCACAAGATTTTGTAGGATCACCAACATACACTAATTCTCACATTCCACTTCAAGAGCTCTTGTGTATTTGTGAGTACACGGTTCACAATTTTCTGTGCCTTACATGCTATGTCTGTGCCTGTTTCCCCACGATGTTTTTAGATCAGCATGGAGATTTAACATTAAGAAATATATGGAGAAATAAAGTTTCTAATTTTTTTTTCTAACAAGAAGAAAAGCTACTGATGTGTCCTAACGAAGCTTACAAAAGCTATCAGAAAGTGCTCCCATGACAAATCTTTTTGAAGTTGGCTTTGCACTTTTCAAGGTACATTTACTAATTTATGTAACACACTCATCAAAAATCTTGAGATGAGTTTATCTGGAGACCCAACAGGTCTGTCTTATCAGTCTTCTCAAAAGGTATGAAAACATATACAAGAAAAAAAATCTAGTTCACATTTCCTGTCAGTACATAATGAAAATTGCCACCATTTAGACACTACAGGATTCCTACTCCAGCAGGGTAAGAATATTCTGCCTTCCACTCTATTCTTCTAGCAGCATGATATGTCAGTGTATACTTTGCTGAAGAGAACTTTCTGTCAACAATCAGTGTTTCACTGGCATTAATGTGCAGTAAAAGACAACGAAGCATGACTCAATTAAACCACCAAATACTGCATTTAAATAACATTAACACCTGACATTTTAAAAGAACTGTGCAGGATTTTAGCTGCATGACTCTCGTTAAGGTCAGTGCTTTAATAATACAGCTTCCTAACCCAAATGTCTGACATAAACTTGTATCAGTAAGCCAATTGAGAATAAAGCCTGAAACTAGAATGCATCTTCTTCAACAAATATATTGCAGGAAAGATTTCTCCTATGCTATTGTTTACAGGAACAAATTTTATTAACCATCTCATAGCACAGAAGTAGAAAAGTACTTCATATTTAATACTTAATTTGCTTGCTGTTTAGATAAGTACCTTATGAACAAGGGATTTTGGAATTATTTTAAACCATTTTTTATTCATTAAAAATCTCAAATGTCATTGGGATGTTATAGAATGAATATAGCATAGGTGCCAGCCAGTGTGTGCCAGATATCCTTATGCATTAAAGAGATTTTATGTGTGGAGTCATGTTGGGCTGGCAAATCAACAAGCTTAGTATATATTGAAGCTACTGAAATTCATACAAATGTATCCCTATCATACACATGTACCACATTCTTCCATCTAATGGTATTTTCCCTGTAAAGTGTAAAAGATGTATGATTTACGAAACAGAGTACTGTTCACTGTAAATAATCTATAATGTTTGTTGCCAGAACATTCAGAACCAAGACATTCCTGTAAATTAAGCCATCCAAGCACTGAGTGAACAGTTATTGAGGCTGCTATATGAGTTAGCTATGTTTCATGCGAAAAAGTAATGTAAATGTGTTTATGTATTAAATGTAATTGTCTTTCATTTTGAAGAACCTGCACTAGGAGGTTATACATTTCTTCATCATGAAAAGATAATTAAATAATAATGATCACAGTATTTGTGCTTAGAGTGAATCCACTGTTATTTATTTTTTAATTAATGATTTTTATTCAATAAATCAGAACACAGTCTAGCAACTTCTGAAGTTTTAATCAGGCAAGTAGAGCCATGAGAAGACAATCTGGGATCAGCAATAATCATTTAATAGAATTATCTTACAAAGGGAGATGAAGTATGAGTAGTGAATAAGGATGTGAAGAAAAATTGTTCAGTGGGCTTTACGTGCTGCTGATCATTCACAGGAAACAGTTTAGTTTTCAGACATTTCTTCATACTTCTATTTGAAATTGTTCAATTTAATGCACCCTGTCACTGGACACCAGAAATGGCAGAGAAATAACAAGTTTTGTTCTGCATTGCTGAATGACTGCTTTGTAAAGTAAGAAACTTTTTTTTTTTTTTTTTTTTTTTAACATTAGCAATACATAAAACTGTATTTACTGCACAAAAGTAAATACAGTTTTTTGCACAAAAAGTATTTACTCCACAAAATCCTCACACGATGACCCGCATGACAGTAAAAAAAGACCTACATTAGTATGACAAAGAGCATATTGCTATCCATCTTCCATTGATATGGAAGATCTATTTGCAGGGATCTAATTAAAAATCAAGTCTAATCTGTAAAATTAAAATCACAGTACATATACATAATCTGTAAGGGTATTTATTTGTACCACTTTTAGCCCAAACCCATCATAAATAAAGGAGACAAATAGTTGTAACATGTGTTAAGATCACTTCAAGTTTCATTGCTTTAGTATTCAGTACTCAGCATGGAGGAAAGAAGACACTTGAATACTGGAAAAAGTAAACTTCTGGGTTCTAGAAGGGAGCATAATGTGAAATGATTGTCTAAAAATAATCCGATTATGAAGACCAGAGTAAGGCTGAGTCAAGCGAAGTCTACTAACATTATAACGGGCAAGATGAAAGCTGCAAAGACAGGGAAGACTGTGGCAGATCTACAGTGTGAGTTTAAATTTCAAGCACATTAAATTTCAGTGCTGAACAACTGAGTGTGAAATATTGAGTAAACCTGGTGTCAAGGTCCAACAGTAGAAGAAAGATACTCTTCACATAAAGATTTGGATCTAACTGATACTGGTTTACTGGTCTTTAACTGAACAACAGAAAAGATGAAGAGAAAAATTCTTCTAATGCAATTTTGAATTTCAGAAAAGAGTTTAAATAGGTTTTAAGTATCACCCTGTACCTCCAAATAAGCAGACTTGGATAACAATAAAGACTGGTACCTTTTCAAGTATAAGAATGACTAATATGATCAAACGCTGCTTTCAGTGATAAATAGAGTCAACTGCTGGCTGGATAATAACAAGCTTTTTGTCCACCAGAAACCCAAGTCTCTCTCCACACAGCTGCTCTCCATGGGCCTTCTCCCAGTCTGTACATGTATCTATGATGGCCTGGATCCTGGTGCAGTACCTTTTACTTGGCCCTGATGAATGGCACTGCATTCATGTGGGCCTACTTCCCAAACTTACCCACAACCCGTCGGGCAGCATCTCTTCTTCCAGTTGTCTCTGCTGTACCACTCAGTTTGGTATCATCAGCAAATACACTGAGAATGCACTCAGTCTCACTGTCTAGGTTGTTGATAAAGATGCTGAAGAGCACTGGTCCCACGATGGACCCCAGAAGTATAGCACTCATCACCAGTTTCCCCCTGCACATAGACCCACCAACCACAACCCTCTGGTGCCATCATCCATCCAAGTCTTTCGCCACTGAATAGTCCACTTTTCACATCCATATCTCACCAGCTGACAGAAAAACTGGGCTGTGGGGTCACATCAAAGACCCTGCACAAGTCTAGGTGGAAAACATCAGTTGCTCTTTCTTTGCTCACTGATGCTGTCATTCCACTGTAGAAGCCATCAGATTGGCGAGGCACGATCAGCCCTTGGTGAAACCACTCTGGCTACCTCAAATCACCTCCTTGACTTGTACATATTTTCTTTCATCACGTAGTCTCAGACTTGCTCTTTGCTTACAGTGAGAGGGAGTTTGATTCTCCCAGTCTCCCTCTAGAAGTTCAAGGATTTGAGAGATATGGGAGACCTGACTGCCAGTGAGGACAGAGGTAAAACCTTGTTCAGTACTCAGCTTTTTTTGTTCAGTACCTCAGCTTTTTTTGTGTCTGTTTTTGCCAGCAGAAAACTTCCTATGCTTTCAGCTGATGTCAGGAATTGACCTACTTTTTCCAGGACCCATACAGTCCACATTCAGTCTGAGTTGTCTCTGACTTGCTAGGTGTTGTAGGAGGGATTTTGCTCCCTACTCCTCACCTAAAGATTCGGGGATGTGAGAGGCACAAGAAGCCTGGCTACCAGGAAACACTGAGGCGAATAACTTGTTTACTACCTCAGACCTCGCCATGTTGGTTGAAGTCAGTTCTCTCTTCTCATTGATCAGATGAGCTACACTCTCCTTGGCCTTTTTCATCTGACCAGTGTACCTCTAGAATCTTTCCTGATCTTCTCTCTGCACATCCAGACAGCATCCCTGCATCATCGCTAGGCTGCATGCCTCCTGCTTCCTCTGCCTATACATTTCCTTGCTTTCCTTCCTTCAGTTTGTCCAGCAGATACTTGTTCAGTTATGACAGTTTCTTCCCTCTGCATGTTTTCTTATGCTGAGGGACGGAGAGCTCTTATCCTCTCTGAAAGGTACCCTTACAGAGCTGCCAGCTCTGTTCCTATTTCCCTAGGGACAGTTTCCTGAGGGATCTCATCCAGCAATTCCTTAAGCAGCCAGTTGACGTTACTGAAGTGTAGGGTCCCCACCTGCTCTTTGCCAGCCCCATATTCCCTGAGGTCATGAACACCACTGAGGCATGGTCACTACAGCTCATCCACGCAGTCATTCATCTGATGTGTTTTCCTCTTTCTTCCCAGGTCTCAGTCTCTAGCTGGGAGGAAAGAGGCAAAAAAAGGATGCCATCAGCCTGCTGGAGCTACTTCAGGAGAAGTGTTGACTGAAGGTTTAGGGATGTGACCCTCTGTGCCCTGATTTCAGCATGCTTGGAGTGCTAGTTCCCTTCCTGAGCCTCTATTAGGAAGACATGGACTTGCTGGAGTACAGAGAAGGTCCACAAAGTTGACTGCTGGAAGGCCTCAAGTATCTATCCTATGTGAAGAAGCTAAGAAAGCTGTGATTCATTTAGCTTGCAGAAGATTAGGCTCAGGTGTATAAATACCTGCAAAATAAAGAGGATGCAGATAGTCTCTTCTGTGCAGTGCTCAGTGAAAGGACAAGCAGCAACAGGCAAAAATGAAAATACACAAAATTCACTTGAATGTAAGAAAAGAAGCATTTTTACTCTCAGGGTAAATTCACACTGGAATAGGCTGAGAGATTGTATATAGACTCCATTATTGCAGATACACAATCCCAATAGAAATGACCCTCAGTAATTTTAGTTGACCATGTTCTGAGCACATGGCTTAAACTAGCTGATCTCCAGAGGTGCCTTCCAAGCCCAACTGTCCTTTATTTACTTTGTACAGAAATAAAAACTCTTTTCCAGCAGAGGAGAGGGCTCCCATAATTATGCATCAAACTTAAATAACAGTAAAACTTTACTGAATTTCCAAATGTTTGTGGGAGAAAAGGAGAGCTGAAAAGCCCTTCTTTGCTACTGCTGCAGTGTTAATTGTTTACAGTATGTGATATTACAGTCAGCTCAATAAACGCTTTGCTGAGAACAGCATGCAAACACATACTCAAAGAGTTTGTGTTAAAAACTGAAGAACTTCCTATTTGGAAATCATGTAATTCACAATCTCTTTCTAGAGATAAGTTGCTTGTCAGGAAAATAAATTAATTTTATTTTTAGACCTACCAGAAGGCAGATCTGTAATCAATTATTTCTTGTGAAATCCTTCTCCAGGATTTTTGGAAAATCCTGGAGAATATTCTAATCCCGCCAAAAACAGACTTCCCTCTAAGGAAAACTTGTTTGTTCCCACAGAAAAATATAGTTGACGGAATTGAGGTTCCTTAACTGGAAGCAGTCCTTCTGACATCCCAATTCTAAACCATGCATAGCTTTGAAAATAAGACTCAAGGTCTCAAACTTTGTAACTTCTGAAGCAAGACAATGAAAGCAAAAGGTTTAAACCAGTCATAGATTCTCTTCTGGCACCTACTTTTACCAAACTGCATTGTCACCTTTACACAAGCATGATTTTTTTAGTGTCCCCCAAAAATGGAAAGAAATGCTGTGATAGGATCATCTGTAAACTACTAATGGGAGATCTTGCCAGCTGGATTTCTTCCATATGCTTAGAATTTATCACAAACTCCAATTTATTATGTGCCTGGAAAAGCAATGTGGGATTATTTAACTAATAATAATCCAGTTTATTACTCAACAACTTCTTTACAATATGTGAAAGAGGAGCTTCCCATTACAAATGAGACGTCAAGCATCCAAACAACACATATTTCAAAGTCTCTTCAAAGCACATGAGTTTATGAAAAAGTCTGTAACTTTCAGCTGGTCAGTATTTTAACAGATGGAATAGGCCCTCCTTTCAGTGAAAGTATACAAATCAGTTCATGTGAGAAATCATAGCTTGCTTGATTATTTCTATTAACTACAACCAGTTTGCCATAGCTGTGACCTCTATACAATCTTAATGCTTGGAGCACCTGAAGTAACTAGAGGAGATCAGTCCTAGTGAAAGCTAGGTACGGATTTCAGAAAGAAAAACAGATTTCATAAATAAATCACTTCTCTGTATCTAGATACACAATATCACATGTATTGGCAATGACAGGGAAGGGACAAGTATGTAGCAAATTTTCTTCAGTAAGTTGAGGTAATATAGCACTGTCTTCCTGAAACTACAGAGTACCACGAGGTTTTATTTTAAAAATGAAACACACAAACACTTCTATATGCAGTGCTGAAAAAAACTGCTCAATCTATTATGGAATATTTCATTTTTTGTGCAAACGAAATAACAGATACTTGATGTTAATTACCATCAGGGAAGAATACAGTACTTGCAGCACCTTTACCAAGACTGGACTCTGCCAGGAAGCAGGAGAGCCAGCAAAACCTCTGTCTTCAGTGTTCAAGACTAAATTCATCAACATAAAGAAAAGGAGTGTTCTTCTGTATCAGATAACTTTTATTGCAAGAGTTTAGTTTTGGAGAATTTATTATTTGTTTTTGCACGGCTGTGTATTAGCACACATGCATATCATGACTGACAGCAATGGACTTGTACAAGAGGCTACTTGAAAACCTGGAAGTCTTTGATTAAAGTTCTTTTGTCAGGTGTTTGAGATTTATATCAGCCTTCCTGGTACCTGAGAACAAGGGCATCTGGAAGAGTTTGATCATCACAAATCATATATTATCTACACTAATATTGTTTTCCAGAAAAAAATGGAATTTCAGTAGTCAGGGCTCTAAAATCAAATCCCGTCTTTGACATATTAGAAGAAACTACAAATTCCATAATGCATAATATTATTTTTCTAATGTATCACTGGTCCATAACAAGAAACAATCTATTATATAGATTTTGCATTCAATCTTTTTGTCAAAAACTACATAGTACATCAAAAGTTAATAACATTGGGGAGTTCAGTGATTAATATGGAAACAAGTGGTATATTACAAATTTTCTTTTGTTCCTCTTTCACAGTGACGAAACTGCTAGGATTTAACCTTTAAGGGTTAAAGAGTTTAATCAATGTCAATGTCTGATCTTCTGAAGGCGATAAAGAACAGTCTGTCTAGCGATACCCAACAGAACATCACTTTGTCAAGCCACAAAGCGCCCAATAGCTTGTCAAGTAAGTTACCAGAAACCTCTTTGTGGTTAGAACTCAGCTCCTTCCTGCTTGACCTATTATTTGATATTTGACCACTTGGTTGCAAGACACTTGCTCTTTCCAGCTGAAATGTCACTGGGGCATCTTGTCAGCTCCCCGACATCTCGGCCTGACATACAATTTTACTTTTGTGTGCTACAAGGCAGAAAATGCAGGGCAATGGCCTTGCTTTAAATTCTGTCAGCATCAAAGATGGGCGTCACTCTTGGGTCCTACCAACAACAACAAAAAAAGGAGTCTATTTGAAGGTCAAAACAGCCATTACTTTAAAGTCTTTCAGCTTAAACTAAATATATTACCTGCAACATTGGTTTGGGAACTGTCCTTATAAAGTACATAAACATATCATCAGAAATCCTCCCTGCACAATTGTTCTTCTTTCTTATGAAATGCAGACTTGATAAAAGGGTGAGTTTTCAATGCCTGCAGGGACCAGATTCAGCAGTTAACTTAACTTGTTCAAATAGGCAAGTGGTATCATGTAGCTTTACAAGGAGCAACCTGACCTTCTCACATTGACCAGCAGTGACATTATTGTGCAGGAAGAGAAGCAGTCACATCATTTCTGTTTTGCACAACCTGCTTAAAGTTTGCAACTAAATGCTTGTCTTCAGTTGAGCTGACAAGAGAAAAGAGGGGGCTCAGTGAACCATGGCAGGGCTGCCATGAAATGACAGGAATCATTGGCATACATTTCAAATAGCTCTCTCAATCCTATTAAAGTATTGCAGTCCTGCTTTAAAATAGACAAGTATGAAACAACTTTGATAGATAGAGACTAAAATGGCTTATTGATTTTTTTTTTAAGACTGAGGAAAATTACCCAAAATGTGTCATTCTTTAACATTTAAAAATATATTACATAAAGAAAGAGCAACCACAATAAATAAAAGTTTAAAAAATAGCTGTTTTGGTATGCAAAGAACTGGAAGCACAGAAATGTGAACATGTAAATGCACATTTTTCATAACACCGTAAAATTAATGTCAAAAAATACAAACACTGAACTACAATCGAAAGGTAGCAACAAAATTGCACTTTAATTGCATCATTTTACATTAATGCAATTTTTTTTCCTTCTCGAAGATTATTGATACAAAATCCATTTTCCATTGTTCTTTTGGGACTATATGTGACATTCAGGGTGAAGGAATAGACTGAAGACTGAGAATTGGCTCTATTGTGCATAAAACTGTTGTAGGATGTGTCAAGATCAGCTTTCAATGCCAAAAAATCTGGGATTCAACGCTGGTCAGGCTGAATTCCTAGCTTGAAGTCATGGTGATGTCTGAACTCCCTCTTGATTCCTGAAGTAAAATGAAGTGATATAAAAAATAATATCCTGAGAGATTCTACACTCAATGTTAAGCAAGAAAGAAAAATAGTATATATATTGATGCACCTTTTAATATTATACCCTTTACAAACAGATGTATATGAAGTATCTGCAAGTGTCCATTTTTTGTTTCAAACATTTATTTAAAGTATGTAATACCTGAATATGTATGTATGCATATATGAACCTGTAATAAGCAGAAACAAAGCAGAAACACACCAATTGTGCAACAGTAAGTATAATATAAATGTTATAAAACTATAGCCCATATTATTTGAAGCATTTAAAATATCCACAGAAAACATTTACTCCTCTTCATCATCATTCCTAAGTTCTGATTTTCTTAAGCAGGTAAAGAAACTTATCTTTCTCACTGTTATTGGGAAAAATGTGCTTTGTTACCAGTGGAAGTTACTAAATCACTTTAAAATATATTTTGCCATAAATTGAAATCAAACACTTCATATTCTTTGAGCATTAGCTTGTTAGAAGATTGTTGAGAATATACACTGAGTGTACCTTGCCGGGAAACACAGCTCATCTTTCAGTGAATCAGACATTCAGTCAAACAGTTACAAAGGTTAGACCATCTAAAATTCAACATTAAATAACCTGCAGAACCAAAACATTGTGCATTCTACTTTGAAAGATTATGAATACCAGTATATTGACATTAATATAAACACTAAATAGAGACACTGCACATTTATTTAAATATCTATTAAAAATACAAAATGCAATGTCATATTACTTTTCTGCCCTTTATCAAGGTATTTTAGCCAACATTCTACATTGCTGTGAAAAGTATAAACAATCATTTCACTATGCCAGAACGTATGGGAAAACTTCACATCCAAAGCATAACTATGGATAAGACAAAAAGTAAGGCTGTTACGGTATATCCTCTCTTATTTTTTAAACACTCTCTTCTCAGCATTTGAGAAGGAGTGTATGTGTATTCACATACACAAATACAAATGAGGAAAAAATGCACATATCTACAGGCACCCAGGTTCAACTACACAGACTCACAGATATACAGACAGAGGCAGCAGGGTGTATGTATATTCATATTTCAACTAATCCAGACTTAATCATATGTATACAGACATGTTCATGAAAGATCCCCCTTTCCTCTCTTACTATTGCTGGAGAAAAATCAATGGTTGCTTCTAACACCTATTTCAAGAGTTCTCTTTGATATGGACTCTTTTGATTTCCTGGCTCATCACAAGCCATACTGCAGACCCTGTAAACAGCTGGGTTATGCTACACCTTCATTAAGAACACATGCAGTAGCCAATTTAGATGACTGATCCAAGGAGATGATTAAAATGAGGTAGTGCCTTTAGTTTTTCTAAACTACGGTGGTTATGAGGATGAGATAACCAGAGTGATCTGTAACACACTGCCTATTCAGTCCTGCTCAATACCATGCAGAATGGGAACCACTACAGAGCAAAAGCACAAAGAAGCCTCACTTTGCGTTTGTAGCAGCATATCTGAAATGAGATCTCAATGTAGGTATCCACCTCTTACACTGATTAATAGTTAGTTATTTGTATGCTTTAATTAGTTGACATAAATTCTCTCTAAAAAAAAAAAAAGGTCATTCATAAGAAAATATGAACAAGATATTGAAATATGCGAATGAACTTTGAGATTCTAGAAATACTTCTGCGTGTAGGTAAATGAAGTCACTAAGACATAAGTTATTAACAGCTTTCACTCAGGATAATAAATACTGAAGATAAATATAAACATAGAAATTTGTACTTCTTTCATTATCTCAATTTATCAGCATATCTTAGTGACTAAAATTGCATGCTACTATTGCTACCTCATAATATTCTTTTTTTGGATATAGTGATGTTACTTTTCGAGGAACATGGCATCAAAATCCCAGTAAAAAGAAATGAGATTTCCTTTGAGAATAGCAGAAAAAAGTATGAAACTTAATGATTGGCAGCAAGTCAATAGACTATGTTACAGTAAAAGCTTCACTGTTGGGGGAAAAAAGGTCTGCTTTAGTTATCCAGATCCTGCGCTGTACTTCTTGCAAGGAACAGAATAGTATTCATTGAGTAGAAGGGAAATCAGATCGAATAACGATGTGACTGATGTAAAAAAAATCTTGGCCGTTTCTCATAAGAACTGTTTTGATGCAATATCATTATATAGACTCATGAAGAATAAGAAAACCATGTTCTTTAGGTTAGCACAGGAAAAAAGTAGAACTGTTATAATACACGTTGTTTGAACACATACTACACAACAGAATTTTAAAGGTAGTTATAATTTTCCAACAAAGCCCTTTGAACATCATTTTAGTTAGAGATCTTTCTAAAATATGTATTAAACTGACCAACTCAGATGACTGCGCCAGGGCTGTGATGATTATTCATCATATGAATACGCATTCAGGTGATTTTTAAAAGAGGAATTACACATCTAAAATAAGATGCAGGTATTATTAAATAAGATGTCTGGTATATCTTTAACACATCATTTTTATTTTCCTGATAAGCCATAAATGATTCCATCTAAACTGTTGCACTTCATCAGGTAAACAAGTATTTAGGACACAGTGGGTCTAGCAAGAATAGGCTTTCAAAATGTTTATGAAATACAGTAATTGGTCATGCTCTAGAGTCATTTTTCAAGATCTGATAACCTAATTTTATAAAAAACATTTTCCCAAAAGCAAAGAAAACATGAAAGATTAGTCTATACTATGAAATAGTTGCTTCTTGCACTGTAGTTAATTCAAGCAATTTTTTTATTGTTAGACACGGAAATAAGACTTCTGAAACAACTGTTCTTTACTGTTCTTTTGTGACTAACCTATGATCACATTTGTGACCTAGTTAAGTGGTTGCTGTTTCACAAAAGTTAAAACTGACTCATAATGGGTTGCTTTATAATGAATGACATTGGGAGAGAATATTAAAATACCATCAGTGTTACGTTGGTATGTATGTACCAGTCTATTCAAAAGCATCATGTTGGGATCAAAAACACCCTATTTTGCTTATATATATCAACACTTGTGAAGTAATACACACAGTCAGATGCTTGGAAGTAGAAAACTGTGCATCTGTTTTGTCAGTGTTGCAAACAAATAACTACATAAAGAATTACACTGTCAGAAATATATTGTTTATCTTCAACAACAGGAGTAAGATCTATAACCAGAGTAGAAGCCACAGATAAGTCAGAACGGTTTTAGCCTTCAAAGTCAACACAAAGATAATTTTACTGGACCACAATCTTCACAATAATACCACAACTTTCCAATTGCTTTCCATTATTTGTATGCTTAAACAACTCCTTCCATTTCAGCAATTTCCCACCACTAATTTTAGTCACTTTAAACTTCTTTCAAATATTCAATTACAAAACACAGTAGCACAAATTTCCCTTCTCCCCTTTTGTAACATACATAAAACTATAATATATATATATATATATATATAAATAGTAAACGTAGTAACATGCTTTGTGAGTTAAGGCTTCTGGACTGTGAAAGACAAACTTGCAGGTATTATTTTGACTGAGGTAAGGAAGTAATGAAGCCAGTTAGAACAGAAAATGACCAAGAATGGTACGTAATGAAAGGGCAGAAAGAATACTGAAGTTGCAGTGTAATACAACGACTCAGCTAGAGAGGTTCTCTGTAACTCATTCTTTTCTCACATGGCAAATTAAGGATGACAAATTAAGAATTACAAAGCCAAAGTGTTATACTGGAAGTCACCACACTACAAGCTACCTAGATAGTGAGGATGGCTGGCAGAAAATAGAAGTGCCGAGGGAAAAGAAAGCTGTAGTTTCTCCCAATCTCTAAAATGGCTGTAGCACAGCCACTCAAGTAGAAAGGAATGTGAGTTAAGCACAGAAACTGAGAGCAAGGGGAAAAGTGGAAAATAATATATTCCTTCACAGTTGATTTCTGGTACTGATTCCTTCCTTTCTCTCTCCCTCACCCCAAATCCAGAACATATATACATGTAGGCACCAACCAAATGGACAATAATATTCTTCCTTCTTCTTCCTTGTACGCTATCGCTGTGTTCCTTCACTTCACCACAGTGATATCTATCTCAGTAACTGTTAAAAAACTAACACTGTCTATGATTCCATTTTGCTGCACTTATGTGGAAAACCTATTTCCCCATAAAAAAATTTTCACGTCATTCACAATCTTCTTCTCAGACTGCTAGTACCAAAACCGAGTTGGGTTTTGCCACACAATACCAAGGGACATCAGCATGCTGCTAATTCACTTGCTGTTAGAAGCAGCTGAAACAGCCATTTCTCACTTGAAGTGAAACAAATAAAACATCAGTCTGATGAAAATGCTAAAACAGCTGCTTAAAATGGAAAGTATTACTATTGACATTGCTAGTTAACAAACTTCTTCAAAGCAAGAATGTATGCTGGCCAAAACTAGAAAGTTTGCTTCCTAAGTCAATAACTTTGCAATTCTGTATTCTGAGACTGTAAGACTAAATTTCTACTCTGACACAAAGTAGGAAAATTGTAACGTTCAGTATAAATTTTAATTGTCAGCACTCCTGCCTGGATTCTGGAAACAATTCATTATCGGAGAATAATTCCATGGACTGCCAACTCATTACATATTAAGTCAGAAAGGTAGACACACAACACACTTTCTTCCTTGGATGAGCCTAGCCAACAATACTAATGGCTTTTTTCATTTTCAAAGAATTCCCTCTTCAATTTTCAGGAGTTATTAAACAAACATGATTATAAAATATCTGGAAATCATTTTTTTTCTGCTTCTGTAATGCTTTTGTATTTAATGCATTCAGTGAAATCACACTCTTGAGGCTCAATTCAAAGCAGTTAAAGGAAGATTTCATAATATTTTGCTTGTTTTCTAAAAGAAAATCTTGTTACATTCAAACATACTTAAATCTGTTCCATTTGAAGAATGAAAGATGGCTTACCACATCAGAACATTTTATCTTCAATGTCTTCTTCACTTAAAGAGAGAGGATTTGTTTTTGCATTGTTAATTTTAATGATTTCCAAATATTCTGGCCAGAAATCTACCCTACAGCCTACACAGTCTTTTTTTCCAGGTACTGCATTGGAAAACACATAGCAATCTCCCATTTTCAGGTCAAGTTGTCTGCACTGCATTGTAACAATTCCAAAACACAAAACATATATATAGTGTACTATTTTCATGGTGAAATGCTCGCTCAATATGCTCTTCAATCCAAGTTTCCAAATTCTTTACTATAGGAGCATGATCTCATGAGGGAATTTTTGCCCATACTACCTACCAGAGATTTTCCACTTTCTCAAGCATAGACGCAACTTTTATTCTTTATTTTTATTCTTAATATCCATTCTCAATGGCTACTGGTTTATTTGTGCTGTGCAACCAACACTGAAAGGAACACTGTATTCTTACTAAGCCTTTGTGAAAGCTCTCCATGTTTTGCATTAGTGTACTGTAAGACACTGACACTTCCGTTGCTTCCAATAAGCCTTTCTTAGCCTATGTGAGTTTTATTACAGCTTTTTATTGCCTCCGATCAGTATTTCTCTCTGATGGTCACCTTTGCTGCTCTTTCCCTTTTTCCAGAAAGAAGATAGATGATGACTACAACTGGAGACTAAAGTACACATGACTGTATGTTGAGGCACAATTGGCTCATGAAGTAGTACTTGCCACTCACTGCTTAGACTCTCCTTCTGTCAGCACTCATGGAAAAGCAGTCCCCATCCAACAAGTTAAAGTGTCAAATTTCATATTCTCTTGAGAAATAAGTATTCAGTCATCAGCTGAACTCTTAGGCTTTGGGCCTGTCTGTAAGCCTTCAAAGCACCTTCTGAGTTGCATGCATACTGCCACCCTAGCATAAAAAGGAAAGAAGTGTATTTACATTCATTTTGCCAAACATTAGCATCTTCTGTCCAATCATTTGAATGCAGAAGTGTTAGGAGAAAACAGCTTAGAGAACAAGAGTTGACACGTACAGTGTGAAATCTTAAGGTGCTTGAATGCAATGAGGGAGAAAGTGAGACAGAACCACATTTCATCTCCCTAACTGTGCGATAGTCCACATGAACTTTGTGACAGGTCTCTGTCTCTCAGCCACACTTGACTAGCTTCTGCTGACATTCAGCTGTCAGACAGCAACCCTTTACCATGCCCCTAACATGCTCTACAGCTTCACCCAATTAACTCGCTTTCACTTGACATTGCAGCAAAAAGCTTCATAATAGGTGGTCAAGGTGCATGGTGTCTGCTTGCCCTCTAACTGCTCACGCACAGCAAAATGCTTAGCTACCTTCCTTTTTGTCTTTTTGCTCAAAACGGGTGCAACTACCATCTAGGCATTTCATTACTAAACAGACAAGGAAAGCTGAGCTTTGCCAGTAGTGCATTAATCTGTCTTTTATCAAAGACTAATTTTAATGTGGAATCGTAGAGCAAATCATCACAAAAGATTTTGGCAAAAATGAAATTACACTAATTCAATAAAACACTTCAATCACTTTATAATTAATGAAGATATATCGGCAATACAGGTAAAAGGGGAAAATACAGAAAAGGTAACTATTTGTAACAGTAACTTTTAACAATATAAACCAGGAAGGTCTATGAACACTGGAAATGTCTTCATGATTCAGTTTTCTTGCATTAAAAATATTCAGGCATTCAGAATATTATTTTTTGCTGTGTATTTCTGCCAAATCTGCAGCATTTTAAAGAATAAGGATCAGAACAATGAAGCTGTATAGCTAACAAAATAAATGAACCATCTAAATTGGGAAAAAAAATATTTTAGGATCTACTGATAGATTATTTTAAAATGAGAACAAACATGGAACTTACTGCTACTCTCAAGACAGATGCCTTGAGAATATTCTCTTGCTCACTACTTCTCTCCAAAGAATTTGAATAGATACGTAGACCAAGTCAGAAAATTCTTTCAAGAAGCCAATATTCAGCATGAACTGATGATATTCAAGTGCCCTTTGATGGAGAGGCTTATTAACGAAGCTGGAACAGACTGGATGAGTATCTGGACAGCAGAATTATGAGAGCAGCTGCAGTGAATGCCTTGTGGTAGCCTTATCGGTTTCAACAACTCAAAAGACTATCCACTGAGTCTGCAGATTCCGTTGTTTGCTAAATTACAGCAAATTCAGAAGATTATGTTACCTATTTGCTTCCCAGCATATCTATAGGGCCTAGTCCCCCTGAACTTCTCCCTAAAAACCTCTGAAAGAGCATTTGTTACAAAAGAGATCTGTTTTTTATAAGGAAAAGCACACAACCAGCTTGCAGAAACTGGAAACTCAAGAGAAGCTTTAAACATGAAGGAAGGAAACCAAAAAGGAAACATATTGATTGAGGTGTAAAGCATACACGTCTTTCAGCAGTAATTTATGGCAAGGAGATAGAACCAACTTATCTTTATGCAAGGTGGTAAAAAGAAACGTCATACGCACTTAGGATACCTGCTTTAGCAGGGGTGTTGGGCTCAATGATCTCTTGAGGTCCCTTCCAACTCCTGCAATTCTGTGATTCTGTGATTTGGAACTGGCACACCTCTGAAAGAGGTTGCTGATGCCAAAATGAGTAATTTTCAGCAATGAAAACAGAACACAATGAGCATCTCGTTTATATTTCAGGTAGGAAAATGCTATTACACAGGCTTACAAAGAAGTGTCAGGAAAGGACAAGGCCTTTTACTGGAGAAAACAACTGCAGATCCTGAAATGTGAAGAGAGATTCTAAACTTGTGAATTGACAGCCTTTAGCATTCCATAGAAAATTGCTGGATTGTAGGTAGCTCACAGGAGACAGAATTGGGATGATAAGCTGGATGACTAACACGACTTGGCTGTACCTATTTGAAAAACAGAGTTTTTTCTGTTGTTTTTTGTTTGTTTTAGCAAAGACTGTAATACAGATCAACTCTTGCATGTTGAGTAAGAGCATCTACATTTGCAATAGGCTACAGGACTGTAACTCATCTCCTCTAAAAAATATTAAATCAAGAGGCCTCTTCAAAAGATCTTCTAATGACAGAATAAAAAATGATAGCATTAATGCCACGCTTAGAAGCGAGGCGTTACTGCTTTCAGCCTTATTTTCTCAACAGAAAATGTTGAGAATGGAACAGGAATGTTTATTATTAAAACCATCAATGTAGCAAGAGGACAAAAGGTTCCACCCTCCTAGCACTGACCAGTGCAGAGGCATTTCCTAGGTCATCCAATGAAGTATAGACAGTCACCTCTCAGTCAAAATCCTGATAAGGGCTTCATCCCCTGCCTCTGAATATACTGCAGGAAAAGATTCACCTTTGGCTCCCTGTATGTTTGAGGTATTTTCCAAACTTTTCTTCGCTTATTCAAAGCAAACATTTTAATGTTCATTCATCCCCAGTAAAAACTGGTTCACATAACTTCAGGAGGAAATTACTCCTCCTGTATATTACATAAAGTATCTCATGCAGTGTGTATTCAAAAGGGTATTTCTAAAAGGTAGCTTTATAACAGTAATTGTTAAGGAACACAGTTGGCATTCCTGCAGCACTGCTTCTAAAATTACAGTTCATATCTGAATGGCCTAAAAAAAAATACTTTATAGGTTCAATTTCAGTTGACAGCAAACATGTAGGTCTTTTGTAAATGCACGATCCAAATTACACTAACTGGGCAAGGAATCAAGCTTATCAGTTATAAACAACTTGAGTGTGTGTGAGCTCGGGTTACTGTATCTGTTGGTTTTGGCCCAATTTACATATACAGTCATACTTCAGACTGAGAATAAACAACACTCTAACAATTGCTTCAGCAGAGCTTTTTATACTTAGTAGATTCAAGAGTACAGTCAGCCTCTAAGAACTGTTTTTCAGTCAGGTACTAGACCATCACTTTCTGTGAGGCCGAACATGTAGTTAGAGTGAGGCAAATGGAACTAATATTTCCTGCATACCAATCATATTTTATGCGAATCAACATTAAAAAAATGCTAATGGAATTTCATCCTTCAGTATACATATGGCAAATGTGTGTTCTGAAAGCACAGAAGAATTTATTTTTTTCAAAAAGCCACCACATACAACACTGAAAACATTCATCCTGCACACAACGTTTTTATCAAAGTTTAATGAGAAGCATAGAAGGAGACTTGGAGGGAAGTTCCTTCAGCTTTTTGGCTTTTATAGCAAGAAAGCTGTAGCATAACTTTAAAAAATCATTTTACAATGGGATATTTCTGTAATTTGGTCTGCTTCCTAAGTTTCAGAATGGTACCTTGAAATTCCTTTACTTAGAACTCCTGATTAGATTATATTCTTCCAAAAAATCTTTTATTTAGAGTATAGCAAACTTCAGCAAGTAACTAAATGCAACTAGAAATTTCTAAAGCTATAGGATGTTTTGACATGTGCAAATGAAATGAAATGAAATTGAAATGAAATGGGACAACTGTTATGTCAGGCTGCCCTATTTAAGTTGCAGGATTTGCACAGGCTCCCAAAAGAGTGCAGTACAATCAGGGAAACCCTGTGAGAAACCTTGGTGTTGCAGAGTCTGAAAGACTGAGAGGGACCCTAACAGGGATTATACCCCTATAATCAACATATGAGCCAATTATTTTGTGATCAAGTGGTACTCAACCAAACCTGAAAAATCAGTGAGCTATTTCACAACTGTGGTTAATTACCTGTAATATCTAAGTAGGACAAAAGGCTTCTCAAAATATCTATGAACACACAATTTTAGCACAGGTAAGTATTGCAGTGTCAGATTTATGGTGACATTTCCTGATTGAACCACATGTCAATTGCAGTTCAGGCACAGATTCAGAAGTGTGGTGTCCTAACATGGCTCTGAAAGTTCCAGGGATCTCTCTCCAAAAACCAGGAAGAACTGAAGGAAGCAATTACACTGTCTGAAAATGACGAAAAGGAATAATTGCATCATCATCGTGCCACTGTGCTTCCTTAATACCATCAAATGTAGCAGGGAAACAGTTGTTTTTCCACACTGTCCTTGCCCACATTAATACACCTTACTACCTACTGTGTATTTTAAAGGTACCTTTCCTTCTTTAAAAAAAAAAAATAAAAAATCAGTTGATTGCTTAATGAAAAGAGGCTCCTTCCCTTCCAAAAGCTATACCTTCCGAATGAAGTCAACAAAGAATAATTTTTTGTAAAATGGGAAAAATATATCTTAAGAATCACACTGTGTTTTTAAATCTGTTTAACTGCACTGAACTGTTACACAAACTAAAGGAAACAAAAATATTTGAAAAGGTTTTAATCACGATAATATCTCCACAGTTGACAATGAGTTGACAATTTTTTTACCTTATCATTTCACATTGTAAAAATTTCTTCAAGTACCAGTTTATTCAACAGGCCAAATTGCTTCAGGGAGCCAGGTCTCTAGAGAAAATAGGTCCTCAGTATGATTAACTGGAAAAACTGCTCCATTGCTACGTAATGTGGAGTTTCACAGGCTTCCATGAAAGGTTTTCATACGTAATTTAAAGATGACAACAATAAATAAATAAGTATATGCTGGTTAAATATTAAGCAGTGTGACTTAAATATGTAAAACCCAATAAAGATAAACACTAAAATGTAACTTGCTGACTGTATGCGCCTAAATCGTGTCTACATTACAGGAACAGGCATGAGTTAAGAAAAGTGTTACGCTTTATGCCCTAACACTGAACTTCCTCTTTTTATCTGTGCAAGTCATATTCTCTAACATATTTTATAGAGCACATTTTTTTTATTTCTTGCATTAACTTTTATTCTTAGAGTACAAAATGCAAACAATCAGACAACAGAAATAGGTAAGCAGAAGTATTTCTACAAAAACGTTACTTTATAGTGAAAATGTCACAGAAAAGAACACAAAGTCTGCTCTTCTTTTCCCCAAGTGAAAACGATGTAAACATGAACAATTACACAAGAAGGCAGAAGAAAAAAGCATGACCAAATATTTGATTTCTACAAATTCCAGAAAGGCACAAATTCAAGGACACTGCTATGGTTTACAGCACCTTTCCTCACCATCATCATTATCACCCTTTGGCCTGTACAGGGTCTTCCATATGGTCTAGTTCAACAGATGAGAAATCTGCTGTGGGACTGATAGTGGAAATGATGCCTGGCCTTTCCAAGGCAGTGCACCAGAAGCAGACTAAGAGGAGAAAGAGTCATTGGAGGTAGCTGTTTCCTTTGAGGGAAGGTTTGCCCCTAGCAAACTGTAGATTCTCCAGCCCAAACCAGTTAAATGCCAACATAATTATTTTTTTTTTTAATCTTTTTTTTGTAGTGAGTGAATGTAGCCTGATGCATGCCACACTGAGGGCATGCTGCACATACAGGCAATTCTGAGGCTGGCTGAGAAACGAAGAGTCTCTCCCTACGCAGTGGACAGATACTGTTACAAAATAAGAAGAAATGCCATGAAAGACAACAAAAATCCTTCCACCTGTTATACCAACTGATCTAATCTCAACTCCCAGGTAACATCTCAACACCTTGAACTATTCATCAAAGCTAATGAATGACGACCAGCCTGGAATTTTCTTCTTTAACACTGCACTGTGTAATTAGCTTGAGATACACAAAAACTCAAAATTAAGCAGGAGTCGGAAGGAGTCAAGGAAATCATTAATCACAACAGCACACTTTATGCGATTGAAATTCACAATGATATGAAGATATGAGGAAGATGACAATCTGGATTCCACGCATTCCCAAAACATTTAAGTTTCTGAGCTAGACTCATTCAGGCACAGCTACACTTTAATCCCGTCCAAAAATTTCTCAGTGAATTCACAGTCACAGAAAAGACAGACATTCTCTTTATGTTTAACCCACAGTTTAACAGAGAATAATAGAAGCTTCCCAGCTCCCTTTCTTGAAATAACTTCTTCAAACGGGAGGAGGAAGCACCTTCTGGCCTGAATAAAAGTTCTCGAGTCTGGAAAGAAGTGAATTTGTCTGCTTTTGTAGAGAAAATTCCTTTTCTTCTATAAAGCCAGTAAAATTGTGTCCTTGGCTCTGTTCTTTTGTAAAAACTTTTTCTCAGGGTTAAATGTCCTGGTCTATAATATCAAGTTCTCAAAATAACAGCCTGTCTAGCACTCCCGATACTTTTATTTCTACTATAGCATTAGCAGTACATGCAACCACATTTAAAAGTTTCTCTTATTTTGATGTTCTGAAAATTTCACTTTGGGAAATATGGGAGGAAGGCAAAAGAAACAAAGGCATGTAGCAAACATGAAGCAAACATGCAGCTGGCAGATAAAAAGCACTGCATATTACCAATGAAACACATTCAGAAAGAATGCTGCATAGACATCTGACAAGGAAAATAGTATCACACAGCTGTCTCCTGACTCAACATTGTCCTCCACAGCCACTGAGGCCTTTCTGAAACATTCAGTTCCACAAAGTCCCACAAATCATTTTGCAAATAAAATAAAAGACTGGCTCGCTTCTACCTTTTTCCCTTGAAAATGAAAGAAAATGAAACATAGGCATTCAGCTCCTTTATCCTGTTAATCTGGTGCAGATAGCGAATGAATGGGCAGTGTTTCTCTACAAGGCAAACTTGAATCTATGCTTTAGAGCTGTTTCCTTGTCCAAACCATTAGTCTCTCTGAACTAATTTCCAATTAGTTACTCTAGGAAGCACAATTGTTCCCCTGGCCTGAGCACTTAGGGTAGGAAATGAATACAGTGCTAGTTTCCAAGTGTCTTGTTTTCAGTCCTGGGAACTGAGGACCCTTGCTTGTGAGTTGGTAGTTCCAGTACCTTACTAGAAACACATTTTTAATGCCATAGAAATGCAAACCATGAACGAGAAAGGGAAAGGAGCTTAGCTTCCTGAAAACATGACCTTCCTTTTCTGCAGCTCAGCCAATGACCTGAAAGATTGTTTTGTGCTTAACACTGGAATAAACCTGTGGTCATTTAGGAGCTTCATGGTTTCCATTAAGCCGCACAGCATGGACATTTGGAATTTCATGGCAACTGTGAAGTGAGAATGTAGACCCTGCTTTTCCAAAGCAAAGGCAACTGCCGAGAGCTAACACCCACACACATTCACTCACATTCCTTAGCCAATTCTTGTCATTAAAGAGGCTTTCAAAACAGACAGAACACCACACACACACAAAAAAAAAAAAACAACTAAACAAACCACTTAAATCACCTTCTTGAGCACTTGAAAGCAGAATATTACCACTAGAAACATAATGCTTAAATGCAGCAAATGCATTGTGTCCATCGATAGTATTCACAGCATTAATTCTGCAACTGCACTGAATAGCTGAACTATTGGAAACCACCTAATTACCCAAACATTTACCTCTCTGCAGGTGTAAATACATGGGCCTAATAAGCTTTCCCACTGTGAAAGCAGTTACTTAAATTATATTAAAATATTAAAAACTATTTAATGAGTTTTTTTCCCCTAAAGTAAATTGAGTGTGTGCCTTAACCTGCTTCAGGCAAAGGAAGTTTCAAACATATTGGTTTTGAAACTAGCCATTATTTCCCATGTTGCAAAAATGGCAATTTTATTTCCCAACAGCAAATGAAACTGTCAGGAAAATTTAGATGCAATAAAATTGGGTGGTTAAACCAACATGCTGGATTTGGAATAAAACTGAATTAAAGGAATTAAAATTAAGCATTATGTCAGTCAAACTTTATAAGAACTATTTTAAACAGGGCGGGTTTTCTTCTTCTTCGTTTTTGCGAAAGTTAGGATTTGGACTCGGTGGAGTCCAGCCGTAACTACCCATTTTATGTCCATCAACGGTGTCACATTTGAAATTTGCGCAATGAAAAATATTTTGCATAAAATGTGTTGCTTCTGGCAACATTTCTGCCTAAATAAAAAGTTGTCAGGCAGTGTGTGACTTTAGTGGTACAGAGTTTTAAAATGGTGGCTTCAGTCCAAGGCTAGCTAATAACGGCTGACATGCACTGGAATCTTGAGGCCTAAATCAACATTGTTTTCACAGCTGTAATTAAGCCACCTAATCAGAAGCACATTTTGACGGGACAGTTTCTGGAAGCCAGACATTACAATTTCTTATGCCTGGAGCGCAGTGGCTCATGAGAGGTCCTCATTTAATTTCAGGTTAAAAAAAAAAAAAAAAAAAAGGCTGTAAAATGAAAAGACTATAAAAAAGCAGTGTACGACTGTTGAAATGAAGCAGGCCTATGTGTTCATGCCTTGACCAACCCCGTATCCCACCCTCCTTCGGCTCTCTGCCGAGTCCCCAGCTCTCAAGTGGCAGCTGCACGCAGTGAGATTAAGGGCTTCTGCCAAAGTCAACAGATGAGCTGGTCTGAACTGGCTCTCTGTGTGTTCTGATTGTAAATTGTGCTGGTGATGATTAGAGAACTCTAACACAGGATGTCGACTCTTAAAACTGTCCAGAGAAAATATTATTTTTTTTTAAGTTCAGGAAATTTTTTTAAACTTCTTTTGTGGGCTGGTACATAGTGTTGTGTCTATAGCTTTCACATGATTCAAAGGTGAATTCACACAAATGAAGTAACTAAATTACTGACGGAAAGGACACCTGTACACGCTCACAGCAAGATCCTTCATCTAGGGATGTTTACACAACAGCATTGATGCTGAATACAATTCTCTGACTACTACATTCAAGCAGACTCGTCCTTCTGCCACCTGCCAGCAGAAGATACCCCTAATATTCAGACTATCAACCTTTTGTACTGCGCGACCATTGCTTCAGCATGTTGTCATACTTGAAATGGCTAGAATGTCTTGCTCATTTTCTGGAACACAGCTACATTAGTAACTTTAACATAAACTTTCAACCCCAGAGGCCATTGTAAAACTATCAATATGAAGGCACCAGTCACTGGGGTCTGATTACATTTAGTTCTGCATTTTAATTACATATGGATTCTATTAACTGAACCTCTTGCCTTATAGGCAACATTTTAATCAAATTACTATAATTTTCAAATATGTTACAATAGTCTGACAAGTTAAAAGTTCACATACCTAGAATATTGAGTATCAAAATTTTTTTCCAAAGAAAAGGAAGTATTCTTTACCAAACAGCAAGTGTGTTTTTGGATTACTGTAACTGTTTTTGAACACCTTGCCTCAAGTCACAAAATGTGATTTATAATGTTGGTTTCATATTATTATATTTTTATTGGTACTACATAATAAGCAAATAGTTTAAACTACATGATTTATACAGCTTGGTTACAACTGCTACTTATGTAAGCAATACCACATAACAAGGTGAGCATTTATACCAGGATACCTGCATTCCTTGACTGTGCAGTAAAGTTGTCAGCTGAAGGCCAGTTGCTTACAGTCAGGTAAGAAATGTAAATACTTCTGTAAAAAATTGCTCCCTGGTAGATATTCCTGCTTTCCAGGGTCATCCTAATAAAGACTTCGAGATTAGAAAATGGAATGATTTTAATTTTTTGCTCATACTGGTGTTTCCACTCTTTCATCTCTCTTATTGTCTCAATAGTTGGAAAATTCTCCTTTGGGGCTGTTACATGTTCCTTTACTTAGTAACACTTGAAGAACATTCATACACTTCGCAGTAAATAATCCATGCACCACTAATTAACAATACAGACCAATGTTCAAACAATTATTTGAGGTTTACATCTTACTGAGTTCTGTCCTGGACTATTCCCAAGAAAATGCTGCAAGACAAAGGTAACAATGAAAATATTACGTTTGCTGTATTCTTGTTTTTTTGTTTGTTTGTTTGTTTTTTGCATGGCAAATTAAAAATAAGTTTCTCCAGTCTTTCACAAAACCAGTTCAATTCCAAACCTTAAATAAAATCTTTTTGGTTCAGCTGTGCACCAGGCTAGCATGAAGTAGTGGAAAAGCCAAGTAGGATTTTCATCAAGGACCCATCTGCCTCATGCAACATCTGGCAAGAACTCCCCCAGCTGCATCAGTCATTCCATGTTCTAACACAAGAGATATGGCTTCAGCCCATGAAGCACGTTCTCTGTCACATAACATCACACTGATGGATTGTGAGCCTTTCTCCTGAGCAGCAAGTGAAAAGCCAAATAGCCTTTTTCTTCTTCCCTGGTTCCCTTCTCATCATTCTATGTGTAAGACCTTTATCCTGCTTAGATGCAGCTTCCACCCTTCAAACGATGTTTTTTGGAAACAAAAAACGTGGGGGAAAGATACAGCCCTGATACTGCCCTGAACAGTCCAGTTAAGTTGAAAGAGACTGTCAGTGGTGTCATTAGCTGCTAAGTCTGAGTTCACAGCATTCGCTGTGTCTCTCCCCACCATGAATCAGGTGCAAGTAGAAAATGAGAACTGAGAGCTGACTGCTCTGAGTGGGAAGTATACTTTCTGCTTAATGCTGCTCTTCAATACAAAATATGAAGGCATACGTATTTCTCACACATAGGATCACTTTATTTACTTCTCTCACGTTATCAAAATTTGTGGTCTTTGCATTTCCACTACTGTGTGAGATACCACTAGAAATTTTTAAACAGAAGACAGATGTAGCCATAACGTTAGGGGTTAAAAAGCAAGGATGATGAAAAGCCACATAAAGCAATGAGTGATTTGATTTTCAGCTCCAGTTAGGAGAAGCATCCAAAGACAACAGTTGTTTCATGGCTCGTTTCATGAGAACTCTGTTCCTCTTGGAGTCTTTCAATGAACCTCTCTCACCCATCTGAAACCTCCTCACCTTTTACAGTTAAAGACATCCTGCTGTCTCCCCAAATTTTCATTTAACCAGAACAACTAAGAAAGCTTTTCCCTCCTCATTTGCTTAATAAAGTTACTCTCTTTTCCCCTTTGTCTTCTACCCTCCTTTGATTCTAATGTGAAAGCAAAAAAAAGCTTAAAAAAAAAAAAAAAAAAGGGAGTATAATGAGATCAGCTGCTTGCATGCTTAAGACCACAGAGATGCAAGTCTCCAGGTCAGAGAAACACCTGGCTGCTTAGAATGGGGTAGAGGGGTTTCTTTTATTTGTCAAAACTGGTACCAAAATACTTGATGTTCCTAAAAGTACTACTGACACCAGGCACAAAATCTCAAGTCTAACAGCTATGAAAACACCTTCCGGAGCACTACCATAATGAACTGAAACTGAATTCAGTTAGTAACTCAGATGTGTCAGAGCACACTGAAGAATACAGCATCACTGCATCCACTCCCCACAACACTGTACTTGTGGCCACAAACTCCCTTAGGCAGGGACTCACATGCTTACTTTGTGACTAACTTCATGCCACATCTTACCCCACAGCACCCACAAAGTAATTGCTTATGACTGCAGTATTTCACAGTACAGCATTTACAAACTCTCAGTTCAAAGCCTACTTGCTCCTACAACTCTGAATGAAAGTGCAAGCATGGTAATAAGTTAATATATTTGAAGACATAAAATGGATCAAAGTAGTAGAGTCCAGTACTGTTAAAATATTGGCGGGTGTTCATTTAAAAGGAAACCCTGAAGCACAATCCAATCTGTGATGGTTACATTACTTGCTGTTGCTGCATAACAACAACAAAAAGTAAAAAAACAAGTATGGAAACACTTTCAGCTGGTATCTTCTCTTCTCTTGGGTACAGCTTCTACTGTTGAAATACTTCCACTAAAGACTCCCTTGTAAGCACATCAGGCTTTCCTAAGGCAAGTCATAAGAGGGCATAAGGTCAGAGACACGTGAAGGGAAGACCACTGAGAAGTTTTTAACTATGATAGTGTTTCTTCACTATTTCATGGACCAAATGGCAGTGCCAGTCCAGTATGAAGTTCAGTGCTCAGTGAAATTCTCCATCTCATTTCATACTAGAGGCTCACTGCTGGCTTCTCTGTTCCTCATTTGACAACCCCAGTCAGCAAATAACCCAAATGCAGCAAACTGTGGAGAACAAAACTGTGACTATGGCAGCTGCATTTCAGAGAACGTAAATTTAAAAAAAAAAAAAAAAGGAAATACATAGAAGCAAAACTGTTATGATTGCAAAAAAAGACTATCACAAGATACTAATAATCAAGGAAAAAAAAAAACCCTACTTTTTAAACAGAGGAAAATTTACTGCAAAATTTCATCAAAATCAGAACAGGACTGACTGTCAACCGATCCCTTAAAATGTAAGCTATGCTGGAAACTCATGACTCCTGAAGGTACTGAAAGTCATGCTTGATGAAATATTTGCACATATTATGGACTAATTCCAAAGAAAGTACGTATATTACAAAAAATCCAATAAACACATTTTTTTCAAGTAAGTAGGAAAACTAGCTATTTGGATTTGGGGAGGTGGAGGGAAGGGGCTTCACATTAAAATTTTAAAATACTTTCAATTAGTACTTATGCTAAATGACAATTGAAATTGTTATTCAAGGAGTAACTATTCTTCTCCTCAGTGGGTTGTGCAGAAGAGCCAGGCAGCACTTCAATACTTCAATGCAAATAGTATGATTTGTACATCTGTGCTGTATGCAGACACAAATTACTTACTAGAAGATTGCATTTAATCACAGGCATTGGAGAGCTAGGGACGCAATTTGTTTGTTTTCACTATAACAAATCAAGCCACTGCATAGCCCTTCACAAACAGGACTAGTGTAATCTTCTCTAAAAGCTCTCTCAATGAGAATGAAAGCAAACCTCTCTACAGCAAGTTTGGCAGGCTTCTGAGTCCTTAGTATACAAGTGGTCAGCTTGATCTAAACAAGAAAAGCAATCATAACAGGCAAAGGAGCAACACAATTACACTGGGCACAGGCTCAGCAGGATGCATGGAAACCTAGCAGAAATATAGAGAAAGGCTGTTTGGAGGAGAAAAGAAGTAATTTCATTGAGTGCCTTAGAAAGTTTGCACATCCACAGATAAGACAACGCATTCATCCAAATTGACTGTGATCCATCCCGAGATCAAGTGAAGTTCAACACTGACTAACATATTTTCTATTTGTGCTAATTTTCCATCATGCTGATCCATTCCGGAGCACGTTAATAAATAAATGGAATTGTTTTGAAATCAGTAAAGATTTGGAATTCACAGCCACAACCTTTAGATATATGTTCATGTGTTTCTGTCATCTGCTTTGAGTGCTCTCCTCTTAAAGATCTTCATAGAATCACAGAATGGCCAGGGTTGGAAGGGACCTCAAGGATCATGAATCTCCAACTCCTCTGCCAAATGCAGGGCCACCAACCTCCACATTACTTACCCAATATTAGACCAGGCTGCCCAGGACTCCATCCAATCTGCCCTTGAACACCTCTAGGGATGGGGCATCCACGACCTCTCTGGGCAGCCTGTTCCAGCACCTCAACACTCTCATAGTAAAGAACTTCCCTCTGACATCCAACCTAAATCTTCCCTCCCTCAACTTAAAACCATTTCCCCCTGTCCTGTTGTTATCTACCCTTATCTACCTCTTCTTCAAAAAGGAAACCAAACAGTCTTCAATTCCTTTACGATTCTTTGCTTCACAGGAGTGAAAGATAGGAGGAAGAAGAAGGGAATCAAAACAAAACAAAAATGCCTTTAAAGATTTAAGATTTCCTCTTAATCTTGTATTGAAAACTAGAGAAAGACGGAGAAGAAATTCATCAAGTGTATGGAAGTGGCACAACTTACACAGTCTCATTCTAGACATATCTGGCTACATATTTAGGCCATTTGTTTATTCACACGTCTAGCCTCCTGCATGCGTGGCACAAATATACCTGCATTCAATAAGAATGTTGAACACAGTTCTCAGGAATAAAGAAGCACCTTTATAGCCTTAAACACGTTCAAGTATTCTTGTGGACAACATTTTAGAAAAAAATGAATTATTTAACCTTATAACCGGATCACAGTATTTACTAAGATGCATAGTTTATCACAATTGTCTACAAAAACATCTTGTATCCTAATTAATATTGTGCCTCTATGCACCAACAACAACTTTATGTGTTCACTGGCTATATCTTTCGACAGTTAAATTCTTCAGGTCCAAAATTCAACTATGTACTTTTTCAGTGACAGCAGCAAAGAACAGGTCCCTAAAAAAGATACAGTAGTAAAACTGATTCATGTGTTAACTCTTACATCCCCGTATTCTCTTCTGGAAAAGTCACAGAAAGTTTCTGTTGCTACTGGTCTTATTGATCTAGTATATTTATAATGAAAAACTACTGCGCCCTGTAGAAACTACGCAGTATGAATGGTCAGGAAATCAAAATGACAAAAACGTAGTTGAAATGCAAACTTACCAATTTGTAAGTCCCACATTCATGAAGGCAATGTTTGGTGCTTGGACATTGGGGCTGCAGTGTGAAGCTGATGAGGTGCTGTTTCTTTCACTAATATGTCAATTCTGGAACTTGCAAGTTGGTAGACATCCATAAAACTTTTAATCATGGCCTTTAAAAAGTAAAATAAATAATTAGCAACAGGCAGGTTATACTTAAATGTCAAACAGAGTACACCCAAATCTACTACATAAGAGCTAAACTTTCTTGATCAAAGAAACCAAACAAAAGGTGGAAGGCAGGCTGAATTTCAGTCTCAGGACCTAAACATCCTACATGGGTCTCCATCTTCCTTCTATCATCTTACAGATTAAAAGCATTACAGTAAAGCAAATGGTGGGGCAGTAAGGAGGTGTGGATGAACTATTTTCAAATGCACAGTGCAGTAATGAGCAGATGACACTACTTTTCACTGTATTTAAACATATGAAAGTGCTAAATCAACTTATTTCCACAAGGTATCACTACAGTTTCAGGTCAGTGTTCCTACTAGCAAAATGAGTTATTAATCCTCCCAGTCCATGTTAAAAAAGCAAATTAATTTGGTGGAAACAAAAGCAACAGAGTGAACATACAGACCTCAGAAAGTAAATAATCTGATTACAATATAGCTGGGAAAATATAATTGTTTTCATGTATATAGTATATAGGAAGAATGTCCCAGCCGTGTAATATTGATCAGACTGATAATTAAGTTAGCAGCACAAGAGAGTACAAATGATTTGGCAGTACTGGTAAACTCATATCTGTCCTATATAGTGTAACACTGTTGAGATTATTGGACTTCTTTACAACTGGTTAATCACATTTTACAGGTTACAGTTTTCCCTTCTGAAATGACTTGTAGTGAGTTTCTACTGTATGAACATTTCTCAGATGACATGAAATTGGTCTTTTGAATGTAATTCTGTGATATAGGCAAAAAAAAACTTAGTACCACAAGCATGTATTCACTATGATTTTCACTGTTTTCCTTTCTTTATTTCCAAACATACCGCTGCGTTTGAGAATAAAAGCATAGCTGAAGTCAGTCAAATCACTTTGTTGTCAAATGTAGAAAACAGCAGTGGTAAATTAATACCATCATATATTTTCTCATTGAAAAGAATATCCAAAATATTTTACATACTGTAGTGCTAGTCCTGGAAGAAGGTGCACACAGTTCTATAAATCTGCTTCTGTGAGCTCAGATCCTGATTTTAAAACTGTTTCATTTACATTCAACTTCACTAAAATGCTGCAGCTCTTCACAAACAATACCAAGCAAGAATGTGGATACAACTCACACCCCATATAAAACTGCATGAGAGCCTTCCTATAGCAACTGCCCATATGTTAAATATCAGACACATGTTGAAATACCTCTGTGGAGTGGGCCTGTGACTCATAAGCAAGGATTATACCAGTGTGTCACAACAAGCTGTGTCTTACAGAAAAAAAAAACAAAAAACAAAAAACAAACCCTTTATGAGTTCCTTTGATTATTTCCCTCGTGATATTTAAAAGTATCACTAAATTAGAATACATAGAGAAGGTGCCTTGCCTTCTTCCTTTCACCTCCACTACCACAAAGCTGGTGAAGCCACTAATCTACACAGATTCATTCCACATTTATAAAGGCACAATAAGCCCATGCAGTTATCTGAAACAGCAGTATAAATTCCTTGCTGCTCAACTCAGCTATTTCATTTGCTCTCTTCTTTAACAAGTCCAAAAATTTTCAATCTAGGGAAAACGTATTCATTCTGCAGCTTTTATTTTCATGTATGGCAAACTTTTTTTCTACGACATGTAGATTTTTTTAGTCCAGAAGGAAGCAATTTCTCAGTTATTTACAATTCTTTAACAATGTGGAAAGCAGCTTTTATGCACCCTGGGTATGCATTCTTTACAGTATACTGCAGCTCCCTAGCAAAGAGTCAGGGTCAGCTTGGATTTCTCTCACTCAGGGTCAGGTTAGGGAAAACAATGTTTTTGGGTCTTCCAATGGGTGGCACGGAATCCTTGATAATGAGTGTGCAGAACACTTATTTTAAATGCCACTGGGAGAAAGGCAAATACATTGGGTTTTTAGACACGCCATTGGAAGGCATTCATTTACATATGATTTTCTGTAACTCATGTCAGTCACATTCTGAGTCACAAATCTGTTTTCCACTGTACAAGTTTAACTGTTTAGAAAGCTTGATACACATAGAATGGGGTGAGAACCTGATCACCTGCATGTTATGAGATCTATCAAAAAGCGATTAAACACATCTTTACTGCAATCCAGCAGTTTAATTTAGATTTCTATTTCTGGCTCACAGATACAAACATATCTGCAGCTCTGAAAACTGTTCAACAGTCAATTGTTACAGTCAGAACGTCTGTTAATAGAATCAGAGAAGGGACATCTTGCTCTGCAGAATTCTGTTCGTCTCCTGCTAAGGAGTATTTTTGTTTATTCTTAAGTATACAGAGCACTAAGATGTAAGATACTTCCTCAGCTCTCCTGGTTAATTTTTATATTGCAAAATTTGACATTCAGATATATCTGCATGATCTGCATTTAAGCAAGGACTTCCTGTTTTAAATGCACTGGTAATGTTGTGACATGCAAACTGGGAATAGAACATCTGAAATAATAAAAATTTGTCTTCTATTATAAATAAAAACTGTTTTCGAATATACATCAGAAAACTGATTCTATTCAGAAAGGCCAAATGTAGCGATCCCTGAACATTATAATAACTAATATTAATGCAACGCAGACCACTTTACACATTTTCAGACAGTTGAGTAGTGGGAAGTCTTAAACAAGGAGGATATAACAATTGTGGGTCTGAAGAATATGAATTTTAAACATTACTGACTGTAGGAGGCCCTGTCTGAGCAGGAGGGTTAGGCTGGGCGACTTCCAGAGGTCCCTTCCAACTATTACCATTCTGTCATTCTGTGATTACAGAGCCATTTGAAGGATGGAACATGGAATGCAAGTTAACTGCAGTTAAAATTTACAGAGGTTTGTCTCTCTTAACAACAGTAATTGCAATGAATTACTCTGCAAAGAAAAAGTAGTTCTTTTTTGGTGACATTTTCCCTTTTCTTTAACTCCAACTAATGTTCCATTTTATAAACGATTTCACTATTTTTAAAGTTCTACATCATATATTACTGAAATAGTACAAGCAAATTATAATGGCAGAAGTATTTACACTGTCTAAAGTGTCTTAGTGCTTGTCACAAAGAAACAAAAATCATAAAACCGTGACAATGCTCCAGCACTAAGTTAGGAGATGAGCAGCTTCATGAAAACAGTAGCATGACTTTCCCAAACAACTAGCTGCAATTTACAGGATAAAAATATATTCATAATGTTGACAGGGAGCACCAGTCTAGAGGCAAACTACACCCGCAGGTGCTGAGGGAACTGACTCTGCGAGGCCACTCTCTATAATCCTTCACCAATCATGGTGATTGGGAAAAGCACCTGAAGACAGAAGGAAAGCAAACATCACTCTTGTCTTCCAGAAGGGTAAGAAGGAGGACCAAGTGAACTACAGGATGGTCATTATCATTTCAGTCCCTGGAAAAGTAATGGACTATGTTATCTTGGAAACTATTTCCAGGCATAAGAAAAGAAGAAAATCAGCAGGAGTAGTCAGCATGAATTCACAAAGGGGAAGTCACACTTGACTAATTTAAAAGTTACTACTGAAATGAAATGATCAGTCTGATGGGTCAGACGAGAGCAGTAAAGCTGAAAAGTGACTGACGGACCAAGCCCAGAAGGGTGGTGACCAGTGGCTCAAAGTTTAGTCGGAAGTCAATGTGGAGAGATGTACTCCAAGAGTCAATGCTAGGCCCAATCCTCATTAACATCTTCATTAGCAATGAGGACAGAGGGGCTCAGTAAGTGTGTTATGAAAGCTTGGAGCCATGGTGGATATACCACAAGGTTGTGTCACCATACACAGGGATCTTGGCAGGTGGAAGAAGCGTTCTGACAGGAACCTCAAGAATTATTACAAGGGAAATTGAAAAGTCCCACATGTGGAGAGGAACAATCTCATGAACAAATACATACTGGGGGCCACACAGCTAAAAAGTGAAAAGGCAAAAATGGCATGGGGGGACAAATTAACCATTAGGCAGCAGCGTGTTCTTGTGGCAACGAAGGCAATGATGTCTTCACTTGTGTTAGGGAAAGTAATTGCCAAGAGGGAATCAGTCCTTCTCCTATACTCAGCATAGGTGAGGCCACACTTAGAGCAGTATGCAACTCACAATACAAGAGAAACATGAACATGCTGGAGAGAGTCCAGACACAAAGGCAACTGAGGCACAGGAGTACCTCTTATATAATTAAGAAAGGATGAGAAATGGGACTGTTCCTGGACAGAAGGTTCCAGGAAGATCTGAAATGAAGGTTCAAAGAATACGAGGCCAGACTCAAGGGCACCCAGTGTCAGGACAAGAAGTGATGGGCACAGACTGGAACACAGGGGTTGTGTGTGAACACAGGAAGCACTTCATTTTTCAGGTGACTGAGCAATAGAACAGCTGCACAGAGAATTTATGGAATCTCCCTCCTTGGAGATGCTCAAAAGCTCCCCGGGTAGGGTCTTGAGGAATTGTTTCTAGCTGGCTCTGCCTGATCAGATGGGTATGACTAGATGGTCTCCAAAGGTTCCTGAGAACCCTTGGTCTGCTTAACATACATTACAAAAATGGAATTGTTATTCCAAATTAAAACACTGTGTATGTTGCCTTCCTTATCCTTAGTACTCTTCTAATGAGAATGAACACAGTTTGAAACAAAGCATTCTTATTTGGATTATGAATTCTAAATAACTGTATATTGAAGCATCCAGTTAAAGTTTTAGACCACTCTGAAGTTACAAATAAAACACCTAGTGATTAAGAACCAGTTTCTTTATTTTAACATCCATAATATATGATTCTAGTGATCTTATTGGGCCTACTGTTGTCCTAGAACTGTATCTCCTGGATAGAAAGAACAGAGCTAAAAGGGACCTGGTGTGAAACGCTGATAATAAAAAGGCATCATGGAGACTAACAGCTTGACAATGTAAGCACTGCATTTGTAATAGTACATACAGCAGCCAGAAAAATAAAATCATCTATTTCAAACAACTTGTTTAAAAAAAAAAGAAAGTTTTAAAGTTAGAATTAACATTTGCCTGTTAGGTTCTCCCTTCAGGAAATTCTTGAACTAAAAAGAATGTTAGCAGGTTGTAAATTTACCTGAGGGCAACATAAACAAAAAGATGAAAAAAACAAGAGAAGGAATGTTGAATAAACTTCAGAAGAATGAAAGATTAAGTTTAGTATAACAAGGTGCTTAGATGAGAATCTGAAAAGACTGGGAATTTCATTTATGGTACAGAATTTGGCTGAAGTGCAGTGCAGGCAAAGGCAACTGGTGTGAAAACAGCTCTACATGTTAAATGGATCTCTTACAAAATGCCTTTGTCATTACTACCTTGCTTCAAATTTGCATGAATAAGATTAGTTTTAAAAACCCACAAAACATAACATATTCCAATTAATTTTAGTTTTCAGAGGCAAAATTTCAGTCCATTTATTATAGATTTAGGAGTTCTGTATCTAGAGAGGAAAGGATTAAAACTTATTTCCACCAAACACTTTAGCATTTGAAATCCCATTCTGGCTGCCCTGGCTACCCTGACCAAAAGGTCTCGTGCAACAGCATTCAGCAAAAATTAAACTTTTGCAGCTGTTTGGCACTTCTTCAATGATCTATTTTCCTTGTATCTCATTTCAACACTAAACTTTTTGTTGTGTTCCATTCAAGCGTGGCAGGCACAATTTAAATGTGCCAAAAAGCAGGTCAATTCTGTTTCAACTATTTTTTTCCCCCAACCAAAGCTGACTCAGTGCCACACACAGGGCCTAACTCTATCTCCTTTGCTTCAATAACAATTGCTTTACCCCAAAGGTCTCAGGAGGGTTGCCCAAGGGAATGAAGCTCTAAATAAAAGGCTAGATTCTCTGCAAGAGGTAATGACATGACTTCCTACAAGAAAATTGAAAAGGGAGCTTTGAAATGGAGACTGAAGGGAAAGTGCTCCTACTGGAAACCACACTGGATGGGCATAACAATGACTGCCAAGGAAATTATTACAAAGTGTAATTGTTTCAAAAGTAACATTGATCTGGAAAGTGATAGATTAAAACCATTAGGCAGTGAGTCTGTTGGTATGAGTACACAGAAAGGATCTTGAAATTTTTATAGCAAAGCAGCTTCCTGTACTCTTTAATACTCAATAACAGACAATGCAAGCAAATCACCACTTCACAAAATCCAGGAAGATAGGCAGGTAAAGGCTGATAATATTTACCTGTGAAAGATTGTTCTCACCATCTATAGCACTAAGCCAAGTGTACTTACATAACAGAAAATGACTGCTGCCCCAAAGAAAACACAGTTTAAGCTGGAGCTAAGGGTAAGGGAAATTCTACCAATACAGTGTACTCCTTCTCATCTTCTTTCACAGTGCTAATACAAAAAGAATATTTTACTCTGCAGAGGAAAAATAACTTCAAGACAATAGTTTTGGCAAGAAAGAAATGGCAGCTGAAAAGTGTACTGTCGGGCAGTACATTTCCTTCAAGTTTCTCTTGCAGTATATATGCTAGGCAGGGATGAAAGAAAGAGGGACAGCTAGTGACTGAAAATGAGACTCTGTGAAAAGTGCCTCATATGAAAGCATGAAAATCTCCCTAGAGTGAGCACAACATATTGCCACTAATAAGAGGAACTAACCAGCAGTAGTTGTAATAGAAATGTCAGGATGCAGTTTTATTCAAAAACCTGCAGTGTCCCATCAAGCATTCAGTCTTGAGGTGACGTGAGATTAAAACTTCATCAAAATCCATGTGAAATGTTAAGTGGAAGTAGAAGTTGTAACTGGATCGTGTTGGTTTTGGTCTACTGTAATGATATCTTGGAACCAGAAAAAATGTTAAAAAGCTGGAGTAAAAAAATCCTGCTTCTACAACCAAGACTATGGAACCAGAAGCAATAAGGATAAACCTTTCTCACACTTACAACACTACTCTCTATAGATAGGATATGCTATAAAGCAAAACAGTGACATTTTTATAAAAAAATATAACCTAAACAGAAAGTCATAACTTTCTGAAATCTAACGTATTAGTTGTATTTGTATGCATATGCGAATTTAATAATGAGAATAAGTTAATGTGTGGAGAGAAGCATGCATTAATCTATGAAGTTATTAAACATGAAAATCTGAAACAGAAGAACTTCAGAGGGAAGGCAAATGCTAGATCTGGAAATTTCTGAAATGCTGTGCACAAACTATCTGGACAAATTAATTAACGCTAAGACTATTTGTGAACATACTAGTAACAATTAATTTACTGAGAATTAAAATACAGTTCTTTCATTCTTTTTAAAGAGTGCTCCATTAATTTTTGAAGACAAATTTATATTTCTTTTATGGAGGCAAATGCTCTACAGGCAAACAGATGCTACTTAGACTTTTATAAATCTTTTAAAATACTCATTCAAGAATCAGTTTTAACAACAATTTGGTGCTAACCACTACAGAGGTCTGTCACTGACCCCAGCAGATGAAAATTATCATCTCACAAAATCTAGGTTAAGTATAGAGATTTCTTTAAATATTTTGACTAGAACTTCCTTCCTGGAAACAGGAAGTAGTTTGTCAGTTCCAGAAACTGACATCCAGAAACATCCAGAAACATCCAGAAATGGAAGGGACTTACAAGCATCAACAAGTCCAATTCCTAATTTTAGATTAAAACATTTTTAAATTGAATTACATAAAATATCTTACGTAAAAATATGTCCACCTTGTATTTTTAATGCAAAAAGATAAACCATGCTGTAGTTAGGAGTTGTTAGGAGTGACAAAGTTCCCTTCTGGCACACTGAGTAGACACGAGAACTGTTATGTCTTCCGCAGGACCCTCCTGTTGTGAATTTGCTGAGGGTTACAGAACAGCAGGTATTGACTGCTATCACAATGGTGCACTAGTGGCAATATTGCACCAATGGAGATTCCTTGATCCCAATTCATAAACTTATTCATCATCTGAAGAGCTAAGGAGTAATCAGAAAAACCTGTTCACCCCTTAACACTTCCATACGACCAGTGTGAAAGTCCAATGGAGAGTAGAGACTAGCAGTGGATGCCTGTGGTCTAAATTAAGACACACCATCTGGAATCGAATGCTCCAGGAGCGGAAACACAGCCCTACCATTTACCACGGGATGATCCAGACTGCATTGAAAGAAGGGGAAGTTCCTGAACACCTGCAGTACACTACACAATTATGTGGAGCAACACAGCGTAAGCAGTTTTTGAGAAAGGGAAGAAGAAAAGCCCAAATCCTTCTCAAAGTTGGTTTTGCCTTAAAAAAAAGTGAGGTCAAGGGACCTGCACAGGAGATCAAGTTTTTAGGGATAAAATGCTAGATGGATGTTCTCAGTTTCTAATGAATGTGATCACCAAAATAAGAGCTATGTCTCCATTAATTACAAAAAGGAAACATAAGCTTGTTGTGGGTTTTGGAGAATAAATATAACAAATTAAAGCCTGATTGTAAGCCCTCACTATCAAATGACTCAGAAGAACAATTTCCAATGGGCCTTGAGCAAAAACAAGCCTTTGAACAACTAAATGGGAGATAGTTTGTCTAATTTGTTGATATTAGTCATATAGAAGATCATAGAATCACAGAATCATAGAATCACAAGGTTGGAAACAACCTGTAAGATCACCTAGTCCAACCGTCCTGCCATCATCATTGCTACCACAAGCACTAAACCGTGTCTCGTAGCTCCTCATCCAGGCACCTCTTGAACACTGCCAGGGACGGCGACTCCACCACTTCCCTGGGCAGCCATTCCAGAGCCTGACCACTCACTGAGAGAAAAAGCTTTTCCTCATGTCCAACCTAAACCTCCTCTGGCACAACTTGTGGCCACTTCCTTGGGTCCTGTTTGTTGCCTGGAAGAAGAGGCCAAACCCCTCCTTACCACAACCTCCCTTCAGGAAGTTGTAGAGTGCAATGAGGTCTCCCCTGAGCCTCCTCTTCTCCAGACTGAACAATCCCAGCTCCCTCAGCCGCTCCTCATAAGCCTTGTGCTCCAGACCCCTCACCAGTTTCGTTGCCCTTCTCTGGACACGCTCCAGGGCCTCAATGTCTTTCTTGTAGTGAGGAGCCCAAAACTGAGCACAGTACTTGAGGTGTGGCCTCACCAGTGCTGATGAGGGATGATCACCTCCCTGCTGCTGCTGGCCACACTATTTCTAATGCAGGCCAGGATGCCATTGGCGCTCTTGGCCACCTGGGCACACTGTCGGCTCATGTTCAGCCGAGCATCAACCAACACCCCCAGGTCCCTTTCCTCTTCACAGTCATCCAGCCACTCATCCCCAAGCCTGTAGGTCTGCATGGGGCTCTTGTGGCCAAAGTGCAGGACCGGCACTTGGCCTTGTTGAACCTCATCCTATTCACCTCAGCCCAGCGATCCAGCTGGGTCAAGGTCCCTCTGTAGAGCCTCCCTACCCTCAGGCAGATCAGGCAGATACTACCTCCCAACTTGGTGTCATCTGCAAACTTACTGAGGGTAAGGGATGGATTACTGAAAGCTAGTGGATGAGTAAGACAGCACTACATCAGAGCGTGGGTTTAAAGCCACTTCTGTGAAAAAAGTCAACAAGCTAAGTGAAAAAGTTACTTACTTGGAACAGCTTGAAAGACAAAGAGCAGAGAATAACTTTCATTGGCAGAACTTGTCTGCATTTAGAATTTGAATGCATTCAGATCAGCAACTCAAAGACTTAATATCTGAATATCTTGCTTTTTAAAATAATCTTTCACTTTACTTTACATTGATCTTTTACTGTCTTCATTAAATTCACAAAGTGCTTTTGTATTAAATGGAAAAACATCATCAGATTGCAGACAATAATTTAAATAATTAGACTGAGAGTCAAGTAATTAAGGTCCATTCCCCTATCTGGCCAACAATCAACAATTGGATCCAATTCCTCAGAAGCCTAAGAGGAGAAGACGTGGTGACTATTTGAATTATTGGATGATTGTAGAAACACTGAAAGGACAAAAATATGTCAGATAGGTACTTCTGAGACAAACTGGCCAAGAGACAATGAAGTATTATTTAGCAACAGGATTCAAAGTAAAATATCCTAGAGAAAACCATAAATAGATGGGAGAAAATCCTTTCTTGTCTGTTTTTTTCACCAGATTTGCTAATAGCTGCAGGAACCTCAACATTGTGTGTTTTTGCGGCAACCCTGAATGATGACAAACCAGGTAATGCTCGTATTTCAGGTTATACTAACTTGTAAACACCCTAGAGGAAAGCATTTTCTGAAGTACCTCTGACATCAACTATTTCAAGAAGCAGACTACTTACCTGTTCATTTTTCAGCACTGGACCAATACAGACCATTTATGAGTGACTGTTTCTATCGATAATGGTAGTATAGAAAAAATCCCTTCCACCATTTACTAAATCTAGAAACTATAGACGGCTTCTCATGTTCTTCTTGTAATCTGAGAACTGTGAAACTAACCTGAAAAGAAATGTCAGAAAGTGTAGTGGGAGATATGACAGATGATGTCAAAGCACAAGTAGCATAAAGGAGGTGAACGAGGAATAATTACGCACTTTCTTTTAATACAAAAATGAGAGAACATTAAATGAAATAACAGAAACAATTTTCAAAACAAACACTGAAAATAATTTTTCAGAAAGTATGTAGTTAAGCTTTGGAAGTTCTTTCTACAAGTAATGTGAATAGTTAACTTCACATGGATTCAAAAGGCAATGAAACAATAAATACAAGAAAGAAACATTGAAGACCACTGAATAGAAAAGTATGACCTTTGTTTCAATAGGTACTTGAACTAAGATGTTGGAGAGTGGGAGAGATTTTGAAGACATTTTAGTCCTGCTTCTTGTACTCTTTTCTTTGTTAACTTTCCCCTCTTTAACCTGTTTGTAAGCTGGGACAACCAGATTTACTGCCAGTCTATGTGCCCTCCAGGCACTAAATGTTTACTCAGTCCCACAGTCTATTTCCCAAAGGAGTAAATTCTGCAGCAAGTCTCACACGGAATAAATGCAGAACAAATCAAGCATCTAGAGTAGTGACCTTTGCCAAGGTACAGACAAACATCACATTTTGACATGTAGGAGACTCATTGCTCAAAATCCAGTCTTGTAGTGACTGCAAGCAGTTGTAAAAATTTCAGAACATAAGCTTCAACTTGTAATCTTTCCCAACATTAAAATAATTTTTAAAAGGGATTCCTTTCAGAATGGGAAGCTAGATGGAGAAACTCTGGCACTACAGGAAGTAAAGAGGGCATGATGTCTTGCCCTCTTATCCCTCCCTTTTGTATTTGTCAACCGTGTCATGATCAGGAAGGGGGCAATGTACAAATGGGTGCCTGGAGCAGATCACACAATCTGCCTCTGGACAGAAAGAAGTCATAACTAAATTATAATCTTCAAGCATTAAGTGGGCATTGAGAATTGGCTTTACAGATGGAAACTGTAATTTTGACAAATTAGATTATGATGTGGAATCCATTCAAAGGAATCTGACTATGAGTACTATCAAGGTTCCAGGATAATAAATTAAAAATGGTCTTTCCAATTACATTATTTTTTCAGAAGCCAGAAGATATTCAATCCCATGCAGGTAAGCATGCCAACCTGCAGACTGTGTATCCTTATCATTCAGATTTGCAAAACAGTTCCACGCTCCTTTTTCCATTAGTTTAGTACTTTTTACCCTAACACTGTTTTGCATCTAACAGGAAGAATCCATAACAAAGGAAAAGTTAAAGAAGATGACAGTAAAATTGGATACTGCACTGAGCAAGTCTTTTTAAAGCATGTTTAACCTGGAATACACAGAGAAATAGAAATGATCAGTTCTAAAATTTTTTTGTTTTTCACAGTCTAATAAAAGTGTTGGAACTTGTGATGTTAGGATTCTAACAGTACATATTACTAGACCAGCAAAGAATTTAGTAACTGAAAAATCAAGATAACAGTTTCTGAGCACTTCATTATAATTTCTGAATGATAACTGTGTAAAAGAGAAAACTCTTAGCTAAAAAGTTACATGAATTTATAAGCTACCATTTACCAACACACACACGTGTGCACATACACACACAGGTACTTTATATATAGACAACAAATCTGTGGCAATTTGGTCACATTTGAGGGGAAAATTTAATTTCTAATCTTTTCAAAACTCATCCTCTGAGTTTCACTTCAGTGATATACCACTCAGGATGTTACCTTAACCTATTTCTTAAATAATGGACAACTGTGAAACTATCAGAACAGCCATTTTTTAATGCCTGGTTTATATTCTGAAAGGTTTACTGTGTTTTACCAATCCTTAAGTTGCATATTCATTGCTATATTTTCCTCTAACTGCTGTCACTTATATTGTCATGCAGAAGGGCAAATCAGGGTCAGTTTATGTAAGCGGCATCAATCCGAAAAACTTCATCAGTCTTTATTTCAAGGCATTATGCAAAGAAAACTGACATTAAGAGAGCCTTAACTGACAGCAAATGAAATCAATCAGCAAATCACTAAGCCATAATAAACTCACTCAGGTTGTAGATAACCCTTCCTTTTCCAGGTCTTTAACTACAAGGCCCAGGAAATGCAGTACCTAGGCAGAAAAGACTCCCTTAGTTCCAAAGCAAAATGCTAATATAGAGAGCACTGTTTCATAAAAATTTTGTTCTGTAAGCTATCAGTAAGAATAACACACAAATGACTACAGAGATGTTCTATAAAGATGGAATAACAAGCAGGTAATTGAAAAAGACTAGGCAGATATTTAGCCCTTGAAGACTTTTTTTTTGTTTAAGTGTAATTAATATAAAATGTTTTGATTCTGTTCCTGCAACTAAGATATTTGTGTCATAAAATCTATTGCTTTATCAAATCCTATTACATAGGCTCACTCACTTAGTACTTGCTAGTTTTTTGAATTAAAACAAGCACACACAAAAAAATAAGGGCCCAGATAATTCCAAACCTCTGATAGCATTCACTTCATGATTCCTTTTTGCAACCCACATGATCAGCAGCAGTTTAACAGCTGTGTTCCTTAACGGGCTTATCTGTGTTACAACAGCATACACTGCAGACGATATCAAACAATGTAGTGACATCCAGGCTATGCAGTGGCTATCTGATAAAATCACTCCTTTTCTGAAGATACTGTGCATAGGTAATTACACAAATTTATGAGAAAAACTGACTAACAAAGAAAGTGCTGTGGTAACTATATTTGTTATTTTCTGTTACTGCATGCTGTTTCATTTTTGTAGCTCCAACATATAGAGCCTGCTTTCATTCACAGAGGCAACTTTGGACACATCTTGACCTCACCACATCTACTGAGTGAACTTTCTTAGATATCAGTACAGATGATTTTTAAGAGATTACCCACGTGCCACAGATACAAATGTATGAAAAATTAGAAGTGGACAAAGCCCAATTGCTTCAAAGGGTCAAGAAAGAGATTTCTCCATTAAGAAAGGTTACTGAAAGGTTAAATGATTATATACTAACTTTGGAATTGAAGATAATCAGCAGCAGATCTTGACTAAATAAGATTTCATAAAACTAGTTTTACAAAAAAGGCTAGGCAAAAGTTTCATAGGCATAAAGAGGCAGCTTTCAGTATTTAATTAATTGGTGATTACAGGTACTGACTTCGATATTTGCTCTCACTAACTGCCAAAGATTTAACAGGATGCAATCATTATCACCTACTACAACAAGGATTCTTCATATAGTCTCTACTCATTTCTTAGAATGAAGAAAGGCAAGGTGAGAAATAAAAAAATGAAAATTTGATGAGAAAGTGAGGGAAATAGGCTAGTGATAAGGAGAGTAAAACCTGAAGGGAGAGTGGGATTGAATGCACACTGAGGGCAGGGAGTGAAAGAATGCAAAAATAAACACTATGGAGAAAGGAGGAAACTGGGAACACAGATTAGCAGCAAAAAGGAGAAGTGGTGTGAAAATCACATAATAAAAGCCAGATTTTCAGCATCATTAGTACTTTGAAGAAGCATCACCTATTTATGTTTTAAGTTGCATAGGGCTAACATATGTAAATGTTACACTTTAACAACAAACACAGTGATATAAACAGTTACAAATACAGGCATCCAAATCCTGAAAACTTGCTTCCTGAAAGTCTGCTTCATTTAGTAAGAACATTACCAGAACCAGCCATTCCCAAAGGGAATTTTCCAAGGACCAATAAAGGATATCTGTTGGTTGAGGTCTACTACAGGCCACTTGATCAAGAGGGAGGATTGCTGACAAGGCCTTCTTGCTTCAACTGTCAGAAGCATCTCGCTTGCAGGGTCTCATCTTGATGGGGAATTTCAACCACTCAAACGTCTGCTAGGAAGATAATATGGTAGACCACAAGCAATCCTGGGGACTCCTGGACTGCTCTGAGGATAACTTTCTGGTCCAGATATTAGACATACCAACCAGATGAGAAGAGTTACTGAACCTACTGCTCACCAGCACAGTGGGGCTCATTTAAGAGATTGAGATAGGACATAGTCTGGGCTGTAGTGATCACACCTTGGTAAAGTTTGTGATCTTCAGGAAGATGGGCCTGACAAAAACTGAAGTCAGGACAGTGAACTTCAGAAGAGTGAAATTCTGGCTGTTTAAGAAATTGTTGAGAAATTGTCCTTAGGGAAATAGGAATAGAGAGAGTCCTTTAAGGATACCTGTCAGACAGGATAAGAACTCTCCATCCCTCAGTATAAGAAAACATGCAGAGGGAAGAAACTGTCATAGCTGAACTAGTATCTGCTGGGCAAACTGAAGGAAGGAAGGAAAGCAAGAAAATGTACAAGCAGAGGAAGCAGGAGGCATGCAGCTTAGCAATGATGCAGGGATGCTGTCTGGATGTACAGAGAGGGGATGAGGAAAGATTCTACAGGTACACTGGTCAGACAAAAAAGGCCAAGGAGAGTGTAGCTCATCTGATCAATGAGGACAACTGGCTTCAGCCGACATAGGGAGGTCTGAGGTATTCAGCAAGTTGTTTGCTTCAGTTTTCACTGGCAGTCAAGTTTCCCCCTTATGCCTCTCACATCCCTGAATCTCTAGGTTAGGGCTGAGGAAATAAACTTCCTCCCTCTATAAGAGAAAAGGAAGAATAACTGATGCCATGTACCTAGATTTGTGCAAAGCCTTTGGCAAAGATCCACATCACATCCTTAGATGAGAGATATGAATTTGAAGGCAGTCCGTTTGGTAGATAAAGAATTGGTTGGAAGGCCACAGCCAGAGCACTGTGGTCAATGGCTCTGTGGCTAGGTGGAGGCCAGTGACAGCTGGTTTCCCCAAGGGCTCCATCTTGGGTGAGGTACTAATTAATACCTTTAATAAAGACACAGATGCTGGTATTGAGTGCACCCACTGCAAGCTTGGAGTTGACACAAATCTGAGCAGTGCAGTAGATTTAGCTCAAGGAAGAGATGCCATTCAAAGAGGACTTGAAAAGGTTGAAATGTTTGACCCTAATGAGAATCAACAAAGCCAAGAGCAAGCAGTTGCACTGGGGTTGGGGCAAACCTAGAAATACAAACAGACTGGGAGAAGAACTCCTTGAAAGCAGGCTGAGAAGGACTTAAGAGTTCTGCTAGATGGAAGAAACATGAGCCAGCAGCCTGCACTTGTATCCTGAGCTGCATCGAAAGAGACATGGAAAGTGAGATACTGTTCCTCTTTACTCTGCCCTCACGATGCTCCATCTAAAGTACTGCATCCAGGTCTGGGACACCAAGCACAAGAAAAATGTGGAACTTTTGGATTAGGTCCTGAGGAGGGCCACAAGAATGATCAGAAGATTGGAGCACCTCTCCTAAGAAGAAAGGCTAACGGAGCTGGGATTTTCAGTGTGGAGAAGACAAGGTTCCAGGAACACCTCACTTCAGCCTTCCACTACTTACAGGGAGCTGGAGGGAAATCAACTGTTCACATGGTCTGATAGTGACAGGATAAGAATGGTTTTAAAGGAAAAGAAGGGAGATTCAGACTAGATTGGGGAAAAATTTTCTCTGAGAAGCTGCTTGAACAGGTTCTCCACCCCTGGAGTTGTTCAAAGCCAGGTTGGATGAAGCCCTAGGCAACCTGATCTAGTGGTGCGAATCCTGTTCACGTCAGGGGATTAGAAACGTATGATCTTTGAGGTCCCTTCCAACCCAAGCCATTCCAGGATTTAACAGTTCTGCACGTCTGCCCTCATTCTTCATCCTTCAGCAACTCAAGGGAGATTTTGGGCACCTACAGTTATATTATGCTAACAAGAAACTACTCTGCAAGGTGGTTTACCTTCATGCCAGAAGCTCTGTACTCATGCCAGAAGCAATTTCTCTTGTAATGCAGTATGCATCCCATGGAGCACGCGTTTCATTTGAATACCACAGAATACAATGGAGGGTTATTACAGTCTGAGACCATCACCACTACCACCATAATAATCCAAGTAAGTATACATATACTCTAATAAAGAGTACTTTCTGTCAGCACATCCAAAACACGTAACTATGCAGTCAATTGTACATGCTCACAAGGAATATTATCTTCAAAGCAGTTATAATTAAAATTAATTATGGTAAAATGGTTTCTATACCTATCATCATGTTGCAAACTACCTGAAGACATGGCTTCAGACACCAATTGAGCACTTTCAACAAGATACTGGAGTTTTTCATGTTACAACTCTTCAGTCTGGTCGTTCCAATTTTATTTGGATGATTAATTACTGTATATTAAACCTTACATCAACTTTTATTTTTGGTAAACTGAAGTTTCCAAATGGTAAGAGTTGCAGGAGATGTAATCCCACTCTAATGAGTTTAAAGCACTTATTTATGAGGATTTCAACTCAAGGAGCAAGTACAAAGTATCATTATATTATGTTTTAAAAATCATTTTTATCTTTAAATGATATAGTAGAAGGCAGACTGGTGACCAGCCCAGAAGCAGAACATTCTGACAGTAGATAAGAAATTTGTTATTTTGAAAAAGAGGAGGAGGGCAGCCCAGGTGTTGCTGATAGCAGATGTTGAGCTCCAAGAGAAAGAATACTCAACTTCACATAGTAACAAGCAAAGTAGTCAGATTCCAAACAAGGCACCAGCCTGGCCTCTGTAATAAAGTGGATAGTTCCTTTTGTGGGTGAAATGGTAGAAACAAAAAAGAAAGCAACATAAGTGTTTGCAATTTGGGTGCACGTACATATAAACATGGTTTATTTTCTGCAAAGTATTAAGAACTGAAGAAAAAAAAAAAAAGAGAGAAGAAAAAAGGGGGAAAAAAAAAAGCACCAAAACAGAATTACAGGATTCAAAATATGAACAATTCTGTTTTCAAGCCACTGCACAATTAATTTGTGTCATTAAGCCCTCGTACTAGAGCTATACTTAGCGTTTGAAAGATTTGCTCTATGCAGATGATAAAATCTGATGACAGAATTATAATGATACCTTTGAAACCACTTGCTTCCTCAGCTTGGCAAGAAATATTTTATTGACAAGAAGTAAACAGAAGAATGAAAAAGAGTTTTTTATTTTGGAAAAAAATACTAGCAAAATTATGTATTATCTTTACCTTCAAATCTATCTGGCAAAAATCTAAAATTAATGAACAAGGGAAAATCTTACATATTGAAATGTTCCTAACACTTAAAACTACATTTACGTTCGCCCAAGTAATTAGAAGATCTATAGCCCAATCAGACAAGGCCTTACTAAATCATATATGAATATAAAATTACACATCCTTCATAAACTTATAATGATTATATGTTAATACTGAAGATAGATGAGTGTTTGACTGTATTACTACCACCCCTATAAGCCTTGGTGTTATTACTACGCTTTTCATTTCAACACCCCTCCAAACACTTGAGGAACTGAAAGAAGAAATCCCATGTGGACTTCCTCAACCTGTACAAACAGTCGAATACATTTTAAAGGCAGAGGGAGAGGACAGGGAGAGAGAGGGGAGCCAGGGAGGGAGCAGAACAGAGAGACAGGGAGAGGGAAAATGGAGGGACAGGACTGGGTACCAAAGGCATGGCAAATGAGACAAAGGGAGTGGAAGGAAGGCACAGAGATAACAGACAGGCAGAGGCTGTGGCACTGACCTAGATGAAGTAACAGGCAGCAACGGAGGGGGAGGCAGCAAAAAAGGAGGGAGGAGAGGGAGGAAGGCAGCAGGCTCGAGCAGCAGGGAGGGAGCACGAGGAAGACCATATGTGCAGCAGGAACAGGTGTGCAGTGAGAGGCAAAAATAAAGAGGGAGACAGAGAGGAAGGCTGAGAGGGAGGCAGGCAAGGAGCAAGATATCTATCTCAAATGCACTTGGAGGAAAGAAAGCAAACCACAACTACACAGTACCAATGCCAAAACTAAGGGAGAGCTTAGTAATGAAAATAATTACATTTATTCAAATCACTCATAGTTTATATTTAAAATAAACTACAATTTTATTAAAATGAAAAGGACTTCCAACAACCAGGTAAATTGTCAATCTCATATCTCAGGTGAAGGGTAACACATGAAGAAATGTTTTATCATAAGAGTTATAATGCTCACAAACACAGCCACAGATACCTGCATTCCTTGTATACATAAGCTTGCCTATAGTCTCATCCTCATATCTGCTTTTTTTAACACGTCGTAGATGCACCAAAAGGGCAAATCCTCATTAAATTCAGAAAACTCATATATTTGGAGTTTCTAATTCATGTGAATCCTGCAAAGTGGCAACAGAAATTCATCTCTGATCATCAATTCTCTTCTAAAGCAAAATTCAGAAGTCATATTATATCCTTCAACAACCAGATATTGGTGGAAGAAAAAGACCTCCATGCCAAACACTGACCAAAAGCAACCACCACAAATTAAAACAATCAGTCAATGAAATGTGCAAATAGAGACTTCTAAGATAGAGGTCAAAGTAGTTCCCATGACACAGAAAATGATTACTCTTTCTGTAACTGTACTTCTGCAGGCAGCTACCACACGTGAACATCAACAGCTGCCTGATCACACAGCCATCCACTTGCTGTTAATGGCATCTTTTGGGCAAGTGGTGGATATGATCCTAATACATATAGCTATTTTCTATTTGTCATTGTTCTTAATTGTCAATGCCAGGTTAAATTTTAAGTTTCACACACAATTCACTTTCTGTCTTCATAGAAATACTCAGGCGTGGCCAGAACAGAACATGTTGTCCTTTCACGTGTTTCAGTAGCTCAAAGGTAACGCTTTACTTTGCATCTTCAAGCTTAGCAAACTAACAAACAGTACATCCTCATGAGTCACAGTAAGTAAATATCAGATGAGGGTATTTCAAAACTATAGCCTTTGTATCAGTTTATTCCTGAAGATACTGCACCTTTTCCATTTCTTATTCATCTCAAGTCACATTTTCAAACTATTATAGTAACTCTTGTTACTATGTAACAGCTTCCAAGTATTTAACAAATACCTATAAATTAAGTCACACTTATTACTACCATGCATTTCAGCCTTTACATAGGATTTTAGAAGACATCTAGTGCAAGGATATTATTGTTGAAAAACTTACATTTTGATTAATTATCTAATTCTGCAATTCAATAAAGTGCAAGCTTTGCAGAAAATTCAGAGTTTTGTTTCCCAAGCGTCTCACGGCCCAAAGGTCTATCACTAGACTGCACGACACATTCTTTACAATACATGAGCCACTTTCTACGAAGGGATTTCTTTTGTCTGAATCTTTGATCAGCCCTGTGAGTAGTAATGGTATGTGGAAAGTTACAATCATTCAATAGGAAGAAAAAAAAAAAGCAAAAAAAAAAGCAGCCTTCTGATAATTAAGTACCCCAGAAAAAAACAAGCCTGATAGCTTGGTTCATAGTCAAGCAACTTGTGTTCATTATGCTAGTTTTCTTTGTACTTTCCTCTAAAGAGAGCATACCTTTCCCAAGAAACATTCACACGGAGATAATAGCAACTCAAAAATTCCAAGACGCCCCATTTCCCACTGACAAGGAATACAGATCTCTAATGCTACATCCATAAAGTAAATTAAGGATAGATTTAAGATCTCATCCTGTCAAATGCCTTTAATTGCCACTTGTTTTCTGAAAAATTTGGAAAAAAGATAATCTCATAGATGTGCCTGTACACAAAAGCTTTTTATCTTCTTCTCTTGTGAGGAAAAGGTGAGACACTCCAATACACTGGATATCAAACAAAGATCAATTACTGATTCCAGCCACTTACAATGAATTGGAAGCATGAAAAGTAAAAATTAAACAACGTGTTTTTATATGAATATTCAAGAACTATTGCTTCGTCCCCACCATAATGTCTAATTTTGGATTGTCATTTCTCTGCAATTTTTTAAAGAAAGCACCAAACAGCAACAAATTTAAATATTTGGTAAATAAATCTTTATATCTAACATTCACAAAGAATAAGGCCTTTAAATGAAATGTACCCAACCTATAATTACTATGAAGTACATACACATAGCAGTTAGAGAAACCAAGCATGCAAGCAATTCCACTGATTTCCATCAGTAGTGTTCACAAGTTGTTTACTGACTCCTGATATCACTCAAGATCTTAGGATTGCTTTAAATACAATTTTGCATACAGAGGTGAAATTAAAGCAAATTCGTTGACTGCCAGCTATATAAAATAAATAAAAACTCTATAATAAACTTAAAAAGCTATCAAACAAGCACTGAGTAACTAGAGTCAGGAAAAAAGAAAAGGAAAAAAGAAAGGAAAAGGAGGGAAAAAGGGGAAGGAAACTGTATGGGAAGTGCTGAGTCACGGCCTGAACCTCTGATTGATCACCTGAGGCGAGCACTGAGCCAGCCAGAGGAGCACACGTGAAGGCAATTCACCTGTGCTGCTGGAAGGGGTGGAGCCTGGCTCCAGCCCTCCTAGCCCTATTTATGAGCTGGCTACCAGTGGGGAAGGATCTCGTCTGGAGATCACCTCTCTTGGTGTTCTGTGGTGAGCCCAACATAAGGGTAAGCCTTCCATTTATTCTCTTTTGTTATCATAGTCTACTTCGCCTAACTCTCTTGTTTATATTGTGATTGTAACATCCATTGATTATACAGAAACTAAAAAAGAAAGGAAAGTAAAATAGAGAAATGAAAGGGGAAAGAGGAAAGGAAAGGGAAAATGAGAAAGGAAAGAGAAAGAACAGTAGAAAAGAACAATGAGATAGACTGTACCACTGATGCTGTTTTCATACCTACGGTGTAATCATGTGCAATTGGAGCTGCTAGATGAACACGAAGTAAGCTTATAATAGTGCACCACTAGTAAGCTAGCCAGAGCACACCGTGCTACATTCCTACCACAAGCTCTGAGTACAGATGTGAATAGCAGTTTTTGAGATTCCTATTGCTTTTCATCTTTTTAGGTAGAAGGAATGGGTTGCTTTGCAAATGTCTCTGCAACACTCCTGAGATCCAAAAAGAACACGGACTGGAGTGGAAGTCAGCCAACAGAGTGAGATCTGAATAAGAACAGCAATATTTTAAAATGCTGGTTATTTCTCCAGTGTCTTCTTTGAAAATAAGTCACCAGTAGGAACTTTTTACATAGCCACAGAAGTGCTCATCAGTATATGAAAACATTTCAACTGTACTCTGACAAAGGCATACAGCTGTTTTAACTAAAGTTCATGGGAATTCCAGGTGTTACACTTTATGTTATTATGAAAGTATGATAATAAAGACATAATTTAAATCTATATGATATTGAAATGCATACATGCAAGAGAAAAATGGCAGATGTATGAAGCATAGAATACATCTCTCTAGCACGTCTGATTTTGTGACCCTGCTCCTGCAATTATATACTTCATCTAGAACTGAAAATCTGTAATAAATTAAAAAGGATTATTTCAGGAATGTAACACTTGCAGTGTGTGACTTCCTTGCTCTTTATATGACTAACTTTCCTCTCTCAGATTCACATAGGAAAACATAATGAAGAGGTATATACTCACTGTACTTTTCATTCCCTCACTGAAAAAATAATCTGCCTTTAGTGATAAAGTATTAGAAGAATGAAGTCATTCTGCACAGCTATGAAGACTAAGGGACAGTCCGTGTTTAAGAAAACACAACAAACTTTAAAACAAGGTATGAAAGCTTTACTCCAAATCCATTCTCAGAGCTGCAAACATGTATTTTTTAGTTCATTTCTCCTTTTTACCCCGTTCTTCCTCTTCACCAAATTATTACTGTTAATCACACAAGTCCTTAAACCCACATGAAACAAAACAGCTTCTATAACTGAGTATTCCAAGTAGTTTCTTTTAAATAAGGAATGCTCAAAAATCACTACTAGTACTAAAACTGTAACGTCGAAATTATGATACTGACCACATCAGCAATAAAATGCTGTTTTTTCCCTGCTTTTCCTTGCCTAAATCAATGGGGAAAAAAGTAGAATACACTGGTATTAATTTTTAAATACAGTATTTGCATGATCATTTTCCATGGCCATATTCCTGTCAGTTATTTAACATTATAATTGCAAAATTAAAAGTTCATATCATCTCCAAAATACAGTATTAAGAGCACGTATGGTAATTATTTCTTTTTTGACTGTAATAGTTTTGAAGCTTTTTGTTCTCCACACATTCAGAGCAGTCCAGCTTCTCAGATGCAAAAAAGAGAAGGAAGAAACAGGATTGTTTCAGACTCCAACCTGAAATGCTACAACCTCTGGCCTGCCCTTCAGCCCTTCTACTGCAAAGGTCTCTAGGTGCAGTTTGGGTAGCTGCAGGGTGAAGTCATTCCTGGTTGCCGCAGTCCATGACAGCAAGGTCTGATCTCTGACCTAAAGGGAAAAAAACAGCATCAATGGTAATTCCCCTTCAGACACATTAACTGGGATGAACTGGGTCCCCTTGAGCCCACTGAGTGGACTTACATTGATCGCTGGACCTGAAATCCATGAATAAATTTAGGACTAATTGATTTTTCGTTGCAAATAAATCTCTAATTCAGAGTGCTGGGAGAGAATGTTAAGAAGAAAAAGCATCTTCCCCTGGTCTGAAATGAGAAGGAAAGAATTGCTGCTAAGGGCTCACAAGCCCACCTGATACACACATTTTACAGATCTGTCCTCTGTAAAAACACAGTAAGAAAATAAATAGTAATTGTACTTCTCACTCAAAAACTCACCAGCAATGAAATCAAAAAGTTTTGTGATCATACAAACAAGAAGCTGTTACAGGACTTCTGTCTGGTGTATGGAGATCATATCAGCAATTCACAGTTGGATTCCTTTAATACCAGTTCAGTTAGAGCCCTAACTAAAATGAATAATCCTCAAACAAAGCCAAAAAATACCTTCAACCTGCAGCACTGCAATTAACAGAAAGTGAAACAAAATCTGCTCCTAGTTTTCTTACTGTAGACTCGCATATAAGAAATAATGCACTAACTAGTACTAATCAACTTTCATACAGTTCATAACTATGACAGCTTGGAGTGAGAAATGCTACAGTTTGCACAAAATTCGAACAGTTTGATATTTATTTATTTAGTGTTGCAGGCAATCTGAAATGAAAGGATAAAACAAAACACCCAAACGCTATCCATGCGATTTCTACATAAGGCTACAAACACAACCAGATGCAGTTTGTGTCACAGTGCCACCTGCTGACTAAGAGAGAAACTGGTTTTAATTTGGAATCCTGCCCGCTTTCAGAGTGATGAAAACACGAAGGTAAAGACTGTTAGCCATGTAAATTGATCAGTGCTTTTTTTTTTCTTTAAACACAACCAGACTTATAAGTCTTGAACAAGGGACGAGTATTTTTTCATTATTTAATTTCACATTTTTGCGTACTACCATAACATGTAATTAGGCTATTAGCTGCATTTGAAGGGTTACGTATTTAGCACATAACTTTCATGGACACATCACTCATACTGCTACACGCATATCTTTCATTCTGTTTAATATAAAAATTATCATGTGCGTCTCCAAAAGATGCCAGACAAGATTCCAATACAGAAGGATAGAAGCACGTAAAAAGATACGTAACGAATAGAGGAAATATGTTTAAGTGGCACAGACTGACTCTGTTGAGTAGCAATAGCTAGTACCGCCAAAATAATCAACTCTTTAACAACAATACACACTCTGACATACTAAATGCACCCAAAATACATTTACATTTTTATATGCATAATTTACTAGATACCATTTAAAACAAATTTTAGATTATCTAGAGCCTCCCTCGTTCCAAAGAACTCACCATTCATGAATTAAAATATACTCCCATTCATTTTAAATCCCAGATTACTTTTTTGTAGTTGCTTACAAAATTAATTTTTTGGTAAAATGTTGATGAGAGAACATATTTCAAATAATAGCACAGGCTTTGAAATCTGTTCTGACTGAAAGAAGCATGCACGTGTAAATCTACTGATACAAAGAAGAAAAGATTTTATTTTATCCGTTGCTCTCTTCTGTGGGAATAGGGAGCCCTACATTTCCCAAGTTGACCTAAAGAATTCCTGTCAATACCTGTGGCTGCCAAACATATGCACTATGATGCAATTTTTATAACAGGAAAGGTCCTCCACGCATTTTTTGCACACACAGTGCACTAGGTTCAGCATATACAGTCCTGTGGAACAAACATGCTCTCCGGAATGTTCTGTCAGCATGTGTAATTCCAGTCAGATGTTAACCTTGCTGAATATGACAAAACACGTTACTTTAAATACGTACATATATACTTACATGCACTCACACATAGGCACACTTGCTTTACATTTTTATAGCCTATATATCACAACATTTCAGTGTCTTTGCTGCCAGTATGCACACAGATAAAAGAAAACATTAATGTGGATTAAGGTACTAAGAATTTATCAACATCAAACCACCAGTGTTTTGCCTTCTACCCTTCTGAACCGTAGTCAATAGATCTAAATATTTTACTGCACCCTGGCCAATTCATTGTTTGATGTTTAAAAACTCACCCAGAATCAAAGAAAATTTATTAAATTTGAGCCCCCAAATGAGATACTATTAGCTTTGAAAGTCAAGTTTAACTGCGATATTGATGATTCTCTTTTTTCTGTGACAATATTCACAAGGGAAATCCCTATGTCAAAGTACAAAAGCAGATTGCTAATACTAGGGGGAAAAAAACAATGTATAAGCAATGGAGGTATAATACACACACAATACAGACAGTAGAAGTCCTTTTAACCCTATTAGTTTCAGACTCTCCATTTTAGTACTGAGGCCTGACAGTGAACAATAAAATACAAAAGCCATTTTTTCAAATGGCTGAATTGAGGTAAGCATAAGCCATTAACACTACAGCATCAGAGAAATACTTATTAGCTCCTTAACGAGCATGATAAGAATCTTCACAAATTAAAAAATATAAGTAAAACTTTTTGTCTCTACCGATAGGTAGGTAGTGAGGAGTGATTCTTGTTATCCACGTGCAAACTGAGAAACAAAAAATGAAGCTGAAGCTTTCTCTGAAAAATTGCTCACAAAGTTTAGGTTCAGGGAAAGTGGTATGGAAATAGTAAGAACAAAAGACAAGCACAGGCTGTGCAAAAATCATTACACAGCTTCAATAAAGACAAAAACATCCTCCACTTGGCTACTAATTCAAGGAATGGAAAGACTTAATGGCCATGCCTACCCTGAATCACATTGGCTACGCCGTATGTTATCTTTATTATGAACCAGAAAGATAAAGACAGGAGTTGGGAGATCGTTATTATTTCCTTAATCTCTAAGGAAGTAAGCATGATACTTACACATTTTACTATCAGGAAAATACAAAACTCTTACGGTGATTTTAATTTAAAAAACAAAGAAAAAAAAAAAAACAAAAAACCCTAACCTCTGCAGACTGTCAGGAAGAAAAATCTATGTAGCTGGACTATAAAAAACAAGTTTTAGGGCTTTTCTGCATTTATTTACTCCATTTTTTTCTGCACATAATATCTGAAGAAATAATACTTTACCTGAAAATGCTCCACTGGCTAAAGACTTAATGTTACAAACTAAAAAAAAATAATCAGGCCTACTGTGAGTTTGTAAAACCAGTTCTACTTTCCTATTCTCCAAAAATGGATATAGAGAAAACGTGCATAAATCTATCTACATACAATGCTTGCATAGGTTTTGATCAGTCCTAGCTTTGTTAAATATTATTTGTCTGGGACAATGAGAATTCACAGAAGTTGTTTGATATGGAGCACAGCTAGTACTGTGATGGTGGGCTGCTAAGTATGACCGCTAGATTTTTCAGTTTGAACATATATAAATAAAGACTAAAAATAGGAAAAATCACAAGTGGATTCAAGCAAGTCTGCAACAGTATTCAAAACGTTTTAAAACAAATGAGCAAAGTGACTTATGACTGCATTTAACTTTTTAATTAATTAAGAGAACAACACAGAATACACCACCATGGCCACTCAATTTAAAATCAATAACGTACTGATGAATTCAGATCAAAGCTGAAATTGAATAATAAACCAAAGTTACATTATTGACTGAATCAAAGGTGTAGAATTTGATGAACTAATTCTACATGTCCAAAAATGATACTAAAAATTCTCTGCTGATCAAAGAGAGATTTATTTTTTTCTCTGCAGACCTCTTCTGTACCCACTGCTTTGTTACCCTACCGCAAAGTTTGAGATGGAATGTCCAGTTATGCCAATAGAGACATAGTACAAAACATGAGCAAGCTGTAAATTGTATTAACGCATGCTTACACTTACCCTGCTGTCTGACTAGTACAACAGATCTCTGGTTCTAGACCTCATTTTGGGCCTAATTCAATGCTTTCTCACATTGAACAGAAAATATCTGGATATAAACTTCACTGTGTGAGCAATACAGCAGAACCTTCTCTAAGTCCAAAGTTCACCAATTACAAATAAAAAAGAATTCACTGGTAGTAAAATACTTTGGGCTCATTATGCTTTTATTTCCTATTACTGCTCTAACAGCATATTATCTGCAATTTAAGTGCTAGAACAAAAATCTAGAATGATGCAGTGATACAATGATAGCGAACGGCAAACAATGCTTCCATCTGCTTGGCTTTGAGATGACAACATTGCTGATGTAACAGAGGCAACAAATATGTTTTGCAAATCATTCTAAAAGAGTGCCAGCAAAATGGTTTTTACCACACTGATAGTACACTGCGTGTGAAATATAAATAACAGAAAGGTTTTTGAATTCCTTTTTGTAAAGCAAGGAGGCAGTTAGAAAGCAAACCACATCAAACCGCAGTCTTTCAAACACGTGGCTGGTTCAGTCACATAAAGTCTGACCTCCCAGGCAGCATAAAACTGCACAAAACACAGACAAGTAAGTTACTATTGCAAGGATCATCCTTCATGGTAAAACATACAAAATTAATATATTTATAACATAAAGTATTTTTATTTGTATACTACGTATAAGGACATGAGGATATTTCAGGGACCAAGGGTCATTTCAGAAGCTGAGATGCTGGCAGTGACAAGGTTGCACTGCTCAAGCTCAAGGCACTTTAAATCAAACACATGAGAACTATAAAACCACAGTTGAACTTACAAATTAAGAGCATGGATCAGATGAGAAGTGATGCTAAGAACTAACAATTAATGAACTAAAAAAAGAGAAAAACATCTAATTATTATTATTTTTTAAGGAGGCCAAAATACACCAAATCACAAGAAATCTCTCTGAGACAGAAAGCATACAAGATGAATGGGAAAAGGGCTGCAAGCTACAGTTGAATGAGTACTACTTGAATGTCCAACACAGCTAGATTTGAGCACTCACTGAAGATCAACAGTTTGCTGCATACTGTTTCACCAAAAAGAAGGAATACATCCTCTATTCCAAGTGTCCAACTTCTGCTGACAGTGGAAGAACTGGACAGCATCTGTACATAGCCTGATACAGGTAGCCATATACGAATCTAATTATGTAGGCCACAATTAAAAATCAACAAAAAAATTCTGTGCTAACACACAGATTTAGTGATTCTCCTCTTTGATCCCTCCCATGCAAACCTGTATTTTATTACAGATTGTATTTTATTACAATTCAACCTGTTTCATAGATGGTGTTTTAATGAGCACAAATATCATTTGTGTAAGGGGTATGTATTTGCGTAAGGAGGTATGTATCTCATTAAGCAAATCTTTTCTTTTCCTTCCTGTGAGTCCAGTCAAGATTCTGGAAATTAATCTTCACAGTGGAAGATTACCTTCCAAACCTTACCTAGAAGCTCAGTTCAAGATTTCTCTTCTTACAGTACACAGACACTACAGCTTTGTTGAGTAAGATGTTCATTTGACCCAGAGACATTTTTGCAAACATTGACCATTGCACCTAAGCTTCACTATAGTTGCAGAACGTGCATTATAATACATCCCCTATAAATGGATTTGCAATGACCTTGGGCTGAAAATGAATCTATGTTCGGAGAAAATAATAGTTGATGTATTCAGTAATTCCACAATTCTCCAAACAAGGATTTTTCCTTACTAAATGCACACTACACAAAGCTGTTCAGCCAATTCAGCCTTCAAAAGAAAAAAAGAAGGAAAAAAAAAGATGAAAAATGTGCTCAGAAATTGGTTATTTAGATATGTTGAGAGTGAAAACAGTCAAGCACATGGATATGACATTCGGCAATGTCTTATCTTTAGTTTGTCAAGGATTTTAAATCCCTCTTGAGCTAGAGTACCATTTTTAGCTTGGCTAGGTCAGAATGACACTGAACAATATGAGTGATGACACACTAGACAGCTATATGGACAGAGTTGTCATCAGCAAGCCAGCTGTGCTAACACCTGTATGTCCCGCACAACTGATCTTTGGGAACAAGGATCAAGGAAGTCAGATCAGTAGGAGGGGAAACAAAAGTAATTCATAAGACACTTAAATGAAAAGGTGTTAGCTGGAAATGGAGAAAAACTTATCTTTTTATTCTTTTTTTTTCCCTTGTAATGGGGAAATAATACCTTATTTCCTCCTATAAATTCTTCTGAGCAGTCATTCAGAACTGTAATTGCATGAACACATGCCATAGCTTCAGAAGGCTTGTGACACAGCCTGCTGAGGACAACTGAGGACCACAGTGATAAACAAAACCTGAACACACACATACAAACATAAGCAGACTTCACTCAAAGCATGTAGGCACACTAGAACAAACAGCTCTGGAAATGAAATTCAGCGAAGCAAAAAAATTGTATTCAAACCTATCAAAAATAATTTTTACATCTTTTCTGAGACACCTAAATAATAATATGATGCACAGTTAACTCAGGAAAAAAAAAAAGGGGGCTGAAAATTATCTAAGTGGGCAACATTTATTAAAGTCTGATTGTGGCAGCCAACGTTAGCTCAATCAATTTGCAGTCTTCTTGCTGAAACTAACAACTAATGCTACTTACAGCTAATGTTATCACCAATGTTATTCACTTGTATATGGACTTAAGGCTACTGTAGATTAATTCCGTACAGGCCATAAAACAAGTATCTTAAAAAAATGCATTTTATTACTACGGACCATATCAAAAATAAGGTTCTAATGTTACTAACTTTCAACTGTTCCAACATCTCACCTAATTTCCAGCTGACTCTTTGCCTTTTTTTTTTTTTTTTTTTAATACATTGTATTTCTGGATGAAGAAAGCTGGGGTTTTTTTGTTTTTTTTTTTTGTTTTAAATTTTTTTTTTCCCAACTGTTTGCACCGATGGGCCCAAGCCTCATGCCTGACCGTTCTACAGATATTTCAGAGAAGAGAACAGGCACAAGGAGCAGTGGTGAGGCAATGCAACACAATGACTGCATGGAGGCAGTTCAGCCAACTGCCACACAACCTTCTCAACCAGCAGAAATGAAGTGCATTGCAGATGTGAAATGAAAAGGACTTTACTAACCAAGTGCAAAAATGAAAAAAACACACTGAATAGGTGCTTTGATCCCAGAGTTGTGCCAGAATGTCAGAATGAGTGGGCTGCTATCAGGTATAGGGGAAAAAAAAAAATTGGGAGGTTTTTTGTTGACTCATTATCACAGTTCATCAGCCTCACATAGAATAGCGGGTAAAAGTCCAAGCTGAGAAGACATGGTTTTTTATTAATCTGACAAAAAAGCCAAATACTAAGCATCTGGTGTTCTAGGCAGACTGAAAACTTTGCCAGCTCATAAAGCTCTTCAACACTTTTAATAGTTAAGAGTATAAAGAGAAACACAAACAATTCCCGGGCTCTGTACAGGCTGACTCACTGGGATGACTTCCCAAAACAGTGTTTTGTATAGGCAGAAGTTCAGAGAAGAGGGGCTTAAGGAGGCAGAAGAAAAGGGAGGTTCAGTGCTGTATTTGTGTATAGCTGGCTCCTAGCCAGCATCAGTGGGAAGGTGAGGGGGAGCTCCACAGAAGCTATCGGGGCTATCCCATACTGGACACAGACACATCTGGTTCATACCACTGCAGGGAATGGCAGAGCCCAGCAGCCAAAATATTGGAACCCCAGTTAAACTGTGTGGAAAAAAAACAACAAAAGCATATGGGGGCACAAGGAAAAGAGTAAAAAGCAGCAGTGCAGCCACCAAAGACACTGAAGGACAGTGAGCATGTGTTCTACACACAAGGACAGATTCCCTAGCAGCTCACTGAGATGATGTCGTCCCCCTGCTGCCCAATGGGAAACCACACAGGAACAGACGTCAACACTGCATCCACTGGCACTGGTGGATGTTTGATGAAGGAACTGCAGCCCACCATGAGCCCATGCTGGAGCAAGTTTCCCTGAAGGACTGTGGACCATGGAGAGGAAACTCACACTGGAGCAGTGAATAAATGTGAGAAGGAAGGAGAAGAAGAGAATTATGGAGGGCTTACCACAACCACCAGCCTCAGTGTAAAGATAGAGAAGCTGAGAATGAAATAGTGAAGTTGAATCTAAAGATTCAAAAAGAAGAGGAGCTGGGGGTGGATGCAGTCTTGCTTTAATTCATTTTGTCTTCTTTTTTCACTATCCAGACCTTCCTTTTTCACTACCCAAATCTATTTTAATCTGCGTTAATTAATAAATTAACTTTCCCTCAAGTCAGCTCTTTTGCCCACAGTCGTAAGCAATCTCTCTGCCTTTATCTCAACCCACAAGCTTTTTCACCCCATTCTCTCCCCATCCCATTAAGGGGGACAGAAAGCACATGGCTGGGTGGGGATCCACCAATAACACTCGAACTCAGAAGCTAAACAAAGGGAAGGCTAAAGATTTTAGCACAGACAGCATTAAATTATTTTTTTCTATGGATTGGATAACATGACTAGTAGTAAGTCATTAACTACTTACATTAAAAATTCTAATTGTATGCAATTAACAGATTTAATGTCCATGACTGTGCTTTAAGAAAAAAATAATATTGATAGGAGTAAGCACAGAAGATGCTAGCAATGAAATAGTTCATCAAAAAAGCATAATACATATATTTAAAAAAAAATAAAACACTTCTCATCATTATTTTTAGAGGAAATCTTCAAGAAACTGTTTGCTTTCCATACTTAAAAGAGGCCTCTATACAACTTACAAAATAAGGCATTGATTTTTTTTTTTTCTTGTCTTGGTCAGAACTCTTTAAGAAAAAAATCTTTGTCTTTGAACTTCAGAAGAAGTTTCTTCCAGAATTTCTTCCAGAAGAACTCCTCCAATAAATTTCATTTACTGGCATTTTGCCTCCTTAAGTTTTGTGTTATTGTTTTTTAAAACTATTATTTGTCCTGTATTTATTTTTTTTTAAAGTAACGGGTCAGTTACAGGCACAATTTCTCTAAGCACCCAGTGTTTAACCTGTTCTATTTTAAAAAGTTCTTCAGTTTAATGCATCCTATGGACAAAAGTTCTTCAGTTTAATGCAGTTTAATAGATCCTATGGACACACAAAAAAAAAAACAACCAGTAATCTTTTTTTCCAAGCCTAAATTTTCAAAAAATTCAGCCAGCATCTTTCGCTAACAAAGCCAGAATTGAATCAAAATAGAATCAGATGATTAGGTCCCTTGTTTGCTCCTGGTGTTTTTTGTAAATTTGTTAAAATATTCACTTAATACTTGACTTAAAAAAAATATTTTTAGGTGGTATAAAACAACAACAAAAAGGTTCTCAAATTTTAATGGTATCATGAGAATTCTTGTGCAAATAATCCAGCTCCCGGTGTCAGATGCCTTTGTTGAGTCAAATATATGATACTAGATTTTCCATCCAGTCACATGGGGGCAGTAAATAATGTAAACGATCCCTTGTCTAGAGCTGTATTAGAACCAGGCACAGAGATCCTTTCCGCTTTGTCTGCTGAAGATTACATCCAAGTATATCCACCAACATTGGACCTGGCACCTACACTGCTGCCTTCTGCAACTCTTTCAGTGACAGAGTACAATAAAGAATGAGGTTGCTTAATGGATATCGGTGTATGCCTTCTTACCCTGAGACTAAGTAAGATTACTGCAGATGTCTGTAAAATCCCTCTGAGCTCTATAAGCAAAAATTTAGTATTATGCATTGATAACACAGATCCTGCAGGTGATGCAGTGGAATTTTGTGGATATTTGCTCATGAATACATAAATGTAGAAATACCACAACGTTCAGTGTCCAACTCCCATAAAGGTATTTGCAGCTAATACTGATACTTTCTCAGCTCTAGATGATTCAGAAATTGATATCCTTTTTCTTTTGATTCACTTTTGAAAACGAATGCAATTCCCAGAATTTCAATAAGGAAAAAAAAAAAGAAAAACCCCTTTACTAGTATTTCATCTACTTCATCATGCTTTCATTTTTCACTCACTGTACGAAAACATTTAAGAACAACAAAGCAAGCTGGATAGGCTACACATAAGTCCCGCTCATTACTGTTACATAATTAGATGCCATTATGATATCAGATCTAAGTTTCAAATATTTCCCAAATGACGATCAATAATTTCCCTTTGTTCTTGTAGGAGAAATAATACATCAAATTACAACTGATTTACAATCAATTGTTTTATTTCCTGCTGAAAAGATCATCCTGACATTTGTAATTCTTATGTTTTCCTCATTCTTTAGGTTGACAAACCAGAAAAGATAAATTACTCTGCTATTCAATAATTAGTTATTTGGACCTAACAACTATGTACAATTCTAACAAACATGAAGAAATGAAAAGCATACATGGTAACTAAGTTTCTAAAAGAAAAATGAGGCTTTTTTAATGTATTGACTGCATTAGGAAGAACAGTATTATGTACACTGTCCTTAAGAAGACAGTGCAATTGTGCACTATCTTCTAAAGCAAAACAAAAACTTTTAATTTAGAATAATAAATTGTCAAGGCAAGAAAACTACACATATACATCAGTGAAAGGAACACAGCACTTTCTGCACTACGTAGATTTCCCAAGCTTGAGAGAAACATGAAGGAGATGGAGACTCAAAAGAAAAAAATCACCTCTCAGCACTGTTTGGTGAAGCTAAAACACAAAAGCAGTTTAGGCGCTGTCACTTTTCATGAATGTTAAGAGAAAGAAAATTTTGAAAAGGGTATGTGAAAATTAAATTAACAACAGTTTTGGTGGACACAGGAACTACAGTAAAGAATAGATTCCCACGTTGCTGGGAATTCAAGATGTGATAAGGGAAATGAAAACACTCCAAGGTAATAAAAACTCTTTTTTTTGCTATGTGTTGCTCTGGACTAAGAACAATTACAAAACAACCAGCCACCACAGCTACAGTTAAAAACAACTCTGTCTCCTAAATAATTACATATTCAGCTTTGTCAGACCTTCAAAGAATACTGTATCAGAGTAAAATAGTATCAGTCAAGGAGAATACTTAAGTAAATCAAAAAAAGTATTTAAAAAAAAACATTACTTATGATTTTGCAAATAGGTTAAAACTTGCCATCTTTTCCTTGTTATACATACTATATACCAAAGATTAAAGCAGCATAACAAAGCCAAATATCTTATGAGCACCATGTTTGTAACCACATACCTCAGCAGTGAGGTAACTCAGCAACTCAGGATCAACAGCCAACAGAAATATTGCTCAGTGATGGAGAAAAGGAAGGCGAATTTCACCACATTAATACTTACATAATAATAAGTTTAATATTGAAACAAAGCAATCTATATATATCAAACTTGTATTTTAACTTGCTAAATCTGAATACTTTCTGGAGCCAAAACAAGCTGGAGGTAGAAACTTGAAGCTGCTATTCAACTTCTGCATCCCTGCTTCCCTGAGAACAAGTAGCTTTAAAAGCTTGATGTGACTGGAAATACAGATGCAGTCAAAACACTTCAAATTCTTACCGTAAGAAGAGTGGTTTCCACAGATCTCATTTGATTAATGAACAATTCTCTGTCCCTGTTGTAAGAGAAAAAAAAAAGAAAAAGAAAAAGTAGTTAGTAAAATTGAAGTACTACTGATGTGTAAATTCATTTTCTGCTACTTTATAACAAAAATGTCTTTAAAAATAATTTTGGCAGTTTTCAAACTATTATATTAGTGTCTCTCCTTTTAACTCCAGTACAAATCTTACAAAAATAGTTCACGGACTAATATTCAACACATTTCCATATGGGAGATGCCTGTACTGTATGCAAAAGATTAAACTAGAATTTACAGGCATTTATTTACATATTATTCATTTGTATACCTGTAAATACATAGCTTACATACCATATTTACAGGAATATCAATTAATAATCACTGTGTTGCTGGAGAGGAATTCTGCAATTTTGGATAAAAAGGGCATGTTGAAGGGACCCCAGGCTCTAGTGGGATGAGATTACATTCTCTTTCTGAAGAATACTGTTGGATTACGTTTTTCATCAAGTATTCTTGTAGACAAGAAAAACAGACTTTTAGAAACCTGACCATCCCTTTCAACATCCCACTGGTCTTCTCCAGTCCAGTCAAGGATCCTATCTTTAAGAAGCAAAAGTTCACATAATGAAATACTACTCATGCCTTTTTGCAGACTGGGGCTTAGGTAAGAATGACAGCTTTGAATAGTTACTCTGCCATAAAAAACCTAGCACTCTGAGAAATGTAGTTGCAGTTGCATAATATTAAGAAGAGTGGGCCACAGTGACCAACAAAGCACAAGAGGAAATCAAATAGAATTCACACCAAATAAGTTGATACCCTGCTATTCCAGGACAGGCTTGCCAGCTAATTGAATATTTTGCTGTAACTCTTAGGAGCTCCTGAAGCTGAATTCAAAACCATGGTAGTGTTCTGCTTTCCTCATTTTACTGATTCATACTATCCAAAACAGCAAAAATAATAAAGCAGCAAGAAAAATAACATTGGCTATTACAATCTTGGTAAAGCTGTAACATAGATTTTTGCCTTTCCAGGATCTTATCTTTCTTCAGATTGGATTTACAAAGACATGCTACTGTTCCTTCTCAATTTTCCTCACTCATGTAGTGATTGCTTTGTCTGGGTAACATTGGTTCTAGAGAGCCAGTCCAACAGAATTAATGTTTAAATTGGTTAATGGTATGGAAATCAAACTATTCCTTGCATATTCCCAGGTATTCACAGTTTTGTGAAGAAAATCCCTGTGACTGTCCTTGAATTACTATCTCACTTTTTGAGAATAGTTAAACAACATCTTTACATAAAACTCTGACTGTGTGTTTACAGCATTTAGAAAAAAAAAGTTTAATAAAATGAATCTTTTTGCACCCCTACATGACAGAATCCAAAAGTCATTCATATATTTTTCAGTGCCTACAGGGGTAAGGAAAATTGGAACTGAACCACAGAACTAGTATTTATTATATTTAAATGTGGTTCATGAATGCAGAATGTGTTTTGTAACATAGCTTTTCTCTAGCAGAGACAGAGAAAGGGCTAATATATTACTGTTGGGTTAGATGCTTACAGGCTCTCTTTTTACTAATGCTACTTCCTACTCCAGAAACAGAATTTCTGGCCACCACTGCAAGAAAATCAAAGAAGAAATTCTCAGAATGAGCCAGTCATCTTCCTATCCCTTAAGATTGCAGGAAAAAAAAAAACAACAAAAAACTGAAAGACTCCCAGGAGCATGAAAATAAAAATGTATTGCTTACAGACAATCAGGTAGTGGAAAAGCTATTAAAGAAAGATTTTTCTGGACAAATATGAAGTCTATTTCATCCCTTCTGCTGATATGTTCCAAAGTTAAAAAAATAACAATTAATGGTATGGGGAAATTTTTGTATTCCATTATATTCAACTACTACATACAGAAATAAAATGGTTTCCAAATTCTAAATGCCACACGAACGCTTTATACTATAGTACGTAACACAGGTTGTGACAGGGTGAAAAGAACCAAGTTTTCAAGACTAAAATCTTCTTCAGGTCAAATCTACTTTAACAGACTCATACTAAATATCACCCAGTATTTTCATTAGCTTGCTGAGCATTTCACCAAAAATCATAGCAATTACAGGACTTTATTCATACATAAAACACTTCAGTCATCTAAGCTACTGTTTTTAAGAAAGTCAATACTTACATCTTGGGTATAACGAGAAATTTTAAACATTTAAATACTATCTTTTTATCTGATTACGTGACTCTACCAGGTTAGCAATAATCACATTACTGTAAGTGGTCAGTCTCTCTTGTAATATAAAAAAGCACAGGTTTTACACCTAAAACTAAAACTCCCTGAAAGCTGAAAGATCCACCCTCTCGTACAGATATGATCAGGTCCAAAATGAGTTTCAACTCCTTTGACAGCAAAGACCTGATACCTAGTTGATGTTTTTGTATGTCTTCTGAGCTAACTGTATCATTCTATAAAAAGATCATCTGGAAATGCTGAAAGCTAGCAGTCATTTCCTAATTAAATGGTGTGGTAGAGCTCTACCAAAGAGACATTGTCAAATCAGTAACATAATTGGCAACCCAAAATATCTGTGCTATTCCAGGACTTAGAAATCAGAACACTTTTAGGAGCTAACTACAGAAAACATAAATCGGGCGTGTTGGATTAACAGTTTTCTTTTTAGAAAACTACCACTGAATTTCAAAGAGAGACAGACGTACTTTTGTTTTCTAGCATCACATTAGCTGGAGTTAAAACCCTGTGCATGAAAGTAAAAATTGATCTTTTGTCTGTTTTAAGTGATCTCCCCAAGGTCCCAGCGCTCACTTTGCTGCCATGCAGAGGGCACTCTCTGCATCATGGATGCTCTCTTTCAGTCGACGCTTGTCCTGCTCCAGCTGCGTAAGAAGTCTATTGAGCTGACGCAGAGATTGATCTTTTCTTCTCAGCTCCATCTTTGCCTCGGAGAGTCTCTGAAAGCAGACAGAAAGCAGAGTTACTTGTCAGGCCAAATAATTAACTTCAATTTATGCCATAGGCTATTAAACAAAGCGGAAAACAGACTGACTGTGAAGTATATTTGGACCATTAGATACTAAGGGTTTACAAATCCTGTAATAAAAACATTACTAGCTCACAACATACCTGTTTTTAGTACATTGCCTGTGTACAAATGTATTTTATAAAATAACGTGGTTTGTTGAGTAGTACTGTATTTACAAATACTAGATCTAAACACAGTGGAAAGAATGCAGAGCACAGCATTAAGGAAACAGAATATGCTCAAACTTCAATTTAAAACAAGTATTAAATAAAAGAATTCACAAAAATACAATTTTGGTTTCTTTCAATACTCTGCATGATTTAGATAATCCAGTTCTCTGTTAGTGCACTAAGTACAGCTCTCCCAAAGTTCTTAATACCAAATCACTACTTCATGGCATATCTCTTGTTTCAACATAAGTTTTCCACATGCAAAATACTGTTTGTTGTTGCTTTGGCTGTTGTTTTCCTTTTTTTCCATTATGGCTTAGAATTAACATAACGTGATTTAAATCAATTCAGATTAATCCAACAGATGACAAATAGCACACAGAACTAATTAATACTGAGCCTGGCTAGCTGCTACTTCTTTCAGCTAGAATAAATCAATGCATTTTGAGACGGCAGTATTAATAACATGATTTCATATTTTGCTAAATGTCATCTTTTATATATAGTGACTTATTGTTGTGGTTTTTTTAGAAAGAAACTGTGGGGGCTGCTCTGAAAGTAATGCTTCCTTTTTATTATGTTGTTCCGTAACATCAGAGGCAGATACTGATAAGGCAGTAGAAGTTGAATTTTCCCTCCAATATTCTATCACATTTTGCAGTCATGTGGCGGATGGCAGCAGATAAAATGGTATCTGACATGGAAGTGCATATGAAGCAAAGGTGTGCCACTGAACTCCTCCATGCAGAAAACATGGCACCCTCTGACATTCATCAACACATGTGAACACTGATGGAGACCCAACAGTGGATGTGAGCACAGTGAAGCAGTGGGTGGGACTTTTCAGCAGTGGTATAAACAACATGAAAGACAAGCCATATTCTGGATGGCCAAGCATAGCCCGGAATGAAGAGCATCTCAATCAGCTTATTCACATGAATCAATGGATTATGGCAAGGGAACTGAGTACAGAGCTGAATATTAACTTCAATGCACTGGAAGCATAGGTGGCAACACTGGACTATCACAAAGTTTGCTCCCAATGGGTCCCACTAGTGTTTGCAGAGTAGGAAAAAGAACACCATATGCAATACCATGTCAAGATCTAACGAACCAATACAATGCTTAAGGTGACAGTTTTCTAGATCACATTGTCACCAGTGAGACAAGATGTGGTGTAACCACTGTGAACCAGAAGCAAAAGAGCAGTCCATGGAGTGGCAAAATGTGAATTCCCCAGCAAAGAAGAAGTTCAAGACACAGCCCTCAGTGGATAAGGTGATGTGCACTGTCTTTTGGAATAGGAAGAGTGATCCTTCTGAATTTTCTGGAACCTGGATGAACTATCAACTGCTACTTAATGATGCTGACTATGTCAAAGGCTTGATCTTCCAGAGCCAGACCAGAGAAGACAACCTGTTTCTTGCAACGTGTTAACATAAGGCCCCATTTCAGTTTGAAGACCATGGAGCACTCTGCCAATCTTGGTTGGACAGTCCTACCACACACACCATACAGTCCAAATTTGGAGCCTCCTGAATTCCACCTATTTGGGATGATAACAGATGGACTGCATAGTCCATATTCCTACCAACAACACCATCATTGCAGCTGTGACACAGCAGGTCACCTCTGCTAGTGCAGATTTTTACATGAATGGCATACAAGCTCTAGTTCATTGCTGGTGAAAATGCATAGCTAATGGTACTCTGACTACACCGAAAATCAGTGTTTTGTAGCTAAGAATTTGCTCTGTCAAAACATCACTGTTGAGCTCTTTGTATCTGTTGTAGTTTCCACGAAAATAAATAGGAGGCATTACTTTTGAGATACCTATGTAGATCGGAGCTCTCTAAACATTTGCTTAAGAATGCAAGTTTCCTCACAGATTCTAAAGAATCACGGAAAAACAGAGGAAACCGCAAAGTTGCAAGACTAAATTCTTGCACCTTGTTTCAAAATTTATGGACATCTTTTCTGCTGAAGTTTTAAGAATGCACTGCGTAGTTTTTACTCGGGGGCACCTGATTTGGACTGTTGAGCACTGAAAATAAGTTGTAAGTATGAAGAGTGGTATATAAAGAAGGCTGATAAAAATTTGCAGGACACTGATGACTAATTTGAAGAAGCCTCAGATCTAGCCAAGAGCCAAAAGCACTTCAGAAAACATGTGAGCCAAAAAAATATGGCACTAAATACTATAATCCTGAAAAACAAACTGAAATCTATGAATATTTTTTCTCAAACATTTCAGTGCTAATAAGAAGAACCACATATTCTAATACTACAATGCAAAGTACAGTACTGCTACCAGAATCCTCTGTTCAGCAATTTACAAAATCCAGGCTGAGATCAATCTCTGCTCTAAGAAAGCTGAGGGAGCTGGGTTTGCTCAGCCTGGAGAAAAGAAGGCTTCAGGGTGACCTCACTGCAGCCTTTCAGTACCTAAAGGGAGCCTGCAAACAGGAGAGGAATCAACTCTTTGAAAGGGTTGATAACTGCAGGACAAGGGGAATGGTTTTAAGTTGAGAGAGGGGAGATTTAGGTTGGATGTCAGGGGGAAATTCTTTACAGAGAGAGTGGTGAGGTGCTGGAACAGGCTGCCCAGAGAGGTTGTGGATGCCCCGTCCCTAGAGGTGTTCAAGGCCAGAATGGATGTGGCCCTGGGCAGCCTGGTCTAGTATTAAATGTGGAGATTGGTGGCTCTGCATGTGGCAGGGGGGTTGGAGATTCATGATCCTTCAGGTCCCTTCCAACCCTGGCCATTCTGTGATTCTGTGAACCCCAATCAGGAATTAATTTAAGAAATTCTAAAGTATGGAGATGTCTTGTTCAAGTTAATGCTGGTTGAATAAGTCTAGTATGCTTCTTATCTCATTAATTTCAACTAGATATCCTATTTTTCATTAAAAAAAAAAGAAAAAAGAAAAAAAAAAAAGATGAACATACAGATCTCATACTCCCATTGTATTATTAGCATAAACATATCCAAAATCAGAAACGACTCTGATGCCAGCAGTGACTATTAAAATCTTGTCTGAACAACTGTGTTTGCATATAGAATTTCAGAACGTTACCTTCTTCCATCTATCGTGCTTACTGTTGATATATTTTTAGGCAAAATCAGCACTGAAGAAATACAGCTATAAATGCAGAGTCATATCCCTCCCACTCATATTCCCATTTTTTTACAAACTGAAGGTATGGAGCATAGAACATGTCTGGTACCAATGCCTCACTTTCCCAAGTGCCACTGAAAAAAAAAAAATAAATAAAGATGCAGTGACAGTATTCAGCTCTGGTCTGCTCAGAAAATAATTCTGCTAATACTCTGAAACAAGCAACTTTAGATGTAGAGGTTACTGGGGTGGAGCCTGGCTGTAAGATTCTAGTGCTCTAATTGTCTGGAAAAATACAGGCCAATATGTACACGTTAGTAAGAGAGGATGCATATTAATTTTAGTTATTCTCCTGCAGGTACTGAAGAGTAGGCTGTTCCAGCACAGCTTACATCATGGACCACAGAAAACAAACAGGCCCATAATGTTTGAAAAGCCTGTGTGAGATGCTAAACTAACACTGCTTATCAATTCCAAACACAGGACTATTAATGAGGCAGTAATATGAAGCACAGCTCTTGTAAAGCAAGATGCTGATGACAAAGCTATATAGAAATTATTAAATCAAAAATCTTACTGCTTTATTTTGAAAACATTTCAACGTTATTTGGAGAAATCTCCAAAGGATTTCAATTCTATCTATCTTTGATACTGCAGTATCAAAGCAAACTGTAAACAGAACAGCTCCCCAAAAACACTACCAGTATTCACTTGAAACTCCTTGCTACTGTGGGTGAAGTCAAGCCGTAACAATTGCTCAAATACAGAATGGAATGTTCTGAAGTAATGGCTTCTAAGCCTCTCTTTTTTTCCTTCTTCAGATTGATCTAATTAAAACCCTTGATAAACTTTATGGACTCTAATATTTCCAGCTGAGTGACTGAAACCAAGAGGGTGTGCCTCAAGGCAGCAAGGCAACAATGATAAGCAGCAGGTTAGCCACTAATTTCTCAGCCAGGGTAGATTGTGAAAGTGCGATGTTCTGATATCCAAGAAAGTGTTCAGGAGAGAATAGGATAAATCAAGTTTAATAACTCTGCTCCTAATTGTTCCCTCAATGCTCCACTCTAATTACTTGGAGAACTCTCCTGACTGTCACCTGATATTAAGTTGTTGGAGGCTGAGTGTGGAGCAGCGAGATAATCAATAAACATTTAGTGGGGAGAAGAATGAAGATCCCGTTAAGCAGTGGGAACCAGCAGCACCCAAAGCCCTTCTGCTCATGAGAAAACCTATGGGAGAGCCATAGTGATTGCAAAGCAATAATCCAAAGCACTGTTTTTAGGCCTTGAGGCCTTTAGGCAACAGTACATTTGAGAAAAAAAGGTTAACACGGTCACCCTAATTACAGCCCATTTTCACATAATTCATATATAAGCGAAGACAAGCCAATTAGGTAGAAAGGAAGATAAGGGAAGTTTTATTTGTATACTAATTAAACCCCTGATGAAATTAAAGGAAAAACATACAGCTCTGTAATTGTGTCTGAGAAAGGTCACTTCAGGTTCAGTTATCAGAAAAGCACAGCCTTGAGATATTTCACTTAATCCACAATATAGCCCTTATTTTGCTCCCCAGGTCTTAGTATTTACAAAAATAAGAAAATTTCAAAACCTGATAGTGCATTTATCTTGAAATGTTTTCTGTGGACAATTACAATTGTTAGAAAGTTAAGGCTAAATACGATAACAGGGATGGAGGTTTTAAAAACCTACTTTAGAAACCTACTGTGCACGTAGTTTAGAGAAGATGCTGAGCTTTCACTTTCAAGCATAAGTGATTCTGAACCAACTTAGAAGACAAACTCCAATTTACTGACATTTCACAAAATGCCTGTTATTCTTATAGTTCAGATGTTTAGGTATTCAGGTCCTCATTCTGATACCACTGCATTTCCTCTACAACCCAACAAAATCTATCAGTCGAGTTTTCATCAGAATCCTTAGAGGGCAATCTCTCTGGAGAAATTTTAGATTTGGGTTTCTTTTTCTCCATAAACACAGAATACAAAAACACTTGTTGATGAGAATAGAATAACTGGTAGCAGTGCAGGAAAATCTCTTAGGGTGGAGCTGGCACTTCCACAAATAATTTTAATCATCTTTAGCTTTTCTTCTAAATCACAAAGATTACAAAAAGAAACATTAAAAATAAAGAGTGCTAAACACCAAAAACAAAAAACAACAACTATTCCACTGTTAACAGATGGACAATTTATCCAGCTGAATGATAACTGCTATACAGCTTAAATTCACACAAAGCATGTGTGACATACTTACAGTGAGAGCATATTTTCTAAGACAAAAATATTTAGTACGTTAGATTTATGTTGTGCTGACACAACACAGCACTACAAGACATGAAAATATAACATATACATGTTATGAACTGATTTGTGAAATCAAATCAAAGATTTTCTCTTCAGGAAAAAATTTTGTATGCAAATTTTCAATCTAGATTCAAAATTCTATATATTTTTTAAAGACCTGTACATAAAAAACCTTCTTTAAATCAGTCCTACATACGTAATAAATAATTGTCCACAGTAAAAGAACACGAAGTTAAGCCAGCATCCATTTGTCTACTAGTGTATGCTTTACCATTGCCCATTTTGTCATAAAACATAAGTCATACAAAGCATAATTTTTGAATGTCATTTTTTATCTCTCTTTCCTACAGCAAATCATTCATTTCTTTCTCAAGTGCAGAAGTTAAAATTGAGTTTACACTTGGTGGGTGAGAAAGAATAGGCTGGTAAAAGCACATGGAAAAAAATGAAACAGAGCCTTACTGGATAGGAAGGCAGGAATATAGCATCTGAAAATGAAGGAAATGAATTCTGAAAAACTAAATATTTATCCTCTCATTTTTTCCATTTGTACTTGGTTATAGAAAACATTTAACAGCATGAATCATGACTATACAAGCATTCTGACTTTTCTGGAGTCTGAAATGCACATTTAAATGGCTGATCTACAAGGGAGTAAAAGAATCCTCCTACTAAGGAAGAGATCTGACAAATACAGGACATATCTTTCTATCACAATGTATAGAAAGAAGAGAGCTGATCAGAAAACTGACTGCTATACCAAGTTTGAGTACACTTCAGTTTTTTTTTCTGTCTGATTTTTTGTGCCTGCTTTCAGTTGTTTTGTTGCTTTTTGGAGATCAGTGATAAACAGTAAACAAACTGACACAGTATGGAATGGAAAGACAGTGAGCTGGATTAAAAACTGGCTGAACATCTGGGTCCAGAGTATGATGATCATTGGGATGATTTTGAAGGCCAGGAATTAGCAGTGTACCCCATGGATTAACACTAAGTCCAGTCATGTTTAGAATCTTTGTTAATAATTACACGGATGATAGCATGGAGTGCATCTGCAGCAAGTCTATAGATAACATAAGACTGAGAGAAACAACTGATACACCAATGTTTCGTGCTGCCATGCAGAGGGACCTCAATATGCTGGAGAAATGGACTGACACAAATATAATGAAGTTCAGTAAGATGCCACAGGAATCTGAACTGTACTGGAGGCAGGCACCAGGACAGATTGGTGGCTACCAAGTTGAACATGAGCATGTTGCTGCTGAGAGGTGATCCTCTCTGAGGTCACACCTGAAGTTCTAGGCTCCTCAGTACAGCAGAGAGACGAAGCTCCTGAAGAAGGTCCACTGAAGAACCACAAAGATGATGATGGGACTGGAGCTTCTCCCTTATGAGAAAAGGCGGAGAGACCTTGGACAGTTCAGCTAGCAGCGCTACCAAAAGGCAAGAACAGAATTGGTACATTTAAGTATTGGAAAAGAGCAGAAAAGGATTTAATGGGAAAAAACAAAACAACAACAACAAACAGAAGAAAGTACAGTGAAGTAAAAGAATGGAAGAACTCTCTATTTCTGTCCTGCAAAAACTTCCCAAAAGGTCCGGGTAAACAGTAGCTCAAAGTAACAGTCAGAATAAAAGATGGAAGCATACAAAAATTTCTAGCCTGGAGGGGTCCAAATAATAGTGAGAAGCAACAGATCACCATGCCAGCTTTAACAGAAAATTTAACCTAACCAAATCTGGCTTCGTACCAGCACTCAGGCCACATATATTACAGACTTAAAATAAATGTTTTAAGTGTCTTCTTCCAATTCATTATTTTGCTTCACATATTCTACTAATACAAACAGTCCCTATTCTAATTAGTATATCATACTTTTGTCCTCCATATTTTATTTTCTTTATCAACATGTCTTCCTGTTCTGTATCAGATACAAAGACATCTGCGCATGTTATTTTCACCCACTAAAATCAAATACTATTACACAGTTACGACTGTAGGAGAACAATATCCCTTTCAAGAACAAAAACGAGAACTATTTTTATATGTCTGTGTTTTGCTGGCCACAAGCATTGTAATCTCCACTATTCCTCTAGCTTCTAGTCCTACAAGAGCAGTGTGGGCAAATTTTATTTGCAAACAGGCAGTCTATTCAAGATGCCTAGTGGGTCTCCCTAATACAGTGGATATCATTCTGCTTTTGATCATTCTAGCAAATTCAATGCCTATTGGCAAATAAAATCTTCAGTGTAGTCTTTATCCCGTCAAAGTCTACAGATAAGCTAGAGAAATCTTGCATCTTTGGAAAATCCAAACACAAAATGGACAAATGTATCAAAACTACTATACAAACCAAATTACATTAATTCAAACAACCTAACTGAAGCTCAAATCAAAACAAAATTTCTATCTAAACTACTATTTGATCAAAGTCTTTTTAAAAGAAGTTTATAGCGAAGAAAAAAGAATATATGAAAAAGAACAACTAAGACATTGAGAAATACAAAGATTGATCTGAAAGTAATGCTTCCTATTTTATTATGTTGGCCCACAGTGTCAGAGGAAGATGGTGGTGGTATGGCAGTAAAGACTGAACCTTCCTGCAAATATTCTATTACATGTTGTTGCTGTGTGGCAGATGGCAGCAGAGGGGAAGTTTGACAAACTGACATCTGATATGGAATGAAGCAAAGGGGTGGAATTAAATTCCTCCATGCAGACAAAATGGCATCCACTGATATTCATCGATGCTTGCTGAACATTTCTAGAGACCAAACAGTGGATGTGAGCACAGTGAGGTGGTGGGCAGTGCGTTTCAGCAGTGGTGACAGCGACATAAAAGACAAGCCACATTCCAGGCAGTCAGGCACAGCTGTCACACCATGAAAAACATCGTTCTAGATGGCCATGAAGAATTTTACAAGTGCTGCATGCAGGTTCTTGTTTATCACTGGTGAAATGCAAAGCTAATGGTGGTGACCACACTGAAAACAAGTATTTTGTAGCTGTGAATTGGCTCTATCAAATAATATTATTGTGCTCTTCGTATCTGTCATTTCCATGGAAACAAATAAGAGACATTACTTTCAGAGCAACACACGTTTACCAACAAACAAGATGGACTTGCAACAGAAAACGAAACTCTGTAATACCAACATATTTATCTATTGACAATATGCTTCGGAGTGGCTGCAGTAGTGTCTTAGAACAGTTTGAAATGAACTCCATGTGTCTGCTGTGCTCTTGCGAAGAACTAACCTGAGGCTGACCACCCATGACATCCCTTCAATAACGAATGCTCTCACACACCCTTTAAACTCCTACAGCAAAAGAAACATCGGTGTATTCAAAAAGATATCTGAATGAGCTATGCCTGCTTTGCAAAAAAAGAGTGATTGTTTGATATTTTTTTGAACTTCTTTGCTGTTGAACCTTCAGTCTGACAGCAGCTATCTTTTTACATTGTTGGCATTCTAAGAAATAACATAGATGATGTGTCATTTTAAGTACACGTAGAATGGAAGTGACTAAGCAGCTGACACCTAACAAGGTGCAACATTACTTGACTTTGAAAGAATCCCATGTCACAAGGTAACAGAGGTAAGTGAGGCTACTGAGCAAAAGAGTAGCATGAATCAGCGCAACAATTTTAATAGATAGCTAACAAAACACTGGTGAATTAAGGGATTCTTTCAGACATATTTTCACATTTCTGACATAGATTTGGATCGACTGTGATTGTTCTACGTAAGAAAATCCTGTAAGACTAGAACACAAACAAAGCTAACAGCAGAAAGCTTTTCACTATCATGAAAAGCCAAGTAATCATCTCAAAAAAACTCTAGAAATAAAATGTTCGTGGAGGTGGCTCAAAAAATACTTCAAATATAGTTATCCTAGAAGATTTAGAATATGAAGAAATATTTCAATTAAAAAAGAATTAGTCAGGAAAATCATTCAACGGACTGGATGTGAGAAGATACACTTTTTCATTTTGTTAGAGATTTTTTCACACAAGTTATTTGAAAGTGTAGGTGCTCACATTCTGAAACTCAATGTCATTACCTAGGTACGTCTAGACAACAGTCCACTCTTCAACTGAAGCACAGCTCAGACACCTGAGCAGGTTCAGTTACCAAAAGCACTGTACCTGCAATAGCTCAGGATGGATACAGTATCTCAAACTGTAAGGGCTAATATTTCTGTGGTAGAATGCAGACTATTTCTCAAGGGAGTATCTTTTCTAATCATTTTTCAATTGCATTAGCTCAAAATGTTTACCACAGCATGACTGAAATTGTTTTTTGAAGTCAGTGGGCTGTATATGATGTATATGATGTATATGATGTATATGTATATGATAATTAAAGTTATCAAGAATTAAAAGAGCTTATTAATTTAAACATTGCAGCTATTCTTTAACAATTTCACACAATGACACTTCTACCAGAATAGACATACTATGCTCAAAAGTTACACAGTTTCAAAGTAACTGAAACTAAATAAAACTTTGAAAGTTTTTATATAAAGTAATTGCAGAAGACAAAATGGCTGCATGTAGAATCACAAAATGGTTCAGATGGGGACTAAGATTTTCATGAGTTGTTCAAACAAGCAAGCAAAAGCATCAGTGTTAAAATGTGTTAGTTTGGTGCAGTAATGCATTTGAAAAAAAATCTAAGTTGGAAAACCATCTCAAATGAGGGACAATCTTTTGAATATCAAGATTCATTCGGCCAGCCAGACATACCCTGATCCAATCAAAGATAACAATGAAACTCCACTTCTAAACAATATTTTGGAGAATGCTAATATGCAAAACAAAATTTATGCACATGACAATTTACAAATTCATTTTGTCTTCTGAGCTAAGTGAATTATGTCATTATTAGTAGAAAGCTGCAGAGAAAGACTATAGTAACTCAACACAACCTAATCAAAGGCGCTTTTAGAAAAGCTTGGGCTTAATCAATCCGAGTTCATATAGATTTTTTTTAATGGATGTTTAGGTGACTATAAATTTTTGGAATTACTTGGTTGGTGATATGACTATGATCATTCATTTCTCATTCACCTCTGACGTACTGCCTCCTTACTCTCAACTGATTCATTTGCACAACTTTTTACTTCTTTTTTTTTTTTTTTGTTAAACATTCTAGAAAGCTCGAATGATGTTTTTTAGGGTTTTTTTTTTGCTTTAAGAAAACAATGGTTTTCCATTGTTAGATCCAGCCCTGCAGTAGCAGGCAGCAATTTTTCTGAGCTTTAGCAGAATGAAGGGTAATTACGTCTACCACAGAAAAGACAACTCTATATTGTTCTATAGTTACCTTTACTCTATGGTAAACTTTTTACCCTGATAAAACAGAAGCCTTATCATTTCTACAATGTAAGATTATAAAATATGGTACATACTTGATTCTGTACAAGGGGCCTTCTCATAACTGTCTCTCATGATCCTGTACGTAGGTCAAGTATCTAACTCCTCGTGCGGAACTGTCATGCAGCTCTCCAACACTGCACAGTGCTATGCACAAGCAACTGCAACATTACCTAACTGTGCGCATTTCCACACAGTTTAGGACACAGGAGTGCAACTGGCCCTTATCCTTTATCTTTATATTCCTTTAAAAATGCTACTGTATTAAATGTGCATATACAGAAATATCTAGTTGGATACCCATGGTGCCACAACATACTCCATCATCTTCTTGAACTACAGGTGAACTGGTCTAAATCCAGCCATATCTGATTAAGTCCTACCAGTGTTAATAAGTCTTCTGTTATCAGTGACATTTCTAAGTCCAGGAACAGCATATTTTAAGTTCTCAAAAAAGATTACTCCATTGGATTTGTCCCACTGAATTTGTTTGCAATATCTCTAAATCACAGCAGCTACTTTAGATAATCCTGGAGCAACAAGAAACAGCATCAACAAAATGATCATCAGTGACAAAGGAATACTGCCTACAATTCAAATAATCAGAATTACAATCCAATTGCTTACTTAAAGGGGCATATAATTTAAAGCTGGTAGGAAAGTGGTATAGCTTAAGAAGGTTCTGGGGAAAGACAAAATCAGAGAGATTTCTGCTTCAGACCTACATGAAGAAACAAGTATTACACAACATCAGGCCTACCACAGTCTTTACTTCAGACATTGGTTGAAAATTGGGAATCCCAAAAATCTTGGTAACAAGAAACAATCTAAACTGAACTTAATGTTTAGTCCTGAGTAAGAAATCATACTTTCCGTGATAAGCTGAACACACTGGTCGTTGTCTCTGTTAAACTATTTTACTTTTCCTCCCACAAGAGACTGCTACCAATTCCACTGGTTAGTGACACATTAGTGAGGGCCATCACACCAGGCACTTATAGGCAACAATGAGTATACCAATTTACATCAGCTGAAATTTTGACACTGCATCAGCAAGAATTTTCCTTTCTCTTTAAATAATGGATTTGACTTAAAAAAAAACCAAAAAAGCATAGCACTAACATTAATCGTATATAACATAAAGTGGGATTATCATTCAAACACTACATTCTCTTTCAGTAGAAGAGTTCTGACCAGGCTGCATACTAGTATTTCAGTATGCATCCCCTCAAACTGCTCCAAATGCTGCTTAGTATATGCATATTTTATTTCAATATTAAGCCAACCACATCATACCAATGGACTACCCGCAGGAGGAAAACATACTTTTGTGATTCACGTGATGCCTTTTACTCTCTAAACATCAATAAAATAAGAATGAATTTATAAATACATCCCTTCTCACTAAAAGGTCACTCCTTCATTAAAAACTGGACAACAGTCCTCACTACAGAAAGAAAAGATGGAGTAAAGCAGAAGCTAACACAAAGGGCGACTTCTAAATGGTTCTGTTGAGAAAGCATGAAAGATATATTACATCCCAGGTTTCAGCAAGAAGATCAAAGTGCTATAAAGGCATATTGATTGGGCATCTCCCTTCCCTCTGGATATGCTTTGTGTCATACCAAGTGCCAACAGAACATAAACTGTAAATGAGGAATACATTTTTCTGAGTATGGTGTTCATAGATCCTGAAGTAGACATGGCTGACGTTGACAGCAATAAATCACTGCAACTACTAAATTGAATCACTAGTCACATTCTTCACTTTCAATATATTTCATAAATAAGACAAAATGACATCAAAACGGTACAAAATTTGGGAAAAAAAATTCAAATTTACTCACCTATCAAAGCAACACTAGTAGAACTACTAACTTGGAAAACACTGGAACTTACAGTGGAATCGAGAAACTGAAATTTGTCAGTTTTAAATCACATTAACTACTTATTTTATGGTCTACAGAGAGAAAAAAAAAATAATAATAAGATGGGCTTAACTGTAGTTGGAAAGTTTTAAAAACTGTTCAACTCAGACACTAGTAAGATTCATGTGACAACTTTGACCAACTTCTTTAGGTTTTTCACAAATACATACCGCAAACTGCTTTGAGTTAGTTACGATTTTACAAGGAGATAAACAAGAGATTTATACAGTTAACTTCTCAAAAATAGCAAGGGAGATCTGACTAAGGTGAAAAAGTAAAAGAATCCAAGAAAAAAGTAGAAGAATCCTAGTTAAATAGCAACAAGAAGCAAATCTACATATAAAGGACTTGTACGCCAGGAACCTGTGAAGCAGAAAGTAATACACATTGATATATAAATGACTTGCAAAAACTGGGTTTAAAACATTGGAAAAAAAAGAACTACCAAATACTGTTTTAAAGATCTATTGATTTGCTCTGTACATCCCAAGGTAACAAGGTTACTTTGAAGTTGAGACAATAAAGTAACAGACATCTAGGAACTGGGTTTTAAGAAGCCTTTCTGTGTTACTCTATGAAAGCTGAAAGACTGTTGAAGGTCTTGAAATAACAGGGATAAGTGGTATGCGGGTACATACACTTAATAACCACAACTTGTAATTATATAATAATCCCATTTTTCTTTCAAACTACATGTCAGTAAACCTTTCTCACTGCACTATAAATTCCAAGGTCATGGACAGAGGTGTTTATTAGTATAATTGCAATGCGGTGATAAAACCATAAAGCCTTTAGATCCTGATGTTATTCCATTTATTTTCCCTTTCTTGAAGGAAGGAAAATAGTTCCTATAGATGGAATACTTGGAAAACGTGGGAAGTTACTTTTAAAACATTTGAAAATACTCTGCTTTATGCAATTACTTTCTTGAAGTTTGGAGTGTTTTGTTTTTACTTAAGCTGTGATAGAACGTCAGAATTATTTTATTCTAAGTAACAGGGTAGCAAACAGCATTCAAGACATAGCACTGTCTGAAATGGGCAACACTACTACACTGAAAATGTAAATACTAAGTTCTAGATTTTCACTCAGTAGTTCAAGTTTGACTCCCAAGAAAACAAGGTTCCAGACATCTGTTTAGAAGTATCTTGCAAACCATCTCATTTTACTTGCAGCTCCTGTTTCCACATTAACTGCGTTGTTCCCAGGCACAGTTCTACCTGTCTTGATCCCTTGCTACACTGGAAGGGGACCTAAGTGCATGATTAGTAAAATGACTGTATAAATCTGAATATCAACAACAACAACAAAAATAACACTGTTTTCCTTTCTTTGAAAGGAAAAACTTATTCTTGGTTGGAAATTAACTCCCAGTCAGATTAGCTCCTTAAAAATTAACTAATATTATCATAAGTAGTCATGACCTATTTACAGTTCTTTTTCAGTGTCTACATTACACAGTAACTGTCACAGTGGTGAGATCAGCAACCTGTTATCTTTAACCCTTTGACACATAAAAAAATAAAATATGACAAAGAAATGTTCTTTTCTTTAATAGATAAATAATTTTTACACCTGATTACATTTACCATACGTATCACAAACCCGCAACTCTTTTCACTCTTCTCTCACTGCGAAATAGATGTTTTAGAGTTCATTTAGACTTTTAGAGATCATTTTCTTTTAAGGTAGTACAGAATTTGCCAGAATTTGCCTCAGTAATATTCCTAATGCTAACTAATACAACATTTTAAAATAGAGCAATTTAAAAAAAGAAAAAATCATTTTACATGAAATAATTTTGGGTGATCCCCAAAATGCAAAAAGCAATCCTTCGATCCGGTATGTTACAGGTTCATCAGAGAAGCAACACAAGTAAACATTCTGACCAGGCATACCTGAAGTGTAGACCGAAAAACAGAATGCAGACCTCAATACAGTTTATGCCATATCCCTTCGTTGAAGGGAAGCTCCTTGGTTCCATTTACAACAAGATGCTCTCTATCTGACCCAGCAGTTATGTAAAGACAATGGCTACTAGGAGGATGCCTGGAAAGACATCCTGCATTCCTAAGTTCCATGTGCGATGAAGGAAAATTTCTGAACAAGAAAGCACAAAGGACCAGCTCTAGGGCAGAACGCCAGATGATCTAACTCCTTGAAGACTGTTGCAGAAGTTATCAGTAGTGGAAGTTATGTAAATGAAGGGGAATGAGTAGGCTCATGTATTTCACAGAGAGTGTTAATGAAAATTGGAATACATGACAAAGCTGTTTAACCTGTAATTTGTTATAATAAGAAAACAAATGACCTCTTTTGACTAGAAGAATAGGGCAGATGGCAATGCTAATCTACTCCTAGCTACCTTACAAATTATTTAATGTTCAGAACACAGTGCTAAACTTAAAAAATATTAATTAATGAATTATGAGTTTTAGTTTCCAACCTATTCAGAACAGAACCTGCTTCTCTTTAACATGCTAAATTTGATTAATACAGTTTCCAGTAAGCTAGATTCTAACAGTAATTTCTTTCTTTAAAGAATAACAAGGCATAGAAATATGCATTCTTGCTAAAGTGACAAACAACTTTCTAGGAATCAAAAGTACAGATGAGTGGGGCCAAATCCTAACAGCTTTTAAAATAAGACACCAGACAAGTTAAAAAAAAAATCAAAAGCAATTGCTCTTTTTACAGTGACTGTAATCTCTGCAGCTCTGAAGCAAGAAAATCACTTGGACTACAGAACTGTGGTTCACATCTGCAGGGAGAAAACAAATAAAGCTAATGCTCAACTTGAATTGACACTGGCCAGCGCAGTGTCAGACAACAAAAAAAGGCTTCTTCAAGTATATCAAGAGCAACAGAAGGTCAAAGGAAAACACTAGATTGATACTTGAAGCAGATGTCACCTAACAAGAAAGAAGGAAGAAATGGCAAAGGCATTTAATGCCTTTCACCCTGGTATTTAACTGTAACAGCAGATCTTGGGCTGCCTGGATCTTAGAAATAGAGGACCATGACTGGAGGAGCAGTGACTTTTCATACATGGTAACAAAAACTGCAAGGGAACAGCTGTATCAGCTCAATGTCTCTAAGACCACCAGGAAAGATGGCATATTTAAAAGGATTTTATAAACATGAGGAAACCGATTTTTTACATAAGTAGATAATTAGAGAACAAGGGAAATGGTTTCAAATTAAAGAAAGGAAGATTTTATTAGATGTTGGGGGGGAGGTTTTTTACTTAGTGTGGTGGTGATGGAACAAGTTGCCTAAAGAGCTTGTGGATGTCCTGTCTCTGGAGGTATTTAAGGCCAGGTTGGATAGGGTCATGGGCAATGTGATTTTGCATTTGGTAACCCTGTCTCTAGCAGTGCAGTTGGAACTTGACCATTCTTGAGTTCCTTCCAACCCAAGCCATTCTATCCCTGAGAGTGCTGAAAGAGTTAGCTAGCCCCTTCTCAACAATTTACCAAAGCTCTTGGGAGTCTGGGTATGTCCCTGCTGACTGAAAACTAGCCAACATTATACTAAGCTACTTGAGAGAAGAACTGGAGAACTACAGGTCTACTAGTCCAAGCTCAGTACTGTGAAAAGTTATGGAGAACATTGTCCTGGGGAATACTGAAAAGCATTAAAAGAACAAAGCTGCTTCCTGGCATAGTCAGCATGGTTTCATTTGACTCTCCCCTGATGCACCTTTGTGCCATTCCTGTCCTGCTGTCAAGGAAAGCTCAGCCTTAGAAATCTGACCTCCTTCTAAAATAGATCATCTACTTGGTGGATGAAGGGAAGGCAGTGGACATGATCCTTCTAGATTCCAGTAAGGACTTAAATACTGTCCCTCACAGCACCCTCCTGGACAAATTTTCCAAGTGCGACACAAACAGGTTCAAGCTATGCTGGGTGATGAACTGGCTCAGCAGTAGAGTTCAAAGGGTTGTACTGGCTGGATCTGGCTGGCTGACAGGCATTAGCAGTGCTCCCCAGGACTCAGTTCTAGGACAGGATCATTATTTTTGTTAATGATCTCAGTAGAGTTGTGAAGTGCACTGTCAGCAATTTTGTTGATGGTACTAAACTGGGAGGTGCTGCTGACATCCTGACAGGATAAGAAGCCTTGCAGATGGATGCAGTTACATCACAACACTGGGTGATCAGCAATAACATTAAGTTCAAGAAAGGAAAATGCCAGGTTCTGCAACTGGGATGGAGCAGTGCCAGACACAGAAACAGACTGAGAGATGAGTGGTTGGGGAACAGCTCAGGAGAAAGAATCTAGGACTGTTCATGACAGCAGGCTCAGTGAGAGCCAGCAGCATGCCCTGGCAGTCAACCTCATTTTGAAGTGCATTAGATATAGCATAGCCAGCCAGTCATCTGCTAAATCTAGTGTTGGTAGGTAGATGGTTGAAATGGATAATCTTAGAGGTCTTTTCCAGCCTTGGTGATTCTATGATTCTAAGGAAATCCTGCAAATTATGTACCACTTTCACCTAAAATCCACACCAACGTGAGAGAGAGGCTGCTCAGAGAAAACACTCATTCTAAGAAATCTAGAAATCCTGTTCCCCACCACAATCTAACTCATCTGGGTGACTGTTAAAAAAAAAAACAAAAAAACACTCCAAACCTTCCCATCTGAGTATGTTTTTCCATGGTGAGATCAAAGCCCTTGGATAAGAATATTTTAATTAACATGAATCAACAGCGGCTACTCTAAACTCAGAAGAGTAAATGAAAATAAAATTCAGACAGGAATTCTGACTTCTTCTTAAACACATAGTTCAGTTTTAAGGTTGATCAGTCGCAATGGATGATATATTGCATTTTGAAACCTTAAATACACAGTTATTAATTAAGAATTTGTAAGACATTCCATAAATTAAAGCTTAAAAATTCACGTTCTTTATTACATGCTCTGTCTAAATACAAACAATGTCTGTCAACAGGGAGAAAAACAATTTTTTTGGACCAAAGGCACGCTTGTATAAGAGGTAAAAACTATACCTGTTTTAGATGTGTATTTAGCATTTGTGTATAAGCGTCTCTTCAAAGAAAGGGGAATTGGAGCTAGCAATTTAGTCCATCTAAAAAAAAAAAGGTAGTGTAAAAGAGTTCCTTAGTTCCAGCTGACCTTGAAATGTAATTGGCTACCTCAGATGTCTCTATGGTATATGCCATTAAGAAGATAAAAATATACAGGATTAAAATCTGAACTGATAAAGCCAAGAAATTAAGTATTACTCCTTTAATAAGACTACTCTATAAAAGTATATGAATAACAAACTATTTCCTTAATGACTGTTATTGAAGTGTGGATCTATTTCAAAACAAGTTATACAATGGAAAAGAGCCAAATATTTTGTTTTTAGCTTTTTACAGCTTTAAAAACTATGAATGAAGACTTCAAAGCTACAAATTCTTGTACGTGCTTAGTCTAAACTGAAGATTATTTCGTATCTTATATCATACAAGAAAGCAATTTTTTCTATCATATTTTTTCAGTGCAGAATCACCGTTTCCTATATTTATGTACTACAAAAAAAATTTGAACTGTAAGAATGCCAAGTTTAACAGGATCAATTTTACAAGCTCTCATTAGTAGAGATAAAATTATTCCTCTGTACTGCAGAATAAGAGCTACAGAAATGTATTTTAAGTTAAAAAAGAAAAAAAGTAGCCAAGAGGTCTGCCAGTTAAAGCATTAGGGTGGAGGCAGAAATTGTCTCTGCCAGTCACAAATAAAACCATGGAGAAAGTGGCATTATGGTAAACTGGGGTAAAAACTTACAGACATTTCCTTAAATCAACCGCAAAAACAAGAACGAACTATATAATGTATATGTGTATATATATATATATATGTATATATATATATATACATAGCATAGTACTAGTCTGACTTGGTTTGGGTCAGGATAGAGTTAATTTTCTTCATAGTAGCTTATATGGTGTCATACTTTGGATTTGTGACAAGAACAGTTTGATATCACACTGATGTTTTTCTGTTGCTGAGAACTGCTTGCACAGACGCCTGCTTCTCACACTGCATCACCAGTAAGGAGGCTGAAGATGCATAAAAAGCTACGAGGAGACACAGTCAGCATAGCTGACTAGAAGGATAACATGTTCAGCAAAAAAAAGCTGAAGAAAAGTAGGAAAGAACATTTCAAATTTTAATGTTTGTAAGTAACCGATTAATTATGATGGAGGCTGCTTTCCTGGAAATGGCTGAGTATCTGCCTGCCAATGAGAATTAACTCCTTAGTTTGCTTTACTTTTATGCACAGCTTCTGCTGTTTATTAAGCTGCCTTTATCTTAATCCATGAGTTTTTACACTTTTGCCCTTCCAAGTTTTTTCCCCTTTGCTACAGGGGAATGAACCAGTCGCTGCATGGGGCTGCATGGCCCACTGGGGTTAAATTACAACAAGTTCAAAATAAAAGAATTGTTTTTACCCCCTGGTAAGTACTCACAGTTTGTGTTAAGAGTCATGCTTGAATTTAAGAGGTTTATATATAGCATAGATTTGAAACCCATTTTTGAGTTAACACAGAGACTGTAAAAAACAGCAATTAAAAATTGAGTGGGTGATGATTTAGGAACCATGTGTTATAAAATCATCTATACACAAGAGGACAAGAAACACTGCATTATGAATGTTTGTTGCTATGGTACTATGATTGTTCTTTTCCTTTCTTGATACATCCACAGGTACAGGCTTTTACAACCGAAGTCACTAGGTTAGGCATAGCTGCGAAGGAGTTAGAAGACTTATTCTCTGAAGTACCTGTGTATCAGTGCACACAGAATGGTGAATAAACAGGATGAATTAGAGATCTGTGTGCGCTTGCAGGACCATGATCTCACTGAGATCACACAGACACGGTAGGACAGCTTGTATCACTGGAATGCTGTCATGGATGGTAACGTAGCTTTCAGGAAAGACAAATCAGCAAGGCATGGTGATGGACTTACTCTTTTTGTGAGAGAGCAAGTGGAATGTACCAAGCTACACCTAGAAATGAATGGTGATTGAGTAGAGAGCTCATGGGCGAGAATTAAGGGACAGACTAATACAGGTGACACTATTCTGTGTGTTTACTACAGGCTGCCTGATCAGGAAGAGGCTACAGACAGCTCAAAGTAGCCTCACAATCCAGGACCTGGTTCTCATGAGGGACTTCAGTCATGCTGGCATTTGCTGGAAAAGCAACACTACCAGGCTGGCGTAGTTCAGGAAGTTCCTGCACTGCATAGATGATAATCTTCTGAGCCAGGTAGTGGAGGAGCCAATGAGGAGAGGCATGCTGTTGGATCTTGATCTTACAGACAAGAAGGACTGGCTGGGAATGTGAAGGGGCTGTCATGGATGCAACGACTACGAGATCATGGAGCTCTGGATCTTACACAGAAGAAACAAGGCTATTAGTAGGAAGATCCTAGTCTTCAAGTCTGCTAACTTTGATCTCTTCAAGGACCTACCAAAAGGTATCCAGCAGGTATCGGAAGGTAAGAGGACCAAAGAGAGACGGTTGACATTCAAGCACCACTTCTTTTGAACACAAGATTGATGCATTCCCAATTGAAATGAAACCAATCGAAGGTAACAGAAGACCCATATGGATAAGCAAAGAGCTCACTGAAAAACCCACATGGAAGAAGAAAGTCTACAGAATGTAGAAAAGAACTGGTCGCATGTGAGGAATGTAGCAACACTGTCACAGCACACAGGGATGCAAGGAGGAAGACTAAGGCATACTTGGAATTAAATCCAGCAAGGGAGGACAGGGACAAGAAGAAAGACTAATCTACCAGTGTCAGTAGCAAAAGGAAGACTGGGGGAAATGCAGGCCTGCTGCTAAGTGAGGTAGATGTCCTGGTAACAAGGAGACTATGGGGGAGATACTGAATGACTTCTTTTCTTCACTCTTTAATGCTAAGACTGCCCCTCAGAAATCTCAGATTCCCGAGGTAAGAGCGTCTGCAAAAGGGAACGCTTCCCCTTGGAGAAGGAAGATCTGATCAGAGATCATCTTGGCAAACCTGCTGCACACAAATCCATGTGCATGCTCAAGAGCATGCATCTATGAATGCTAATGGAGCCGAGGGAAGAGATTGTCAAACCACTCTCTATCACCTTTGAAACATCATAGACAACAGGAGAGGAGCCTGAGAACTAGAGGAAAGCCAGTGTCACTCCAATCTTCAAAAAGGGCAAGAAAGAGAAAGTGAGAAACTACAGGCCAGTCAGCCTCACCTCTGTCCCTTACAACAACTTATTCCAGAAGTCGTCTCAAAGCAAGTAGAAGAAAAGGAAGTTATCAGTATTAGTCAATGTAGAATCACCAAGAGGAGACCACACTTGGCCAATGAGGTAGCCTTCTAGGATATCATGACCAGCTGGGTATATAAGGGAAGCTCAGTGGATGTTGTCTACCTTGACTTCAGCAATGCTTTCGATATTGCCTCCTGTAACATTCTCAAAGGTAAGCTCAGAAGCATAGCATAAATCAGTGAACGGTGAGGTGGACTGAGAACTGGCCGAGCAGCAGTGAAAGTTGTGATAAGTGGCGCAGATTCTATTTGGAGAGCGGTGTTTCCCAGGGATCCGTACTGGGTCCAATCTTGTTCAACATCTTCATCAATGACATGGATTAAATTATACAGTTCACCCTTAGTGAGTTTGCTGATGATACAAAGCTTGGAGTGGCTGACACACCAAAAGGCAGGGCTGCTATTCAGCAAGACTTGGACAGACTGTAGAGCTGGGCAAAAAGGAACCTGATGAAGTGCAACAAGCAAAAATGTAAAGTCCTAGACATGGGGAGGCAAAACTGCCTGAATCAGTACAGGTTAGGGGCTAACCTGTTGGAGGGAAGCTCTACAGATAAGGACGTAGGTTGGACAATAGGTTGGCCGTGAGCCATCACTGTGCATCACTCTTGTGGCCAGGAAGACCAATGGTACCGTGGGGTGCATTAAAAAGAATGTGGCCAGCAGGCTGAGGAAGGCTATTAGAGAGGTCCCTCTATAATCTGCTCTGGTGAGGTCACATCCAGAGTACTTTGACTAGTTCCAGGCTCAGTTCAAGAAAGACAGGTCATTTCTAACCAAAGTCCAGTGGAGAGCCACAAAGATTAGGAGCCTGGAAACTCTTCAGTACGAGGAAAGGCTGAGAGACATGTTCAGCCTGGAGAAGGCTGACAGAGAATTTTATCCAGGCTTATTAATACTTGATGGGTGGGAGCCAAGTGAATGAGGCCAGGCTCTTTTTAACAGTGCCCAGTGACAGGACAAGGGGCAACAGACACACACTTGAATACAGGAAGTTCCATACAAACATAAGGAAAAACTTCTTTATTTTGGAGTGACAGAGCAATGCAAGAAGATGCCCACAGAAATTGTAGAGTCTCCTTCTCTGTAGATACTCAGAACCAACTTGGATGCTTTCCTGTATAATCTACTGTAGGAAACCTGCTTTAGCAGAGAGGGAGAGTTAGATGATCACCAGAAATCCCTTCCAAACCCTACAATTCTGTGACATCAATCAACCTTTTAGTATTTAAACAGAAGTTAATAACAGACATGCTTTAATCGCAGTTACCATGGGGCAAGTATACAGCAGTAAGTCTACCACTCATCCATGGAAAGAATTGAGAGAATCACAGAGTAATGCATTTGAAAACAAATCAGAATAATTGCAAGTGGTAGAAGTTGTAGCTTTAAGGCTTATTTTGTCTGCTTTTGTAGCCTTTATCCTATCATAACAGCTAGACTTCTAGCTGCTGTATCTTCACAAGCTTCAGTAAGTTTTCAAGCGTTTTACAACTAAAGTAAGTTCTTCTAGTAGCCAACAACTACTAGGGGTTGCAGAAATAGAATGCACTTTACGAACAGCGCCATGTTCTAAGTTTCATTAATAAAGCCCAGAAGCTGTTAAATCTAATTCAGTATCCAATAATGCACGTAACGGATTTGTTTAAAACTCTATTCTGTATTTTAAATGCTTACGATTGACTTCTAGTTTCATCTCCAAACAAACAGAAAGGAATTATTTACTAATCAAGATGGAGTAACCATAAAGCAATGTACTAAGAATAGACTCAGATTAAGATTTCAAATAAGACCTGTCTTCTATTCTTTCCCTTCTTTATGATACTAATAATCATTTTAAAAAATCAAAAAATTTCCAAATGAATCAAACAAGCCTAATTATCAGGATTATATTTATTATTATTATTATTAAGATTATACATAATTCATTTTATCTGAAACAATAAAAAAAAACCAATAGTATTAGCAAAGAAACAAATTTAAACAGACAAGTTTAATTTACTCTAACACAGAAACAAAACACCCACAACTAGGGACATGAGAGAGAAGAAAATCATAAAAACCAACTGTTGAACTGCAATTGTATCGTCTTTCTCCCTTAGTGAGACACAGCTCACATAGTAAGTAATACTTCTAATGAAAACTCTTCTTACTAAATTTAACAATATCCTTCAGCATTCTCCACTGCACAACATTTCAAACCATAACACTTCGCCAACATCATCCTTGACATCCGTCTTCATTGCTGTATTTTCAACAATGTTCTCTGACACTTATACTAGGTTTGTAGTTTGTGTCTTTTAGGTTCTCATTCTGTTTCTACACTTTCCTTATTACTTCTTCCTTAAATCCTTCCTCAGAATTGTAAATGCTTTTATTTCTCCAAATACCAGTGAAGTACTCTCTTCTGCTCAACTATCATTTCACAGAAAAACACCAGGAGGTGAAAAAAAAATAGTGATATTGAAGAAGAGGTAGAAGCAGCAAAGCCTGCTTTAAATAAAACAATAAATAAAAACGGCAGAGTTAAGGTCACCACGCATTATTGGCTGTCAACAAATGTTTCTGCTGTTTCCGTGTTATCCATCTCATTTTAAAGCTCCTAGTTCATCTCTGCTCCTTTATTTGTTACCAAAGTTGCTGATAAAAGTTCTTTTTCTTCATTACTGATATGTCTGAGGAAAATTTAATTTCTGGTGAAAAAGGACCTCTTTCAATACACTCACCTAACAACTTAGCAAATGCATTATTTGCACTTAGGATTCAGAAAACAGTTAATTGAGATTTTAAAATATTCTAATGATCTCTAGAAAAGAAACTCATTTATTTCCTCTTTTTCATTTAGCCTGCAAACACCTCGTGACACCTAAAACTCCCCTCTCTTATCTACAATGCCAGCTCAAAATACTTCACAGATTACTGATACTGCTGCACATCGGATACTCCTAAAAACAGAAAATGGAGATCATATCTTAACATTTCATCTTGGAAGTCTTTTCTAAGTACCACAGAACTCCAATAGATTGAGCAGTATGAATTAAATTACTACTGACATTTTATTTAAACAAAACCTGAAAGATTTTGCTCATTCACAAAAAGGTATACTTCAGGTGTCTGTTTTGTAAGAATAATCATCTTACCTTTATAGTTTCACTTAAGACTTGGTTTTTATCTGCTTCTTCACTGGAGTGCAATTCTAGTTTATTATTTAACTCCTGTAGCTGTTGTGCCTGTTCATTCAACAGCACTTGTGCTTGATGCTCCCAATGTAATGCATTATTTAATTCTTCACATGCACTTTCAAACCTCTTGTGAGCGATCAATTTCTGATAAGGGAAATAAATTGTGTTTGATTGCATAACTATATTCATTTGTTTACATGCTTGACTTCCAGAATTCTATTTGCTAGCATACAAAATTCTAAAATAAAAGCATGCTCAAGATGAACACTTAGGTTTTTAAATATGAAGGCAGATCATGAAGTACTAAACAGTAGGCAACTTTTTCTGGAAAAAAAAAAAGCATTTAGGGTATTGTAAACAGTATGCATTAATTATTTTATCCAAATTAACATAGTGAGGTTGTAAAAAAATCAGTATTAAAAAGGAAATATGAAGATCAACATCACATTTCAGCGTGCAACATATTAGCCATTGTAAATGCCTCCCTGGACCATTTCTCCTCTGCTCAATATGGATCAGAAGAAAGAAATAAAGCATCCACATCTAAATGACATTTTCATTTAAGCACCCCAGAACTGTAAAAGGGGATAAAACCATTATGAACAAAACTGAAGATGATCAGATACCCTCATTCATTTAAATTAAAAAAATTATTTTACTGCCTACGAACAAGAAGTAAAATAATCTATTAGATATTTTCTGGTTAAGTGTTTTGATTGGGTCACTCTAACAGGTCTATCACCTGGGCCTCAAGATCAACTTCTGGCACAACTACAGCTAACACTGCTCATTCTGAGAAATGACTATTACGGCTGCCCAAAGCAGCAAAAAAGCATATATGGGGACACTTATCCACCCAGTTTCTCAATCTGCTAAATCATTAGATCAATTTTGAATTTAAGCAATAGAATTACAGGAAGAAAGGTGTCCAGTCAACCCACAGCATTTCTCACTGCAATAAGGACTGACGGTACAGATGAAAGAGCATGATGAGTACACCAACCATCTACAAAAGGGCATACTGGGGACAAAGAATTCAAGTTCTAGGGCAGTGATAATCTGAGAAGACTAAATCCCTCACAGAATAGGACCATTACTTGTTACATAATGACTTTAAGTAGTTAAGAAACCTCCACCAGGACCCCCAAATCCTTCTCCACACAGCTACTCATAAGGAGATCCTCCCCCAGTTTGTACAGATATCTGGGATTACTCTGGCCCAAGTGCAGCTCCTTGCAATAGTATCTACTACAACACTCAGTTCAGTGTCATCAGCAAGCTTGCTGAAGGTGTACTCAACCCCACTGCCTAAATCATTGGTAAAGATGCTGAAGAGCATGGATACGAAGACATGACCCTGGTAGACATCATTCAGCACTGGCCCTCCCCTGGAAAGAGAGTGAAAGAGATTTTGTTCCCTGAAGTCCACACCCAGAGGTTAAGGTACATGAAAAGTGTGGGAAGCCTGACTGCCAGTGAAGAATCAGGCAAAGAACTCACTGAGTACTTCAGCCTTCTCCAAGTCTGCTGAAGCCACTACTGCCTTCACATTTATCAGAAGGGGAACACTCTCCTTGGCCTTTTTTTTCTGACCAACATAGCTACAGAATCCTGTCTTATTATTTTTCAATTCAATATAAATGTAGAATTTAAAATGTTACATTATTGCTTATGAGTTTGTCATGAATGTACTTACTGTGTACCCTCACTCTAGCCAAATTTACTCTTTTGATGTGAAATCTATAAATTCTTTTAGGGCATACAAATAACATCAACATTTTAACATATAGAACTAAACTTGAACTGCTGAAATCCAAATGTGTAATTTGCACAAAACACCTTATTCTGCAAGCCAAAGCAAAACTCCTGCGGGTAGGAGATATTTCTAAATGCATTTTGCTTATGGTTTAGACATTTACAAGGTAAAATATTTGAAAAATTCTGTTAATAGTACATTGACTTTACACTTGCTTTTCAAAAGAATACAAATGGAAAAAAATGCATAAAAGGGAGGACTCTTGTAAGCAGTCTCCTCTAAATCAAATATACTTACAGATTGCTTAAACAAACTTAATTGCTCTTTCAGGCTCTGGGTTTTGTCAGCCTCCTGTTTCATCTGACTGAAATTCAACTTGAATTCTGCAAGTTCTATGCGTAGTGAGCGGCGCTCCACCTCTACTGTATGAAGTCTTTGCGTCAATTCAAATATTTGCTTCTGCAAGGATGCTATGCTCTTCTGTTGGTAAATGGAAAGAATTTCATGTGCTATAAAAGTGTGCCATTTTGTATTTATACGCTGTTTATAAAAGCAGTAACAGTAATATTCAAGAAAATTATGCAAAACTATTGTCTTGTTCTCCATCTCCAGAAGATGCACAAGTGCAAAAACATGAATGCATTTCATCCACCTTTGAGGGTTATTGAAAATTTTGTTTCCAGAGAATTATCTTGTTTTCATGCAAGACTCACAATAGAAGACAGGCTCTACGAGAGAGACCTTAACCTTTAATTTCTATTAGAGAGGAGAAGGTTATCTTCCCTGGAAGGTAACCTTAACAGAAAAAAACAAACAAACAAACCTTAACATGTAGTAGCTGAAAAGCAAGTTTGCTCCTGTAAATGAAATTTTGATAGAACTTTTTCTTGCGCACCTCAAATTCCTTCTTAAAATTCCTAAACTTTAGAAGATCTACCCAAGACATGATGTTTTATGGCGTTGCAAATCAAATTCTAAATCCCTACTTAGCTGACTTCAATGTAACTGATTCATAAATCTGGAACAAAATTAATGGCACCATGAAGAGAGTTACACCGTAACACTTGCGCTGCGAACACACTGTTTACTTGAAGTAGCACTATAAACATGCATACCATAATGGGCCATCTGTCACATGATCCAGCTTCCAGAGCTTGTGCATTTATTTTATGAAGTCCACGAGCCAGCCTCCGTACCAACGAGTTTTTCTCCACGTAAGTAACGCTCCTGCTGCTATCTAATGGAACAGTCTCCATTATTGTATTAAGCTTGTCCGTAAGTTTTGAAAAGGAGTTCCTGGCTGCACTTACAAGCAAGCGTCCAGAAAGACAAGACTTTGGGTCTTTAAGAAATAACAACAAAACATGAAAGAGGTTAAGAATCTCATTTTTTCAGAAAAAAAAAAAAAGTAACAACAAATAGCATCTATCAGCAGGAAATTTGCCTCAGATAATGGAAGACTGAGGACCAGGGAATGTATCAGAGCAAATATAGAACAAGTTCTGTACTTAAACAGTCTACTTCTATCAATCTCTGGATAGGAAGGGCAAGACTGGATAGGATCTAAAAGAATAGGATGCGTTTTACAAATAACTGTTTTCTGTATCTTTTTAAATGTTCTCCTCCAACACTACACATTCTGAAGCCTTTTTTGCATGCTCATATTTTGTGATTTATAAAAAAAAAAAGTAAGACTGATGCAAGCAAAATGCAAGTCAGATCAAATATATCAGATAATATAGCACATGGTGAATCACTTTATCACAATATTTACAATGCAAATTTCTGAGCATTTTCTGATTCCTCTTCCCTCCCCTCCATAGATGTCTAAATCATTTGCTGTTCAAAATTAGTGAGCCTTGGTACCTTAATGCCATAGTATTTATATTCGGAGACAAGAGAATATAATTTACCTTATTCCAAGGCAATTAAAATTTTACAGCTACAATTACTTATTTCCCCACAGGATTTTGGTAATCATCCTTCTCATATAATGGACTTAAGGCCCCAGCACACCCAACATGTCCTGCTTACTGCTAGATTCGTCAGGTCTGTAATTAATAATTGTGTTTAATGTTGATAAATAAAATTGTCAGTGCTCCTTCCACTAATTGGTATTCCAGATAAGAGTTAATAGGTTTATTTATGCCTTAATAAAAGTCTTGTAATTTAGTTTTCCCCCTGCTAGGCAGGTCTTAATCTGTCATTACTTGTCTTATGATACTATCAGTGTAAGATGACAAGCATGGAAGAGCTTATTTACATTCAGTAGTACAGCAGATCTCCTGTTGCTGTAGTGAATTAAAATATTTACTTAAAAGTGTATACAGAGAAAATAATAGTGATAGCTTTTAGTAAGTAAAATAATTTCTTCTTATTATACATTACAAGAATAAAGCCAAAGGTTCAGAGTAAATAAAATAAGATTATTGCTATCTTCAGAGTTCGATTCTCACTATAAAGAATACATCATTTATACATATAAGAACCAAATTGCCTGTAAGCAAACAAGTGAAATAGTGCATGATAAGGTCAGATAGTATTTTTTCACAGCCATTCTCCTAATTCTATTTCAAAATACCACCATTTCAATGATGTCAGTGATTAAACTGAAATTATCATTTTTTAGTTCATGCTCTCCATAACTCCTACTAATAGTAAATCTATCGTTTCTTCATTTCCTTAGATAGGTCTCCTTCTACTCATCTTTAAAGCTAAAAACATCGTCCAACACTTTTATATTTTACCTCAGTAAACCAAGCGGCTTTTGAAACAGGAAAAAATTATTCCTGTCTTAGCCAGAAGAAACGGGTATTGCAATGCTGTGCCTCCTTTTGCCAAGGCTCCTCCTTTTCTTCTTCTGCTGGTTCTCCATTGCCGATCACATTCAAGATCAGCTCTCTTTGTCATTTCAACTCTTGAAAAATTTAGTCTTGTCCTCCCTTTCAGTTTTAAAGACCCTCTCATTTCTTCAGTTGTAATGACAATGATTAGTTCGAATGCTTAGTGCAATTTACCTAAAACTGGAACTATGCTTACTACCTAACACATAAGAAGACACAAAAACCTTCCAAAAACCTCTCCTTCAAAGTGATTCTTGGTAGATATGAAAACACTGATATGTCAATAACCTCTTTTTGCTCCATTAACCATGGCACTTCCGTCTACGTCTTTTTACGTGATACAGTTTGCCTGTATCATTTATTGCCAGTATTTCTCAATGTATTCAGTACTAAAGATGGTCTGCTATGTTTAGATGTTTCTCCTATGTTTAGAATCACCAGTTTAACCACATTTAAATTAAACTAATAATAATATTTTGGAGGAACTGTGTTGCATCAAGTTATTATCCTATTTCAAAATCGAAGTTGATACAATTTACTGTTTTGAAAGATAAAATAAAAATATGATGAAGTTCCACAAGGAACTTATCTATAACCACTGGGTAGAGAATGTATGCTTTAAGCATATATATTTGAAGAATATGCCAACAAAGAATCAAAGATAAAACAAAGATAAAACAGTCAAGAGAATGAATTCAATAGTACTACAGTACTACACAAGACTAAAATTAACTAAAAGATCAAATTTCAAAGCCTTTCTATATGTTTCAATTGATTATATTTGTATTTAAAATACTTGATCTATACTTTTTCTGATTTACTGTAGTACAGTGCACTTAAACTTCTAATCAAGTTGAACACGAGAGATCATTTCAAGACATGCTGGAGTGAGGATGAACCAATGTGATGGGAAACAATCATGAATGTTAAAAGAGAAAGCATATTTATTTTTTAAATTAGAAGCACAATAAATGCGCCTCAAAGCACAAATCCCAGAGTTCCAATTCTGTGTGACAGATTTGGGTTCTCTGAAATGCCCCAAATAATTCCTCAGAGCCTGGTCATTTTTAAAAGCCCTTTCAAGACACTGAACCATTTCATACTGTAGATGCACAGAGAACTTTCTTCCTTGTGCTTTCTCTCTCCTATGACGGCAACTCTAATCTGGAAGTGCTAGAATTTCAAGATCTGATGAGAGAAAATGCCTCTCAGATTGTCTACTTATATTCAAACATTTTTCAAAATCACTCGAGCCAGTTTGCAGCTTTAAATCCTGTTTGAAATAGGGCTTGCAGAAAATAAAAGCAAAAATATGCAAACCTTTCTTTCAAATATATCCTACACAGCTTTGTCACTTCTGTACTTCTGGAAATTTGATGTCCAATGACTTATTAATATTTTTTGAACCAAAGGTTCTTCAGAGACTTTTGATCCCATGAGTAATGGAATCTCAAGTACTACACGAGCAGTAAGAACTTGATGTTCTCTAAAAATATGACTTAAATTATTTGCAGTTATAATATTCTCAGCATGGTTCTTGCTAATTCTAAACACCAAAAAAACTGTGTTGCGTACAGAGATATCAAGTAAAATCAAGTTCATATAAAAGCCTATCAAAATGCTCATCTACTTCAATATGGGTAAAAGACAATTAGGGTATTCTAACAAGTCAAATTCAGCATATTGATGCAGAAGTAGAGTTTATACTAGAGTTTATCTTTTGTATTTGTAGATCTTATTAAGTAGTCCATACACAAGAATACTTGCAGTATAAACCCTGTAATGTCTTGAAAAACAGTTTGAACTTTGTTCTGTATGGATATAAATTGCTGAAAACAGGATTAGACATGAAGAGAGCACCTGAAACTCAATCAAAATATTTTTCATTAAATGGCTTCACTTCTGTAAATTATCCTTCTTTTAATATTCTTTATATATCCTTTAATATCTATTATTCTGTGACATGGTTTTGGGACTCCAAAATTGCCAGGTAGCAAAGAACAAACAAGGGTAACAGCAATGCAGAGGAACCAAGTGAGATTTTATCTTAGTCTTCTTAGCAAAGATATCAACAGCTAACAGATGGGAATCAAGAGATAACATATCCAAAGACTGGCATTAAAATTTTCCATAGGCCTAGTACAACACAAATGTGAGGAGAGGCTAAGAAAATTAAGTAACTGTGACAAAAGGATTTGCTTAAAGAGGGAATACAATAGGGAAACAAGATAAAGATTGCTATATAGTGTGTAAATTGACAGGTATTTATTTCTCTGTCAGAAACAGCAAAATAGTAAGTACAAAAGATGAAAACAGTATGAAAAGACAATTGTTTTCAAGATGCTAGTAACTTCAGAAATTCTAAGTTCACATCTGGTATTTAGACACATTTCCTGTAAAACATAGTAGAAAATTCACACAGTCAGTGGGGGTACTATCCCAGGTTAAATAAGTCCCAGCTCTAGGGTCCACATTTAAATCAGAAATGCCATACACTTCATATAAAAAATAAGGTTGGTCTTCAGTAAAATTTTTTTTGAATGTTAGAAAAGTGGAAGGTAACTAGTAAGCTTTTAAATATTTTGGTACATATTCCTTAAATATGAAAAAAGCAGCTTTTAAAATGTTTTAATACATCACTAGAAATTTTTAAGAACAAATTAGCCACATATGTACTGGCACAGCACACGTATTTTTTCTTACTCACAAGAAAGAGGTCCAGGTGATTTCTAAAAACACTCTTAAGCCTTCTGTTTCCATGACCAAGACTTAATAAAAAATAGTTCATATAAAACAATAAGAATTTCAATCATGTGAACTTCATAATTCATGGGATATGTTTACGTGTTTGAATCTACTACAATAATATTTTTTAATTTACCTGTTCTGCTAATAATATCCTGTAATTCTGTGACAGAACTGATTATTGCAGTAAGGAGATCAGAACTAGTAAACCAGTTGAGTGCTTCAACACAACCAATTCCTTCCTTGTTGAGTCCTGTGAAAGAGAATTGTAGGGAGCAATAAAATTGAATAACACAGATAAGGCAGACTACCATCTCTATATCTTTCAGAAATTGATCAAAACTTAAGTGTATAACTGACAAACTGACTCCTCTTTTAGCATATTCTAGACTACATTAAGTATTTTTCAACAGCTAATAAAGCAAATAGGAAAGTAAATGAATCTTTGAGTTTGTGAAACATTTTGGATATCATTCTTTCCTGGAGGGGAAGCAATTTGGTAACAGAAAGGAAGAGAAAGACTATATAATCTCCAGAGAAAATACATCAGACATTCTATACTAATATTTCACCTGAATCAAAATGCAATTTTTTTTTCCCATTTTGAGTAGGATAAAAATTGTGAAACTGATTTATAAAAAGAGTTATTTTTTCTAAAACAGATGAAACAGAAGATATGGTGGTATCTAATTCCAAAACACATAGTAGAAGTGTCAGAGATATCAAACAGAATGAAATCACATGTGAAGCACTGAAAGAAAGGTTACAGCTGTACAGACTAAGTAGTGTCTTTTTTGGGGAAATTACATTTGTCAAGAAATGCGGAAAATCCATTTGTTAAGATGTTAATACATGAGACTTTACTTTACCCTATTACCAACATTATTATTTATTTTTCACTAACCATGTAATGTGACATAACATTTATAAAGCAAGAAAACAATTAGCTTACTTGACATATTATGCTTGCCTTTGGAGTCCCCTACACACACTAGAATTCCAGTGCCTTCTTTAAAGCCATTTATCAACGAGAAGAGGCAACTAGAAGACTGGGATAGAACTTTAAGTCTGTTAGCTGCCAAAACTGCAATCACACCTCTTCGGAACACACGTATCAGGCCTCTGAATTTTTGTTTCTTAATTTTCGCATCATCTTCCTTCTCCCCATCTACACCAGAGAGAACATGAACAAGAGTCCTAATTTCCTGGTTGACTAATTCATAAACGTTGACCTGCTCCTGAAGAAGGTCTCTTTGTATAGCCATGGCACATGATCGGCCATAGAGAGGATACAGGGCACCTGCCAATAGCGCACATGCTGCCAGGAGAGATGAATGCTCCTTCCGAATCTGTGTTAATGTATTTTTCACATAGAGATTTTCAAGGGCCAATTGCTCCCGTCTTTTTTCAAGGACGCAGATTTTTTCTTTGTTGTTCTCTGCTGTTTCTTGGTATTCCTGGGATAAAGGAGGAGGAAAAACAAAACAGAACAAAACAAAACAAAATAGAAGATATATTAACTGAAGGTAATTGCTTAAATTAAAAAAAAAATCATTTCACCTAAAAAAAAAAAAGAATATTGTCAACAATATAGCTAAAACATGTCTCCTAGAAAAAAGCTATAGAAACACATATATGCAAACTAAACATCAACATGAGTAAAATTTGCACAGTGTTCTGTAACTCTGACTGGACTCCAGATTTCTGAAGCTAAACCACATTTACAACAATAGATCACAGCAAGTGATCAACAGTACCTGGCTGTCCACAACACAATTGTTTGCCTAACAATACACAACTACATGTTCCTGTTTCAGAAAGAACATTGTTCTTCAAAGCAGAAAAGAAAGTATGAGAGGAAAAAAAGTAAGGAAAACTCTGGAAGATAAAAATAGACAGATTGGTAGCAGCTGGGAAAGGGGAAATAAAGGTGATCTCCTAATTACTTTGTAATCAACCCCCTACTTATAAATTCACAGATTAATTATGCCTCATACAGAACAGAGACACTGTTTTGAAAAGAACAATGTAATACAGGCATTTTTATTTTCACTACATCCATCATGGATTTTTTTCAACTTGTATCATTTTTTTCCCTCTCTAAGCCTTTAAACAGGGAAGGAGGAATGTTAAAAACAGTGAAGAAGAAAAGTGATGACATCAAAAACACCAGGACTATACTTAGACCATGCATGCTCGTTGGTGTTGATGCCATGCATGTTCTTGTACTAGAATCAAGACATTATGCTTAGCCTCAGAGGCTTAGATTGGCTTCCTGATGCATGAGAGTCCTCTGTGATTGGAGTACTTGAGTCTAACTTTAAGCAGGATCCAGTGATAAAAAGAAGTAATTTTTATACACTTCACAAAGAAACCACAAGCTCAAGTCAAGCTTTTTTTCTTTCAAGCTCTAGTTACAATATGTGAACACAAAAAAGTAGACTGCCAAGTCAGTATGATAAACAGAGAGGACTACATTAAGCTTTAGCTCCCTCTCTTGGAGCCCTTAACAGTTTTGTTTAAAAATGGGGATCAGTGGTTATTCCTGCGGGAAAATGAGGGCAAAACAGAACTCAAATGGTATCTACCAGCCATGTTTCTACATGTCAACTTTGCTACAGGCCTCAAGCAAATGGATGCACTCTAATTTCTTCTGCCTCTTCCAATAAACATGGAGAGGAAAAAGTACATAAGCTATCCCTAGAATTGAAACAAAGTTTACAAGTTTCTGTAAAAAGGCAACCCTGACAGCTCAGAAGGTCTTTAACCAAATAAATATTTAAATATTTTTTTGACGGAGGAAAAAAGCATTTTGTCTAGACTAGGAAGACAAACAGAATGACACCTTCATGACCACACTTACACATCTTCCTCTTCAAGAGGAAGAAATAAAACAACAGCAGGTAGATTTTGCAGATGTTTTGACAATACAGATATTGAGAAAGCAGCATTCATAAAACCTACTGGTATGTAAAACAATGTAGCCTTATTAAAATATTTCCCGTAACACAAAAGTAGAATAGATAACTGAACAATTCAATTATAAAATGCAACTCAGAGGCCTCATATCTCACTCTAAAACTAAGTATGAACGTGTACAATATTTTCAGAGCTACTGTATTATTTACAGTGTTTGATTTTTACAGAAAAAAAAAAGCTGGTAGCATGACTGGAAGCAACTCAAAAGGTAAGCTGAATTTAGAAAACAACTTACGGTTTCTGGCCAGAACAGGTGAAAGGCCAATATCTGAGTAAACAAACATAAAAGTATGATCCCTACAGGCTGTTAGGCAGCTACACTAACATTCAGTTCTCTAGCTAATTAAAGCTTACTTTTCTTTTTTTTTTTTTTAAATAAAATATAGTATTTAAATCCTTCTAGTTACATGAGAACAAGCAAAAGTGAACAAGACATTCCCTAACAACAGATTTTTTTTAAAAAAAGATATACTGTCAATGTCTAATAATTAATTACAACTTCCTCTTCATTATTTTTAAGGCTTTCTTTGAAACTCAAATGGACAATTTTGAAAGAAATACAGAATGCTCCTCCTAAATGCTGGCAAGCCAGCTTCCTTGGGTGCTTCAATTCTGAGGGATTCCTGAGTGGCTTACAAACTTGGTGAATTTTAAGAACCATTTACTAAAAATTCAGACTTTCATTACTGAAAGTAATGCCTCCTATTGTGTAATGTTGGCCCAAGACATCAGAGGCAGGTGATGTTGGTATGGAAGAGAGGTTGAACTTCTCCAACACTATTCCATTACATGTTGATGCTACGGACAGATGGTAGCAGAGGGCCAGTCTGACAGAATGGCATCTGACATGCAAGTGTAGACAAAGAAAAAGTGTGTCACTGAATTCCTCCATGCAGAAAAAACTGCACCGCTGACATTCATCGATGACTGCTGAACATTTATGGAGCCCAAACACTGGATGTGAGCATAGTGAGGTGGTGGGTGGTGGTTTTCAGCAGTGGAAAAAACAACATGAAAGACAAGCCACATTCTGGATAGCCATGCACAGCTGTTACATCGCAGAATGAAGAGCGCCTTCATCACTGCATCCAGACGAATCAACAAATTACAGTCAGGGAACTACGCATGGAACTAGAAATATCTGCTTCAATGCATTGAAATGATGGTGACAAGACTGGAATATCACAAAGTTTGCGTCAGATGGGTCCCATGATTGCTCACTCAGGAACAGAATGAACACCACATACACATTTGTCAGGAAATAATGAATGAATATGAAACTGAAGGTGACAATCTCCTGGTCTCGTAATTGCATCGTTACCAGTGATAAGACTGGTAATGATGGTAGTGTCACCACTACTAGCAGGATTCAAAATGGCAGTCCATGGAGCAGTGAAATCCTCATCAAAGAGAAAGCTCAATATGCAGTCTTCAGCAGGTAAAAGGGTATGCACTATCTTCTGGAATAGGAAAGGAGATCCTTCTGGATTTCCTGCAACCTGGACAAACCATCAACCTTGAACGCTACATTGAAATGCTGATGGCTTGAACTTCCAGAGTCAGGCCACATAAGAAGATAAGGTTTCTCCTGCAACACGATAATGCCAGGCCCCAGACAGTGGAGAACACTACCAATCTTGGATGAACTGTCCTATTTCAAGCACCATACAGTCTAGATTTGGATCGTTCTGACTTTCATCTGTTTGGGCCAATGAAAAATGGACTATGTGGGCAACATTTTTCTAAAACCACCACCATCATAGCAAATATGAAACAGTAACAGAAACCAAGTTTCACTGGTGCAGATTTTTACAAGTGTCGTATGCAGGCTGTTGTTCATTGCTGGCAAAAATGCATACCTAATGATGGCAACGATGTTGAAAAACAACGTTTTGTGTTTTGTAGCTGAGAATTTGGACTTTCAAATAGTGTTATTGTGCTGTTTGTATCTGTTGTGGTTTCCACAGAAACAGATAGGAAGAATTACTTTTGGAACAAACTACACAGTTACAGGATTTTTCTCTTACAACGTATTTTCCTATATGAGAACAAAACCCTCCTATTTTAAGCAGCTGCCCCAAGAAATGGGGACAGATTAATAAATGCCTATATAATAAACAACAACTGCTAGTTAAAATTCAGAAGACATTTCCTATGAGACTATGCATTGGCTAAATAAATAATCTGTGTGAGGCTAAGGAATAGGCATAGTAACATTTTCAGAATGGCACTCTACCAAATCATGGGGACTGTTTTTTCTACATAAGGCAGGGAAAAGGGATATTTTAAGCTCAACTGACAGAATATGGAAACCAGGAACAAGAATGGCATTATCTGTAGGGAGTTTGTTTATTGCTGATCAGTATTAAGGCAACTCTGGGAAATTCTGCCATACAGAAAAACAGTGAAACTGCTTTCTGGTTACATCATTCACCTGATCAACAATAACAGCTCTGATGTACAATCTAACAGTAACCATAGATCCTATCTTGAAGTCAGGGATCCTGAACAGTACTAGCTGAGGGCAGAAGCACTGGCAGTTGTTACTGTCTCCATATTGCTACATCCCATTTCAATTAAAAAGGAACCTTTCAGAAAAGTTCCAATTCTCCACGTCAATTCCAAGACACCAAAACAACAGTCTCCAAGATATTTTACTCACACTGCTGTGCAGTTACAGCTCTCAGAAAAACTGATAAAGTCATGAATACAGATCTAAGACACATGTCTGAACTGCCATTTTTCTATTTGCCTTCATATATGCTTTCTATGTTAATAAAGCTACATTAGCGTATCTGCATAACTGATTCAGCACTGCAGCAACTGTCCAGATTAACACAGTTGACAGGACCGAAATATAATAAGGAAAAGACAATCAAGTCTCGCAAGAAGCAGGCAGTCAAGACTACAGCAGTCCTAACTGCTGATATCCATGAAGATTGTGGAGCTCAAAAAGGTAAAAGTTTAATCAATATTTGCAGGTCCAAACTTGAAAAGCAGAAATTCAGAGGAAATTAGAATGTCTTATTCCATGCAAACTGGAAGTCTAGAAAGAACAAAGATGCAACAAAGTTCTGCTGAGTAATCTGTGCATACAGATGCTACACTGCCAAGGTACCAACCCCATCAGTTTCTACACCTATGCAACTTTTTTTTCTAAAAAATATGCACAGATATTTCTAAGAAAAAGCATTTCCTGGGTATAAACACAGCAGTTCTTTACAATTAGTTGAAAGATAAAGCATCTTCCAGGTTTGGCTAACGCATAGCCCACAGCAGAGAGCCATGTTTTCAGTACGCTGCTTTACTACATAATTTCTAATACAAGTAATTTTTATCTTACACCTTTAGCTGTAAAGAAAAAAAAAGTCACTAGTAAGTGCTAGACTGAAATAAGCAGTATTTAAATAGTCATTTGCTTCCTATTCCGAGAGAAATGAAAACTAGCACAGTTGCTGTAGTGATGCAGTATTTTTTTTAAATTATTTTTAAAATACACTAAAATTCCCAAATAATCTGAAATTGGTTAGAAGCTCAAACTACTGAAATAGTCCATTAAATATTTACAAGGAAAAAAAATAAGAGAACTTCACAGCACCATACCTGTGCCCTTGCATGAACTTCCCCAAGGAGATCTGAGTACTGCTGTTCCAGGCACTTTTTTTGTTTCTGCCAACAGCTTTCCTGTGCTTTCATCTGTTCAGCCATTTTGCTAATATCATCTTCCTGGCTCCGCTGAAGCTCCTTCATAGTATCAGACTTGTTCTTACAAATATATTCTAGGTGAGATATCTGTGTGACAGGTGTTTAAAAAGAAACATTATCTCCCCACGTGTAAACCTTTTGACTTTAACTGTGCATATTAATTTAAGCACAGACTCTTGCAGCATAAAATCTAAATTTTAATTTCTTCAACGTATTTATTAAAAGTAAAAAGCCTTTCATGACAGAACACTTTCTTGAATCTTGCAAGACATATGTTAGAAAAATGGCTTTTATTCTGGCCACCTTTGTTCTTTCTTGAAGATAACTGCTGCCTTCTTTCTTGGAAATCTGAACCAGAGATCTCTTGCTTACATTGAAAAAAAGCTAAATTTTGTATTGCTAAATTAGTAATCCAATCATACTAGTCCTCTAGTAGCTTGCAAGAACTGCAAGTAATAATGAAAAAAAAAACTAGCTCTTAATTTTATTTTTTCTTTCCTTAGAAAACCAATGCTTTTCATACATTGAGTATGAAAGTGACTGCAAGAAGTGCATAGAAGATTTTTCTAAAAAGTAGCTCACTAGATTATGACGTGATTCCAATGAGCATGCATGAAAGGATTCACTCTGTGATTCAACTTCTCAGTTCCCATGCAAACTAATGGAGGAATGAATGAAGCTAACAATAATCTCTAAATACGCATACATATATTTTGTTACAAAAGAGTACCAGCAATGTATTTTTAAAAACCATCACATGACAGAGCAGAAGAAAAATTTTGTTCTGAGAAAACAGAAGGAAGGCTACCCCAAATCCTCAAAAAGTTGATAAGTATGTGATGAGCGCCCTACAGCCCTCTTAATCAATCACAACAAGCTTACTTAATTAAAATGATGAAAGAAGAAAAATATACCCTAAGTCACTGCCAACAGTGTCCACTCCCTTCACTTCTGCTTTCTTTCCACCTCTATTTTGAAATGAAAATAGAAATTTTGCCTGTACAGTCAGTCTCCATAGTCCGGAATTTATTCTCATCTACATTTCTGTTGTAGTTTTGATTGACTGTTAGGTTATTATCCAAATAATGGGAAGAGTCAGAATAATTCTCTGAATAAAACTAGCTCTGTCTCAAGTCTGCCCACAATTGCAGCAGATGAGAAGATTCTGAAACAGCCTTTCCCTTCTGATGCTTCAATACCAACATGCCCAAAGCAGCCAGGATCTGGAACCATTCTACTAGACCATGTCAGTCTAGAACTGCCCTGATCGAAGGTGTCAGAACATGAACTGAAACTGAAGAGTGGTGTGTGTTAGACAGAAGAGCCAGTTTAAGTCCTTTTAAAACTTTTCTTTCTCCTAAAAAAAGTCGAAGAATGGCCACGAAAGCTTAGTAACACTGAAGTCACTCAGAAAAGTGCAGTTCCCTCCTTGAACAAATATTAGCACACACTGACATACTTTACAAAAATAACTGTTTTCTATTGTATTTCTGAATATAAATCTCATGGTCAAGAAGTTATAATTAAACAAAAAATACATAGGGCATTTCTTCCAGTAGTATATCTGAATCTTAAGCACATAATTTAAAAATGATGTTCCTAAAGTAAGTGCATTTTGTTTCTGTTTTATGCTAAAATAAAGACTTGCTTTATTAGTGTAAATGACTAAGTTCTTTGAATTGCTTCATCAGTAAGATTAATTTATTTTCTTTTAATTAGGTCCCTGTGGCTAATATTGGCTAGTACTATTAGCATGTCCTGCACAGAAAGCGGAGCTTAGAGACTTCATACAGACTTCAGTCACTTCTACATGCCCACAGCAATGGCATCAAACTGAGTTGTAGACAAGCCATAATTAATGGTATTGAATTATTAACGCCCAAATTCTTTTTGAAATAAGATGAATGTCAGTCCTTTTTAATGATACTGTGATGTGGACAAATGTCACTGAATTTAATAGAGGTAGCTGGTGCCTAAGGACACTTACCTTCTCATTAGCCCTGTTGAGGTCTAAGATCAGGGCATCAACATTCTCCTGCAAGACTGCACAAAGCTCCGACCAAGAGAATCTATCTAGGATGCCTTCTGGTTGTTTTATAAGCACACAGCCAGCTACCAAACGCTGGTACAAGCCATGAAGGAAGGTTAGCTTCTCCTGAGACAAAAAGAAAAATCAACTGTTAACTATGAACCATGTTAGAATCCAAAGAGATACATCACACTTGTAGTAACACAGATTTAAAAAAAAACAAAAACAAAAAACAAACACATAAGAGCTCATTCTCAAACCTTTTCAAAGGCAATGCTGTTAATATTCACAGTCAAACATGTTAAAGTTAGAATAGGAACACAGTTTGTACAACATTTGTACGATTAGAAATACCATATAAATACAGAAAACCCAATTTTGCAGTGCTCAAAACCAATGCAACCTGACACTGCTATCAGTAGTGCTATCAGTAACATAAATGATGAAATTGCATTTAACACTTCCAGGTACATTCAAGCCATACTTACCTCCAATACCTGCATAGCACACAGAAAGCAGTCTCATAGCTGAGCAGCACAAAACGCTGTTCAAACAACTGAGACTACAATCATTCAAAAATCTCTTTTGTGTGAAATGTGTACAATCAAATAGTTAGACAAAGCAGGCTTACAGCTTCATCAGTAAAATTTCACAACCCACATCTCTCTCATTTATACTGATTTTAGTCAGTGGTATAATAAATTGGTATGTTACAAATCCTCCTTAGAAACAAAAGCAGGCAATGGAAATTCCAGACTTCATCCTTTTAGTACATATGTGCAACTTAGCAGCCTTCATTAAGAAAATGATAGAAAGCTGTACCTCAATAGCCACAAGAAATAGAGCCCTTATTCAAAGTCAATAAACCAGTGGAAAGGTTCCCATTGTTTTCCAGAGGCTCTGGATGAGGCTTTAAATCAAGGAATTGCGGACAACTAAGTTGAGAGACTATGTTTTTTCTGACTCTTTCACTGCATTTCAGTGCATTTTCTCACAATTATTTCATGGTGTTTTAGGCCAAGGGGGAAAAAAAAAAAGAAAAGTAAAGTAGTTTAGTTTGTTCTAATTTTATTTCTGGCAGATCTTTTAATTCCCAAGGAAACTGCAGTGTGCCACCATCACTGCATTTTTGCTAGAGCTGTGATAAACCAAGGATGATAATTATACATTTGGCATGAAAATAAGGGATCCCAAGACCTCAAATCAATTCACACATGTTGAATGCAACCACAGTTCAGTAGACATGCTGACTTTACAATATAACCAGGCTTCTAGTTTCTTTCACTTTAATCATTATCTGATGTGTATAACAATTCCAGCTGCTTCATGTGGACGCTATTTAAATACCAGACTGCTAGGGAGGTGGAAAGAATGTTTCCTTTTTACTCAAACTGGCATGCACATTTAAATTTGTGGAAGTAATGAGCTCAATATGGACAAGAATGATAAAAAAAATCACTGCTATTGCTAGTACAGAACTACTTTACAGGGTGAAAGAAAGCAAGAAAATCAACATCTATAAGGAGACAGAGAAAAAAGTCCTGAAATAAAAAGTTTTGAAGCAATTCCCACTTACAGTACACCACAACAAGCTAACAGGTTGCAAAGAAGAATTTTCAGGTCAGGCAGGCAAAATTTCACATTTCCTAACTATTAATTGCTATGTGAATCAGTAATTAACAACACGTGAAGACAATACTACTGTATGTTCCAGTGTATAGAATATTTCTGCTGACTTTCAAGCTGAAAGAAAAATTAATGTTCATCAGGTATAGCTGTTTAAATAAACTCAGTTGTTCAAAAATTCAAAATACCAGAAGAGTTAAGATATTAGTTCCAACACAGATGGAAGGAGAAAGAACGTATCCTCAGATCTTGTAGATATTAAATACATATTTCAGAATACGTATCTTAAAATCGTATTTTTGGGGTAAATCTGTTAAGTCTAAAAGTAACCATCTGATGTATGTAAATGTATAAAGTGAGATTAAATAAAGACTTTTTGACAGTCGTCTTGTCTCTGGTAATACCTCCATATCCTTCTGGTAAGCCCTGGTAAGCTTCTGGATTTCATTTTCAGATTCTGTGGCACGTACTTTCTCCTCCTCCCAGCGCTGCTGCACATTCTGTAGTTCCATTTGTAAAGTTCCTATTAAAGCTGTTCTGTCTGCACACTCAGTATGCAGATGATTTAACTCTTTATTGGCATCGGCCAGCTTATCCCGTGCTTCCTGCAGAACAGAGGCACAGAACAGAAATGCTGGTAAGAACTTTGCTCCATGAAATGCCACATTACTCCAGAGCTCTGCAGCTGAAGGCTCTACGCTCACATCTCCCTATCTGCATCTTGCTACTAATAGACTTTTCAAAGTTGACATAACTGTGAACTGGACAACATCAGAAATGTATCTCTGAAAGTCAAAAGCACCACGGTATGACAAAATTTCCTTCCGAATTCAGAATCCAGTTTCTCTTTCCAAACGAGAATATAAAAATCACGTACATAAATTATCCTCAGCAGAGTGGATTGCTCTTAAAGACACTGAAAAGACACATTACTTTCATAAGTTAATCTCTGATCCACTACAGTCACCTTGGTGGACAACATGAACAGCTGCTGTGCACAATGTACTCTTTACGGTATGGAAAAAATAATAACAATTTGAGGAGTCCCTTTGGAGGTGTGACCATGAAAACAAACTATTTAACAGAAATGGTTACAAGTACTTTCATGTTACCAAGACCAAACTCATGAACAAACAATTTTTTAAATTACGCCTTTTAGGGTCACAGGTTGCTGACATGGACTGAGTAAATACACGTGCTTGTCGTTCCTATGAGCACTGGACTTCTGGAACTGCCACAGGTTGTTAAAATACTGCTTTTCTTAAACGAAATGGAAGCACTGTTTATTTTCTATAAGACCATAGTTGATTATACAGAAAATATAAAAGACAATTCATTAGACAATGTCAACTTTTCTTCTTAATGAGAATATTTAAAGATGAAAGCATTGGCAAATTTCTAACAAATATTTATTGAATTTTATTATCAATGACTTAAAGAAATTTTTGTACTGTATACAAAGCATGCTCTTTTTTTTTCATGAAGAATACACATATCTATTGCAAAACATCAGAAAAAAATAAAGCACCTAAGATTTTAAAATAACTTATAACAGAAGAAGTAGTCTTATGTGTCCTCAACATAAATTAACTAGTAAAGAAAGAACCAATTAGAAGAGATCGTGTCCAAATATAAACTAATATAAGATTCAGTGTACGTTGCAGAAATATCTGCAACTAAACTGATCTGATAATACAGAATGTCCCCAGCAAAAGAATCTAAGCCACATTGGGAGTAAAGACATTTTATTTTGGCAATAATATAATATACTATCAACTGGGAGATTGAATTTAACCACAACCCCAAGACTTCCTCAGTCCCTTGGCCACTGGTGTAACCAGACAGGAGTTCCACAAAAATGGTATGTCAGCCAAAAACAGAAACAAAGAACAAACAAGCAAACAAACAAAAAAATATCCTAATTCAGAAAGTAAAGAGAAGAGTTATTAAGTTCTGAAGCATTTTTAGCAGTTCCCAGGTACATCTTACTATAAGCAACTTTGTACTGTGCATTAACTTGATACCTAATACCTATATTAACGTCTGATACAAAAATTGGAGGACATCCTAAATAAAATGTTCTTTAACCTCTTTTTACCTCTTCAGAGGTAATTAAATAATTGTTTTCATTTTAGATCTCTTCAGAAAGTAGATACAGCTAGTTAAGAAAAAAAATATTGACATTCATTTCAATATAAATCAATACTTTACAAATTAAAAAAAAATATTTCAAATCATTTCAGAAGTGAAATGACTGGAATGCTCAGTTGCAGAGACTCAGGTTGTGACTAGGATAAGGCAGCATGACTTCAAACTAGCTTGCTAGGTAATTAGTCTGCTTAACAGAACATAAAGACATAGAGACTTATTCTGATAAAACAAAAAGATAACTTAAATCTAGAAGGATACTAATTGCAGAACTTTTAAATTCAATGTTAAGTTCATTAAACCTTACCTTAAGGTCTTGACTTAAAACATACATCTTGTCTTTGGATACCTCAAGCTCTTTTGCTGTGTTTTCACACAAAGTGTTCATTTTCTTAAGCTGTGAAAAACATGAAGGTCAAGAAGACTTTTAGAGAAAAGCAACATAATAACTTTAATACAAAGGAAGAATTATTTGTAATAAACTTCTTTTCAATCCCTTTGACAATATTTACACTTTCTACAACCTAAATAATGTGCCATTAAAAAAGAACCAAAAGCTATTTTACAGTTACTAAAGATAAATAGTAGTGGTTAAAATCCCAAACTGAGCCCAGTATTAACTTTCCCATCTCAAAACATCTGACAAAAAACAAAGACTCTGAAGTGTGTCTGAAATGTAATACATTTAGATTATGATTTAGGGAGTAGTTTCAGAAAACAAGTTTTCAAAGTCAGTGGCCTTCTGTAGAAGGTGTCCATGTAGGGAGTAGCCTCCACTTTTACTAAGGGCAGCATAGCACTCGCACAACCTGAAGAAGTAGCAATGTTCTCAAGAGAGGTACAATAAGACATAACCTATCTTAGAGGTAGGTCGTGACCAGCATGTATACCAGCTTCATTTTTCACTTTCAGAGACATCACTACAATCTGTGTTACAGAGTGGTTAATAATAAGTATGTCTGAAATTAAGCACCAAATATAAAGCTACTATAGTAAAGGTTATTCCTCACAGCTGAGCACTCAAAAGCAACTCGAAAGTCAAATATCCCATTTGCAAAATTCACCAATTATTCTGGAGTCTATATTTTTGTTCCCTCTCAGATAAGTAGACCTGGCAAAAAAAGTAAGGAAATAACTGCAGTACATTACAGAATGCAGTAATTTTATTGGTTTAGTAGCCCTTTCTCTCTTTCCAAACCTATTCTAACCTGTATACTGTACAAAAAGTCAAAAGCTTATGTTCTGTCAAAACCAAAACGTGTACATCTTTCAGTCACACAACCAAAGTAGACCATTTAATCTAACATTTAGCACACTAAGCTAAAGGTGACAAATGCCAAGTCTATCAGCAGATTACACACGTACACACATATGTAAATGTATATTAATAATTTCATCGATATACGTGATCGTGTTGGAAGCCTCACTATAAAAATAACTGCTCCACAATTCTTCTAAACTAAACCCTAAGTGGTGTGTAATAAAACACCCTATTTTATTGCACAATGCCCTCTATCGTCCCTCTTAGTGTTACTGTATTATAGGGAACAGTTTTATTACTAAACATATCCGACATGCAAGAAGCCAAAAGCACTGTTATCCGTGCGGGCAGGGACAATGAAAAAGGGCAGAGCGCTGCACTTTCTGTGCACAATGAAGGTGCTCAGTGATCTCTGGCTCCGTATGACAACTTCAGGGTCAGTCACACGCAGTCCTACTGGGAAGTCTTGTGGCAGGTCATCAGTTGGTCCTGCTCTGCTTGTGATTTATTTTCCTTGACAGTTCATTCTTCTTTCTGTCAGAATACTCACTTTGCTTTCTTAGCAGCCACCCCCTTGGTCTCCCCACTGCTGTCTCTGGCACAGTTTCACAACAAAGCACATCACTAAGCCAAAGCCTGCTGAGTCGACTTTTCAACTGTGCTGCATATCACGTGACATTCCTCCTCCCAAATAACAATTCGCTGTGGGTAATATGTTCCTAGTTACTCTGCAGCTCCCAGACTTGGGTCTCAGAAGACTTTCATAATGACTATACACGTCAGTTCTCTTATCTCACTGGGAGAGACCTAACTGTGCTTGCTGTTTACTACAGTGTAATTGTTTCCATGGTTACTTATTTTTGCACCCATTGAACAAACTCAATGGTATTCCAGGATGCTAGGCTTTTTCCAATAAGAGGGGCAAAGATGATACAATTTTGTTTTTAACATTATGAAGGCACAGCAAGGCTGTGTATGTGTAAAGACAAAAGACGAAACTTAGGAATGAAAAATCTCTACTGGCATTTTTACAATCTTACTGCACTTTTATCATCCGTACTTGCTAACTTAATCCAAAGATAAGTTATTTACAATTTTGTACAAAAAAGCTTTAGAAGAGTGTATTTAACTTCTCTCTGCAACCTTTAAAGCCACAAATTCATAAAACATTTAAACCCAAGAGGATTAATTTAATTACATTAGCAATACAAATGAGAAAATAAATGCGAGATTGTGACTTTTCAGACAGTGAAATAAAAGGTCAGCAGAATTCTATCAAAAGAATTCTTTTTTTTTTGTTTTTTATCAAAGATAAGACTCACAAAACTGAAATGTATCAATTGTCATCTTAGATATCCTAATGAAATTACTGCCAAGGTATCAAGTTTACTTGAAAAGACTGCTGGAAATCACCAAAAACGAGAAACTTCATAATAAACTCACTAATCTCAGCAAAGTATGCCACTTCCAAAATATACAAAAGGGTGTATATTTGCATATCTGATATCAAAGACTGTTGAGGCTCAAGTGGCATTCACTATTATTATGTAATACACAGCCCATCAAACTCTTACACTCTCTTTTAGCCGAAATTAGAGATTCAGAAGAACTATTTCCATGCCTGTTTATTAAAAATAATAAGCTCAACATATTAAAAAAAAAAAAAACACACACAAAAAAAGGAAAAAAAAAGACACTCTTCTTCCCCTTCCTCCCAAATGTAAGTGAAACTTCACTGTAAGGCAGGCTTAGAGAAACAGTAGTGACAGAGACTATTTCTTTTAGTATATGTGAAGCTGTCAGCATTTCCTCTCTTCTGACCTTTGTTACAAGCAAAGCACATGTACTGCTGCAGGCCGAAGGCAATAGGTACAGAGCCAAACAGTGCAAGTGTTACCTCATTAGATGTGTCTTCCAGCTTGTTCTGGTAAGCTGTCAAGGTACACCTCAAAGTCTCAAGGACAGAGAGGCTTGAAGGTTTATCTTTGTCCTTATGAGAGCCTAAAGAAAAATACAGAATGAAAATTAAGCCCATAAAGTCACAGAGAAAAAACTACTCACACAGATGAGAGGTATTAAAATTAGTTAGGGCTTCAATTACAATACAAAACACTGAACAGCAGCCTTGTTGTCCACAGGAGATAAAACTGGATGGTCACACTTTCATAATAAATACAGCTGAAAGACATTTGTATAAAAGCTTTAATGCAAAATACAGAACTGTAAATTCTGAGTTATATTTTTACTTAATGTATTTGTTATGCAGTCTCACATACAAGTTCCACAGTGGTCAAATCTCCGTTATTCAGTCATACCAGCCAGCATTAAAACTGCACAATAACACAGCCTGAAAAACATGCTGCCTGAAAGTTAAGAACACTACACTTTTCTTGACGTTCCTCCACTGTTGCGACTAAGCATGTAAATTATAATGCACTACATCATTTACTCAAAGCTTTACTGAGCCAAAGATCACACAAGTGTTAAGCTTGCACAAATCTTAAAAACCTTTCAAATGATTTTCATTCCAAAGGAAAAAATAATATATATATATATATAATCTGTCTGCAGAGTCCTTCATAATGTTTCAATTATAAATCTTCATGTTGATACATCGCACAACTACACTTACTTATTCAACCTTTAGACAGAGAATTCTGATCTGGTGGCCTCAATTAGGACTTACGAACAAGTTTGAACATCCCAAAACCTGTAGTACAGTGTGCTAAGAAAGCAAAACAACACAGCTCTGATAAAGAGATGACATAACAGGATGTCAGCTGATATTAAAATTCTATGAACAAACTTCCCCATTTTTTACTGGCACTACAGCAAAACAGCAGATTATTGACAAATTCCTCTTCTTAGATTTGTTAATATTAATATGCAACACTTACAAACCTATTTTGTAACAGGTAGTAATATATTTTCTTCAAGCTTTAAAGTTAAGGATGCACAGGTTACCCACTGTAGGAACATTTTGCAGTGATACTAATGTACAGAAAAAAAAAAAAGAAAAAAAGTACTGTTCTTCCATACTTCTATCTCCAATGAATCTGTAAAGCACAATTATCATCAATTTAAAATAATACCTATTAAGTCAATCTAGGGGTTGCCTCTCACTCTATTTTTCAGTTAGCTCTTCAAATAATGTATCTGAAGTCCAAACCTGTAATGATATCCTTGAAACTTACTTTTCCACTACCTTAATTTATCCAAGGCGGCTCATAAAGTCAAATTGGGCACTGAACTCCAAGTTTTTTTCTTGTGTCAGTCACAGTACTCCATAAAATTCTGTCAGTCGGAGAAGGTGTCCTTACAGATTTAAAAGTTGTAGGATATCTTTTTTTTTAATTTTAAGAATACTATGGCTAGTGTTTCCAAATGATATATTACTCCATGTATTATACAAAAATGATTTATCCTGCAGATTATATAACACACCATTATAGAATATAACACACCATTGCTATCTACACATACATGCAAATAAGAAAGCCAATGACCTTCCTGAAATTTTAATTATGGGCTTATTTCCCAGCCCTTTAACACAAACAAGCATAGAATATGTATAGTACCATTCAGATGGAACACTAACATTTCCTTCTAGCCAGCCATTACTGTCAAAGTCACACCTTGAAAAACAAATCAAGATTTGTAAATTTTATTTCAGTCATGGGAGCAAGGTCTGCTCTAAAGCATAAAAGTGAATATAGAAAGAATGCATATCTCAAGCACAGAATACTCCTCTGTAGTGTCAAGTACCTTCAGCAGACAGGTACTTACTGCAGCTGCTAAAGGTCTACAGAGTCAGGGAAAAACCAGATCTTTTCAGTGGAAGTCCTTAAACCAAAACTGTGTTAACAAAATGTTAATTTAAAATCTACATGAAAAAAAACATAAAATGTTTTGTCACCATAGCTAAAGCAAGGAATGCCCAGGACTCCAGTCCTGCTGTCTCAAGACTTCTTTCTATTACCCACTGTAGGAACATTTTGCACCAATACTACTGCACAGAGAAAAAAAGAAAAAAGAAAAAAAAGAGAAGTATTATTCTTCTATATTTCTCACTCCAAAGACTCTGTAATACACAATTATCATCAATTTAATACTCATTAATTCAGTCCAGGGGTTGTCTTCCAACACACATTTTTCAACAAGCTCTCCAAATAATTTATCTTCATTTCTGAAGCCCCAAACTGCAATGCCGTCCCTGAAACATGTCTCTGAACTGTCTTAATTTACGTAATAGCTGCCAAGAACAGACTTTTGCCAGTAAACTTTCTATCCTGACATTCCTTGCCTTTACTGAAACCCCGTTTTTTGGCAGCTCAGCCTGCCAACAGAAATACCAGATTCTACCTTCCTCCATTAGCTGAAAGCAAGCCTACACTTCCAATACTGGCCAAAATTTGTCTGTTTCTATACAACTTTGCAAGAGATATGCAACATAATCCAAATGGTATTATCTTACTGGCCTTCTTCAGCAATGAGGAATTAAAAAGCATTACTTGAAGCATTTGCCCAGTGAAATCTAAGAGTTTCAGGGAAGAATTTTGAGAAGATACCATGTTCTGTAGAATTCTGACAAGAGGTAAATAAGTGAGAATACTCCTACAGCCACTCCTTCAGACTTTCTACTCAGTCTAGAAGCTAACACTCCTACCTGTTCACAGTCAATTTACTTTCTTGTTTTCCCCAGATTAATTCAACTACTTTTTTTTTTCTTTCCCTGAAATTCAGACAAACTTCACCAAGCACAAGTCCTACGGTTGAATAATTACAATACATAACAAACTGAACAGGGACAAACTGTTATCATGCAAATTGGCCAGCAAGAGTAACAACACTGAAGAATGCTTATGAAGGTTATTTGAAAAGAGGAAGATGTAGGCTAATACTTCTTCTTTTGGGAATAAAAACGGAAAAGATAACTTTTTAAAATACTTTTTTCTTAATCTAACAAATATAAAGTCTCCTTTTCCTGCGTAGCTCAAAAAGCATCACAACTATCTGCGTTAAACAGTGAGACTGAACTCTTAATATTGACAGATTTTTAAGTAAAACTTTCAACCACTTGAGATGGAAGCTTAAAAAATGCAACAGAAAGAAGGAATTCCCAACAAACTGCTCATGTAACACTAATTTCCCACTTCTGCCAACTGGACTATAGCAATTTATTGAAGATTTTCACTTTTACTGACAAGGCATTCTCATTTAAAATAGGACTTTTTTCTTAAATGAAATGAATTGTTACATAATACATAATAATACATAATAATTGTTACATAATACATAATACATGTACACAAAGTACAACACATTAGGGTAATAGTGTTAAAAATGCTTGCTAAAAATTTCACACCCTGAAGCGCAGCAAAACTGTAGAACAAATAGTCTGGTCAACAGTTCTCTTTAAATAAGCTCTTTCAGAGTTTACTCGAAACAACAAGCAAATTAATATTGAAATTACCAAATCACGGTTAAGAGAGATCAAAACCGTTGTTTGGAAGGTTTATCACATGGGTGACCCAGAAGACTCTTCTGGGTGACCCAGAAGACAATTACTGCTTTGGAACTACGCACTGGCAGCAGCATACAGCTCCCTTCAGAACTGCAGAATCCCTTCTAGGCATGTGCAACTTTGCAAGAATGAGGAAAACAAAGTTTTGAAGAACTTTTCAGTCTGACATATCTATAGTAAACCTACAGAACCTATAGGTATTACCCACAGGAATTACATTTGTAAATACAGAATAAATCTGTATCCAGTCTCCAGATGAAAGTTTTATAGATGATATGATGAAAGCAATTTATCACAAATGCAAGGCTAGGTCTTTGAGGATGAAAAGTCTTAGGTTTCTCTATTCCATTCTAACAGTACCATTCTAAGTTCTAAAAAAGATGCTTATATATATGTATATACACACATCCATCCTCAGATGTGCTACATCACCTTTTACACCTATTGCTGCTCAACAGTGCAGAAATCTATCATCACAATTTAAATAAAATAAATTCATTTGCCCTTTAAGCAACTTTTTATCTATTTTGTTTTTTTTTTCCTAGTTTATTTGCTCTGGCAGTTGGAAGTTTTTCATGTCTAGCAGGAATTATATACATAAAATTATTTTTAGATAATTTAAAATAGAAAAAGTGTACAGTTTCACTTGAAGAAATTAACACCTTCCACATTAAAATACAATTTCCTAGCCACCATTTTGAATGTTTAAGCACATGGCAGTTTGCTGAGTGACAAACATTAACTTAAAATTCTTTAATGAGAACAGAAAAATATTTTTTGTTTTATATTAATCAAATGAACGCAAGACAATATTAGTGCAGAATCAACAATAAAAAGTATTGTGCTATATCATGTGTCCTACACAACCTTTTTGAATATATGACCTTTATGTTGCTGAAGGTTGCCTCTGAATTTGGCTCAGTTCAGGCAAAACATCTGTTCCCTTTGCAGGTATACTGTAAGGACTTTTTTCTCAGTAGGATTTAGAGCACAGCAAGTGAGCCCTTTTCTGACCGATCACATATACCCCAGCATTTGTAAATCAAGCTCTGGGCTGACAACAGCAAGTCCACATTCCGTCACCCTTTCTCAGCTAGCAAGGCCATCTGACTGCTGTGAGAACTGCTCTTATCATGTCATCAAATCAAAGCATGTTGAGAAGAGGGAATGCAAGAGGCATCTGCAGAATTCCCACAATGTAGTGACTTTGGAACATTGACAGATGCATCTGTCATTTTATACCTTCAACTAACCTGCTGTCCGCTGGCCTGACATAGCAAAGCTGTCCAAGAGTAACTTCAGCTCCATCATGTTGTTTTCGTATGTCTCTGTTACAAAGACCTGGTGTTTCTTGGCCTTTATTTGACAGGAGATGCAAACAAGAGGGGAAAAAAGAAATCCATTATAATAGCAAAAGCATAAGCAGTACAGATCACAATATTCTTGTTGCCATTGAAATTTAAATTCATATTATATTTGTCACTCCTTTTCTTAAGTCAAGAGAGCTAATATCACCATAAATAATTAAGAGAGTTTCATGGAACCTTGAAATCTATTTAAAATAGAAGTATAAGCTCCAAATAGTGAAAACAAAAATAAAAAAATGATCGTATTTAAAACTAGTCTTAATCTTCTGCTGCTTTAAAAATATCTTAATGACTGCTAAATAACCACTGTCCAACAATGAAAGCAATGAAATCTACCGCTATAACCTACAAGGACATCCAGAAAGACAACAAACTACTGGCAGACAGGCTAGAAATTCATTATTTGGCGCTCTGTCAAATCCCACACCTATTCTCATTGCAAATCTGTCTACTTCAGTTGTTAGTATCTTTCATGCTCAATAGTGATTTCTTCAGTCTCAAAAACTCTTCCTTATGGATGGAATATGAAGCAGCAGAGGTCATCAGTTTCTAGCTCTGAATTTTCTTAAAGAAAGCTTTGAAACTTGTACATTGTTCTTCAAACTAAGATACTGGATTTCCATTAAGTTTAACTGTACTATAGAGGAGTTTTTAATCAACACAATTTAAAGACTAACAAATCATTCTTTAGGTTTATATTTGATTTTAAAACGTAGCCTTCAAAGACTGTTATTACAGATGCATCCACAATTCTAGGCAAGACTAGCATCCTGTTGGGCGTACACGGTTTTGATTTCTCAACAAAATGCATAATTTTAGAAGAACACAGACATGATGTGATATATTTCAGGAGATTTTTTAAAAAAGAGGAAATTAGACTTAAATAATTGTTCATAATTAATTTCAGGATTTCATAATTCCGTAATGACAAAGATTAAGTTCAAAGATGTCTCACCACTCTTAACTATTATTTTATAAACTCTTAGCGCCCATTTTAGTAATTTCTACTTCTATGTGATTACAAAAGATAATCCTCCTTGTAGTGAGAAAAATCCTACTGTTTTCTACAATATCTATAAACTATTGCTTTAGTTATGCTTCACTGCACATGTAAAGACCCCATCAATTTCTTAAGTATGGAAAACATCCTTCCTCAGAGAACTGCAACATACTGATAGTATATAACTGGCAGGAAAAAAAAAAAGAAAAAAAAAAAAGACATGTATTTAATTCTCTGCAGTGTTCTTCACTACTGAGTTTAAATATTTTATAAATTTGCTTTACTCTTTCAATTTTAATTATATGTACTGTATATCAACTAATATATTATTCATATGTGTATTTCAATGTTAGGTTCCCTGTAGCATTTACACGCCTTTCCTTATGTGAGAATTTGTACTACTGTTCAAAAAAAATTTCCAAACCACTTCCATATATTTAAAAAGTGAGGCTTTAATTCTTACTCTATAGAATTCTGTATGTAGAATGAGCTTGGATTTGCTAAAATCCAGTAAAAATAGTTTATAGGATGTGAATATATTAAATCCATTTACTCTCACACACTGATAACATCTGAAAGACTCACATGTTACAAATAAGATAATGTAACAACATGATCAGTATCATAATGAAATAAATACTCGTTTTACATGAACCACCACAGAACAGACAAGGTCAAACTCAGCCTTCCCAGAAAAAAAGTCCTTTCCCATGGAAAAGTCAAATGTGAGAGTTCTTTTATTTTGGTTTTTTTTTTTTTTTTTTCTTTTTCATTTTGGTTAACTTATCACAATTTAGGTAGAATATTGCAGTTTATTTAGTCTTCACTGCTTCTTTGTGCTTTATTTGTTAACTGCATTCATACTCTGTATGCCAATTTCAGTCTTTTACACCAGAACAAAGATCAAAGGGAAATCCTCAGACTAGCCAGTTTCTCCACACTTCAGCTGCAAAGAATTTAGTATACTACATCCCATTTTCACTCTCTTCCATTACTAGAAACTAAGAAAAATATTGTGAACTACAGTGTTGGAAATCCAGACACTGGTTAGGAATCCAAAAAGGTCTGAACATATTGATCTAATCTCTTAAGTCCCACTGACAGGAACCTAGTAAGAATGCACAGAGTCATAAAATCATGGAATAATTTAAGCTGACAGAGTCTCTGGAGGTCATCCAGTCCTTCTCCCCACTCAAAGCAGGGCCATGCTTGAAGTAAGGTTATGCTGTTCAGAGCAATGTCCAGGTGTTGTGAGTGTCCTCAAGGATGGAGATTCGACAACCCCTGCAGGCAATCTGTTTAAGTACATCAGAATCCTTGCTGAAGTTGTTTTTTTGACTCCTCAGAGGTAATTAGAATTTCCCTTTCTAAAACTTCTGCTTCCTCCCATTCTTGGCATGGCCCACTCCTAAAGAGAGTGGAATTCTCTATTCTACACAAGTTTCCACGCGATGGCATTCATGGCAGTAGCTGTAACTCCCTTAGATTTCCTTTCTTCAAGTGTGTCAAACACAGTGAGCATACATAACTCTACTTTGAAAAGGAAAATAGAGTCCACTAGAGTACACAAGTCAAACACAATCAATTGTAGCTGCTGAATAAAATGGCAGCTCCAATTCCAGAAGATGAGATAACTTCTCTGCTAGAACCTCCATCCATCACCCCATTTACATTACAAGATGTCATTCCTGTGTGAATGTTTCCTAGATTACCTCAAAAGGTAAATCAAATGACAGCTTGTTTCACAGCCCACTTCAATAGAAAGAGGTGAAAGAGCACTCACAAAATGTGTGCTTTTTGCTGACTTTGCTTGACTATATTATCATTTAGGTCAACCATTCTTCAGGTTGGAGATGATCCTTGAAAATAATCCTTTTAAAATCAAAGGCAACTGAAGACCTGTAAGGATGAACAAGGACCTCCTGACTACATTCAGACATACAAAGAGAGCACACAGGACATGGAAGGAGAGACAGGTGACCTGGAAGGAAGATAGAGACACTGTCAAAGCATAGAGGGATGAACTTAGGAAAGCCAAAATCTACCCAGAATTTAATCTACAAGGACAGTAGTAAACGTGCCTTCAAGTACATCAACAGTAAAAGGAAGAGTAGGCAAAACATGGCCCTGCTGCTTAAGTGGGAAAGGGATCTGATGATGAGGGCACAGAAAAGGCTTCCACAATACCATCTTTACCACTGTCTTTAATGCTAAGTCTTGCCTTCATGAATCCCATTTTCCTAAGACCAGTGGTAAACTCTGGACCGATAAGACTTAACCTCAGAAGGGGAAGACAAGGTTAAGAAACATCTGAACAATGATGGGATGCTCTCAGAAGTTCTGAGCTAGCAGGCCAACGTCATTGTCAAGCCACTCTACATTCTTCAGAACACCATAGTGTACATACAGCAGAGTAGGATCCTGTCATGCAGTCTCTGGACATTATTCCAAGAGTGATATTATCAGGAGTACTGTCTGCTTTATTTGCAGTTAGTTATAGGGATTTCTTATGCAATCCTGAAGTTTGCAAGAAAGCAAAGGACAAAAAAGATATGTGAGTAACTTAAGGTCAGCTGGTTTCACACTAATTCTTGAAAAACTGATGGAACAAATAATCCTGTAACCCAGTTTTGAATACATGAAGGGCAAAAAGGTGATCAGAAATATTAGAAAGTGGAATACTCACTTTGGTAATATGACAGCCTTTGACAATGAGCCATCTGTCTTGAAGGCAGAAAGGAGAGAGCAATTAAAGTTGTTTATCTTGACTTTCATAAGTCTTTATAGACACTGCCTCCCATAACATCCTCACAGGCAAACTATTTAAGTGGAGAGTGAGGTAGATTTAAAACTGGCTGAACTGTGGGACAACTGTGGAGGGCTGTAAGCAGCAGCATAAAGCCAATGGGGTCAGAATCCTAGCAGATGTTTAACATCTTCATTGATGACTAGGATAATTGTCAGAGAGCTCTCTCAGTTAAGTTTTCAGGTAGAAAACTCAAAGGATTGATTGATTCACCAGATAGGTTGCACTACCCTTCAGAAAGACCTGAAAATAGTCGAGGAATGGGCCAACAGGAACTTCAGGAAGTTCAAAATCAGGAAGTGCAAAGTCTTGCATCTGAGAAAGAATAAAGTCATGTAGGAGTTCAAGTAACTTGTAGAAAAAAGGAACTAAAATGCCATGAAACCGACAATGAAACAGCAATGTATGTTGAGGACAGAAAGTCAGTGATATCCTGGTCTATATTAGCAGCAGGTCAAGGATGGCGATGTTTCGCATTCCGCTCAGTACTGCTAAGACACATCTGCAGTGCTGGATCCAGTTCTGGGCCCCTCAGTACAAGAGAGACATAGATTTATTGAAGTAAGCCTAACAAAGGGCCAAAGCTGATTAAATAAATCTGTTATATGAGAAGAAGCTGAGAGAGCTGGGGCTATTTAGCCTAAAGAAGAAAAGGCGCAGGGGAATTCAAGCAATGTCACTAAGTACCTGACAAGAGCAAGTGAAGAGGGAGCCAGACACTTCTTTGTGGTGCACAGACACAGGACAAGAACCAATGAACATCAACTAAAATACAAGGAATTTCATATAAAACAAGAATAAAACATTTTTACTGTGACAATGGTCAAACACTAGAACACGCTGCCCAAAGACACTGTGGAGTTTCTATTCTTGTAGATATTCAAAATCCACCTGGACACCGTCCTGAGCAGCCTGATTCACTAGACCCTGATCTGAACACTGAGTGCATTAGACAATCTCCAAAGGTGCATGCCAGCAACAATGACTCTGCAACTTTGTGGGATTATTCTGAAGGGAAGGTACCCTCAGGAAGAGATAAAAAGATGGTCTAGTTAGAGAAAATACCGTTTCCACTATCATATCTGATTTAAAGAAGCCTAATTACACTCAAGAAAAATACCCTAGAATTTGAAATTTTCCAAGCACATTAGAAGTATTTCCTCTTCCTCACAAACATTCTCTGCCTCTGAAAATATTCAGGATGAAAGGCTAGAAACCAAACAATATGGTGGTAAAGTTGTAATTCAGAAATCTAGAATAGATTCTGGATTGTAGTCCTTTCTCCAAGTCAGAAGGCTCTTAGTATGATAAAATGTCCCTTCAGAACAGAAGAGGTTCTGGCAGAAGAATGTGTTTCACCAAATATTGACATAAGCATCGATCTGAAAACACAACTGCATTTTTCAAGAGATTAAATAGAAGTCAAACATTTTTCATTACCATTGGAAAAAAATCCAAGTACTAGTTATTCTTATTTAAAGAAAACTGCAAGCACTGAATAAGTAATAGGAAAACTACTACTTACAAATTATTTCACTCATTGTCAGAATTACACTTAATATTCCAGAAGCATTTGCATTTATCTGGACAATACCCTATTACCGTGATTGCAAAAGTATTCTCATTGATTACCAATCTTCTATCTTAGTATCATTATATAATCAGCTCCAGGAGCCAAGTCTCACTGATTTATTCAGTACTTTCCAAGAGTAAACAACAATGTTGAATGAAGTAAATATAAACCCTACTATATGCACTTGTAATAGCCCCTATGACTCGATTCTGAAAATGTGCATCTAAGAATAAACATGTAGGCAAGAGTTTGAGGTCCTTCCAAAATCACCTGAACAGAACTCCAGATCTATCGTACAGCAGAGTAGGATCCTGTCATGCAGTCTCTGGACATTATTCCAAGAGTGATATTCTCAGGAGTACTGTCTGCCTTATTTGCAGTTAGTTACAGGGATTTCCTGTGCGATCCTACTGCACATAGACTAATTCAGCCCCTTAGTGTGCTGTCCAGGTCTCATCTGTTTACACTGGAGCATGTGTCAAAAGCCAGACACATTCACACAGCCACCGAGCAGCAGCACACGTCCAGCTACTCCTTGAAAAGACGTTAGGTAAATCATAGAATCACAGAGGTTGGAAAAAATTTCTAAGATCATCTAGTCCCTCCATCAATCCATGCCTGCTAAGAGATACCACTCAGTGCCACATCTCGCCTTTTCTTTAAAATCTCCATGGGTGGTCACTCCACAGCTTCTCTGATCAGTCTGTTTTGATACTCCACCACTGTTTCTGAGAAGAAATTTTTCCTAATATCCAACCCGAGCATCCCCTGGAGCCACTTGAAGCCATTACCTTTCCTCCTATTGCTACTTATCTGGGAAGAAAGGCTGACTCCCACCTTGCTACAACCTTCTTTCAGGTCACTCTATAAAGCAATCTGGTCTCCCCTGAGCTTCCTCTTCTCCAAGCTTTACAAAAGCATCAGAACATTTACCAAGCATGACCCTAAGGGAGCCAAAGGAAGGCAATGACAGAAATAGCTCCAAAAGACTGTTCCAAAAACTCTTAACAAAACTTAGTTTTACTCAAGTGATACTCCGTATTGCAGCATAGTTAAGTAATCAGGCATGACCTACAGTATTAAAATAACCCCCAATATCTATCTTCCTCTTTTTTGCTAATTTTTCATCAAGTTATCTAGCTATAAAATACTTCATCAATTTCCTTTGTTTTCTTATGTTAGCTAGAGTTTTTGAAAGTCTATAGAGGAGCCTTTAAGATGTGCCTAGTAAATTAAATCCAGTTTTTCAAGAAATACAGTGTCTCAGATTTAATAACTTGAAATAAAAATAACCAAAAATGTTCAAATTTTAAACTTAAATTGTTTTAGTTTCCTACAAAGAACTCTGCAACAAGTTTTGGTTGGAGACAATTTTCTGGTTGTTTAAATCAGAGAAAATTTCTCAAGAATTAACAACTTTAGAAGTACTCCTTAGGCATCTATCTTCAAACACTGGGACATCAATATGATTTATTAAACATTTATTTAAATAAGGACAACAGAAGTAGGAACACTCTTGCCCTGAGTTCCAGCAAGCAAAACAAGAATATAAAACAAGGTAACGCAACAGTAAAAATAAGGCAATATACCATTAAAAAATCACAACACTCTTTGGGTTTTAGGTTTTGTTTTGAGCTTTTTGTTTTCTGGTTTTTTTAAACTTGCAACAAAAAACTCTATTCACAGTAAATTATCTAGATGAAATTCCACCTCTGCCTTTGAGTAGCAGAGTCTACTCCATAGAATTTGTAGTACAAATTTTTGCTCTATTCAATCAATACATAGAAAGCTACTATCAAAGAATAATTGCTACTGCCTATGTATATGAAATAGATTCTCTAACAATCCTGCCCTGACTTTCAGCTCATAATAGCTTACAAGACTATTACAGATGGCCTAAATATATACATCACATGATTGCACACAACTGAAAGATTTATATGCTGCAAGGCAAAAAAACCTCTGTACGTAATCTATTACCTTACTTATACACTAATTATATAATTATTCTACTCCTGACAGTATCTATACAAAGGGGAGTAAACGAATACACAATACGTCCAGATTAAGGAAGTTTACCTGAAAAAAACACTATTCTTCATGACTGCAAATTCCCAATATGCACTCCTGTGAATTGCCAAGTTCCTCAAATTTCAATATACATTTCACATAAAATAATGGTTCAACATCTCCCTCTTGTCTGGTAAAAAGTATTAATATTCATCCACTACTAGGTGCCAGAAATGTAAATACCTCAAGTAAAATTAAAACCTATTCAAGACACCACTTATTCTTTCAATGGCGCAGGATTACAGCTGGGACTGTTTCAATTTAAAACCAGCTCTGAATCACAATGCCCATTCTTCCAAATTCCTGTTCCTCAAGCTAAAATTTCTGAAAGCCCAAGCTGGAAATAATGACAAGCTTGAGGCCAATTTCCTCAGTAAGAACACAATGGAAATCTTGAGAGCTTCCTCATGCTGAACATTCATAAGCAGTTTTGTTTGATACCAGCAGATTCTACCACATTTAATCCATGCAAATATCTGGTAAACTTCTATCACATGCTGATATCTAAAATTAAAAGCAGTGTAACTACTTTACTGTACATTCAATTGAGTCATTAAAAGAAAGTTCTTTTTTGAAATAAAAAGTTTCCAAATTATGTATTTGATTCACGTGCAACTTCTCCAAAAACAAACAGCTTTCACTAATTGGTTATATTTCCCAAGACATTTTACAAACAAAAATATTAACTTGCATTACGGCAGTACAGTTAGAAACCAATATAAGATTACGAGCTGAAGTGGAATGTCCATATTCAGGTTGTCTAACAGTAGTATAAAATACAGGAAAGTAATAAATAGACCAAGGAAGCAGAAAGGAAAATGAAGAAAGAGAACAGACTGGCATTTTCACACAACTTCAGTATGTGTCCGATAACACTACTTGACAAGCTATATATACTTACCTTTTACCAGAGTGTTCTGCTTTTTTATTTTGGGAAAAATACAAAAATTTTTAAAAATAATTAAAAAACAAAAAGCTGCCCAGACTGAATAAACACAACCACACACAGCCACTCCTGCTTCCCAAAAAAATACCTAGTCTCAGGAAAAATACAAAGTCATCCAAGATGATAAAAACCTAGCTCCATAGGGTATCTCAAATACAACTCCACAAAAATTATGATAATTTTTATTACCTGCTCAAGATAGACTTCTGGTTTGAAATAATTCCAGTGTGACAACTCAAACGACTAGTTCTTTGCACAAGATACTTGCTTAATTGAGACATATTATTCTGCTTTTTATCTTTCTATAATGTAATGTTCATTTCAAAAGCATCATTTAAACATTTCAGTCGTTACCAGAAACCTAGACCAGGCACAGAATTTGCTCTTTTTTTTTTTGGTCAGATATAGCATCATATTACTAATGGCACAAAACAAAAGCTTGTATCACAATAGTTGCTAGCAAGTGTCAAAAGGTTCCTGGTAGAAATATGTCATATTGAATTTGCGTGTTATGTATATGAATACATACCAGTCATTAGTGATAGTAGTTAGGGGATTTACTTGCTTCTCTATTTTCATATTGCTTTTGTGCCAGGCAATATGATTTCTCTAGGCCAGCAACTGTTTCTTAGTATATTACTGCTTGTATGAAAGAAGCTGCTGAGATTTTCCCAAAATGAAGAAGGCTTTGTTTTTCATTTGGTTTTCAAACATACGTTATGAAACTGTTCAAGAACTGGGTATCAGAACAATGGGATAACTCCAACTAAAAAGGAAGAACCATTTGGTATCATGTGAAGCCAGTAATTAGCTATACAGCAAAATGTAAAATCACTGAATAAGTGAATGCTTTGCCATTCATACACATTAATTTTGTAGTTACTGTAAAAATGGCCAACCAGTGTAAGTTTGAATGAGGAGACCAAATGCACCAAAACACTGAGAAGAGCAAGGACTGACATACAAGAAATCTAAATACCTGGGTACAAAATATCAGAGCAATTTTTAGTTTATCTTTGTTGTATTACAGAACACAGAGGGATCATACTCTGCCAGAGGACAGAATAAGTTGATCCTAAGTACTTAATCAGATTTTATTTATAAACATAGGCTATAGACCTCCATGGACTAATTCTTGTCTGAACTAAAGTATATGAATTTTACAGAAATCACACACAATATTGATTCACCATTCATGATGGAGAATCCACAACCCTTCAGCAATTTTTACCACAAAAGGCAATTACAAGCTTCTTTTCCAATTCAATGCTATCTAATTTCCAATTTTCACTTATTTGGCTACCCATCGCCCAGGAAATTGCAATTATCAAGTGTACTTGTTCACCATGTTTTCGTTTACAGACTGCAAACACATCACCCATTAAAACATCTTCACTTTTCATATTATCTGAACAGGAGATAGCAACGTGTCTACAGATCCTCTGAAGCAGACCTCTGCTCCTTTTCACTGGCATAACAGTATCTACCACCAAGGGGTGGTATCCAAAACTCAGCTCCAGGAGATGAAAAAACGAGAAATTTGCAGTCCAGTATTAAAACACAGTTTATATTTATGAAGTACAGAAATACTGAAAATGCTTCTACATAGCTCAAGATTTTACACAGAATGCCTAAGATATTTGCTTTATCCCTACTGCTATGCAAAAGAACGGGAAAGTCATTATTCAATTGTAGGTGAGCAGAGGGAAGGTTCCAGTTTGTCATGGGAAAAAAAAAAAAAAAGAGAAAAAACAAAGATTCCAGAAAACAATTCAGTAAAATACATCTAAATATCCTCTGCATTGTCACATTCAAACTAGTTATTTATTAAAGCCAAATGTTTGCAGAAAAAAACAATATGTTGCATGAAATAAATATGCTTACAGTGGCAGCTAACAAGGACTGTAGACTGAAAAGGGCATGCTAGAAAGATATAACATTCTCTGCAATGAATCATAATCCATTTCTAAAAATTGTTGCCCTCTCTAAAAATGTAAACACAAGTTACTCTTTGCCTAATAAGCACACTTTCAAAGTAGTTGTTTTCTGGAAAACAAAAAACAAAAAAACAAAACAAAAAAAAAACCAAAAACCTCTTCAATTAAATACAGGAAGTGCATTTCCAAATTAGATTCTGTATTAGCTACACATATTAACATTTTACCAGAAAAAGCAACAAGTATAACTAGAGTAACGCAATGATTGAGTTCTTCCACAAATGCATCTTACGTACATAATACGTCAAAAAAGCCCTAAGAAGCATCACTGGTGTTCTGTCTTACCATTGCAAGTTTATCTTGTAGTTCTCTGTGAATTTTTTCATTCTCCCGTAGTCTCTCCAACAGATCTTTAATTACCTCCTTCTTTTCCTCTATCTTCTCATTCATTTGCTTGTTTGTGGAGATATACTCCCTTTCTAATCTGGAAAGTTTCAGCATTAAAACATTTATTCATTTATTAATCAAAAATACTTTTGACAGCTATACTATATACTTTAAAACATAACCAATAGATGTGACACATCTGATGTTTACACGCTGTAGGACTTCTGAAGTTGCATATTATATTTTTCAATGGAAAAAAGTTGTTTTCCTTTCAAGAAGAACTTTTTCACTAAGTGGTATGTTTTCCAGTTACTGGTGCTTTTACTAGTCATAAATTTATTCAGTTATTTTAATATGCCCTTCAAATTATATGTAATAAACAGAATTCATTAAATTTTAATTAACACAGCAGCTCTCTTCAGAAATACCATGTCAAGTTTCACGTAATCAACTCTGTTTTCAAATACAAAGCTTCCTTCTAATATTTCCTAATAGCTGACCATATTCTACTCGCAATGGCATGCCTTTAGAGTTTTCCACCAGCAGACTCTTGGAGCTTCAAGGAACCTATCAGAACTCTCTCTCATGATATCCAGGAAACTAACATATATAGAGACTGGTTGGCTAAACAACTCATGAAAGTTGCAGGACTAAACAGTTCGCAGGAGACAGAAGTGACAAGTCAAATCCTGGGAGGAATTTAGAAAGATTGCCAGACGCATCTGTATTGTGTCAGAGAAGCCAAAACGCACTTTGATTTGATGTTTGTAAAGGATGACCAAAACAAGAAGAGATTTTACCACTATGCTGTGGTAGGAAAAACAAACGTAGGCCTGTTTTCTGTACAGGTCAAGTAATTCATCAACACGCTCAATGCCTTCTTTGCCTCAGACTTCACCAACAAGGTTTCCCAAGCCTCTGTCATTAAGAAAGAGAACGGCTAAATGCAAACAAGAATTGAGTGAGCAATTATTTATGAAGACAGAACCCACAGAAACAGAAGAGATAGGCTTATCTACATTCAAAGGTGCTGACAGAGCTAGACCATCACAGAAAGGCTTCTTGCTATCATCTCTGAAATACTGAGATCAGAGAGGTCCCTGGCACACCTACAGCAAAGAAGGACAAAAGAACAAACCATTGGATTACAGACCAGTTAGCCTTGTCTCAGGAAGATCAGAGAGCAATTACTCTTAGAACAAGCTTCTGGGCTCATGAAAGTCAGACAGATGACTGGGGAAAAAATCAGAGGACTTATTAAGATTAAATCACGTCTGAACCACACAGTTGCCTGTAACAGAACAACAAGATTTGTGGACAAAAGGAAAGCAGTGAATAACGTGTAATTCAGCTTCAGCAAAGCTTCTGACACTGTTACACAGCACTGTTACAGGCAAATTAGAACTTCACTGTCTTGATACATGGACTAACATGCAGATTTAAAAAAAAAAAAAAAAAGGCTAGATAGTAAAGTTCAGATGGTAGTTGGGGGTAACTACTGTAGGATACTACAGAATTCTATACTAGAATCTGATTGACATCTTTATCAATCACATGGATTAGGACAAGAGTGCAACTGGATGGAAAGAGGTCACAACACAACAAAATTTATATGCTCAAGCAAAGAACATGAGGTACACCCTAGCATGAAGCTTCTGAAATACAACACTGACAAATGCAAAGTCTAGGGTTTAGGAAGGAAGAGCCCCTTCGAAGCAATACAGCTGGTGACCAGCCGGAGAGCAGCTCCACTCAAAAAGAATCAGGTAGACAGCAAGTTAGCCACAAATAACTGAAACATGGTGGGATCACTTTTATGACCGGAATGTTGCAGTGGCTATAAGCTCTTCAGAATGGATAAGTAAGGAACAAGAGGCAGCGGGGTGATTTTGTATGTTATGAAACATTTTGACGTTGTAAAGTCAATGTTGGTAAAGATACAGTCAAGGCCCTATGGGTAAGGATCAGAGGAAAGCCAAAAAGGTTGATATCCTGGAGAGAGTTTGTTGCAGACCATCCAACCAGAATGAAATGGCAAATTAAGCATTCTACAAGCTGCCAGTGGAAATCACACAGTCATTAGCCCTTGTTCTCATAGAAAACTTCAGCTTGCCAGATACTTGCTGGAAATACAATAGCACAGAAAAGAGAAAACCTAGGAGGTTCCTGAAGTGTGTGGAAGATAGCTTCCTAACACATCTGGTAGGACAGCCAGGAAGGTGCTCTGCTAGATCTGCTGTTTACAGAGAAGGACTGATGGGAGACACGGTGGTCTGAAGCTGCCTCTGACATAGTAACCACAAAATGATAAAGTTCTTGATGAAGTCAGGAGGGGCATCAGAAAAACTGCTATCTTCCAGACTTCCAGAGGGCGGATCTTGGAGTCTTTAGGACATTATTAGGCAGAGTCCCATAGGATACAGTTCTGAAAGACAAAGTGCCCATGAAGGCTGGACATTTCTCAGGAAAGAAGTCTTAAAGGTGCAGGACCAGACCATCTCTGGTGTACCTTAAGACAAGCAACAGAGAAGAGGACCAGAGAAGAGCTTTTGCTGAAACTCAGGGGAAAAAAAGAGAGATTACCACCTTTGAAAGGAGAGGAATGCGAAGGAAGTTCCATAAAGTTGCAGAGGGAAAATCAGTAAGGCAGGAACCCAGCAAAAACTTAATCTGATCACCATTCTTGACTTCACCAGACTCCCTCATTTTCTAGCTGATTTTGGTTTCAAGTTTTTTAGTTTTATTTGGGGGGGAGATTTTTTTGAAGTTAATTATTGAAGTGAATAGAATTGTTTTTACAAATACATTAACAGCTAAAGGAGCCCAGGAGAATATACATCCTTTATTGGATGCAATGGGGAGCATTACTACCAAGGACAAGGAGAAGGCTGAGTACTCAATGCTATATTTGCTTCTATCTTTAATAGTCAATAGGGTACTGAGTTCTCTGAGCTTGAAGACAGAGATGGGGAACAGAATAAACACATTACAATTCACGAGAGAACAGTTACCATCTACACTATCACATATCCATGGACCCAGACTGGACCTACATAAGCTAGCAGAAATGCTCACCAAGCCACTTTCCATTATTTATCAACAGTCTTGGTCAGGTGGGAAGCTCCCAGACAACTGGATGAAGCCACGTTGCATAACAGCCAACAAGACCAAGTGCTGGGTCCTGCACTTTGGTCACAACAAATCTACAAAATGCTAGAGACATGAGGCAGAGAAGCTGGCAATCTATATGCAGAAAAAGGATCTGGGGATGTTAGTTGATCGGCTGCTGAACATGAGCCAACAGCATGCTCAAGTGGCCAAAGAGGCCAATGGTATCCTGGCTTGTATCAAAAATAGTGTAGCCAGCAAGATTAGGGAAGTGATTGTGTCCCCTTGCACTTGTACTGATGAGGCTGCCCCTTAAGTACAGCGTTCAGTTTGGGGCCCACACTACAAGAACACTGAGGCCCAAAGAGTTTCTGAAGAATAGCAACAAAGGTGGTAAATGGTCTGGAACACAAGACTTACGAGAAGCAGCTGAGGGAACTGGAGAAGGTGAGGCTCAGGTGAGACATTATCACTTTCTACAATTACTTGACAGGATGTTGTAACAACATGAGGTTGGTTCCTTCTCTGACACAACTAGTGGGAGGATGAGAGACAGTGGTCTCAGATTATGCCAGGGGAGGTTCAGGTTGCATATTAGAAAAAAATTATTCTCAGAAACAGTGGTGAGGTATGGAAACAGGCTGCACAGGGAAGTGGTGCAGTCATCATTATGGACGAGAGACTTAACACGAGCCAGCAGTGCGCTCTGGCAGCTCGAAAGGCAAATGGGATCCTGGGCTCCATCAGGAGAGGGGTGGTCAGCAGGGACAGGGAGGTGATGGTCCCTCTCTACTCGGCTCTTGTGAGGCCCCATCTGGAGTACTGTGTCCAGGTGTGGAGCCCTCAGTACAAGAAAGACAGTGAGATTTTGGAAAGGGTCCAGAGGAGGGCGACTAAGATGATCAAGGGTCTGGAGCACCTCCCCTATGAGGACAGGCTGAGGGAGTTGGGCTTGTTCAGCCTGGAGAAGAGAAGGCTGCGGGGTGACCTCATTGCAGCCTATCAATACCTGAAGGGAACCTACACCCAGGAGGGGAGTAAACTCTTCAGAAGGGCTGACAACAGCAGGACTAGGGGAAATGGATCCAAGTTGAAGGAGGGAAGATTTAGGTTGGATGTTAGGGGGAAGTTCTTCACAAGGAGAGTAGTTAGGCCCTGGAACGGGCTGCCCAGGGAGGTTGTGGATGCCCCGTCCTTGGACGTGTTCAAGGCCAGGTTGGACGGGGTCCTGGGCAACCTGATCTGAATGTGTACGTTTGGTGGCCCTGCTAGGCAGGGGGGTTGGAACTACATGATCCTTGAGGTCCCTTCCAACCCAGGTGATTCTGTGATTCTGTGATCATCCCTCTAGACATTCAAGAAACGTGTAGAGGTGGGGACATGGCTTAGCGGACATGATACTGATGAGTTGAAGGATGGACCTGATGATCTTAGAGGTCTCTTCCAACCTTAATGATTCTATGATTGTATAAATTATTAGCATGACATTATAGTACAATACTAATAACAACAAAACTAGAGTGAGCTCATGAGAATATCACCAGAATGGTCAGGGGCTGGAGTACAGGCCATATGACATTAAGAAACTTGGTATGTTCAGCTTGGAGAAGGGTGAATAACAGACCCCGCAGTACCTTTAGGTCACCAAGGAGACTGAGCCAGCCTCTTCACAACAAAGTATAGGACAAGAGAGAACGGTCACAAACTGAATCGGGAAAGATTCAGACTATGAGAAGCTTTCTTCCACCATGACAGTCAATAAGAAGATGAGGCTCCCAGAAAGCTTGTGCAGTCATCATTCTTGGGGATCTTGAAGATCTACTGGACAAAGCCCTGAGTAATCTGATCTCAAAGCTGACTCTGGCACAAGTAGAATGTTGAATTAAAGATCTTCTACAATACCTTCCAGCTTAAATTATTCTATGGCATCATTTTTAACAGTGGCAACATCCAGTGTCTGTCTTCATTTTATTTTCTCTTTTCATTATTCTTTCATTAGAACTGCTAGTAACCCAAAGGGCTCTAACTTTTCTCAGTTTTTAAATCAATATTGTCACTTCCTGGCTTTGAATTAAATAAGTCTTACAGATTTAACCCACATATAAAGACAAAACATACCGTTTAGCTGAAGGAATACTTTATCATTCCTCCTAATGCCTATGTCTTTCTGCTCCAGCCCAGCTGACATATTCTTTTTCTCTTAGATGTAGATGTTTACTTTTTATTCCTAAAGAATTTGCCTTTCAGTTATCGAATGTCACTCCTATTCTTATAGCTTTCAGAAGCACAGTAAGAGAAGTTCCAATTTATTCTACATCATGTCCTCACTCTTCAAGAAAAGTAAATTAACATGAAGAACCAGATCTCTTCTTACTTACAATTTACATAGTGCTACTGGGTTCAGAGCTAATTAATAAATTATGCAACCCAGAAAAGTCTGTATGCTTGGAATCAGCACTGATCTTTTTCTCAGAAAATCAGTTCTCACAGCTTTGTATAGCTTCCACTTATCCCACATCAAATCCAGCTAAAAAGACATACAAGTATTCTAGCACAATAAATGAAAGTCCCCAACAATTTCCAAAGACTGAAAGACAATCCTGGAGGACCCCTCCAGGCAAAGCAAAAATATGTTAGGATGCCAAATCGTGGCTTAAAAGAAAATGAAAAGCTCCTCATCTTAAATTCAAGGACCACACCCTTCAAAGGTAAGTAGATCAAAGGTTCTTCTATTCTATCTGAAGGGATCCAGTGAAAGTAATCACTGATACTCACCAGTATAACTGATAATTGTATGCTTCAACACATAAAAAAAGCAGGGTAGACTGAAGAGACATTCATGCCCATTACATGCAAGTATCTAAAAGGAACTGAGCATACTGATAGTCCAATTGAGGTAAATTTTGACCTACCTTTACAGACTAAGAGTTCAGAGAGACTGTACTCTAAGAATAGGCAGTTTCTGTTTCTTAAGCCTTTATTAAAACTACCAACTTTCACAGAGAGGTTAGTATTTTCTCATGCAGACATGAGCTGCTCATATAGTACAAAGGCAAGTTTTTGAGCTTGGATAGAAACAATAGGGGAGTAATTCCTGACATTTCTAGGAGGAATAATAAATTGTACCTAAAGATTGCTGGAAGGCTAATGGCTCCTTGACTGATTACAGAAAGTTATGGTATGTGGCCCTATTGAAAACAGGAAAAGATTTTCTAGACTGAAAACGACTTCAGCTTAATAGACATTAGCTAAGAAAACTCAAAGCCCCGTATTTCATTTGATGATGCTGAATTTAGCTGGTCTAGCCTCAAATACAGGGATGGACCTTGGAATAGTCAGCTTCGGAATCACACAGAACCACAGAATGTCAGGGATTGGAAGGCACCTGCGAAGATCATCTAGTCCAATCCCCTTGCCGGAGCAGGAACGCCTAGATGAGACCACACAGGAATGCATTCAGGTGGGTTCTGAATATCTCCAGAGAAGGACACCCCACAGTCGCTCTGTGCAGTCTGCTCCAGTGTTCTGTTATCCTTATTGTGAAGAAGCTGTTTCTCATATTATGTGGAGCCTCCCATGTTCCAACTTGCACCCACTGCCCCTTGTCCTGTCATTGGATGTCATTGAGAAGAGTGGCATCCCCTTCACTACACTCACTCTTTCCATATTTACAAATATTAATGTGAACAAGCTAAAGAGACCCAGCTTCCTCAGCCTCTCCTCGTCTCCTTTAATCATCTTTGTAGCACTGCACTGGACTCTCTCAAGCAGTTTCCTGTCCTTCATCTGAGGGGCCGAGAACTGGACTTTGGAAGGAAGAAACTGTCCAGGAATTAGCAGGGAAGGAAAAGATTTTATCTGTGAATTCATCTCCAAAAACATGAATTTTCTGTATTTTCTTCACCAACTGAACATGGAAACCTACTGGGGGAAAAAAATTCTGCACAAGACAAGAAATTAGAACTTACATACATGATGAACACATGCATTGCAGGTCAGAAGTTGGATCAAAACAGCTCCTGATCCAACAGACTTCAAGCAAAGCTGCTTTGAATATGAAGTAGATTTTTAAAATTTATTTTTAAAAAGTCATATTGCTGGCACAGGCCTTCTTCACTTCAAGAAAATGCAAAGAACTTGGTATTACCTTAATGCCAAATACACTGCTAACATAGAATGCATGTTTAGAGCAAAACAATAAGGCAGGACAAGCTTACAGTTAATTAAAAATCTCAAAATATACCCTGTCAGCTTCCCAGCTGTTTAAACTGCAATATTCCTGAATAATGACACTGGATTACTATCATAATGTATTTCATGTATTCTCACCATTTTTACATGAAAATTATTTTCTTTTCTTTGAAGAAAAAGTTTGGGTTTTTTCTTTTTCTTTTTTCTTCTTTTTTTTTTTTAATATGGCTTTTGTTTACCTAAATGCACAATCTCACTTTCAGACTTCTTTTGGCCTAACTTTGGTGAAGAGTTCCATTGTGTTAATAACACAGCAGATGTTTCAAATATGTTACTAAAAACATCTCTGAAACTACGTATATAAGAAAGGCCGAATTCAGTGCTCTAAAGTCCACAGAATTCTCTACCCAAAACACCACGGTAATCCATCAACTTAAGTTCTTCCAAACCTCTTCCTTCTCTAAATCTATCCTTTATTTTACTTACTGCTTAGCTACCTGTCTTTCTGTCTGTCTGTCTTTTAACCATTCTTCTTATGTTTTCTTATCCCAAGATATACTTGATTCAGCCAAGGAAGAAGACACAGTACTGTGCATCCTTCTATCTGCATGGTAAGTATAACACAGCCATTCTTCCAAGAACCATCTGTTACCACAGACAAAGCAGAATGTACCAAGCGGGAAAGGAATTCCAGTTAATTTTGTCTACTTTACACCTTTTCCTGTCCTATTCTTACCAAGTCAAAACTTTCCAGGTTTATTCAAAAGCAGAAAATGAAGATTATTTAGCAGAAATAATAAACAATTCCTAGATAGAAATCTTGAAGATCCACCTACTTCCATGAAAACTTCTCATCATAACATTGTATTTGTATAAAGAAAAAAATACTTCTAAACACACTGTGTACGTTTTTCTACACTTCTCCCAAATGCTACAAGACCCTATCATAACTATCATTTTCAGTATTTTGCTTAGACAAATAACCTACATAATAACCTCCACCTTCCCCTAACATGTATGCTTACTAGTATGGCCTTGTTATTAATGGAACACCAGGTTTGAAGCCTTTTTTAGGTTTGACAAGGAGTGTAGGATGGTACTGTTTTCTACTGATAGGAAACTATAGAACTGTTAGTGCTATTCCAGCTTCCTACAGCCAATTTTCAGTGGATATAAAAGGTAACTTACCTATTGACTTTTTCCAAGTTCTCTTGGGCTTTCTGTTTTTCTCTCTCATACGCATTTTCTACCTCTTTGAATTCCTTCCTGATCATCTCTAAGTCTGAAAGAGCTTCTGCCTGGCTGACTTTTTCCATTTGTAAAGCTCCTTCAAGTTCTCGAATTCTCATCTACCAAGTGATCAGAAAACAATGAAAGCAAGTTAGAAAAAAGTATCATGGTATTTAACGCTGTTCCATTTTCTGCTTTAAGGACAATTATATTCCATTAAATCTGTCTTACTGCATTTTGAGAAAAAGCATTGAATATATGCAGAAATGTATAACTAGTTCAGAGATAAACAGTAAGTTGAAAAAAATGACTTATAATGTTCTTAGGGGTGTATGACTTTTTCACCTTTTAGGTTTTAGGCAGTTTTTCAGGGGAATTCTATTGTTTAAGTTTGATACATGGTTGCAAAGACTACAACTATTACTTTTGCTATGAGGAAACCATACTTGAAAAGCCCACATATTCAAAAAGAGAAGAAAACTGTACCAGCTGCTTATTTATAAAAGTCTCTAATTTTATGGAACACTGCCCTCTCAGTTCCACTGAATATGATGAAGTAGACGAAGGTCTTCATTTCCCACTTCTCTTTGGGGACTTCACCTGACAGCCATGACTTCTCAAAGATAGTGAAGACTTGCTTTGCAACCACGTAAGATAGCTCTTTCAGGAACTGAGATGTGTGTCCATATGGGAACTGCTGAATCACAGCCTGAACCTCTGACTGACAACCTGAGGCGAGCAATGAGTCAGCTCTGGGAGCACAGGTGAAGACAATTCTCCTGTGCTACTGGAAGGGGGGGAGCCTGGCTCCACCTCTCCTAGACTCCATTTAAGAACTGACTAGCACTGAGGAAGGATCTCACTTAGAGACTGCTCCTCTTAGAGTCTTCTCACTGATCTCAGGACAAGGGTAAGCTTTGCATCTGTTCTTCTTTAGCACGATAACCTCTTTAGCCTAACTTTCCTGTATATTTCTTAATTATAGCATCCATATATTCATTGAATACACGGTGTTGTAAGGTTCCATAGCCTTATACACATTCACATTCAACAGGTTGTTGCAGACTTTGTTTACAGCGGCCTGCAGTAAACTGCAACCACAAGGTGTTTATTGGTCTGATCCCTGACTTTTTTTTATTTATTTTTTCTACTCACAAGCTTTCAACCTGATTATGACTATTTTTCAGAGGCAACATCCCTACCCATCCTTCCCTGCTCATCTCTTTTGAACAGATTGCAGATCTTAACTGTCTTACTCCAGTTGTGCAATTATTAACTGCTATCATGAAAATGTGATGGTAATCATATTGTTCTAACTGCACTATGGTTTCCAACTCCTTCAGCTTATGCTCATGCTGCATGCATTGGTGTTGAGGAACTTCAGCTGGTCTACCAGCCTTGCTACCTTCTTCAAAGAGCTGTCTCAAGCTCCTCTGGGACAAATCTGAGATCTTTCCCTACTGCTTCCTAAAATGCCAGTATTTCACAGCTCTTCTCAGTCATATAGATATCCATTACTAAAAATGCAAAGATTTAATATTCAAGTATATATATTACGTTTTCTCATATAATTAACCTTTACTGGTAGTTGCTGATACTGTAATGTTGTTTGAAGGTGAAATCTACTTTGAACAATATTTGAAACAGCAGTTTCAGTGTGCATTTATTCAGTACTCATTCCTATAGAAGTCAGATGCATATACTGCATATCCAAATAGTCCTAGTAAATTTCTAGTCAAAAGACATAGGACAGGATATTTATATGGTACCATGGTGTTTAGCTCTAATTAAATATTTCTTTTTCCTACACTATATAAATACTAGGAGAAGTTACACTCTTATTCTTACAAATCTGAATAAATTATTAATATTTTTTAAAAATTGAAAAGAATATTCCCTGGGAAACAGGTATTTTCCTGATCTTTATGTATTATAGTTTTGAAATTTAAATGCAAGAAAAAATAAAAATAAAAAATAAAAATATCCAGTGTTCTTACTGAAGCATCTAGAAGACTGCAACTTTATAACTTCAGGAACTCGTTTGATATAAAGCTCCACAAAATATTTAACAAAAAGTTTACCTGGGTGATTTCCAAATTGAATTTAGATTTCAAATGTGCTGCTCTTTCTTCTTCAATGCTTTCTTCCAATTGCTTTATTCTGTCTGTTGCTGCCTAGAAGTACATTTTGAAGAAATTTAAGTTCAGACAGATCGTAAACATAACACACAGATTCTTATAACTCAGTATTTTAGGATTCTGAATACCACTCCAGTATATCTGACTTGCACAGGAAACTATGATTATCCAAGAAATGATCTAAGAAACACTTATCAAAATAATTTTTGCAGAGCTAAAATATTACATGATTTTCTATTCTGTTAAGTAAATTGATTTAGCATTATGTTATCACTGCACTGTTTTAGAACTAAAAAAACTGTGGCTGGAATCAAAAAGTGAAAAGACTGAGCTCAAATTTCCTATTGATTACCATAGTATTTGCTTTTACCAAGGTTGTAACCTGAGGCAACACAACTCCAGCCTACATCTTCCAGAAAACAATGAAATAACAATAGAGTATCTATAAATTTAGTAATGAGATGACAAAGTATTGAGAAGACTGAGAATTCCATAAATACATACTGTTTTTAGCATGCAATTTCCAATTAAAATGCCAAGAATACACTGCTTAGCAGGCCTAAATCAATGAGATTCACTATGCCAAAGAACTTTAAGAATACTGTTTCAAAGAGCTAAAACAGTATTTGTATTGACTTCTAACTATTCTGCTGGTTTTGTCTAGAAAAATGTCAGGAAGTGTACAATATTTTAACGAATATCCTGACTAATCAAATCAGTCACAATGCATTACAGAACAGAGTATCTGTATATGCAAGCACAGTTTAAACAACATGGGATTGTCTGAATTTGACTGTCCATTCTTCCAACATTTAAAGAATGCCAATGACTATGCTAGAAATCTGTTCTAAAATCTGGATTGGCCACAAGATGTTAAAAAGACAGGCTACTTCCTTACTTAGTTTTTTGGGATAGCAACAGGGTTTTTTTAACATAAGCGCATTTCAGTTTGCATAAATACAATCAAAATTCTTGATTTTGGAAATGTAAAATCAGTGAGACTGCATCTTGGTTGCAAGCATTTAAGAGAAGAAACTTTAACAGATGTTAGAACAAAGGTTCTTGACAATAAATGTAATGCTCGTTTGTATAATCTCTCTCTCACATACACAAACAAAAAAAGGAAAAATTTTCAATGCAGATGTTTGTCAGAAGCATACCAAAGAGAAAAGCAGAAAAAGCACAGAGCTTACCAAACCTACTCTACAGTAAGATATGTCAGAAGGCCTGAACTCTTTCTCAGAAGTCTTATGTTTAACATAATCAAAGAAAAAATCCTGCACAAACTCTCCTCCTATACTTCCATATTTCTAAGACTATCCTCAAAATTTTAAGTACTGATTTAGTCTTAAAGTCTTATTCCTTCCAAATATCAGCTTTAATGCAAAATTAACAAACTATCACCTGGATCATTTTGTAACGACCTCCTTAGCATCCTTCAACAGATCAACAGCTTCCAAAAGGATGGTTTTACAAACAAATACTGCCTTGCCAGCCTAGTAAAAGTAGTCCACGAACAAAAAATGTTAAGATGGATTTCATGGTTGTGGTTTTTTTTTGTAGTAGTAGTAGTAGTCAGCTTTAATAGAGCTTTATTTAAGCTTGATTGGAAGAGTAAAGTGAAAGGTGAAGAAGGTACTTATCACAAGTTATGCATTTAGAACTACAACAGCTTAAAAAAAAACCTGAGAACTTCAACAGGAGCATTTCGCAATATAGACTCAAGTGCAAAAATTACCTTCCATCTTTGGCTAGCTTGTACAAGCACCTATTTTTATACTGAACACTAGAATAAAAATAACTGAAAAAAGTGACTGCAAGGTTTTAATTACTAATTCATAAGCTCATTTGACTACTAATGTCAGATTTTCTGAGAACTCTGTTCTCTGCCTTCATCTCATTCTGCCTTCGAATGAAGCAAGAAAATAACTTTCTGCTTGTTAAAAGACACCACAATCATTGATTTATTTCTGCAAACGAGTACCCTGGGGAACAAAGAGACAGTCCTGATAGATAAATAATAATAGAGTAAGTAACAGCTTGATTGAGAGTACCTGAAAGAATGGAAGAAAATGGACCAATCTTATTCTCCAGAACAGATTCTATATGTAGTTCCTAACATAGAACTTGAAAACTAGATCACACGTAAAGCTGACATGATGGACACTTAACTGCAAGGGCAAAAGGCATGGTCCAGAGGAAACTTCAACGGCCAGAAATACAGAAATTCATTTCTAAAAAATTCTGAAAGAAGTAAGAAGTGGCAACACATCACTCTTCTGCTGTCTGAGAGCAGTTCCATTTAAAAGGACATGTTTGCAGATGGTTAATCTGCTTCAGTTCTTACAAGTTACTGAAGAACTAACCTGTAGAACTAGCATGCCTACAACAGGAAGAACCAGGAAAACTAGTATTTGATTTGCAAGGTTAGGAACCTCAAATTCTCTTCTTGTTTTTGAAGTTCATCTTCTGTTTGACTTTTTAAAGTCCTGACTCATACCAATAATTTCTTACAACTTCAATTTTTAAAGCCTTGTTTAAATTAGCTTGCTGAAACTTCAGAAAACACAGACCTAAAGAGAGAACAAGTCTGTATTTTCTTTCAACATTAGTCACGATCAGGGACCAGGCAAAACCTACTACTACTTTCTTGGACTGCTAGTAGCCAAAGATGGTATTTGAACTACAATGTCTTCATGTCTTGAAAAATTCTTCAAGTAGACTTCAACCTTAGTTTACCAGTATAAGCAACTCTCTTGCACAAAATAATTTCGGAAACTTAAGAGCTTACAGAAAAAATACACCAGTAAACTGGGGATGTAATGAAGATGTCCTCCTGTTTCTGAATATTCTGTTTCTAGGGTTCTTTTATTTGGTCACTGCAGCTTCTGGTTCACCATATGGGGCCTGAAAAGAGGTGTGCCTGCCTGTGGCAAGGGGGTTGCAATGAGATAATTTTCAGAGCCCCTTCCCACCCAAACTATTCAATGACATAACTATTATGGGGTGTTGAAAGGAGAGCTACAAGGATGGCAGAGGGTCTTGAGAGCAAGATGTATGAGGAGCAGCTGAGATCCCTTAGTTTGTTCAGCCTAGAGGAGACTAAGTGGGAACCTCATCATAGCCAACAGCTCTTTACAAGGGGAGGGGAAGGGCAGCACTGACCTCTGCTTTCTGGTGACAGAGACAGGATCTGGGGGAGCTGCATGGAGCTGTCAGGGAAGGGTCAGGACGGGAGTTAGGGAAAGGTTCTTCACCAAGACAGTGGTCAGGCACTGGAATAGGCTCCTCAGGACAGTGGCCACAGCAATGAGCCTGACAGAGTTCAAGAAACTTTTGGAAAATGCTCTCAGACATACAGTTTGTTTTCTTAGGTAGTTGTGTGTCAAGCCAGGATTTGGACTTGATGATCATTGTGAGTTCCTTCCAACTTGGGATATTCTACAATTCCATATATTTAGTAAATTTAAACAAAGTGAGATGTCAGTAAGTCAGAAGAAAATTTGTGGGAAAACCAAAAACTGCAAGAGGTATTTAATCAGAAATTAGCATATAAGCCTGGATAAACAACAGAAAGATTCATCAAATATCACATTTCAGTTAGAACACTATCTGGGATTGCTGTTCATCTAAGTATACATCAGCCACAGAAATGAGATCTGGATTCCAAACTGAGACTAAAGAGGAAAAATTTAAAAAACTTCAAACACTTCATATAAATGTTTATTTTCCTTGTGATGTCTCACATAGGCTCTGCTAATCCTTATAAGCACTTCACTCCGTAACGCATACTGTTGTCATTTTGTAGCAGAGATAATGATCTACAGTGTACTCTGTGGGAGAAAGAAATGTCAGGGATGAGTCTAATCTGTAACACTACATTAAAAACTCCAGAACACAAACTGGGATGAAGAGAGGAGTTCCACATACCTTTCTGAAAGACAGAAAGATGGAAACCTCATTTGAGTCATGCAAAAGATAACAGTCAGTCTCCCTTTGTATTCAAAAACTTTACAAAATGCCTGTATACCAAGCAGATGCATGAAAACAAATTCTAGAAAAAGCTTGCGGATCTCAGATATCCAGATTGCGGTTTTTTAGTTGATCGTTAAACAGGAATATTTTTCATTTTAGCGTGGACTATTTCTTTTTAGTAATATATTGCTAGGATTGGACTGAAATAAGTGGGTTCTCTGAAGCTTTTTTTCTTATGCAACACTGGTAACATTGGTTACTCAGTAATATTTAGTAGTGACAGAGCTCACCTATCACGTCTGTTTTCACCTGACGTGCAGCATATCTGAAGACAGACAAGTACGGTACTACAGAACTCATGGAATTTCCATTCCAAAACATTCCAACAACAACAATTTTGCATTTCCAAACATCAACAGTTTGCAGTACTATTTTCCAAAGTGTCTGTATGGCTTCCATGTTTCTCAGCTCCTCATCCTTACTGTAAGTACTCAGTATGTGTGAAACTGAATTTCTCCTTCAGAATGTACTGCCCAATATCCTGTATATGTGCAATGCCACAGCTACTTAATTGAACAAAACCTTCAGCAAACAATAAAGAAGAGAAAAAAAAGTACATTTCCAACAATTATCAACTTCAAATGTGGTAGTGTAAGTCCTTTTTCCCTCCTCTGCTTCTATTTTGGTAACTTCTGCAAGATTTTTAGAGTACAAAGATTATTAGGATATTTATACACTTCTATGGCTTTAAGTACACAACCTCTTACATGCAATGCTCAGCCAGGATACAGTTTTCAGGGAAGAGAACACACATCAGATCAGAATCATCGCTCCATTTATGTACTTCCACATTCAGATTAAGATCTCACTTTTTCCAACTTAAAAGCATTTCCCAACAAATCCTAACTCAAATTAAGAAGTCAGGTTTAAGTACATCTTTGGAAAATATGCTGACCACTTCCATCAACTGTTAGAAATACTGGTGCCTCTTGATCATGGTAAGGTGGAGCCATCTCCTGTCCAGATAATAAACAACTTATTATTAACTATAAAAGTACTCAACTACAAGCAATTTTTAACCACTGAGGTAAATGTTCTTTCAGCTTTATGGAATGCAGTCTACACTATCAATATTTCCTATAATGAAGTCCTATAAATGAAGAGTAACATATCTCATTGACAGGAGTCATATTTGACCTGTTTAACACTGATTTGGAGGCTATAAAATAATCCATATGCTTGTCTCTAGGAAAAAAGTCAAAACCAATAGGATTGTTATACAGCTATAGTTTGGTTGCCTTTAGATAAAGTGCAAATCTACCCCAACTGATTTGCAGTTGGCAAACCCATCTTAATTGCTCTCCCTTCCTACAGCACTTTGAGAGGAAAAGAGTATCTCTTTTGGGTCTTATTCTCCACAGTTCATAAAATCCTGAAAAGCCCAGTCATCAACACTGTCACTTTATACACGCACAGACAAGATTAAAGTGTGACTACTAAATCCTAGTAAGGTCTACAGAATATTCAGCTTTAGTCTGACAGTGAGTTAAGAGTGAGAAGTCTTCAACCTTTGCCTGAATAACACAATAAAATGTTGATGATAACAAGGAAGGCCCTCTGTACAGTGCATTACATTAGTAAGCATGTCACTGAAATAACCTGAACTTTGGAGCCACTAAAATGCAGTGCTTAAAGGGCACATAAGACAGCCACAGTAACTTTAATTCCTAAATATGAGCTGTGAGGGAGTGCAGATGATTGTGGAGACCCTATGAAGTGGAGGCTTCAATATGAGCGAGACACAAAGGAAAGTGCAGGCAGACAAAACAAAGAGGACTTCAAATTTTAACTAGTGACCCTGTTAACAGGCTGTGGAATGTGTCCTTTCCTATACTGTTTGAAGCTTTATCAACTCTTTCCTGCGAGATCTATACAACTGCAATTCAGTTAGTTTTGTCTGTTCACAATTTTGCTTTTATCTGAGATTCAATTTCTCAATTCACTAACTTGTATACAGTAAGAAATTTAGTACATTCACAACTTCACTATTACGTGTACTTTATTATCGCACATACTTACACTTTCTGTAAATACAGAGGTGGACCATCACTCAAGTTTTCTTCCCAGTCATTTTTCCATTATAGCAGCTTTGCCAAAGTAATGCAAGACTACATGTTCAGCAGCATAGTGAAAGGTCGATATACTTGAAGGAGGGGAATACAGAAAGACCTTCTGAAAGCTAAGGGACTGATCTTAAAATGGCAACACACTCAAAGTATCACAGATATAGCAATATATTCAAAGTCTCTGAAATAAAATGAACCGAGTTATGGGACATTTTTCAAGACTCAAGAGAAAGGCTTAAAAACCTTGACAGACCTTGAGCTCCAACTTTCTGGGAGTCAGCAACCTCAAAAACATATAACAGAAAATAGAGTATCACCACAGTTCCATGAACAAGACAGAGTCTGAAATTTATAAAACAATAATTCTGTTTTTCATGATAAAAATCCACACTCCTCTCTCATTCCTTGTTCATCAAATAGCTTTCCTACCCAGCTTTTTGGCAGCCAGACACATTACAAGAAACACTGTTTTTATATACAAACTGCTCTATATTTCCCAAGAAATCATCCTTCCAGAGTTAGAGGAGCAAAGGGCAAAAATAAAAGACTCAGGTTCCACAAAATTAACATTCATTAATAGTAGGATCTTGATGAGTTCAGTACAAATATATCAAGAATTTGACTAGTGAATCTTGGGCTAAAGAGACAGAACAATAACAAGGTTTCAACTTCAGTTTTTTCCCTGGTAGAGTATGTGTTCAGAAGGACCCCAGGCTCACGCAGCAATACACCACATTTGGTACTGCTGCAAGCTGGAACAGCTATTTTACAACAGAATAATGGTAATTTTCCCAGACTAATCATTCACATCAATTCTTACTCCAGAAACTAGAAATATACTCCAGAAACTAGAAATATGTTCATTCAGATCATGTTCAGAATAATTGAGGGAGAACACCTGAGTAATATTAAAAAAAAAAAAAAAAAAAAGAGGGGGAGGAGGTTAAGAATTTTCTTCTTCTTTCTTTCTATTACAATGTAATAGATATAATCTTTTCTAGGAATGTCAGAGACTTTTAAATTTTTTATTTCATTCATTACAGCAGAAAGCATTTTTTCATGGACTTCTCTCTTATGTCCAGCAGAGGGTAGTAAACAGCTTTGCAAACTGAGAAACTTCATCCTAAGTGCACATGAAGAGGCAGCGAATAGCAAAAAATTAAAGGATGACCTTTTAATTGGAACAACCCTACTCTCCACACAAACCTCCCTAAGATTATCAATGTCATAAAAAAACTAAAGTACACATTTCCTATTTAATGCCTACTTATATAATAAGGTAGCCTGCTAAGTATTTAAATAGTGGTAACTTCTGGGACTGTTTTCCAATTTAAGGAGAATTTTAAAAAAGCAATCCATAACATGAAGAGAGATAAACAAATACAGGACTACTACATGAAAAAATAATTGTTTTCTGTTTGAGGTGTACTACTTTAAGGCCTCTGAATGGAAATCCACCTCAAATATCAACATTACAGGTAAAAATAACATCAATAATTTAATCACAGCTTTAAATACAGACTGATTATCAGAACGTTAACAGAAATACCTGTATTTCTAATAGGCAGTACTTATTCCCACAGAGTGAGGAGTTTAAAATTCACACAGAACCATGTGAGAGTATTACAGAACTGTACAGAAACTGCAACATATTGGCATGTAGTGAGAACTACTGCTCAGACTTTACTGCCCTTCTTTAATGCTTCTTCCACAATACACAGGAAGAAAGTGGCAACTGAGAATATGATGTACAGAAGCGATCGTGCTACCATGGTAGAGAGGAAGAAATTCTATACATAGCATATACAATAAGCTTAAATTTCAACAATTCAACAATCAACAATCTCCAGGCTTCACAGAAGCACCTAAGGCTATGTGGGAATGCAGCATGCCCTTTTAACAGGGTATGGCCCTTTCCTTCCACCGACTAGGAGGGAACCCGGTGCTCACTTCCGCCTCCTTTATCCAACAGATCTGACCTTGAATACCTCTGCATTACTTCCTTCACAATTTCCAAGGAGAAAGCTCCAGTAGCCACACTCAGTTGAAGATGAGCATACCTGGTCTTTTTTGTTGAGGTCCCTCCACTCTGCTTCTTCAGGAAGGAAAGAAAATATCTCTAACTGATTGAGTTCCAGAATGCAAGAGAATAAGTAGAAAGACAAATGTATAAATCAAAGAAAGGCTTTGAACAAGAAAGGCTGCAATTCAGACTTCAAGCTCTGTTAATACTAAACTGCTTCCCGGTATGCTTAATTTTTTGAGGACAGGATCATGGCTGACACAACTTAAAATCGGTTTTATCAATCAGATGATCAGTCAATTCAGAAATTTTGAATTGGTAGCCTTTCATAATCACAGAACAGGCAGAACAAACTGTTCAACAAACAGAGATGCAGGTATTTTGTACAGCATAGATAATGTTGTTGTCACAAATCCTAGAACGCGAGTCCACCACCCAGTGTGATGTCTCCAGGTAGCAATAAGCTAAATAAGATAACCAATAAATGGGAAACATCCAGTGCTTCTACTTCTCAAAGCACAAAGGTGCTTTGTTTATTTTCCCAGAGATTCCTACCAACCTAATTTTAAGCACAGAATGGTAGGTCCTTTCTCACATCTACACATTTGAAATTTACTTTTATGATGGTGAGATGCAAGCAGACCAGAGCATATGCACTGCAGTTTAATTTACTTTTCACTATTTTTATATAGACAAACTTGTAGTCATTTGCTTAAACCTCCTATGCAAGGACATTTATCACCTACCTTCCTCATTGTTACTTAAACAACTACACTTGGAAATACCACAAGAATACTTTCTCTGTAGTGTAGATTGTTTTCTCACTAGATTAAAGGGATCAAATACATTGATTCTAATAAAACTTAAGCCATAATTAAGTTATCTTAGTTGATTTTGGCTACTATATAGCATTCCATAATAAAACCACCTCCAGCACACGGTTAAATATCTGAGGAACTGAGCGCATCCTTTATAAATTTACAGATGGTAAATACACCCAATTAAATTACTTGAAGAAAGAAACCACTGCCTGCCTTATTCTTCCTTTCAGCTCATTATTTCTATGTTAATATTTTATGTCCTGGAGTTACACAAAAAAACAGCCCTCATGAAAGCCCACTGAAGCAAAAATCTTTGTTTTAAAAGGCCTATTCAAATTTCATAGTACTTTCCTACCTGAAGGCAATTCTGTCCAGGCCAATATATGCACCTTGCAGTACCTAACAACAGATTTCCTATAGATCTCTGAGGGTACAAATGTCCACTTCATTCATCAATAATCAGTGCTTTTAGTTGACGAGCTCTGATGTTCCCTGCAGTAATTTTCTTTTGTACTTCACCTTTACTGCAGTGTTCTAACTTTCTAGCAACCAATTCTCTGAATATTTTCCTTGCTTTTAAGGAGAAAAACAAGAAAGAACAAACTAATGATGTACAGCTAAAAAATGTACATTACATTATTCTTAAGAACTCCTAATGTTCCAGCAGTGCCAATTTTCTGAACTTAGTCATAGAAAACGTCTAAAACTATCTCTGGTAGGAAACTTACATCATAAAGAGACATCTGGTTTCTATACTTTTTACCAGTGACAAATCCTTTGTCATGAATCTCTTGGTTCAGATCACACGTTCAGATAGCAGTTACTATAGTAACTTAGATGAACAAAATAATGAAACTTTGGAGAAAATTGCAAACAGCATTTTAGTAAAGGAAATTCATTTAGAAGACACTAGTTGGAAAAGCTTGAGACTTCTCAGTAACAGATATCACTCAACACACAAACTAAAACTGCCTTTAGCATTTAGGCATAGATAGGAGTGCTGTAAAGCATCACTGCTGGTATGTTATTCTCTCTGCCTCGTACACCATCTGGCACCTTTCTCAGCTCTAGTATATTTTCCTTTTCAAGTTTACTTATTCTAAAAATTGTGCAAAAAAAAATAAGGAACCCTAAGCAAAAAAGAACAGGATTTAAAAAAAAAAAAAAGACAATACATGGTTAGAGAGAATGCAAAGAAAAGAAAGGTTTCCTGATCTCAGCCTTGTTTTCATGCTGTTCTAACACCAGTCTCAAGTGAGAAACACACAGTAAGTGGCATTGGTCTATTCAGCTGCTCTGCAAAATGGATGTTCAACATTCTGTCAATTCTGTAAACAGAAATCAGCACAAAACTGAGAGGTTTCATCCCACAATAACAAAAGTGCTCAGAGCTTCAGTGTTTCTTGAGAGGAATAGCGGTAAACAAAAAGTATTACTTCGAGTTCTTTTTTAAGCTGCTCCTCTTGTTCAGCACTGTGTTCAAGCTTGTGTACATGACGAGTGAGCATTTCTGAACAGTCACGATGTTCCAGCTCCATATCTTTCACCTTCTTACTTAAGTTTTGCAGAGCGCTATTCTGCTTCTAAATAAAAAAAAAAGAAAAAAAAAAGAGAGAATGAAATAATACTTTTATTAAAGTCTTATAATAATAATGCAGAGCTTAAAAAAGGAACACTCTGGGGACAGAGACTGAATTACCATTTATTAAAATCCAACCTGTCAACTGAGCCACTTGCTCAAGAGCATGTAAGTTCTTCATTCTCCACCAGGCAAAATGCACTGGTTCAAAAATCAGCATAAATATGACCTTCTGTGCTTACAGTAAAAACAGAGACAATTCCCCACAGGAAACTTTAAAGGGCTACTCTTCCAAACTCTTCTACCATCCTACCAAATGTCAGTGATGGAAGGAAAGCATGCAATTGCACTGGACAAAAGGATACATAGGGACAGGAAGTTTGATTTTGCTTTGGTTTTATTAATAGAACTTGAAATCAAATCAGTCTTTTTAAAATTGGTTACTTCCATAAACTTAAAATGTTCATTTTTGCTAATCTTAGAAAGACATTTGTCCAGAAATTGAATTACTTTAAACAATTATGTATGGAATCTACAGAGTATCTCTCAATAAAGATGCTGCTCCCCATTCCAATTTCTGCATTCAGAAAATGAGAGAAGGTATGGAGTGGGATAATTAATATCACTGCTGGACTACAACTCCATGGAGTCACTGCTACCTAATTCACTTCTACAACACAGCTAGCTGGGAGAAAAGTAGCCAAATAACGAACTCCTAGTAGTCTAACACATACTTAAGCTGGAGATTACAGAAATCTCAGAATTACTAGCTTTAGTCTAGTGGACAGGAATAAGCTTTCTCATAACCAGGATCAGGAAGAAGCTATAAATCCAGTGATTTAGTTGGAAACCTTTAGAGACCTAATTTGTTAAAATGGCTTTCTGTGCAAAACACAGAAAGATTCCATTAAGTCCTCTTGCTCGTTTAATCCTATTCAATATCTTGCCAAGAGACATTTTGTGAAAATAAACTAAAGGTATTCAGTTGGTCTGCACACTCTGCTATTATTTCTACATCACATATTCTTGTTTCTAAAAATTACTAATCATAAATCCTAGCATGGAGAAAGAGAAGGACAAAGTGAATTATTCATATAGAATGATTCTTTTGAAGAACCAAGTCTGATGGAACCACATTTACACCTGAAGACCAAACAAATACAAGCTGTTTCCAAAGTCTAGAAATGGATTTTGGGTGTTCCTCTGAATTGAAGGTAGAAAGTTTTCATCATTCAAACATGACAGTAAGGAAATCAGGGCCACTCTAGCATGCTAAGTATTACGAACTGCTAATTAGAAAGTAAGTTTATTTTGCCTCTTCGTTCATGTGCAGGCCACTATTCGACTTTTTTTGCATCCCCTGAGAAGATAACAAGGAACATCTGTGTAAAACATGAATTAAGAATGGAAACCTACAGTAAATACAATGCTGCAAATAACAGTCCTGGAAACAAATTAAACTAATCCTCTAATGTCTCCTCCCACCTGCATCAGGCTTCCCACTGCAGAACAAAAAAGAAAAGTTTAATACACAATTACTCATACTCTCTCCACACTTAATATCTGTATCTCTTCAGTGCACCTTCCAGATGTTAACAAAAATAAGCCAGGAAAAGTATGTATTAAATAAGTAATATATCATTTATATGTAGGGGAAAAATACTGTGTCAAGATTTAAAAATATTTCATACTGGAAATGTAACTGACATTAATCAGTCTACAACTAAGAGGAATACATCAAGCTAGTTATACAAGTCAGTATGAGTTGTAGGATGTCATAACCTTAGAAAACGTTTTGGAGATTTTTTGACTTCTCCTAAGTATGAAACTGTACTACGTTAGCCCAATAGTCACCTGCCCTCATCAACTACAAGGAGAAATATTTGGCTACGTAAAACATATACACATATGCTCATATAGCATATGCACACACATATAAACATCGCTTACTTTTTAATGTGTGTATAAACAATGCGATCACACAAGTAATTTAAGAAAAAACTGGAGTGTTTCTGGGAAATAATACTGTCTTCTGGCTAACCAGAAGGTGATGCTATTGCACTTATTACTAAACTCCAAATTTTTCTTACCTTATGAAGCAGATGGGCTGTAAAGTATAATCAGTAGACACACTGAAGAGCCTGTTACAAATCAGACAGGATTACTTTCCCTCCAGCCAGTGTAAGTTTCATGAATTTCAGCAAAGCCTTTGATACTGCACCTCACAGTATTCTTCAGGACAAAATATCTAGCATACAGCTAAAGACAAATGTAATCCATGGCTGAACAAGCAGTTGACACGTCAGGCTCACAGTTATAGTGAATGGGTGGTGGGCTTCAAGCTGGTGGCCAGTAACTAGTGGGGTACTGCAGGGCTCCATTTTGAGGTCAGTTCTCTTAGATGTCTTCTTAAATCACTTGGACACAGGAGCTAAAGGCATATTATGCTAAGTAAGCTAGTGAATACTCTAGATTAGGAGGGAATGCTGACTCTCTTGAGAGTAGAAAGGCCTTGCAGAGAGATCTTGACAACTTTGAAGTCTAACAATCACCAATCACATGGAATCCAAGACTCTGCATATGGAATAAGATAACCCTGAATTTATGTACAGTGGGTAACAAGAAGTTGGGGAGCAGCTCCATGGGAAGGGATCTGGGGGCTCTGGTTGACAGCAAGTTGAAGATGAGTCAGCAGAGATCCCTGGCAGCCATTCCTGGACCCCAGAGTGCATCATACCCAGCACTGTCAGCTGACTGAGGGAAGAGACTTCTCTGTGCTGGCGCAGCCTCATCTCAAGCACTGAGTGCAGTTTATAGAGCAGCACAACATAAGAAGGACATTAAGCTCTTAGAGAGCATCTAAAGGAAAGCAACAAAGCCATCATATATATGGTTTGAATATGGGGTAGAAGCAGGAGTGGGACTCAGTGATCCTTGTGAGTGCCTTCTAATTCACTGGAGATGCATCTCAATAGGTTAAGCTGACTTCATTTTCATGCCTCAAGATTTCCACAGCCAACTTCAGAATCACATGTTATTAGATACAGCTTTTCCAAGAAGGACTGGCATACATACTTAGAATCTCTTTAATCTGCATAAAGTAAGACCAAAACTAAACAAAATCACACAGTGCTGTGTGATCTTCCTCCACAACCAGGTCTCTGAAGTATTAACACAGCAATACAGCGCGTCATGGTTTTAAGACTTTTGTTATTGGTATTCCACATCATAACATCATGTAGTGCATTGGGAATTAGAGAGTTAATGCTTCAGTTCTAATTCTGTTGATAGTTCTGAGTACCTGGTTCTGGGATATGTTGTTTTTCTCCTCTGAGAAGACTTCCACTGTTCCATTCCTGTTTTCTATTTGGTAGGAAAGATAAAATGTCTCACAAATTGCAAGACTGCCCCTTCTTTCTCATCTCTACAGTGTGGGCTCCCTAGCCATCTCACCTTCAGTATTACAGTAAGACCTTCCACTTTTGGACACTCTCTCATTTTATTGGATTTATACAATTCCAATTATATTGTAATATATTGTGTATTCATGCGTTCTGCCATCATATTTAGTAAATCAGTTTTCTCCCTTAGCTCATTGCTGCTGTTTTGTTTTCAGGGCCACCTCCATCCCTTTTTCTTAACCCCCACCCTCTGTCTCAGGATGGGGGGGGTTGTGGGTCCCTCTGCCCCATCAGTCACAGAACCAGCCCAAAACTGGCCAAACTGACACAGTGCAACTCGTTCTGCAAGCACAAGAACAAATGCAGCCACACCACTTGATTTCAGGTCTAATTGCATCTTTCTTACTACATCCTGCTTTCAAAGGATTGAAAAGAAAGTTCACAGTACTCTGGAATAGATGTAATTCAACAATTCTCTCTGCTCTTATCTTTTTTTAATAGATGCTCCTATGGGTACTGTATAGAATCTGATAAACAGCATCATAATGTAGTTAAAGAGGTAACTTTGCTGTCAGAACATAGCTTCTAAGCTGCCAGGCACGGGTTGTTCAGTGTCACTGGGAGGACTGTTTGGCAGTGCCCCAGGTCTGGAGCTAAGTGCGTGGGAAGAAAGCAGAGCTAATTTTCTGCAGCTTGACCTGCAACAAGTCCAATTGAGTCAAGTTTCTCATGTTTTAAAGGAAGTTACAAAGAATAAAGTGGAAAAACATTTTAAAAAAACAGAAGTTGAGTAACAGAAAATGAATATCTAAGTAGCAACTTGTTTTCTGCACTTGTCACTCTTAGGAGTATAGGAGTAAATGGCTATCAAATCTACTAGAGCCTTTGCTCTACGCTTCTTTTAAAGCATGAGTATTAGAATACCCTGAACTCAAGAAGACAAACCCACAGGCATCATCAAGTCAACTCTTGGCTCCATCCAGGATCACCCAAAACTCCAACTCTTATTTTTAAGAGCATTATCCAAACACTTATTTCAGTAGGCTTAGTGCCAAGACGGGTTCCCTGAGAACCCGTTCCAGCACCCAGTCACTGTCTTGGTGAAGAACCTTTTCCTAAACCCCAACACGACTCTCCCGCGAGGCAGCTCCAACCAGTCCCTTAGGTCCTGCTGCTGTCGCAAGAGATCAGCACCTGCCTCTCCACTCTGTGTGAGATGGGGGCCTACAGCCTTGAGGTCTCCCATTAGCCTTCTCTAAGCTGAAACAAACCAAGGGACCTGAGCAGCTCCTCACATATCTTACCCTCTAGACCCTTTCCTACCTTCATAGCCCTCTCTTAGATGTTCTCTAATAGTAGTTAAATACCTGTTCATTTTTCCTTAACTGGCGTTGCTATACCACTGAGGCATATGGTGATTCAATTTTCCATTATAGAGATTAAAATGATTAAATTGTAATTATGTAACTGTTACTATCCCAGTGGCATATGTTAATGGTTGGGCATGTTAACATCTCCACAGCTTATTACTACATTTCTTTGAAATATAATTATTTTGAATTGCTTGATTGTGAAAAGAGCATAAAAGTTATTAAAATCATAAACATATTTTGCATCTAAGGGATTTATGCATGCCAGTGCAGCCCAACTGCACTTACCAGAAATACACAGAAATTAATTATCTGAAGAATAAAAATCCACAGCATAAGACATATCACCTATAAACACTAAATTTTTTTTTTCCCCATCTGAATTTCTAATAGCAGTTCTTTCTACCAGTGCTAAGGTTACAGAAATTTTAAAACTTCACAGACATTTATCACATTCTTCTATGTTGCACAGAGCAAATAACATACAACATACATTTGGAAATCCCATTATCACAGTTTGGATTCCATGAGTGTGTTATCTCCATTTTGTACAAGTGATTTTTGTGCTTAAAGGCAAAAGACAGGCTAAGGGAGGTGGAAGGAAAATTGAGTCAGAAGCTAGGTCTTAGGCTTCCCTGGTTCTACTAACTCAGCTTTGAACTATATAAAGGGCAAGTGGGCCTCACCGCCACTGCGCACTGTTGACTTGGTTTAGCTGCTTAACATGAAACCTGCTGTATTACATTCCAGCAAAGCAGGAAAGTCTGCAAAACAGTAAGTGTAACTTCACAGAGCTATGCTCTTCAGAAAAAATATTGCAACATTTATCTATTAGGGAGATTTCTCTACCAGAAAAAATTCCAATCCACTACCTAGCCTTTTGCACCAAAAAAGGTTCCAGGCATCATCTCATGCAATTCATCTTCAAAGCTATTAATAGATCATACCTGCAAAACGCTTTCTAGCTCACTTCTTTCCTTAAGAAGCAATTCATATTCATCCTTGTGTGTTCTGAGAATATCATCCTTTTCACTTGCAAGTCTTTGTTGTTGTTCTTTCCACTTCTGTTGAGCAATATGAAATGTTTTCTCAGTTTCTACCAGTCTCTGCTGAAGCTTTTCGTTGAACACTATTATTTACAGAAAAAGAGAAAGAAAGATGACAAAAGTACTGCTAAGCACGCTCAGAAAAAAAATGTGAGTGTTGGTTCTTCTACGTATTGTGATACTCTCTGGAACATTACAACAAATATATCTAGCACAGGAGGGCACCACCTCCTCTATAAAAAGGAAAGAAGTTGAGGCTTGAGTAGCATCTTTCTCATAAGGATATAAGAATGCTTTTAGAGATTTTTATGAATTGAAGTTCTTCTCCTCTTGGATAAGGCTAAAAACTTGAGCTAATTCTTTCAAACGAGGCTCTGTAGAATAGAGGACTTAATTTCAGATTTCCACAATGTTTGGTCAGTGTATTTCTACACTTCTAACTGATTTGAGTCTCTACTATTTAACTCTGAGTTCAGTTAAATGCGGTTAAAGACTATAAAGACTATGCACCCACCTAATGAAAGAATCCTCTACTCTGCCCTGGTGAGGCCACATTTAGAAAACTGTGTCCAGTTCTGGGCTCTCCGGTTCAAAAAAAGACAAAAATCTCCTAAAAGGAGTCCAGCGGAGGGCCAAAAAAAGATGATGAAAGGCGTGGAGCATCCCCTGTATGAGGAAAGACTGAGTAACCCAGGTCTGCACAGCCTAGGGAAAAGATAACTTAGAGGGAATCTGATAAACATTTATAAATAACTGAAGGGAGGAGGGAAGCAAATGGATGAGGCCAGGCTCTTTTCAGTGGTACACAGTGATAGGATGAGGAGTTATGGCCTAAAACTTGAACATAGGAAGTTCCATAAAAACACACAGAAGAACTTCTTTACAGTAAGGGTGTCAGAGCACTGGAAAAGGTTGCAAATAGAGATTGTGGAGTCTCCTTCTATGGAGACATTCAAGACCTGTCAGGGTGCCTGTGTGACTTATTGCAGGTTACCTGCTTTAGCAGGAGGATTGGACTAGATGATTTCTTGACGTCCCTTCCAACCCCAATACTGTGATTTTATGACTATAGGAAAACCCGCTGAGTGAAGCCACAGTGGAGGCAAGAGATGCCATCCAGAGAGGGCAGGCTTGAGTGCAAGCCCTGCAAGCCCTATGAACTTCAAGAAGATTAAGTGCAAGATCCTGCATCTGGATCGTAGCAATTCCAAGTACAAATACAGGCTGAGCAATGAGCAGATTTTTAGCAGCCCAGCAAAGAAAGACTCGGGGCTACTGGTGGACAAAAAAATTAAACATGAATCAACAATGTGCAGTAGCAGTCCAGAAACCCATACATATTCTGGGCTGCGTCAAAAGCAGTATAGCTAGCAGATCAAGAGAACATTTTGGCTTTCCACTCTGCTTTCAGGAATTGCTGCTTGCAGTACTGTGTTCAGCTCTGGGGCCCCTAACATAAGAAAGAAATAGATCTGTTGGAAGAGGTCCAGAAGAGAGACAAAATGACAATCAAAAGATTGGAGCACCTCCTCTCTTGAAAAGAGGATGAGTTGGACTTTGTTCAACATGAGAGAAGGCTTTGAGAAAACTTCACTACAACCTTCCAATATTGTCGTGATTTTACGATTTTTGGTTATCAGTATTCCACATCATAACATCATGTAGTGCACTGGGAGTTAAAGAGTTAATGCTCCAGTTCTGGGTACTTATCCCAGAAGAACAACTACATACCCCAGTCCCATACCTGGACTTTGCATTCAGAGAAGAGATGAAATCTCTGGTAGAGTCACAGGATCTGGCTCTCCTCCCTTCTATTCGCTCCAAACGCATGTCTTGCCTCAGCATTAGTGTCCGGTTTTCAGTTTTCAGACACTCTCTTTTATTAATTTTAATTCTAATTATATTGTATTATAGTGTGTTATCTTGCATTCTGGTATTAAGTAAAATAGTTATTTTCACCTCAGATCATTGCTGCTGTTTTGTTTTAGGCCCATCTCTCTATTTTTTTCCCTTAACCCTTTCTGGGGCTCAGATCCATGGCTCACTCCATCCGCTTAGTCACAGAACCAGGCCACACCAGCCCATAAACCATTGACAAGTATATAAATGGGACCTACAAGGTGGAGGACTCTTCATCAGAAATAGTAGCAACAAGAAAAGGGTACGAGTTACAAATGAAAAGAGAACAAATTTAGGATTAGACATCAGGAAGAAATTCTTCACTATTTAGGTGGTGAGGCATTGGAATAAGTTGCCTAGAGAAGTTGTGCATGCCACGTTCTTTGTGGTGCTCAAAGCCAGACTGGATGGGCCTTTGGGCATCCTGGTCTCTGAAAGAAGTCCCCACCCATTGCAGGGCAGCTAGATCTAGGTGATCTTTTAAGTCCCTTCCAGCTCAAGCCATTCTGTGATTCTATAACCCAAGGCAAGGTAAGCCAGTGAGAAAATGCTTACCCTTTACAAGGAATCTTAGTGTTGCTCAAGTTCAGTCCAGTCAAAAGAAGCCTCAGAAAGAACAGGGAGAAAAAAAAAAAAAACAAAGGAGGAAATATTGACAAGGGCTATAGGACAGAAGAGCTCATTTGTGTCCAGTCCAAGCCAGATAAGGTCACATCTAAGCACTGAAGAGCTGTAGAATCATAGAACCACCAAGGTTGGAAAAGACCGCCAAGATCATCTAGCCCAACCATCCACCTATCACCCATAGTACTCACTAAATCATATCCTCAACACAATATCCAAAGGCTCCTTGAACACCTCCAAGGTTGGTTATTCCACCACCTCCCTGGGCAGCCCATTCCACTGCCTGACCACCCTTTCTGAAAAGCAGTATTTCCTAACTTCCAGCCTGAATCTCCCCTAGTGCAGCTTGAAGCCATTCCCTCTAGTCCTATCACCAGTTACAAGAGAGAAGAGGCCGACCCCCAGCTCATTACAACCTCCCTTCAGGTAGTTATAGAGAGCAATAAGGTCTCCCCTGAGCCTTCTCCAGAAGCGGCTCCTTCAGCCACTCCTCATAATGCCTGTGCTCCTCACCCCTCACCAGCTTTGCCTTCTTTGCCTTTTTTGAACAGGCTTCAGGGTCTCGATGTCTTGCAGCAAGGGGCCCAAAACTGGACACAAGCGAGGGTCCAAAAACTGGAGATGCAACCTCACCACAGCTGAGTACAGGAGGACAGAAGGCTTCAAATGGCAAAGAAAATAAGCAGAAAGTTACAGACAGCAAAGGAACTGAGAAACAGCTTCATAACTATTGTACTTTTTTGGCAGGAATTGCAGAGGAAAAGAAAAAATCTGGGGAATTTCAAACAATTCAAACAGACTGCTAAGTATAGTTTCTTTCTGATGGTGAAAGAAACTAATACACTGACTTGAAAGAAAAATTCTGTGAAATCTCTTATCCCTGTTTTTGCCCTTCATTTCTCTCATCACAAAACAAAGCAGTCTGTTTGGTGAGGGGGAATCAGGGTGAGTACGCTGTGATTCCTCCAGTGGCAGAATGGAATCCTATGGAATCCCTAAGGAATCCTATCTCCCAGACCATGCCAGGAGATCACTACTTTGGGCCCAGTTTTACTCCATTCCTGCCTCTCTTCAACTGTTCCATCCAGGTCCCTCACCCATCTCTCTCCTCCTGTTCTGGCTCTTTTTGTTTGTTTGTTTGCTTACTCTTACGCTTTACCACCCTTCCTGATCCATGTTTCTAGAGGTGCCACAGGCTCACTGATGGGCACACTGTCACAGTGGGTGAGTAGGTTCACCTGATGTGGGGTTAACTACAACTGATCTCCTCCTGCAAGGTTCAGCCATGGCCCCATGTCCACCACCCACTGCCAGTTACACAATGGAGCTGCCAATAAACACAGCTTTTTCTACATCACAGGGTACTACAGAATGAGATTTTAAGTATGTTTAAGTGTACAAACACCTACTACTCACATCTAAATCAGAATAGACTCAAAATTGGCATGTAAACTAGCAAAATGGGCATCTAAAGACAGTCTCCTTTAAGTAAGAAAACAACAGTTCAGGCTTGAGATTCCCAAAGAATGTTTTGCTACATCTTTTATTCTCCAAAGGATTAAAAAATTCAGTTTTCCAATTATCTCAGAAACGCCTGGCACTTTCAAGCATTTCCAAGTTTCTAACTCTCCTACAGAGACTTGGAAGACATGTTCTACATGAGAAGCAATCCGAGATCTTCACTGAAAAAAAATCTAAGATTCAAACTCAAATACACCTCCTCTACTAGATTATAAGGTATTATATTTACTTCAGTAACTAGACATTGACCTCCAAGTGAGGTAAGAAATTTCACATACACTGTTGAGAATAATCAAGGAAATAAGAGTTTCTGAATATAGACTAGCTACTAGACTGGTAGTAAGTGGCCAATTTTTATTTAGACATTTTTTTCCTGCTAATCTGTGACTACTGTCATATTCCCACAGAACAGATTAACTTTGCACCATATATATGTTTCATTACCTATAAAAAATGAAGCAAGGAGGAAGAATGGGAACTAGACAAGAATGATGAAAATGATGCTTTTGAAGAGGTGAAATACAAAAGAAATGCTAGAAAAATAAGTTGTTGGAAATAGTACAAATGAACAGCAATATATATATATATATATATATATATATATATATATATATGTATCTAATTATGGGGAGGAAGAACTGCTCTACACTACTATCCAGTGTGGGTTAAACGTGGATTAACCATGATTAAAATTCTGTACAAGGACAGCAGTTAAAAAGGGAACAACAGAATGCATGGAGGGAAAAGGAAAAAAAAAAAAAACAAAATGAAAGGCTTAGAAGTTTAACTCATGCATGAGCCACCAAGCATAAGACTTACAAAAACAGATGTCTAAGAGATGGGAAAGAGAGATCCAACAAAATGCAGCAATAAGTGGTGAACTTAATTAACCTACTGGAACTCAGTTCCCTTCTTGACCTGAAAGAGACTTTACCATTTTTCAGCATTTGCTTTTTTGAAACTTACCTTGCAGCTCTGCAAGCTTGCTTCTTGCATCACTTAACTCTTCTTCTACGGTATGTATTCTCAAACGGGCATCTTTTTTGGCAACTGCCAATTCATATTCCAGCCTTTGTCGAATTGCCTCTCCTTTCTCAAATTCAGATCGTAATTTGACAATCTGGATTTCATAGTCACGCAGCTACAAAATAAATTTGTTTCAGAAAACTGGCAAGAATGCTCTCTTAAAGAAACAGCATATTACAGAAATACATCTAAGGAATATTTTAGAAAAAGAACTTCAACTGCATTTGCAGCTACTTACTCATTCGCACGTACCTGAACTTGAAATCTATTCTTGCAAAAGACAAAATTTGTGTAAATGAGTACTGATTATTCCTGTTGTTTTATATAGTCAAACTATTCATATGTCTGGACTGAGTTCAGGTATTTCAAAAATACTCTTTCCATTTACGAAAACAATTCTATCATAAGAAAATAAAAGCTGTAATATTAGCATGTTCATGTACCTTAAAGGCAAAAACTGCAGCGACCAGAACATTGTGTTCAACTAGTGAATTTATATTAACTTTCTCCAAATTTAACACTTGAAAGACAGTCTAGTATCCTTCATGACTATCAGACATCTAGTAACTGACAGGGATGCAGGATGAACAAAGTTTAGTCCAATATAATTATTCAGTAGTCAAGCAGAATACAGCTAAACTTAATAAATTAAGAATGAAAAATCCTTTAAAAAGTAATTTCATCTCGATTAAGGAATGCAGTCCAGTCATCGCTACTGAAACCTGTGTCTAGAAAATAAAATCCAAGTTATTTCATTACAGGAACATGGAGAATAAATGCAGTCAGAACACCTACAGAGTTTGACTTCAATAACAGTGGTTGTAGCTAACTTGAGCACTTCCATTATCTGTGAACATCTGGCACAGAAGTATCCCAGGTAGTTCAACTGCTTGAAAAGTAACCCAACTTTGTGGTTCCAGTACAACATGACACAGCACTAGAATTCTGTTGCACACACTAAGTTTACTCTGAATTTAAAAGGTTACTCTTCAAATTTTTTAACTCCTGGGACCCATTTTTACAGAACAGACCCACAGCCAATGGGACAGCAGGGAAAGAATGCCACACAAGACCAACTTACTGCAGGAGAGATAGCCACCATTTAATTTGTATGCAGACTCCAATAATGAACAGATGTAAAAAGCAAGTTTGGTGTAATGACTAGATTTTGCACCAAGAATGAATGAGTAACTGCACCAACCACCCATAGCAAACTCTAAGACTAGAACTGCTATCCAGAGAGGTAATTTCTCTGCACAAGCACAAGTCTAAAGCAGCACATCACCTGTCATATTGGCTTTAGCAAGAGTGTTAAGTATCCCAACAGCAAAAAGTCCAAATTGATTACTGATACAGCTGTACTCAGTGCTCACCCTCCCTTACGTATGTGAGTGCAAAAAATGAATACTCTGGATAAATTCTTAACACTTCAATACTAATTTGTCACAGCACTGTGAGGAAAAATCTTTAAGTTGGCATCTTCATTACGCTAAGTATTTCCCTACGCATGGAGTCTCCATTAAAGAGCTCTAAATTTTTGACAAATGTCATGATAGTTGTGCTTTTGCAATAAATTACGCAAAATTACAAATCTGAACTAAGATAAGACATTGGAAGACCATTAAAAGACGTCCCATCTGGATGTGATGCACACACACAAAAATGATGTACTAGATTTATGAATTCTGCAGAATTAAAACAATGCTCTAATATTATGGCAAAAAAAATTATATATAAGAAATATATATCATATGTATATACACCACACACACGTAAAACTAAATAGAGCCCTTTCATCAGCATAAACAAGCTATGATTTGTATCTACTTGTGCCATTGGGCAATTCTGTCTAACAAGACCCTGGTAGAGGCAAGTACTTTCCGTGAAGTGACTTCAACTATTAGCAATGACAGTGGAGCTGCTATCAGTCCCTATGAATAGCTGTAAGAGGTCTGTACTGTGACATCTTTGACACTGCTTTTCTTTTTTGGCTAATGACAGCATTTTTGACAGATCATGTAAGAAAATAATGAAACACATTCACACTTCTTATAGGACTCAAATGAAAGAGAACAAAAAAACCTTACTTCTTGATTGTGTTTAATGATTATGTCTATTTTTTCTTCTTTGGCTTGACAGAGTTTCCTTTTCAGATCTTCAGCAATGTCCAATTCTGATGCACTGCTATTCTGTAGTGACTGTGACCCACTCTTGGCACTACATAAGCTGCAAAGCATGAATATTTCCAAAATGCATGAATAGTACTTACAAATGTTAACACTCCCTTCTTTAAATGGCTAGATTCTGAGGAAAAAAAAATGCAAAGCATTCACTTACATAAAATTATGCCATGTATTTACTACCCAACTATTACTTTTAGAAAAAAAGAGTTAGATTTAACTGCTCATGCAAGATATAAGATGTAGCTGCAGGCATTCAGAAGAGAGACACTGACTGAATTTCCTAGAGTTGATGTTAAAATAATCATTATTTTATTATTTTTCATTCTCTTATTTCAGTTCAATAAACTTTCAGGACATCTTCAATACATCAATACACCTCTCTTTTGTCTCCTGCAGTAAGGCTCTTTTAAAATAAAAGCAAACACATGAATTACTATGTCAAGACCACCTCTGCCACAGAACAAATGCAGACCTTTAGAACTAAAATAATCTTTAAATGTTTTTCAAATATGTATACACTTACTTTAAATATATAAGCAATTGATTATGAACAACACAAATTGAAGGTCCAATCTTTTAAAATGCCCGGCACATTCATTTCAATTAGAATCTCAAATAAAACTGAAACTACAACTAATAAGATGGGCCTTGTGGACCACAAATAATAATAAAATAATAAAAACAAGCACTTACATGTAGAATGGATATTTAGTATAAAAATGATCATTTAATTAACTTGTTTGATAATCTCATATGCAATTACTGCTATTCAAGTTGGCCATACTTTAAGTTATTTCAAGCGTTAAAAGTCATTTTTTGCACGCACACATGTAAAAAAGTTGACATTAGCTACTCCACATGAAAGCAAAAGTTGTCAGGATCACAAAGAAATATACAGCCCAAAGAAACATGACTACATTAACCACAGAATAGTCAGTTTCCAACAGACTTAAAAACAATAGAACGCTTATCTTTGTTTAACGAGTCCTAAATATTAATTACAGAAGTAACAGAATTTATTACTATTTAATTATTTGTTGGTTAGGGTTTGAGGACTTTTGTTTTTTTAACTAGAGTCTAAGTTTTTATAGTGGACAATTTTCTGCGAATGAGAACCCTATGTGTTAATACGTATAGCTGAAATTTTTTCAAAAGACAAGAATGATATGAAAGCCAGGGAATGTAACACAACTTTTTAACTATTAATTGTAATGACATCACTAAAAAGAGAATGACATTTTATTTTTTAGCACAGGTCCAAAGATGTTTTATCAGACAATTAGCAAGTCTATATCCACTTTATATATCAATATGAAGACCTACGTAAGGTAAGTCTTTTTTCACTTTAAAACAAGACGAAGTTAATGTCAGTGTTTTACAGGCTGGTTTGGACCGATTCTGTGACATTGGGGGGGGTTGGAGGGGGGCTGATCCACAGACCCACAGTCTGGGAAAGGAAAAAGGGAAAAAAAGGAAAAGGGTAAAGAGATGGGCTAAAAACAAAACAGCAGCAACAATCTGAGGAGAAATAAACTAATTTACTAAATAAGATACTGGAATGCAAGATAACACACTATGATACAATACAATATAATTAGAATTGGAAGTAGTAAATCAAGTTAAATGAGAGAGAGCATCCAAAAACTAAAGGCCTTACTCTAATGCTGAGGCAGGCAAGATGACTGGGACTAGAGATGAGCTGGGGAGGGCAAGGGATCAACAAACAGTTATTATCCTTCCCTTGGAGTGGAAACAACAACAGAACAACAAACAGTTCTCTGGGGTAGGCAGTTGTTCTTTTTTGGGACAGGTAACCAGACCTGGAGCATTAACTCTTTAACTCCCAGTGCACTACATGATGTTATGATGTGGAATACCAATAACCAAAAATCATGAAATGACACCTATGAAATCAAAATAACTGTATGTTACCAGTAATTGTTCCACATGCTGCCATTTCTTTAACACATTTTGTACATTCAATAAATGTAGGAGATCAGGACCATTAAAACTTGCATGTACTTAGAGAAAATGCCAGGCACATTACTAGCTTTCTGGTAAGGTGGCAGAAAGAATTACTGTTATTTTAGAATCATAGAATCATAGAATCACTAAGGTTGGAAAAGACCTAAAAGATCATCCAGTCCAACCGGTCACCTATTCCCAACAGCTCCGACTAAACCATGTCCCTCAACACAACATCCAGCCTTTCCTTGAACACCCCCAGGGTCGGTGACTCCACCACCTCCCTGGGCATCCATTCCAGTGCCTGACCACCCTTTCTGAAAAGTAATACTTCCTCATGCCCAGCCTGAATCTCCCCTGCCGTAGCTTGAAACCATTCCCCCTGGTCCTATCACTAATGACACGAGAGAAGAGGCCGACCCCCAGCTCACTACAGCCTCCCTTCAGGAAGTTATAGAGAGCAGTGAGGTCTCCCCTGAGCCTCCTCTTCTCCAGGCTGAACATTCCCAGCTCCTTCAGCCTCTCCTCATATAGCCTGTGTTCCAGACCCCTCACCAGCTTTGTTGCCCTCCTTTGAACACGTTCCAGGGCCTCAATATCTTTCTTGCAGTGAGGGGCCCAAAACTGGACACAGTACTCGAGGTGCGGCCTCACCAGTGCTGAATACAGGGGAACAATCTCCTCTCTGCTCCTGCTTGCAACGCTGTTTCTGATGCAAGCCAGGATGCCATTGGCCTTCTTGGCCACCTGGGCACACTGTCGGCTCATGTTCAGCCGAGCATCAATCAATACCCCCAGGTCCATTTCCTCTACGCAGTCCTCCAGCCACACCGCCCCAAGCCTGTAGCGTCGCCTGGGGTTGTTGTGGCCGAAGTGCAGGACCCGGCATTTGGCCTTGTTGAAACTCATCCCATTGGCTTCAGCCCAGCTCTCCAGCCTGTCCAGATCCCTCTGTAGGGCCTCGCTACCCCCAGGCAGATCCACACTTCCAGCCAATTTGGTGTCATCTGCGAATTTACTGAGGGTGCACTCCATGCCCTCATCCAGGTCATCAATAAAGATATTGAAGAGGACAGGCCCCAGCACCCACCCCTGGGGAACTCATGACCGGTCACCAGCTGGATTTGACTCCATTCACCACCACTCTCTGAGCCCGGCCCTGCAGCCAGCTCCTTACCCAGCCAAGAGTGTATCCATCCAAGCCTCTGGCTGCCAGCTTCTGCAGGAGAATGCTGTGGGAGACAGTGTCAAAGGCTTTGCTGAAGTCTAGGTAGACCACATCAACAGCCTTTCCCTCATCCACCAGATGGGTCACTAGATCATAGAAGGAGATCAGGTTGGTCAAACAGGACCTGCCCTTCATGAACCCATGCTGGCTAGGCCTGATCCCCCGGTCACCCCGCACATGCCGCATGATCTCCCTCAAGACAATCTGCTCCATAACCTTCCCTGGCAACGAGGTCAGGCTAACAGGCCTGTAGTTCCCCGGATTCTCCTTACAACCTTTCTTGTTAACGGGAGTCACATCAGCAAGCCTCCAGTCTTCTGGGACCTCACCAGTCAACAAGGAGCGCTGACAGATGATGGAAAGCAGCTCGGCTGTCACCTCCGCCAGTTCCCTCAGCACTCTCGAGTGGATCTCATCTGGCCCCATCGACTTGTGACAGTCCAGTTGGAGCAGTAGGTCTCTGACTGTTTCTTTCAGAATCACAGGGGGGTTAGTGTGCTCCCCAGCCGAGATTACCAGGTCAGAGAGAGGAGTATCCTGAGGATAACTGGTCTGACTTTTAAAGACAGACGTAAAGAAGGCATTCAGAACCTCCGCCTTTTCCTTATTCTCAGTGGTCACATTCCCAGCCTCATGCAGCAAAGATATTCTCCTTTGTCCTCCTCTTACTGTTAATGTATTTATAAAAGAGTTTCTTATTCCTTTTCGCCCCAACGGCCAGGTTAAATTCAAGCTGGGCTTTTGCCTTTGTGATTTCACCTCTACACATCCTAACGACTTCCTCATATTCATTCTGAGTGGCCTGTCCCTCTTTCCACAGGCGGTAGGTTCTCTTTTTCTCCCGGAGCCTCAAGAATAGCTCCCTATTCATCCACGCCATTCTTCTTCCCCAACGGCTCATTTTGCAGCTCTGGGGGACTGCCTGCTCCTGCGCCCTTAAGACTTCCTTCTTGAGAAGGAAGTTTTAAATAACTCTTAGCTATGGCAGCAAGACGAAGTGGTAAATCAAGCAGGAAACAAAAGAGATCTGAATGCTGTGCACTTCCAGAAGCTGTGTAAGAGCTTGTTTGTGGACATCACATAAATGTCCAAAGACTTCTCCTTTGCAACCCCTTCCCCACAGCTGTATAAAAGACAGAAGAAAGCAAGATAGAACATCTTATTCAGAGGTGAAACGACAACCAGCCTCAACAAAACACAGCTATAAAAAGGCCAGGTGTCAAAGGTAACAAAGTATAGACTAGAAAGGAAAAAAAATAATCTAGAGTGTCTCTTTGTCCACTCTCCCCAGCCTTCAAATCAGCAACAGGTATGGGAAGAATTTAAGATTTTGTTAAGTTTTGGGGTTGGAGAAGGCAGGAGTCATGGTTTGCACCCACCAGCATTATTTTCCTTCTTAAAAACTGCTAATTATGTACTAATTGACCAGAGAAGTCAACAGAAATAAGCACAATGGAGAAAACTATGAAATAAATGTGTGGCTTTGTGTGATTTAATGTTATAAATACTGGAATCAGTAGAAGAAGAGCAAACACAAGAAGTAAGATATTGGGGACATTCCAGAAATTCTGTGTTGGCCTAGGATTTCATTAAAATGAAAGGGTGACTACTGAAAAAGAAGCAGTATATTCTTCTTTTGAACAGTATTTTCTGTATAACCTCTAAAGCTCACAATGGCATTACTGAAAAACTAATAATACGGAGCTGAAAACACTATTTTTGTTCTCAGCATAAAATCAAATTGAATCAGCTGTTTCAAACAAAAAAAAAAAAGATTGTTACATTAACAGTTTCATTTTTCTATCTGTCTGCTTGAATATCTGCAAATACAACAGAGATCGGCCTCCAGAAATCCCATTCTTGTGATATTTTATTTAACCTCCACGGAATCACGAGCATATGCAGCATATTACAGACATTTCATGCCACCTGTTGAGAAAGGGCTACAAGGATAATTAGGGGCCTGCAACATCTCCTGTACGAGGAAGAGAGACTTGAGACTGTTCAGTCTCAAAAAGAGAAGGCTGAGAAGCGATCCCAATACAGTTTATAAATATCTTATGTGGGGGAGTCAAATCAATGGGGGTGGACTCAAGGAAGAACTTCTCTACTGTAAGAGTGACAAAGCACTGCAATGAGCTGCACAGAGAGGTTGTGGAATTTCCCCCTCTGGAGATATTTTAGACTGTCTGGACACTTTCCCATGCGACCTGCTATAGGGAACCTGCTTTTAGCAAGGGCAGGGTTGAATACAAATCTCAAAACGACCCTTCTGACCTTTATAATTCTGTGAGATTCTTCCTTCTATATTCACAGAATCACAGAATTGTAGGGGTTGGAAGGGACCTCTAGAGATCATCGAGTCCAACCCCACATGAAGTGCAAACGTGTTACAATATAAAGCTGAGGGAAGCTTAAATCAAAGACAAAAATCACACAAAATATCCCTAGGAAGTGTTACAGTATGTATGATTGGAACAAGAATTCAGAGAAAGCTTTTTATTTCTGCTGTCTTATATTAATAGTTCATTAATAAGTGCTTTTGAAAAAAAAAACATGTATTTTATCAACTACAACTTTTATGAAAGGCACTGCCTTTAGAAGTATTTTGAAGTTTCTTAGCAACAGAAGTGAAACAACTTTTGAGTTCTACCCTGTAAAGTGACCCTCTAACTCAAAAGCTTTAAGCTCATACTTATTTACTAAGCCAGCTAGTTACAGTGCACAAAGAACATGACAGAAAAAGGTTTTTCACCATCCTTCCATCTATGTGTAGCAGAAAGCGTATAGAAACAGAGAGAATTTGTCTTACGTTCCACTTATCAATGCAATCCTCAAAATTCCCCTACCTGAGGAAGTGGTCCACAGTATGACTGCCTATCTCAAGTTTATATTCAAGCATTTTTGTTCTTTCTGCCTATGTGTGAGTAAGACTTAAACCCGACCTCTTCAACCTCAGCTAATATAGAATCATTCTGGCATTTCATATCAGTGCCCCAGACACGAGACAGGAACTCCCTTTTTATGCAAGTTATGTCTTCTGCAATCAAAGAAGAATTCCTGTACATCAGATAGCCATTACAAATCTCTTTAGACAACTAAACCTCTTCATATAATGACTATAATGGCATGACACAGCTTTAATGCATCATATCTGCTTCTTCTGACTTATACAGTCTCAGGGATTGAGAACGTTACCCACAGAAAGCTGAACCATAGTACCAGACTAAGACGACTCAGAAGTAAAACTCACCGTTTAGCTTCATGATCAACATGGCTGACTGGAGAAGACAAATTCATTATGTCAGTCATTATGTCAGTAGCTTTTTAAGTCTGTGAGGTCCTTGGAATTAAGATCATCTTCAACAACAATATTTTTTTTTCTAAGTTTTAAGTTGAGAAGCTTCAAAGTTTCCTCTTTTCCATCAAATAAAGACATTAAAACCTGTAATACAGAGGCATAATTGTTTAGTTGGTTACATAAGCTGTCAAAACACTTTAATGAACAGCATTACTGCAGCACCATCTTAACAATTACCATCAATTGCAATTCGACAACTGTTTTATTCAGTAAACATCTGCACTATCAGTCCTCTGAGCCTGAAAGGTTTAGATTAAAACAAAATTGTAGAAAATCCACTATCAGTTTTCAGATAGATGCCAACACAAAATGCGTTGTCTGCACAGATTGTACCTGTCACCACAGCCTTCACTCTTAAGAGGATTGCAAACTTGATTTCTCTTCAAAATTATTCTAGGGGAGATTAACACTGCATTTTGTTGGACTTTGTTTTGGAGATTTGCCCGTTTGCTTTTTATTTTCTTTTTTTTCTTTTAAGTCAATAATCAAGTGTCAGTGCAGAGAACGACACAACTCGCCTTCTATTTCATAGATCTGCTACTTCTTACTCAACAGTATTTCTCCTGCAGGAGATGCATCAGCAATATCAGAGAGCACAAAGGAGGAGAACCAAACTCTTTACTATAAATTTCATAATTCAGTATCTACAATAGGAAAAAAAAAAATCAGTATCAATTGCATTTTTATGACACAGACTGTGTATACATATATCTATATCTACACACATATGCACACATGTGTATCTATCTATCTATCCATATATTTACTTCAGGCTGAGTAGCAAACATAATTTATGAGCTCCTTAAATCAGTTACGACGAGCACGCAAGAGGAACACACAACATTCCGCACTCAGGTTAACGAGGCAAGGAACTCCGCAGCTCAGCTCCCCGGCACAAGGCACTCCTCCGTGGCTGCCCCCGCTAGCAGCACGCAGCGTTTCCCTGCTGACACGCGCACCCGTACCGCAGCTCCAACAGGCCGTGGCCGACAGACCCTCACCGCGACGGACTCAAAGCCAACAAGAAACGCCCCAAAGGGTTCGGTCGAACGCGACCGCCACGCGAGATGTCCCGGGACCGTGGCCGCCGCCCGCTCTCTCGCCCGCCTCCAGGCCGGCCGCCGCCAAGCTGAACGCCAGCCCGGAGCGGCGCCGCACCGCAGAGAAGCCCCGTTCCGCCGTACCCGATCCGGCCCGCCCTAGCTCATCTCGTACCCTCGCACCTCTCCGGGCCGCTCGGCGGTTAGAGTCCGGTTAGAAGAACGCGGCCCCGCCCGCCCCGCGCGCCCGCGCGCCGGGACTCCCCGATTGCCGCTTCCTGTTGCCGCGGCTCCGCCCGAGTCTGGAACGCAGTGCGTGGAAACGCTGTGCCCGGGCAACGCCGGCGCGAGGCGGGAGGGAGCCGCGCATGCTCCCCCTCGAGCTCGCGCCCCCGCCGCCCTCAGGCGAGTCGGGCGCTGGCTGCGGCGCGGTTGCAGTGCCCGCTTCCCGCCGAGGCGGACGAACCTGAAATGGCAAAGTGATGGATATCTAAAGCACCTTCCTAGTTCCTTGCTCCCACAATCTTAATGTGTATCCACTTACAAGCTTGCTCTGGTAGCAAGGAATTAGAAGAGTGCTTTGGATATATATTATTTCCCTATTTATGTGACTTGAATTTCCACGGACCAGGGGAAGTCTGGGTCCCGCTGAGCAAGATTGTATTGGAGCTTTCCCATTCCTCAGTCCTCTAACAGAATGTTGACCTGCATCTGAAGAAAACATGAATTCTATGAAAAATGTATCATGATGTCCACAGATTACCAGACAATCTGAATGGAGTACATAACCCACAGAAGACCTGATTAATCTTGAAAAACAGATAGTCCAAATATGGGCAGATTACTGGAGAATACACAGCGCAAGCTGTCACAGTCACAATTTTCCTCACATTTGTGTGGAACTTCCTGTGCTCCAGTTAATGCCTGCTGCCCCTGATTCTGTGTCTAAAAAAGCCTGGTCCCATCCTCTTGAAATCCTCCCTTCAGATACTTGTGTGTGTTGCTGACATCCACTCTCAGTCTTCTCCAGAGTCTTAGAATCACATAATCATTAAAGTGGAAAAAAACCTCAAAGATCATCTAGTCCAACCATCAGCCCATAACCACCACTCCCACTAAACCATCTTGCTGGGTGCTGATTCACGTTGCAGCTTGACATTTCCTCCCAGTTTGTTGTCAACTTCCTGAGGGTGGACTCAATCTCTTTATCTGGCTTATCAATGAAGATATTAAGTGGGACTGGCCCCAGTACTAACCCCTGAGGATCACCACTAGTGACCAGCTGCCAGCTGGATTTAACTCAGTTCACCACCACTCTCTGGGCTTGACCATGCAGCCAGTTTTTCACCTGTGAACAGAAAACATGTCAAGCCATGAGCTACCAGCTTCTCCAGGAGAATGCTGTGGGAGACAGTCAGATGTTGAACAGGCCCAGGTCTCTCAGTATTTCCTCAGAAGAGAAACGATCTGGGAACCTGATTATCTTTGTGGCCTTTTGCTGGACTCTCTTCAGTAGTTCCCTGTCTTGAATGGATGAGCTCAAGAATAGACACAGTACTCCCGATATGGCCTCAGAACAAGTCACTGAAGAGGCAACATAGATCAGTGGATAGGGCATAGAATGGGCTCCCTCAATCTGCTGGCCACATTCTTTCTAAGAACATGACCGTCTTGGTTACCAGAGCAAACTGATCATTCATGGTCAACCTGTGTCCACCAGGACAACTAGGTCCTCCACAGAACTCCTTTTCATGATATTCTAGCAAACCACCAGATTGGTCAAGAATGATTTCCTCTTGGTGAATACATGATGACTGCTCCTGATAATTCTCTTTTCTTGCACTTGCTTGGAGATAGCATCCAAAATAAGTTGTTCCATCAACTTCCCAGGGATGGAGGTGAGGCTGCCTGGCCTGTAGTTTCCCAGGTCCTTCTTGCTTTTTTAGAAGACTGGAGTGACACTGGCTTTCCTCCAGTCCTCAGGCACCTCTCTTGTTCCCCATGACTATCAGAGATGATAGAGAGTGGAACCACTCCATCACTTTTGCTTGCTCTATCAGTATGCATGTGTGCATCCTGTCAGGGCCCATAGATTTGTGTGTATCCAGTTTGCCTAGATAATCTCTGATCAGATCTTCTTCCACCAAAGGGAATTCTTTCTTTCCTCACACTCTCTTATCTCCAGAGTCTGGGGTTCCTGCAGGGCCGTCTTAGCAGTAAACACTGAAGAAAAAAAGGCATTCAGTAGCTCCACCTTCTTGGAATCCTGCATTACCAGGGTACTCACTTCATTCGGTGGCAGGCCCAGCTTTTCCCTAGTCTTTATTTTGACCTCCCTTACCAGATTTGATTTCATGTGGGCTGAAGCCTTCCTTGTTACATTCCAGGTAGTCCTAGTACAGCACTCCTGTATTCCTTCCAAGTAGGCAGACTGTCTTTCCACAGTCCATAAACTTCCTTCTCCCACAATCACAGTCTAGAACATGTCACTGAAGAAACTACATAGACCAATGGATAGCGCACAGAATGGGCTTACAAACACAGTTATCCTCATTACAATTCTTATAGAAAGGATTCCATCACTTTACTGTAGTCTATGTTAATCTTAAGTACCAGTGTAGATATCCATGAAGATGAGCTGTACAAGGTTCAGGCAGCTCTGCAGAGCTGTATAGGTGCCATGTTTCTTCGGTACTGGAAACACAGGACTGATCAGTTCCATCACCAGTACTGTCTGCTCTCTTAGCACTACAGAGAGTTGTGCAGTATTATCTATTCTGAAGATTTGGGTTGTATTTGTTCTGGTAACCCAGCCTCCAGATTTGGTGTGACTTTAAGTCTGCTGGATCTAAGTCAGTCTGCTGGATCTAAGTGCTTGAAGTTCTGGAAGAAGGAAGAGAATAAATACATCAATATAGTTCTGACCTTAACAGAACAGGGAGCAACAACTTGCTTCACTTGCAGGCCGGATGCCAGCCTGCTGCTTTGCAAAGCAGCAAACCGACACTTGCAGGAAATCATTTGGAAGTAATGTTTTAAACAGATGATTCAAACTACAAGCTCAAGAAATGCCACTGTTCACAGGAAGAACTGAACTGTTTTTCAACTCTGAAGCTTATTCATAGCTTGCAGTTATTTATCACCTACCAGGGTACTAAGTTCTTACTTTAGCAGGCAGCAGGTCTGGTGGAAGAGCCACAGATTCTGTCTTTCAAAAGGAAACCATTTGCTAAAAATTGATGATCCACTCTTCTTAAAGTCTAATAGCATCGGTATGCTATGCTACTATCTTCCAACACAGTATCTTCATTGCAAAATGCACATATTTTGTTGTTGTAAGTTGTTTTGAACAATTTGTCTGCAGTCTTCTGTTTACTCAACACACTGGTCTGTATTGGAAGTTTAGCTTCAGTCTATGTACTTAACAACGTACTAATGAGCCTGATCACTGGCAAAATATTGTGGAAACTTTTTGTTTTGCTCTTAACACTGTATTCATTTTCTTTTTAAAAATGCAATGGTCTCAGTAGTCTCTTTTGAAGATCACCTTACTTACAGATGATGAAGCCAGAATCACAGAATCCTAGGGTTTGGAAAGGACCTATTGGGGATCATCTAGTCCACCCCTGCTAAAGCAGGTTCCCTAGACAGGTTTTGAATATCTCCAGAGGAGGAGATTGCACAGCTTGTTTCAGTGTTCTGTCACCATCAGAGTCAAAAAGTTCTTTCTCACATTCAAGTCATCTTGAATTGCTTTTTAATTAGGAAAAATCAAAATATTTTCAGCAGTCCATCTGTTATCCAAAATAAAATCACTGAATCACACAGAGGAAGGCTTCTGATTCCTCAGCACTGACATTTTCAGAAGACCCCTTCCAAAAGCTTAGAAAATTGGAATATCTAAAACAAATTCTGAAAACATTGCCTGAAAACTAAGATGTGAATTTGTTTAATCTGATATGGAAGATGAACGTAATTATATGATTAAACAGAACAACGACTGAGCCAAGGGGATTTCTGCAGACTGTCAGCTCTTGCATAGCAAAATACTAATATATGCATTTATTTTTTCTTCAGTAGGTAGCCAACACTTTATAACTTAGGAAAAAAATAGTAAACTTTAACTACTGCTGAAATATGCATGAGCTCAAGCACCAAACCAAATAATTCTCTACCTACCAAGGCAGATGCAATTTTGCATCTGTACTTGTACCTTCAGCTGAACAATTCCAGATGTACAGCCTACCTTGTTTGTAAACAGCTGCTGCCCCATATGATAATCTATTTTCCCAGAGGAGGAGTTTCTCTGTCAGGTGTGTTGACTGCCTTCTATTTTCTGATAAACTCATGTCCAGCTCTGTGGGAACTTTGTATTTATGTCAGAGATACAAGCAGTCAAGAAAATCAACCAAATTTGACTTCTATAAGCCAATGGAAAACTGCAGTTTCTATCTGTTCAACTGAATAGGAGTGAAGTTTTACTGTTAACATTTATAACTGACCTTTCTGAATAAACCAGGAGAGCCTAGAATGCAGCAGGACTTCCTCAGTAGCAACTGCAGTTGTCGTCTTTTTTTTTTTTTTTTTTTTTTTTGGGTCTCAACTGAGTTTCAGTAACAAAACTAAAAGCAGGATGACAGCTCTTCTCAAGAGGACTTCCCCTCCCACAACAGTGTGATGGGCAGAGCCTGCAGAAACCTAGCCTGTACAACTGTGCCTCAGGTCTTTTATCGAGAGTGGCACAAAATGGCTATGTCTGTCACTGATAGATAGCATAATCATGGGAAGACTGAAAAGTCATGGCATGTACTACCCGTTCCATGCAGCCCATTCCCCCAGCTCTGGCAGCCCATCAGCACCAACGTGCTGAACTGTGACTTTCTGAGTGTGATCACAAGGTATAGTCAAACGCACGTGTGAGCTGACGGATCTCCTAACTCTGAATACAGAGAAGGGCCAGACCCAACTAGACCGATAGTAAGGAAGAATCTATTTAATAAGCTGATTCAGCTGTGGCTGAAACGGTGTGAGAGGACCGTTTGGCGCTGACAGGCAAACAAGCCAGGTGCGGCCGGAGGAGGTAGCGGGTGCGCTGGGGAGAGCCAACAGCTCCGGGCATGGCAGGTGAGGGCTGCGAACCGCCAGGAAGCGGCGTGCCGTAAGGGCACTGCCCGGTGACAGACAAACACAAAAGACGTATTTGGGACAACCACGTTTCCATTACTCAGACGAGGATGGCGGTAATTAATTGCTCCTTTCTTGTGAAGGGGCGAAATTATCGGCCGGGTAGAGCCCGAGGACAAGTCAGTGGACCTTAAGCGGAGGTCCAGGAGTCCGAGCGCTGCAGAGCGAGGTGCCGCTGGAAGAGCGCGACCTCGCCGCCCTCCCTCCCATCCCCTCCCGCCGCTACAGCCGCAAGACCGCACCGCCGTTCTCTCCTCCCCCGCCCGGCAGCGCCGCGGCGGCCCCGCCCCCAGCGAACGCAGGAACGAGCCACTCGCAGCACTGAGGGGGGTAGGGGACGGGACGGAGCGGGCCCGCGGGCTCCCTCGTCTCTCCGGTACGCGCCGTCGGCGATCTCCCGACAGCCGCCCCCACCGCCTCTCGGGCGGGCGGACGCGAGAAGCCCCGCGGTCGCCCGCCGGCCGCGCCGCGCCCGCCCCCCGCCGCGCCGCGCAGGTGGTACCGCCGCGCCGGGCGGGAGGAAGAGGAGCGCGGCGGCGCCGGCTGCGGGTGGAGGTGGGCTGCGGGGCGGGCGCCGGCGCAGGGGGGAGCGAGGCGCTAGAGCGCCGCGAACGAGAGGCAGAGCCTGGCCTGAGCCCGCTTCGGCGGCTGCGCACCTTCGCGGGGGTCGGGCGGTGCGGCCGTGTGGCGGGAGTCGTGAGGGCGGAGACTGGGTCTGCGCGTGGCCCGCGCGGCGTCGGTGCCGCGGGCGGCGTTTGCGGCCGTTGGACTCGGCGCAGGGACCCCGCGAGCGCGGTGCCGCTTCCCGCCCTTCGCATCCTCTCGCGGCGTGTTCGTGTCGGCGGCGGGGCTCTTGGGCGCAGCGCTCTACCCCGCGGCCCGTTCTCTGCTCGCGGCGAGACGACGGACGGCCTGCACGGCGGTGAGACAACATGAGCCGAGATTTTAAACCCGGGGACCTCATCTTTGCCAAGATGAAAGGTTATCCGCATTGGCCGGCCAGGGTAAGTCCCCTCGGCCCCCTCTCCCGCGGAGGATGCGTCCCTTCCCCCCGCCTCTCCTCCTAGTCCCGCTGTCCCCGCGCCGCGCTGTCGGGCACCTGCGGGGAGCTTTGCTGCCGCGTGCTGCCGCCCGCCCCCAGTGCGGTGCCCCGGGCTGAGCCGACCACCGCTGCGCTGCAGGCCCCGGGCTCGCCCTGTGAAAGCTCTCTAGCAAGCGCCAGTTGTCCCTATTTGCGTAACTTTGTTTTCAAAACGTAGGCTTCTGTATGGTGGCATAACAAACGCTGGAGCTGTGCAAGGAGTCCGAATTATACAGAGCTACTGCTCCCAAATAACGGCTGTTTGTTGTTTTTTTTTTTTAACCGAAGGAGAATACCAAGTTGTGGCAGGGTTACCCTTTAGTGTTGAAGTCAGGTATTTCTGTAGCTTTTCCCGTAGGAGAAACTGAACATAAGTGCAAAGTTGTCCGGTCCTTTCTCCTCACCGCTCCCTTGGAGGTGCCATGGCAAGTCCTGTGGCTGTTCCAGGGCATGCTAATAGGCATGAACTTGTAAATTAGGCTAATTATGAACCATTTAGCTAAGATGCTTGGTTAAGAATTTGTGATTATTTCCTCGGACAAGTTATCAGCTTAGCTTACAGGTAAGAAGTGTCATTGTGCATTATGGTGAAGAAAATATTGTTTTTTGGATGGATTGCTGCTTTTACCTGTAGCCAGCTCATTGTGCCTCTCCTTAATATTAGCCAAAAAACAAAAAAGGGAGGCGTTGCTGTAAAATGAGAAGCATTGTCACTTCTTACTATTAGCATATTGCCCTCAAGACCTACTTTACCTCTCTGTAGCATCGTTTCTTTTCTTTTTTTTTTTTTTTTTTTTTTTTAATGCTTAGCATTTTTAAGTATTTCCCTTTAGACTGTTATCAACTGTTGCCCGAGTTTAATTGTAGTTTGTCTTTTCCTTAGGTGGATGAAGTTCCGGATGGAGCAGTAAAACCTCCAACAAATAAAATGCCTATTTTCTTCTTTGGCACCCATGAGACGTAAGTCCTTTATATCTGAGGGCCCTGTTTCTTTCATTGGTTCATGTTTCATTCAGCAGCAACTTAATGACTTATCTGAATGTTGTGTATTGTAATACTGCAGTGTTCAGTAGTGTATCATCTCCTAAATTTATCTCTTCTGACAGGATGTGTTACTTTCACATTTGTTTAAGCTATTCAAGTGAATGGTAGACTGTAACAATACCGTGTACTTTTTCCTTCTCAGTAGAGAAACAAATCCTACCTGTAGTGGTATGACTAAGTTTTTCTTTCTCCTATAATGACATTTAAGTGTGTGTGTGTGTATGTATATATATATATATATATATATATATATATATATACAGAAATGGTCAAAAATCTGTTCTGAAAGAAAGTGGAATAACACTGACAACAATGAAGCAGGTAAAACTTGAGAAAGTAGCAAATTGCCCTACATTAGTTGTTTTTTTTTTTTTTTCCCAAAGGCATTTGGACTTGTATTTGTTTGTAAGATCTTGAGAAAAAATGAGAATATATCATAGAATATCCCCAGTTGGAAGGGAATCACAAGGATCATGGGCTCCAACTCTTGGCTCAGCACAGGACCACCCAAAGTTCAGACCTTATGTCTGAGAGTGTAGTCCATATGCTTCTTGAATTATGGCAGCTCAGTACTGTGACTGCTTCCCCTGGGGAGCATGTTCCAATGCTTAACCCCTCTCTGGTGAAGAACCTTTCACTAATATCAAGCTGACTCTTCTCTGTTGATCACCATGCAGAAAAGATGAGTGCATGCTCATCTGTTCCTCTTGTGAGGAGCAGTAGGTCACTATGAGACCACCATCTTCTTTGGACACTCTAATAATGTCATTTCTGTACTGTGGTGTTCAAAACTGCACGTAATACTCAAGTTGAGGCAGCACCAGTGCTGTGTAGAGTGGAATTATTTGTTGTTGGTGCTCCCAACAGTGGTAGCATTTTACAGTCACACATTTGTTTTGAGGGGACTGCATTCCACTGCTCAGTTTTGTTGCGGTTCTGCCCTGTTGAGGAAGGATTCCTGGAAATAAGATTTGAGGTTGCAGTGTTTGAGTACTGCCCTTTTACTTAATGAAAGATTTATTTTAATGGCAAATTTAAGCACTGCAGTAGGTTATCTTTATTCTTAATACTTTTCCGAAGATGTTTTTGCAGTTAAAAATGCAGTATTGAATAGTTTATTTTCCTTGATGATGTGTATAGGTATGGATTGATGTTGTACCTAATTGTTTCTAAGTTGGAAGACCTAGATTGAATGTAAAGGAGGAAGAGTTTGTTATCTAAAGTTTTAGAAATACCTCTGCAAATCTTGAGAAGCATCACGATACCTTTTATTTTCATTTAGGCTTCCTGACATGTACTTGGCTTTGGAATCTTTTGCTAATTTGCTTGGGTATATTTAGAATTCCTTTTCACTCATCCTCAACAAGATAAAGTTTTACTGCAGCCTGATTTTCATTGGGCTGTGTGTGGTCAGGATAGTTTCTTGTATAATCTGCAAAGTACAAAGACATCATTTACTTTGCAGTGTACTATCTGAAACCATCTGAACTGTCTCGTTCTTTAAGCATGTGATTTATGTTGTGCTCCTCAGAGTAATAACAGATGAAACTCAAGCTTTTTGATCATACTTAATGTTGCTTACAGCAGATAACCTGTGGGTAACAGTGGGAAGAAACCAATTGGGTGAAAATAGAGAATGCCATTTCACAGTGCTTAGATTTCTTTAGGTTTGTAGCAGTAAGCAGTGAATTAGTGATCTGTTGGAAATCAGTTAGATACAACAATTTTCTGTACTTCTTAATGAGAAAATCAATTTGGTACACTTGTTGTCTGCTTTGCTTTTCACAGTTAGTTCCACGTGTATGTAAACATAGGCACTCTGTACTGTAGGATAAAATATGACTATAAGTAGTGGCAAGTATCTGAAAGCCTAAACAACTAATTTAATCAATGTAGAAAGTCCTTGTGTATTCTGTGTAGTCTAGCTGTGTGTAGGAAGAATATAGGGGGAAATATAAACAAGATTGACTTGAGAATAATTATTCTCAGTTTGCTAGGAGTAACATGAACTTAGTTTTGCAGTTCACTAGAAACAAGTATAAATTAGTAGTGTATTGATATTGTTGAAGGTCTTTCTAAAAACAACTGAATTCTTGCTGTTTAAGTGTATAGGTATATGCTTAAAGAAGGCTTTGGGGATTTGTTTGTTTTTATTTCTGTACTGTCCTAATGTGGCAGCACTAGCAGCACTACCCTTTTCTAAAGGAGTATTAAAAATGATGTTTGAACAAAGCTTTTATTGCATCTCTTGTGCTGGTTATATCACGCTGTTGCAGAACTTGTGTCATAAATAGGAGGTTACTTAGAACTGTAGTTTCTAGATCCTGTAGGTAAGGGAAAATGTTACTCTTCATTCTGTTTTCTTACTCAGTTTTGGCACATGGGAGTTTAAGTACAGCAATCCAGTATGTTACTTTTTCATAGCAGTATTTTTGTCAAAGCTTGAAGAATATGGGTAGACCTTGGACAAATACTGCTAAGTGGGAAGAGAAGAAAGGAGGCAATACTGACTGTGTTTCCAGCTTCTTTCTGTCTCCCTCCCCAGTCTTTTGGTCCAGATATGAGGACTTCTGCAGTACATTTCCTTCCTGTGCTGGCTGAATCCTCTCTTAACCATCTCTTCCTGTAAAGGGGTGTGTGCAGGGCAGGCATGCTTGAAACTTTTTGCACATAGGTAAGCATTTTGCTGCTGGAGTAGGAGGTGTTTAATCTTTCTGGATCACAATGTTCTCTTTTAGCTTAGTAAAGTGTCTATCTAAAGTAGCCTTTCTGAAAGATTCTGAGCTACTACCTCAGAAAGCAAGTATCTGTAACTTTTCAGATAGTTGTCTTATGTCAAACAGGGCTGCATCTGAGTGCATAGCAAAGCTGAGATTGAACCACTGAAGTGTCATCTTTGTTTTAACAGCATATGAATTGGTGCAATGAAATAATAGCTTGAAATGTCTTGGGAGTAGAGCAGGAGCTGTATAGACTTTATTCTTCAGCATAAACCAGGGTGTTTGTCTTCAGTAATTTGTTTTTCAGTGTCTAGCTTAGAGAGAATGGTAGTGTGGATATGATGACTTTGACATACGAGAAAAGGCAGGCCAGTAGCTTTAGTTACATAGTTCTAGGATAAGGGATAGTGTTGTTCAGTGTTCTTGCCTCTTCATGTGACAAAGATACATTATCTTAGGAACTATACTGCAAGAGTAAATGAAGAAAATTGGTATTTAGTTCACTGAGAATAGAACTAGGGAAGAGCCCTACCATAACAAACAGTTTAAAGTTTTTATTAAATTCTGTTAATGAAGTGTGTTTCCTTACACACTGAAAAACTGAATTAATGCTGAATTACAGTGTGTTCTCAAAGATTTTGGTGGCAAGTGCATTCGTCTGTGGGCAGTTGGTGCATTCAAGTGTTGCTTTTTTCTGTGTCTTATACACTTAAGATTCTTTTTCAGTTTGGTCTTCTAAGTACATTGCTTTTAGTTTAGTAACTTCAGGAGACTTTATGCATTAGCTTGGAACTGTTCTGCTTTTATTTGTTCTCTTGCATTACACTGTCAGGATTTAAGGATGCTTACCTTAAATGTTAAGCTTGTTTTTCTAAAGAAGCACGTACTCTTCTTGTTTCTTTGCAACTTGCTTGGTTTGCCTCACAGTAGTTGGTTGTATTAACAGCTGCAGTCTTAACATGCAGCACTGACTACTTCTTGCCTGGAAACTCAACACTTGAGGATGGAGAGAGGCTGTCTTTATGGTGCCAGTAACAAAAAACTTGGGCCGCTGAGAAAACTAAAGTTGTATTTGTAGCAGATTTTGTTGTGCTCCTAAATTATGTTTCTTTAATGTTTGATGCATACTTTTCCTTTGAAAAGGCTGTTTAAAACATGACATTTTTTCATGGTAATTTCTTCTGTATCTTCCGAAGGGCATTTTTGGGGCCAAAGGACATATTCCCATATTCTGAAAATAAAGATAAATATGGAAAACCAAACAAAAGAAAGGGTTTTAACGAAGGGTTATGGGAAATTGACAACAATCCGAAAGTGAAGTTCTCTCATCAACCGGTAAGTTTTGCAATCTGCAACTGTTACTGTACTATTGAGGGGAAAGAGAAGCGAAGAGTTCTACTTGCTGTAGGGTAATGGATTATTGCTGTCACTCAATCATAGATTTTTAAATAAGTGGTTTTTTTTTCATGTGAATGGGGATTTCTGTTCCTGTAGTAAGCTCATGGCAAACCATGTTGACTGTTTCAGGAAGGTTGAAAGTATGTCTAAAACACTGCTCAGTCACAGTGAATGCTGCAGGCAGTGCTGTAGTAGTAATAAAAAGGATAGATGTCTTTATTTGCTTCTCCTATGTGACACGCTGTTTCTTTAACATTTTATCTCTCCTCCATAACACGTCCCAAATTACTGTCCCTTTACTTTAGAAGATGGATAAAGTGTTAATAAGCTTCTTAGGTAGAGTCAGCAGAAAAGAGGTTGTGCTCTGGATATACCTGTTCTCTGCTCCTGGATACAGAAGGGTGCTAGTTCCATGATCCCACTGGGAAGAAACGTATTAGTAAAGAATGCTTGGGTTGTTTTTTTTCTGCTACAGAACGTTGAGTCATTGAACTGTGTCCTCTTTACTTTGTGGTAACAGACTGGTACGGCCTGGGTGGTGGAGGGAGTTGTAACAACATGAAAACATACAATTCAGTTATGGTTCACAATTGACTAATAATCTCTGTATGAAAAAAAACAAACCCAAACAACCCAGCAGCAAGATCTTCCAGTGTATTTTCTTTCTTAGCATATCAGTAATTTCTCATAAGCTGTACTTGTTTTCATAACATCTCAGACACTTCTAAATAGTTTTTCAATTGGGGATAGACAAAACATGTTGCCAGCAGGCATATACATACTGATTTCTTAGTCTAGCAAGTCTGAAGGTGTTCTCTGTAACTTTTCAATATCATTTGAATACTTCAATCCAGCTTCTGTGGTGGCTCTTCAATAAAGTGTGTGTTGTGGTAGTGTTCTCTCTGGAGCCACTGGATTGTTTCTTACTATTTTCACTATTTTTTTTTATTTAAAAACAATAAAATAATTCCACAAGCAGTATTTAAATGGTGGTCCTGTAACTGAACCTTAAAAATGAACTTTCCTGAGAGGTATCTTGACTGTAAAAGTAGATGGATTACAGAGGGACAGTAGTGACTAATCCACTCATATATTCAATTTTACTGAATTAATGAAAGTAGGTGAGGCAAAAATTCTGAAGAGAACTTGCCCATAACTTCAGAAAATAAAAACCTTTGTTTTAATAGACTTCCTGTTTTGTCCAGTGGATCCTTTGGAGCGGATCTCAGTGATCTCATGTTTTACTTGCAGGCTGTTGAGATGGTACTAAAAGAGAATACCTGCAAATGGCAGCCACATTCTGCAAAAGAAGTTGGAATGCAAAACTGATTAAGGGTTACTTAATCTGACAAAAAGCCACCTATAAGAGTCTACTTTAGGGACATTTCTTTGGCAGTACTTGATGCTTTCTAGTCACTGTCATGACTCCTCAGAGATGTCATTTCATGGGAAAATAAAACAACCTTTGAATTAATTTTGAGAATGAATGTTATATCACTGTTACTTCAGAGAGTCACAGGCTGGATGGAAAAATCTGGCTTTATCCACGAATAAAATTGTAGTGATACTTTTTTTTGTTTCAGTTTTACTTGTTTTCATCTTATGTGTTCATATGAGCTTTATTTTTTGTCTTTGCAGAACGATGTACAACTCACAAAGCTGGGGTTTCAGAATTACCTTGTTTCACATTCTTGTCAGTTCCCTTGGTGTTTTGACTGTACTGCAGCTCTCCAGTTGATGAGGGTGTTACATTAATATCTTAATCTCTAAGCTGGGGAAATGAATACATAGGGTTCTTGCTCCTCGTAAGAGGACGCTCTTCTGCCTGATAAATAAGAAATAATCTCTGCTATTGTCACAGTAACTAAAGACTTTGAAAGTAGTGGCTCAGGACATTGTAGTCTGGAAAGGGAATAGATTGGGTGTTAGATGTAATTATTGTTATGCATGAGTTTGCATGAGACTTCTATGTGAAGTAGGTTGGTAAAATGAGGAGGCTTGAAAACCAAAAAGGGCTTTTAAAGCCATGAGCAGCAAAACCCTCAAGTCAGGGATTTCTGAACAATTTAGGTAATTAACGCAAGGAATTTTTTTGTTAGTGATGTGCGCAAGGAGAAACAAAGACATTTGTGAAGAATACGTTTGCTTTCATCCATGTGCTTTGCTTCCCCACTCCTGTTCTCTGGTCCCTTTGGCATATGTACTAGTCAGTCCCTAGAACTAGGCAGTGGAGGTGTAGTTACTTTGTTTTTTGCTGCTCCTTGTTTCTTTCTTCACCTTTGGGTGTGCTTCTCCAGGACTGTGGTCCCCTCGAAGGACCTTTTTACCTCCATTCACTCAGCTTCTCTGAGCTCTGGCCTGGCTGGGAGCACTCCTCCTATGCCTCCGCTTTTCTCCTCAGTACCTCTCCTACTCTAGCCTTTCTTCTGCCTCGGTGTCCCTCATGCCCTGAGTGGGCATTAGGTCTGTGATCAGGTAACTTCTTCCTCTTTATGTCTGCTGCCATGCTTGGTCTCTGAGCTTATCATTGGTTTCTCTCCAGTCTGGGGCTGTCACCTCCTTCCCTGAGCCTTTGTCCAGCAGTGCCTTGGGCCCTGTTTTGAGTGCAACGTGGATTTGCAGTGGGTGCAGAGCTGGAGCAGGCTGAGGACAGCCCCTCAGGACTCTGCAGTGACCTGGGACACAGAATCGTAAACCTGTTCCTGTGCCCAGGGTAGTGTGAGAAAGGGTCAGTGTAGGGAGCAAGTTATCTTGAAAGTGAAGACAGATAGTTGGCTGAAGATATGGAGGAAGGGTTACTTAAGTAAATTGTGAAGTGGAAGGTTTTTCTAAAATATTTTCAAGTAGGGCAATATATTATTGCCTAGTAATATGTTGTGGTAGTCCAAGTGAGTAAATGTGTATTTCTTAGCTATATTCTTGGAGATTAATGTACCTTAAGTTATTCCCTTTGTCTGCATGTGATGTACATATTACTGTTCGGTGTGTTTTTTTTTTAAAAAAAAAAAAAAAAAAAAAAACAAACACGAAAACATTCTTAGAGTTAAGTGAAGGACAGTTGCAGGACAGTAGCAGGGAAGACAGTTCCATTGTCAGTCTATAAATGGAGCGTGAGTAGGCAACTGTGTCAGGCCTCACACAACATAAGTTTAGAGGGGAAGCAGTCACATGGACAAATTGGCAAAATTGAAGTTTTATTTTGGATACAAGACAATATTAAAGTGCCAGACTTGTCAGCTACTTACAGGGAGAGATGAACTTGCATTTTTTTAATCTCTTTTTGGGTATATTTTTTCTTGATAAGTTTTTCTGATAGTGGCATTTTTTGCTCAACTGCCAGAGCTAGCTGGAACGTACTGAAAGCAGTAGTAATACATACCAGATGTTGCTTATAACTGCTAGTAAGGGAAGTGGCGGGTAGAAAGGAGCTTGTGGCTTGGGCTGAAGTCCAAAACCACATCCGCAAAGGAGGAATTATTAAAGAGTCAGGGGAGTTCTGCCAGCTTTGTTCGAAGGATATTTAGGAATGAGAATGCTATCCATAAAGTAATGGAATGAAAAAGAGTAATTCTGACTTCACCTCATTTATTTCTGTCTTTAACTGTCATTTTTTAGCCTTTGTTACGTTTTGTTTGCTGATGTTTTCAGGAGCAGGTAGCTCTTTTTCACTTAGATTGAAAGCTCATTTAAAAGCTTTTATTGACAGGAGTCTTGGAAGTTGAATTCAACTGAAACTTAATTTTCCTTAATTATGAATGAGAAAAAACTTACTTTGCAGTAGTTTTCATCTTTATCGCATCAGAGCTTGAAAGTATTATCATGATAATACAACTTAAATTAAAACGTGAGGGAAATGGAAAAAATTACAGATTCCTGTAGTTCTATAAGTGTTCCTTATTTTGATGTTTTCTCCAGTAGCTTACAAGTGGTAGAACACCTTTCACTGTACTTATTCTGTAGTCCAGGAAAGGATTTGCTTTTCAATTGTGATTTCTCTATTGAAGTCCCATCCAGCTGTTAACACATCGATCAAAGAAACTATTCAAGAAAGCAGTCAAGAGGCTGCAGAGGGAAGTGAAGAAAAATCAGGAGCCAAAAGGAGAAAGCCGTCTATCCCCAAAGTAAGTTAATCAATTTGTGTTTTGTTCTACTAGTAATCTTTTCAAGTAGAAATTGTATTGCTAGATTTTCGTTAAAGGGTATAGCTTCACTGCCATAGCTGCATTGCCTTTGCTTGTTTATATTCTTCAGTATTAGCATTTTTATCCTTCAGTGTACCTGGCAGGCATTTTGCATGCTTTTCAAAATTAATTTCTCTTCTGATTAAGGTCAGAATGCACTTAAATATATCGAGCATTTCTTAAGCATGTGAGATTCAAAATTATCTTCAAGGTTTAACTTTACCTTCTTTTCGCCAAAGACTGTTTAATATCATAGTCTGGCGTAACCATCTCTTCTGTTGCAGCTTAATCTTTTTAAAAAGCCTGAGACAGCATTAGAGCTGGTCTAGGCTAAAGGGGTTTTTCAGTGTATTTACCTGAATAACTGTAAGTCAGTTTGAATTACTACTCGCTTTGTGATGTGAATGGATACTGAAGATAACAGTATGTAGTAGGTAAAAAAGATGAGCTGCGTCAGTTGGTGGATCAAGGAATTGTCTTTTGAAAAATCAGTTTATACAGACAGTGTTTAATTTAGTTGTTTGTAAAATTAAAACCTTCTGAAACAAGGCTGTGTTCTTAAGTGTACTGTATTTGTACTAAATAAAATGCCTTTCTACCTGAAACGTCTTAGCTTGCTGCTGCTGTACATAGTCTATATTTTGAGAGGAATCTTCGTAGCTTACCATGTATTTAATGATAATAACACATGATAAAACTGTATCACATAGTTTTTAACTTTCTGCCCTTGAATATTTTGTGTAATTCAATGTCTTTTTTATGTAATACAGAAAAGTTGCGTGTTATCTCTTCTTAATTTTCTTAGACCAGAATCCTAAAATGAGATAAAAACTGAGAAGCAGATGAAACTGATAAGTTCATGATGTCTCATTTAATCCTAACTTGCTTCTGAGAATTGCTACGCTATGGGGCAATGGGTGCTTTTAATTGTCAGACTTTTTGTAAAGACTTGCTTTATTCTAATAGTATTTCTTTTCATTATTTGGCAAGTTTTTGTGTAGTTCTTCTACAGGTGTTTGCAACTGTCCTTTATTGATTCACAGTTGAAACTGAAAACTTTCCAATGTGCTTAATAATATGTAGTAAATGCCTTGTGGAGGACTGGTGTCTAGGAGCCCTAAGCTTATTTTCCAAGAAAGGGAAAAAGACCTGTTGAGTTTAGTAAATGAACAAATGTTACTGTGCTTCTACTATACCAATGTATAATATCAGGAGTTATCTATGATTCTATGATTGTGTCTGGATTGAGACTTGAATATATCTGAGTTGTTTCTACCAACTTCTTGTTGCTTTGAGAGTTCTTAGTTTCATGGAATGGTTTGTGCTAAAAGAGACTTTTAAGATCATCTAGTTCCTCCTGCTACAGGCAGGGACACTTCCTGCTTGAACGAGTTGCTCAGAGCGCTGTCCAGCCTGGCCTTGAATGCTTCCAGTGGGGGAGTATCCACAGACTCTGTGGGCAACCTGTTCCAGTCTCACCACCCTTACGGCAAAGAATTGCTTCCTAATATCTAGTCTAAATCTACCCTCTTCCATTTTTAAACCACCTCCCCTCATGCTGTCACTACGTGCCCTTACAAAAAGTGCCTCCCCAGCTTTCTTATAGGCCCCCTTCAGGTTGTGGAATGTCTTCTCAGAGCCTTCTCTTCTCCAGGCTGAAGAGCTCCAGCTCTCTCAGCCTGTCCTCATATGGGAAGTGCTCCAGCCTTCTGATAGTCTTTGTGGCTCTCCTCTGGACCTTCTCCAGCAACTCCATGTCCTTGTGCTGGGTGCTCCAGAACTGGATTTGCTAATCTGGGTAGGATTTCATGAAAGCAGAATGGAGGGGCGGAATCACCTCCCTAAATGTGGTGGTTGTCCTTCTCTTGATGCAGCTGAGGATAAGGTTAGCCTTTTGGGCTGCGAGTGCACATTGCTGGCTCATGTTGAGTTGTCAGCTGACACCCCTAATTCTTCTATTCAGGACTACTCTTAAGCCATTCTCTACCCGACGTGTATCTCCTTGGGGTTGCCCTGACCCAAGTGCAGGACCTTACACTTGGCCTTGTTGAATTTCATGAGGGTGGTTGGCATGGCCCACCTCTCAAGCCTGTTCAAATCCCTCTGGAAAGCATCCTTTCCCTGTAGCATGTCATCTGCACTACTCTGCTTGATGTTAGCTGCAAACTCACTGAGGGTGCACACAATCCTACTATCCATGTCACCTACAAAGATGTTAAATAGCACCAATCATCACTGGTCTCCGCTTGGACATTGAGCTGTTGACTGCAACTCTTGAGTGCAACCGTCCAGCCAGTTCTTTATCCGGTCAGTAATCCGTCCATTAGATCATTTTTTTTTTCCCCAGTTTGATGACCAGGATGTCACGCAGGATAGTGTCAAATGCTTTGCACAAGAGCATGCAAATGGCGTCACTTGCTCTTCCTTTATCCCCTGGAATTGCAGCTCCATCTTTAAAGGCCTCCAGCTTTATGAGGCACCACATACTCTTGGTGCAGGCCGTGTTGGTTATTACCAGTCACCTCATCTTTCTTTTCCACATGCTGTGGTAGGGTCTCTAGGAGAATCTGCTCAATGATGTTGCCAGACACAGAAGTGAGACTGATGTGTATGTGGTTCCTTGGATCTTCTTTTTTTCTCTTGAAAAGGAGGATTATGTTTCCCCTTTTCCAGTCAGTGGGAACTTCACTAGATTGCCATGACAATTCAAACATGAGCAGCTTGGCAACTTCATCCGTTCCCTCAGAACCCGCGAATGGATCTTGTTGGGCCCCATGGACTTGTGCAGCACAAGTTCTTCAGATGTTCTCAAACATGATTTTCACTTACAGCAGTCAGATCTTCCTTCTCCAGGTCCTTGCTATTGCTTTCTGCAACGTGGTAGTGTGACTAGAGCCCTTGCTGCTGAAGACTGAGGCAATTTAATACTAGCGAATTTTGAAGAATTGTTTGATTTATTTCTTGTAACTACACTTTAGAAACACTTTCCTGTATGTGATTTCATGCTAATATTAGTAAGCCAACTTTTCTTTCCTGTGAATGCACACTGCTGGTAAAAGCATTTGTTACCCAATGTTTGCTACTGCAAAGAAGAAAGCTTAAACTTTTTCTTGTTCTGAATAGATTCATCACTTTGCATCAGTGTTGATGTATTCAGCAAGTAGCTTGTGCTACTGGGGATGGCAGTGGCTTTATGCATCATGCTCTTGCTGAGAAAGAGCTTCCTGTCTGTTCTGAGCAGATACTTTGACACAGAAAAACCAGATTCAGCCCTTTGAAAAGTCCTGATGGGATGGATTCATGTAATCAGTTTTTATCAACTTAAGGCAAAATATGAGCAGACTTACTCTTTTCCTGTTGATATTAATGTAACTATATCTTGTTTTTAGTCATCGAACCTTGATTTCTTACTGTTTCAGTGAGTAGTAACCTAAAAAAGAATAAGCAACCTAAAACAGAACAGTCCTGAGTGATACTACATGTTTTTAAGTAATCATCAGTATTGCATGACAGCCTACTGCCTGAGCTGCTCTGTTCAATTTTGAAGTTTTAGGAGCTATTGCTGTTATTAAAGTAAATTTTGCAACAGATGGGGCAAGTCAAGAAAATGAAGTGAAGTTAGGAGAAAAAACACCAGAAGTGTAGGCTGCAAGGAGGTGTTGATATTTACAAGGGAATGACTAGAAACTTTGTATTCAAACCTAACTTCTCATCTTAAAATACTAGTTTTCATTTTAAGTAAGAAAACAGAGGAAACAAAGTGAAGGGCATGGGTTAGATGACTTTATCACTAATAATTGTCTGAAATAAGATAAATACCTTGCATGTGGTCTATTTACTACATGAAGTCATCGTTTTGTAGAGTTTGGACTTCGTTCAAGCTGGTCTGTGATTCTTCCATGTTTGTGTGTGCAGATAGGCTGATCTAAGTGAATCTTGAATTTATTTTATTAAGAAACACCATTATGACTGAGTTATTCATGTCTGGAATTCACTTGAATGTTGTGAACAGTTAGAAATGCTCTTTCAGTAGTAATACAGTGAAGTAGCGCAGTTATGTTACCGCAAACACAAAGAGGACTTGAAGACAAAGTGGTTTGCAATATATGAAAATGGTCCTGCCATTAGTTTCAGTGTGTATGTAAGAAGGCATGTATATAGACTGAGAGTGAAAAACAGCATGATGATTATTGGTATGTTCTCATTTAACATTTTCTTTCTTTTTCATATGTTTTTGACTCTGTATTATTCTGTTTGCAGTTATCTCCCAAAGAGGATAACAACTTACCTGCAGAAGCTGAAGCAGAAGAAAAGGAGATGCCTACTACAAAGGAAGATGATGTACCTTCTGAAAAAACCAGCAAGGAAGTATGTGAAAGCTTTTACTGTGTACCAGAGCATATTTTAATATTACATCAGTTAATAGAGAAATTTTATGCACAGGGAAGCCACAGCTACTGTTAGTGTGACAGTCTCGGTTTGGTATGTAGAACTTACTATGTGTTTGCTCTCATTGAAATAAGCAGGAATAGAAACTTTCATCAGGTAGACAAACCAGATTAAAGTTTATTCAGTTTAAAAATTGGTGGAACAGTGTTTTCATCACTCTGTGTAGCAAGTGCAACTTTTTTTAAAAAGATTAGGTAAGGAGATCAGTTGCTAAATGATGATTTAAATAAAGGTATGTAGTAATGTTGTAGCCTATCTTATTTCTTACCTTTCAGTAGGAAATCTTGGTTACCATATAATGATATTCAAAAGCAGGAAATGTCTTTATGATAATTTTTGTGAATTATATATTCCCAATTCAGTTGTGGGAAGGAATAAAACAAACTAGAAACATGGTTTTGTTTGTGGAAAAGATCCCCAAAACTTATAAACATATCAGATATGTTCTTTTCCTAAACTCTTAGCACCATTTTTAATTTTTCACAGGGTGTGGTGAAAACAGATGATGCTTCTATTCCCAAAGTTGCTAGAAGAGGAAGAAAAAGAAAGGTAGCAGTATACTTAAATATTTCACCTTCTTGAAATTTTTGAGTGGGGTGCTAACAGTTATCATTTTCTTTGGTGGCAAATTATGCATTCCTTCCAAATATGGTTGAAAGTTTTTTAGGAATGATCATTCTCCCAAGAGGACATTTCACATTTTTGTTTGAGCTCCATGTAGGGTAAGGAGTTTTCTTTTTTCCACACATAGGCATATAGTGTAAGTGACAGTAATTGAAATAAAATAACTTGCTTTGAAGCTCTGAAGGAAAAAGGAAAAACAGACAAATTAAGAGCCTTCATACTGAACCAGCACCTGAAATACTTCTATTCTTTCCTAAGATTGTATGTTTGTGGTCTCTTCTGGGAAGAAACAGAGTTTAGTATGAAAGAAGCAGTTCCAACTGTTATCTTACTGTTTTCCACCATTGATGTTAATGTGTATGTACAGAAAGCTAGATTGGAGCACTGTCCAAGTGAAATCTAGATTAAAATGGAGCAAAGTGTAATTTTAATTTGAAACTACTTCTTTTTAAGTTGATTCATTAATGCCGACAGCAGGGATGAGTGCAGAAATTCACCTGTGGCCTGGTGTGCTTGCCACAGATGAATAGTATACTATCATCTCCTTCATGCAAGATGCACATTTGTGTATTCCTACAAAAGCAACTTACATTTATATAAATTTTGAAGTTTTAAAGAACACCTTATTTGAAAAAAAACTACAAAAATAAATATGAAATAATATGCAAGAAAATGTCTAGTCTGAAGAGCAGGGAGTTGAAAATACGTGTCAGTGTACATATACCTGATACTTGTAAATGGGAGAGAAGCCTCAGATGACACTAGAACAGATCTTGTGCTTTAGTTCTCATAATGCACTCAAATCATGGCTGTAGTGTTTTTTAGTTTTGTTTAACGCAGCTGATTTTTGTTTATGTCATAATGCATTTCAGACCCAAGGTGGCTTCTTCTGTAATGCTTGGCAGCTTGAGTTGACAGATGTGTTTAGTGCGTGCTGTATGTGGTAGGCGCACGAACCAAAAATTTGTGTACTGCTGGACATTGCTGGGTCAGAGTGGTTAAGGTTGAAAGGGGTTTGTTTTTCCACTTGGGCCATCAGCTCTCCTTGAGCAGGGACACCAGAGCAGACTGCAGAAGATCATGTGCAGGCAGCTCTTGAAGATCTCTAAGGAGGAGACCCTGTGGCCTCTCTAGCAGCCTGTGCCAGTGCTTTGTTACCTGCATGGCACAGAAGTGCTTCTTGTGACAAAACCTTCTGTGTTCCTTTTTGTGCCTGTTGCTTCTTTCTCAGTCTGGACAAAGAGTTTCTGTCCTCTTAGCACCTTCCCTTCAGGTGTTGATAGGTGTTGATAAAATGACCTTTGAGCCTTTTGTTCTCCAGGCAAACAGTCCCAACTCTTGGCCTCTTCTCACAGGAGGGGTCTTCTGGTCTCTTTACTGAAGGTATGTTGTGATAATTACAGGCCAGTGGTGAATCTTTGCACTGCTGACTGCTACCCTCTAGGCCTAATCATTCAGTTTTCAGAAATCCACATCGCTATCTGCTCATCCAACGTGTGCTTTGACTGTTTCTTTTATGCTGTGCATAGTCAGAGTCCTTACAGAATTGTAGGAAGGAAGACTATATCCACTGTTCTTTTCTTTCCCATCAAGCTAGTGATGCCATAGAAGCTTACTGAGTTGGTCTGACCTGACCTCCCATAGTCCTTGTTAGCTACTAATGATTTGCTTCTCTTTTGTGAATCTGGAAATAATTTCCTGGGTTGAGCTTTTCAGTCACTTTCCCAGGGAAGATGCTGAGACTGACCAGCCTGGGACCTCCTTCTTGCTCTTTTTTGAAGGTAAAAGCAATATTTGCTTTCCTCAGTTGCCACAGTTGAGCAAAACTTACAGAAGAGTGGCTTTGCAGTTGCATCTACTGGCTCCCTCAGTACAAGCTTGAATACCATTGCATTTGCAAGTGTCTGGTTTGCTCAAGTGTTTTCAAACTAGATCCTCATCCACAAAGTATCTGTCTTTCTTGCTCTGGTCTCAGTTTGGTCTCTGGGACCTTGGATCCCTAAAGGCTAATCTTGCTTGTGAAGGTTGAGGCAAAAAAGGGATTCAGTTGGTATCTTGGCCTTAACATTTTCCCCAGTAACCCCAGTCTCTTTTTCTGTAGTTAACAAAATACGCAGAGAACCTACATCTTCCCCAGTCTTTCTTTTGTCATTGACATTCTTTAAGAAACCCTTTCTGTTCCCCTCTTCATATCTTTGGTAAGATTAGATTCTGTCTGGGCTTCAGCTTTCTTAACTTGATCCCTGGCTCTTCTGATAATGTCTCTGTTCCTCTCAGGCTAGCTGTCCTTGTTTCTATCTTCTATCTATTTGTGTTGACTTTGGCCAGGAGATCCTTGTTCATTCATGTGAATCTCCTTGCATTTTTGCCTAAATTCCTCTTTGTTGAGATGCATTGCTTTGGAGCTTAAACAAAAAAATGTAATATTTCAAGGAATGTGGTGTAGGCTTGTGGTTAGAAAAGAACATCGGCTGTATGTTTATACAGCCTTGAATGTGTACTTTATCTTCCTTGAAAGGAACGTGGTGTTTTCTTGTCTTGAAACTGTTTTGTTTTGTGTTTTTTTTTTTTTTTTTAATCTTAATAGTTATTTTTCTTTCTTAAACTATGTGAAATAAACACAGTTATGATGTACTTTAGTCATGATTTAAGTTTGTTCTTTAAAAATATCTCCAATTATGACTACATCCAGGAAGAATATAAACTGTATTTGCTGCTACTTTTTCTGTTGCTGCTTTGATGTACCTGTATCCAGGACACTAAACTCCTGAGAGTATTTTCTCCTGTTAGTTTTTATTAAGATTCTTTCTCTCTGCCTAATAAAATGCTTCTGAAGGAAATGCCTATGCATTCCTTAAGATGTTCTTTTGTGATAAGTTCCCTCCCTCCCCACTTTTTACAACGAAGCCCCTCTAAGATGACTGTATTGATAAAGTTCATAATTTATGGTTAGTTCGATTTAGCTTATGATTTTTTTCTGTTGCAAATAATTAGCTACAAAGCGGGTAGTTGAGAAGCTTCATCTGCTTCCATGATGTTGTGACATATCTGAGAGATTATACCATTTAAAAGAGTAATATTTGTGTATAGGGCAAAATGAATTTACATCCTTAGAACTGGAAAACTGGGTTTTGGCAGTCATTACTAATTTAAAGGACTCATTATTATTATATTTTTTGAACTGAGGTTTCGGGTTTTTTTCTTCATTTTCTGAAGATAAATAGGCTGGTTCAGGCTATCTGAAACATTACTGTATGTAGTCATAGTAGGATATGACATAGAATGGAGAACATGAAGCAAATGATTCTTAAGTATAATCTACTACAAAATTAGTATTTTTTTATTTAGAAATAATAGAGTAATAATGAATGCGTTTAAAAACTGTTGTCTGAGAAAGTAGTTGAGAAGTTGGTGCTTTGATTCATTTCATGCATTTCATTTGCGAAATATATTCTTTAAATTAGGCTGAAAAACAAGGTGAAGCTGAGGAAACAGCAGTAGTGGCAACAGCAGCAGTGGTATCAGCAGCAGCAGCAACTCCAGTGACTGTGTCTCCAAAAGTAAGCCCAAAAAGAGGAAGACCAGCAGGTAACTATAAAAGAATAATATTTTGTCCTGCTGAAATACCTTAATATAATTAATGAGGGTTTACTGTATCTTTCCTATAAACTACTACAGAGTATAGATACAATCAGTTGTAAAGAGAAAATATATCTCAAACTTAGAATTTAGGGTATAAATGGATTTAAACTGTGAGCATTAGTACTCTGAATAAGGCTTGCTGTTTTGGGGTAGGAGAGTTACCTTCAGGAAGATACTCTTCATAGAACACTCATAAAAAATAGACTGCAGTAAGGTTCCTCTGTGCATTATTGACTTATGAAGTTTTCTGTACTTGTAGAAATACTAAAATTTTTGTTAGAACATCCTTAAAGCATGAGTAAGGGAACTGAGGGAAGATTGTGCCTGTAGGTGGAGCTGAGAGAATAATAAAAGCAAGCAAAGAGCAGGAGAGACTTGTTTAATTAAATACGTAAATCAATATGTGTAGATTAACAGAAAAAGGAAATGAAAATTCAACTACTTTATTTTAAACTGTATAATTTGAAACATTTACTTAAAATTCTGCTTTTCTTGTTTTGGTTTGTTTTATTTTTTTCTTTCAAAGTAGCAATGATCTGATTTATTGGAATTTCTGTGCTGAGCTTGTGTAGATACTACAGATATTCTTGAACTGATTATAATACTGTCTTTGTAGCAATACATTGCCTGAGTGTCTAGTCTGGGAAACAAACAATAGTTTATATTCATCTGTATCTACTGAAAGCATAAAAATAGCTTACAGGAAGTGCAACCACAGTTAAACCAACTTAATTGCATTTATCTTGGAAGCTATGAAGAAATTAAGTGTCGCTCTAGTCCATAATTTCATTATATTACTAAATGTACTTTTCAAATATTTGCATTTGTTTTTGTCTTATAACATATTGTTTCTAATACCTACTGTCTTAGAGCAGGAGTCTTTAAGAGATGCTTTTGACACTTGTATAAAATACCTTATCCCAAGATGTACTAGGAAGCATTTTCTGATGTTGATATGGTGCACGCAGCTCTTGCTTAAGAGTCCTCAATACTGACACCAGCAGGAATTTAAACACTAACATTTCCTAACGACGTGCTTAGTATGATCAGACAGACAACTTCAGCAAATTAAAAGCAGTGCACCAAGTATTTTTGTTTGACAGAATTCGAAGGGTGTAAGTGCCAAGAAGGCAGACTGTTTGTCTTGCTATAAAAATGTGGTGAACCGCAGTTTTCCTGTATACTTAGGCACGGTGTTAGAACATCTTGAAAGTAGTTTGCTAGCAAGAAAATTCAGAGAAACTCTGGGATGTACCTAAAATTATTGATGGTAAACAGATGGCATGTAAATGTGGACAGGAAGTGACTGCTTTCAGCTTACTGCTGGTCTTCCTCCTTCAGTTTATTTGTTTCATGTTGTGTAACTAATACAGGTCCTAAACACACCACACAGAAAACAGAAGAATTAGTAGTTTGAACCTGTCGTTGAAAAATCAGTAATGTATGGAATAACTAAGTTTTCTGAGATTTTTGGTTAAAGCCTGGTACTCTTGCAATTCATGTAATAACTGTCTGGATCCTTTGAAATTTGTAAAATATCAATATTCTAAGAGTAGCTTCTGACTAAGAATCTTTCCTCGTAGACAAGGAATAGATAGTGGCTGTGGACTAACAAATCATTTTCCTTATACTAGCTTCTGAAGTAAAAGTTCCAAAACCAAGAGGGAGACCCAAGTTGGTGAAGCCACCTTGTCTTTCTGAAAGTGACCTGTGAGTAGTTTATTTGTTTCTATAGAAAGCTTCTTAACTATTAACAACATTGTTCCTTGCTAAGACTTCATAATTCTTACTTTGTAAATTCAAACTTCTCTTCTGACAGTACAGTGAATTTCAGCACTGTCTGCTGCTTACATTTCTTTTTTTACCTTCGTTTTTTCTTGCACGGAGCCCCTAATGATTCTCATAACTGAAGGAAAAGTTCAGCATTAGCATAATTTTCAGTAGGTGAGCAAATGTAGTATTTCAGGCTACGTACACTTAAGTACAACTTAAAATATTGAAGTGTTTCTAGTCTGAAGTATTCCTTGCTCCTGCAGGCATATGCGTGTAGAGAACTTCTGACCATTGGCTTCTGAATTTTGGGTCTATGTACGCATTTTCTGCTTCATTAAGACCTCTATATTATTAATACTTTATTCTTTTGTTTTGTGCAGGTAATGGACTAATTTTAGAAAAAGGCTTGAGTGTTTTCTGGAAAGTCATTAAATGAACTGAGTGAATTAACTTAAATATTCTGTAGTTAAAATAGAAGAAAAACACCTTCCTGAATTAAGACAATGTGATTGTTTTTAAACTCACTGTTGATAGTTGATATCTAAATACTGTTCATGTGTCAGTGTTAATGAGGAGGAGAAAGCAAAGAAAAAAGGACCAGATGAGAAGCCTAAAAAACAAGTAAAGAAGGATGAGGAAGGTCAGAAGGAAGAGGAAAAACCAAAGAAGGAATATGATAAAAAAGATGGGAAGAAAGAGGCTGAACCAAAAAGGAAAAATACTGCAAAACTGGGTTCTGCGTCAGCTTCTGATTCTGAAGATGAGGGGGGAGAAGAAGAAGGTGATAAGGTATAATTTGGCTTTTCAGATCCATTTATTATTAAAAAAAGTTGTATCACTAAAGATGGTTCTTGATGTTAATGCAGGACCTTTATGAAAGTTGGAACCTTGTGGTTGGCTGATATAAAGATGCAAAACAAAAACTGTAAAACTTTTTTGTCAGATATTTTCTTCAGGAACTTCTTCAGTATTTTTTTTAATAAAATCTTTTCTAAGACACTTGAAGATTGATTTAATTTTTCTTTTTGTAGTGCAGATGTTTGGTTTTTGTTTTTTTTTGGGGTGCATCTAAGAGAATACTTGGCTTGAAATAAGTTTTTGAAAGTCTTGACATCATCCTAGTCATCTCAATTTCTTTGCTTCCGTGGTATTCAGGATAATTTCTTCTTACTGGAGAAGGAAGGAGGGAGGAAGGAGATAATCCAGAGATAACAGTATTAGAAGGCCTCGTACTTAGTTGCATAGAAAGCCAGTTCTTGTCAGGCTGTTCCTTGAACAGTTGCTGTAGACTAATTCTCTCTCTGTGTGTAGGCAGGTTTATATGACTCCTGAGATAAGGATTTAGTAGTCTTTCTTTTCGGTAATCTAAACACCTCTTTTCTCTTTCCAATCCCAAAAACACACACAAAAAAAAAAAAAAAAAAACCAGAAGAAAAAAGGGGGAAGAAGCTTGCAGTCAACTCACAGAAGAAACATCATGAGAGGCCAGCATGAGAAAGAGGGGACAGAGAGAAAACGTAAGCAAGAGGAACAGGGAGAAAGTGAACTGTGAGTATTTTTGAAAGGATGTCTTAAGCTTGTGTGAGTACTTTGAAACTAGGAAGAAAAAGAGATACCTGTTTAAAAAAAAAAAAAAAAAAAAAAAAAAAAAAAAAAAAAAAAACACAACAAAAAAACCATGCTGGTTTGTACTGTATTTTGTTTTTTCCATCTGCCTGTTTTTTGGTCAGTTTTAACTTCCAGTGGACAAAGTGATAAGCCCTTCTAAATCAGTGTATACAAGTCTGGGCAAATGGGAAGAATTGAACCTAGAAATAAAGTGATGTTCATTTTTCAGTCAGTTAGAGCTTCCATGAGATGACAGCTCTTGTGTTCTATTTAGACTATACATGTGAAAAGGGAAGTAAAATAGCTGCTCTGAATATTTGTCTTTAAGACATTTGATTAAGAGTGATAGGATCTGTTAATCCGTGTTTATGGATTTTTTTTTTTTAATCACATTGTGGAATGTGTAGGGATTCCTGGAAAACATTTCCTTCTCTAGCAGCTGGAGCACACACTATCAGACAAAACAGAAAAAAAAAATTATTATTCTGCTCTGGCACTGCAAAGCCAGTTGACTAAGAGTACTCTGCAATCAGAAGATAAATTATCATAAATGAATCAAGCCTAAGAGTGAAGAGAAGATCCTTCCATGAACTGGAGGGGAGGGGGCAGGGCAATAGAAGGAAATTCACTTCATTCTCAAGACCTGTCCTCAAATGGGTGAAGAAGCCATCACTTCAGAAGCATGATGTTCCCATTCCCACAGTTGGTGGGAGTGCAGAAGAAAAGGAGAACAAGGTAAAAACTCTGAGAAGCAGGAAGAGGATAATGGTCTGCTTTGTTCATAGCTGTGCAGTTCTACTTTTTCTGACGTACATCAACAAGATTCTGGTTTAGAGTTTTTGATCCTCCTGCCCTTTCTTTTCCTCCTCTTCCTGTCGCTCCTATGAAAAACAGTTAGGTTTCCTATGGGCTGGTAAAATAAGTATTTCCAACTCCAGAGATAGTAAATTGTTCTCAGCAATTCTTAATACATCACTGCTTAAATCTGGCATAAACTGATTTCTGCAGTCAACTGTCATGTATTGGTTTGGTTACAGTAATCAAGTCTCTAATTTTAAACAGCTTTTGTATTTTATGTTCTAGGGGATACTTACAGCTTAGTTTAAGAGAAATGGGAGTAGTAGTTAATTTTAATGAATGCCTAATGAATTGTAGCTGGTATCTAAAAGCACAAGTCTCAATACTGATTAAAAGTAGAAGCACTTCTTTTTTGTGCTGTTTTAAGCTTTTCTGTTAATATTCAGAATATAGTCCTATCCTTCTTTGGTTGTCTTTCCCATCTGTTTTAGTCTACTTCTTCTCATGTCTGTTATAACTGCTGGATTACTATTTATGTAAGTAATAACAGTGCTTTGAACAAAAAGCATTGTCTGTGCTACCAGTTGAAGTAATGGCTGTCTGTAACTTGATGGAGTATGGAAAGGAAACAGAAGATGTAGATTTGAAGAATTTTATAGATGCATGCTGATATTTATTCATGGCATATTGAAATACACAGATTATAAAGTGAGGCTTTTAAACCTGTCAGTAAGACAAGACTGGGAAATTGTAAATTGAAACAGGGTTAATACTCTTCTATGAATAAATAAAAAGTTACACAGCTAGCTTGAAAGACTTTTGCCTGTTTCCTCTTCTTTTTGAGATGCAGATTAGCTGGGACTTACAAAAAGTTTGGTTTTGGTGAGGTAATTAGAAAGAGCCAGGAATATTTCTGTCAAGGAGACTTAAATTATCAATGATACATTGAAGTTCAGTTTTAGGATACATGCACTGTAATAACTGCACTAAAAAAAAAAAATCACATTTGAACCAATTATAATAATTTTAAAAGTAAATTAATTGTAATCTTTCCCAATAGTAATGTTAAACAGTAGTGTAATTCTTTTTTTTTTTTTTTTTTTTTCATATTAGGTATTTTTTCCCCTCTATAAATAAGCTTTGTTTCTGTGCCACTTCCCCAACTTTTTACATGCAGCCAAAACAGTACAGTTTACAAATGTTAGTTGTTTCTCTAAACTTTTAATTTTCTACTTTTGGGGAACACTGAGATTTAACAGCAATATAATGTCAAAGTGAAAAAGAAATCATTTATTTTGGTTTTGAAAAGTAGGGTTTAGCTCATGTTTTTTGCATGCTAATGTTTTGAGTTACTATCTCTGTAGAACATAGCAGCTCATCTAAAATGTGGAGAGAAAAGAGACTAAAGAGCAGACTTTTACAGTATTGTAAAAACACTTTAACATTTTTGATAGGCAGAGTAAAGAAGAAGGCAAGAAAACAGAAGTTAAGAAGATGGAGAAGAAGAGAGGTTAGTTTAAAGAAGCTAAACAGAATATTGTGGGTCATCCTGAACACTGAGAACTGACTGCCTGGATGAGATAATTACTGCTAAGGGTGAAGTTGGAGTCTCAGTCCAAATTGTTTGATCTATGACTTTCTCCTTCAGATCTGTATGACAATGCATTCTTGTTCTTCTGTGTTGTTTTCTAAGTGCATTAGAATAGTTCTCTGCTATTCTTGTGCTATTATTCAATATTTTAAATATTTTTTCAGATGATTTCTTCTGTTGGTGAACAAGAACTTCTAATTTCTTGAGTTGAATAATTTCCATTTTTGCTATAACACGATAACTAGGACCTCTTTGAGTATTTAGATATTACCTTTTACTGAGCAAGAGGCTTGCTAAGCAAGAGGCTTTTTTTTCCTAAGCAAGAGGCTTAGATTCAGATTACTGTGGTTTTGCCTACTAACCCACAGTTGCAAACTGACCTTCATCAGGATAAGACATTCCTTTTTTAGTACTCCTTTTTTAAGAGCAATTCAAACGACTAGCTGCAGCTTGTACTATATGTATGTTACTCCAAAAGTAATGCCTCCTATTTATTTCCATAGAGAAAGAACAAGAAACACTATTTGAACAGAGCAAAGTACCAGCAAAATACACTAATTTTCAACACGGTCATCATTGTCAGCTATGCATTTTTACTGGTGATGAACAATAGTCTGTGTGGCCACATGGAATGTGGATTGTCTTTCACGTTGTTCTCAACACTGCTGAAACACACCACTGCCGCCATCCCACTGTACTCACATCCACTATTTGTCTCTGAAAATGTTCAGCAAGCATCAGTGAATGTCAGTGGGTGCCATTTTTTCCCATGGAGGAACTTGGTGACACATCTTTGCTTTCTCCAGACTTTCGAGTCAGACACCGCTTTGTCAGACTGCCCCTTTTGAGCCATCTGCCACACAGCAACAACGTGTAAGAAAATAGTGTTGGGAACATTCAGCCTCAACTGCCATACACCACCAACGTCCACCTCTGGCACTGTAGGCCAACATAATGAAATAGGAGGCATTACTTCCTGGGCAGTCCTTGCATGGGCTGCAAGCAGTTCTACTTTTGGCAGAGGGGGGAAAATAGTTATCCAAACTCATCCAAGATTGGCTGGATTTAAATTCTGATTGCCTGCAGTGTACTTCGAAGCATGTACCACTACATATGGGTTAAAAGAAACAAGAAAAAAAAAAGCATTCAGTACACAAAATTGGACATGAACGCTTCTCCTTTCAACCTGTCAAGCAGCTACAGGCCACTTTATTTGCGTTTTCAAATATGTCCAACTTGCAAAAAACAAATGCAGTAATATCCAGATAGTTCTCACAATTAGTAATTGTTAATATTTACTGAAACTTACTTTTAATTTGACAGAGGATGATATCCCAAAAGTGAAATTGAAAATTATTTTCAACTTATAACTTCTAAGGTGAAAACTATATGGGTTGCTACTTGTGTCCAATTAAAAAAAGAAAAAAAATCACATCTGTAAATAAATACATCACAAGGGTTATGTGTGCATGGTCGTCTGAAGTAGGCTGCTTGTCCATTTTTCCTCCTTCTCTGTGATATTTGGATTTGTATTAAGGTTTCTACAAACACAAACTTGATGAGATTATCAAATATTCATGCATACTGTTTTTAATCTTCAGAAACATCAATGGATTCTAGGCTTCAGAGGATACATGCAGAGATTAAAAACTCCCTGAAAATTGATAATCTTGTAAGTATATGCATCTTTTAACTTACACATAAAATTCCAATTAATTGGCATACATGTTTATTTTTAATTACTATTCTGAGAATTAAAGGATTTTTTTTCACTTTGAAAGAGAACTGTGCTCTTTAGATGGGGCTGCTATAGATCCTAAGATATATAGAGCCAGTAAGTAAAATCAGTTTTGTTTAAAAATACTTAATCATAAGTTATCTGCCAGAAAAATTTAGAGTTCTGACAAGTGAGCTGTCTGTGCTAGCTCAGCCTGAGCTGTGCAGGAGCACCAGGAAGCAGTGAGCGTGGTAGTTGGCAGACTGCTTGGTGTAAGGGGTGGTATCGTTATCTGCTTTTCTTGCTTGTTGTTTGCTGCTGCTTGGGAGCTCTAGATTTGGAACAGTACTGACAGATGGCTGAGGCTTGTCTGACTCTCAAGCTATTCATTAGCAGCTGCTGTTTTTCCATGTTGGGCACCAGTGTTACAGCCAAGGGAGATTTACAAGGGTCAGGCATGTCTGTGTGGCTTTGAGACACGGGGGACCCAGGTGGTAGTCTCTATCCTCCTAATGAGGGGAAAGGGCTTGTGAAGGAATGGATTGATTCTGTGGATTAGCACTTAGTTCTGGAGTTGATGTAAGCAACAGGATTTGGTTGCTCTGATGATGGGAACTATATGAAGGTCAAGGACTGCAAGAGTCAAGAGGATCTACCTGAATAATGGGAAAGTTACCACTGCCAAAAGGCTACCTGGGCTGGTTAAAGAAATTAAAACCATAAACAGCAGTGAAAGAAAAAGTGAAGAAATGATGTAACAGGATGGGAATATATAATGGAGGGTGATGCGGACAGAACTGACCTTGTAGTGATGTCATTTTAGCACTGTTTTGCTGATTTACAAGTAAGTGAATAGAAATGAGGGAGTGTCAACAACACATTGTGAAGAAGGCTTTACATTTTTTGGTAGGGTTAGCACAACTGGATGCCTCTCTGAAGTGCATGCAGGCTAATGCATATGCACGGAGGAATTAAGAATTAGATGTCTGCAGTTGTTGGTCTCTGATGTTGTTGGGATCACAGAAATTTGCTGGAATAGTTAGTGGGACTGGAATGTTCATATGGGTGGACAGAGGCTTTTGTGGAAGGACAGGTGCCAGGGAGACAAGACAGGAAATATCGGGGAGAAACTAGTAGGAGTACTTGGGATCTCTGCACTGAGACTGATAAGACAGCTAAGAAATTATAGTCAAGATCTATAGTTGGATATCTGAATGAGGATGATAGTGTCAAAGAATCTGCTGCAGATCACCAGATGAGGAAGCACAGAGTGGATTCTTGAGGTAGGTGAAGGATACCTTAGGTTCAAAGTTTCTGGTGCTTGTAAGACCACCCTGACATATAATGGAGCTCAACACATTGTTTACATAACCATCCAATAAGTTTCTGGAGTGTGAGAATTACCTGACATAGGATCAGTGAGTTCACAAGAGAAGACACCTTTGTGGACCTGGTTCCTAGTGAAGGAACTAATCAGGCACAAAGATTGAGGGCTATCTTGAATAGTAGTGGTGGAGTTCAGGATCCTGGGAAAAGGGAGCCTGACAAAAAGGATCAAAACTGTGGACTCGAGAGCAGACTTTGGTCTATGAAGGGACCTGCTTGGAAGAATCCCTTGGGAGCTCTTCCAGGAGAGAAAAGGGGAACAAGAGATCTGACTGATTCGCAGGAATTGGCCTCCTTCAGATTGGTCCATCTTGCTGAGCAAGAACATGAATAAATGGGGCAGGAAAGCGGCATGGATGAAAAGGTTGCTGCTGACTAAAATCAGACACAAAAAGCAAGCATACAGGAAGTGAAAGCAGGAACGAGTAACTGGGGAGGAATATGACACTGTCAAAGCGTAGGTGGCTGGGCTTTTAAAAGGAAAGCCCAAATCCACCTGGAATAGAATCTGGAGTGAAACACAAGCTTCATCATATATATCACCAGCAAAAAGTAGTCTGTACAGTGTAGGATTGCTGCTGAGTGGGCTAGGGAATCTATTGGGAAAAAACAAATGAGAAGAAATCATGAAAAGGAAATCAAGTGGGATTTGATGTGGAGTAAACCCAAGAATGCTGGGGATGCTGCACGTCACTGTGCATCCACTCCAGTTAGCCTTTGAAAATTCCTGTTTAGGGGGAAGTTTCTGGGGACTGGAAGAAAACTTGAATATTTCTAACTGCCCTATGTAGTGTAATTCATCAAGCTTTTGACTGAATAATCTATGAAGATACAGTTCTGTCTGTCAGAAGCAGTCCACTCTGTTTGTTTTCTTTCTTAGTGGCAGGTCACTTGTGAAAAACTGTGAATGAGAAAGGCTGAATATTTGGAGAACAGCTTTAGGTAATCTAGTACTAGAATTATAAAAGGACCAGAGAGTTTGTATATTGGAAGTATGAAGTTGGTTTTTTTGTTAGTTTAAGTTATTCAAATGACATGCTTTTGGTATACAAATACTACTACTTGCATTTCAACTTTTTGTGTTTGCAAGCTTGATGGTAGAGATTGTTACAGAATTAAAAAGTAAAATTAAGGATTTTGTAAGAAATTATTTAATATGGAAGTGAATTCAGTATAGCTTATGAAGCATTACTGACACTTGAGTGAAGTCGTCAGACTAACGTATTTATCTGCAGGATGTGAACAGGTGTATTGAGGCTCTTGATGAATTGGCATCTCTTCAAGTCTCAATGCAGCAGGCTCAGAAACATACAGAGATGATTCTGACACTCAAGAAGGTAAGATCTGCAGTATTACTTAAGTAAATAGTATTTTAAATTCATGTGTTGCATACTCCTCTCAGAGAGTATAGAAGTCTGTTCTCCTTTCAAGGTAAAATGGGAATTTTGTCTAGCATTTGGTGAATTTTACACAAGTATTTAAGTACTTAAGTGAAGCTACTTCTTTTATCGCTTTGATTACAGATACGGAAGTTCAAAGTTAGCCAAGTTATCATGGAGAAATCTACAATGCTGTATAACAAGTTCAAGACCATGTTTCTGGTAGGAGAAGGAGATTCTGTTCTCTCTCAAGTACTAAATAAATCACTTGCAGAGCAGAAGCAGCATGAGGAAGCCAATAAAACCAAGGAGCAGTGGAAGAAAGGAACAAACAAAAAAAATGAGAAGGAAAAGGACCAAACAGGTAAGAGTTTTCAGTTTCTAATATTAAATTTTAATATTAAAGATCCATATTAGCCAGTATTGAGATAAGCAGCGTTCTGTATTTTTCTTCATGTAGCAAGACAATGCAGTAGGAGTTCTTTTTGTAAATCTATAACTTGAAACAAAATGAATTGGCAATTCATATTTAAACCTAAAGTTACACTCCTCAAGAACTTATTCCAAACAACCTCTCCTGTAATTCCAAAGCAAAACATGTAGTCATCACAGAAAGTGAAGTCAAAGCAGGATTTTTAACTTTACAGTAATAGAGCCTATACATAAAACCATTAAGATTGGAAAGGCCATTAAGATCATTGAGTCCAGCAATCAACCTATGCCTGTGACAGCTCTAAACAGTGTCCAGAAGTGCCACATCTGCATGACTCTTGAAAACCTCCAAGGACACTGATTCTACCACCTCTGTGGACACTGTGTTCCAATACCTTACCACTCTTTCTGAGAAGAAATTTTTCCTGATAATCAAGCTGAACCTCCCCAGGCACAGCTGAAGGCCATTTACTTCTTATCCTAAAAGCAGTTACCTGGGAAAACGGCCGACTCCTGCCTTGCTACTACCTCCTTTCAGGGAGGATTTCATGGCCACCTGGGCACACTGCTGGCTGCTTCAAACATATAGGACTGCATAGAGCTTTTATAACTGAAGTGAAGGACTTTGCACTTGGTGTTGTTAAAGCTCAAGCAGTTGGCTTTAGCCTGTTGATGAGCCTGTCCAGATCCCTCTGAAGGGCCTTCCTACCCCCAGGCAGATGGACACTTCCTCCCAACTTGGTGTCACCTGCAAAATTTACTGAGGGCTCATTCAATCCCCTTGTCCAGATCATCAGTAATGATACTGAACAGGGCAGGCCCCAGTACTGACCCCTGAGGAACACCACTAATGACTGGTCACCAGCTGGATTTAACTCAGTTTACCACCACTCTCTGGGACTGGCCATGCAGCCTGTTTTGTTGTGGACTGCCAGCTGTTCCAGGAAAAGGCTGTGGAAGATTAAGTCAAAAAGCTTTGCTAAAGTCCAGGTATATTACATTCACTGCCTTTCCCTCATCCATTAGATGGGTCGCCTGGTTATAGAAGGAGATTTTGCTGGTCAAGCAGGACCTGCCTCTCATGAACTCATGCTAACTAGGCCTCGTTCCCTAGTTATCCTGCATATTTCACATAATTGCAGTCAAGATGATGCGTAATTTTCCTGTTTATAACAGTTGCATGCAGACAATACCAGAGCTGTGGCATGGTTGACAGGTATGGCAGGGTTTGGTGTGGCCCAGCCCAGTTCCACCCACTTTGGCCTGCTCTGCAGTGCTCATCTTGAGTACGCCCAGCTGTACATGGTATAGCCTGGAGAGCTCACTGCAGCAGCATGCTGGCCCTTCTCAGTGAGCTGCTGGACTCACTCCAGGTGCTCTTCTGGGAGGAGGAGATGGTGCTGACTCTAGTGGGGCTACAGCTGACAAAGACTGCCTTCATCAGTGTCATTGTGTGTGAGCGGTTCAACAAAGACACAGTCCCAAAGGTAGGCTTCAGTATGAGGAGAACCTCAAAGGGAATGTAAGTGACCAGCTACTTTCACAGCATGTGAGAGCCATACTACTGTGGAGTGAGAGCTATGGTGTATATAGTGACTGTTGCTGCCGAGGAGAAGCTCAAGGCCTTGAAGAATGAACTTCACAACCTGTGAGACACACTGCAGCTCCAGAGCATCCCAGTCCTGGTACACGATCAAGGGAGATCTCTCTGGTGCCTTGGATGAGAAAGAGCTCAGTTGAGAAGATGAGCCTGTCTGCCGTGCAGAACTGAGGTTCGTTGCTACTCCATGTCCTGCAAACAAAAGGAAAGCATAAACATTACCCTGCAGTGGCTTATTCAGCACTGGAAGTCCAGAAGAAGTTGAGATCCCATGGAATGCAGCTCATACCGGGATGATGACATTGTACAAGCCCATATCCCCTTCTGCTCTGCGCATCCAGCTCTCTCTAGATGGATATTTATAGGTGACCTCAGACTCCACTCACATTTAGGTGGAGCCTTTCTTTTTATTATAAAGGAAATGTCTGACTCTGCCCTCCTTCCCTTTCCTCTCTCTTCTTGCCATTTTGGCACTGCCTGTTGTTGTCTGTGTATACAGTGTGTGTGTGTATTTTTATATATGTAAAACTAGTATATACACATATGTGCGTATACATATATTTAAGTACTAGCACTATTACACTCAGCCCTGTGAGCTGTAGGAAGGCAGTGAGCTCGCTGAGGTCAGCAGCTGTTGGAAATAAGGTCGGTAGTAGACAGCAGCCCCAGGAATGGACTGGGTAGGGCTACAGACAGGTTCCCCAGGGCTCTTCACACCTTCCTGGGAGCCTGTCAGAAGGGCAGCACCCCAGGAGTGTGGGGAGCATGCCTCTGCTGCTTTTCTCCAGGCTTCATCCCCCATGGGCAGTGTTTGTGGGGGCAGTGTCAAACAGCCTCCCCCCTCTACTCACTGCCCTCAGTACCTTGCCTGCACCTTCCTCCTGTGCCCAGCCTGGGCTGTATCTTACCGCACGTTCCCAGCTGTACTGCTCCACGAGGGCAGTGACTTTGAGGGGCTGGTGATGCTGGTGGAGAGCAAGGCTTAACCTTGTCCCCTCTGCCCCAGCTGCCCCTGGAGGCTCCTTATCTGCCTGATCATCTAGTTTCAACCCCCTGCTGTGAGCTGATTGCCACCCACCAGCTCAGAAGGTCAGGCTGCCCAGAGCCCCATCCAAACTGGCCTTGAATGCCTCCAGGGATGGGGCACACACAGCTTCTCTGGACAGCCTGTGCCAAGGCCTCTCCACCCTCATAATATAGAATTTTTTTCCTAATGTGTAATTTAAATTTACATTCTTTCAGTTTAAAGTTGTTACCCTTGTCCTGTTGCTACATTCCTTGATGAAGTGTTCCTCCTCATCTTTGCTGCTGGCCCCCTTTAAGTACTGGAAGACTGCAGGAATGTCTCCTCAAAGCCTTCTTTTCTTCAGGCTGATCAAGCCCAAATTACCCAACCTCTGCTCTGTAAGGAAGGAGCTTCAGCCCCCTGATAGCCTTGTGACCATCTCTGGACGCACCCCACCGGGTCCATTTTCTTGTTCTGGGGGCCACAGAGATGATGTGCTGCTGCAGGTGGGATCACATGAAGTACCTACCTGAGGTAGAGTGATGAACAGAATGCACTGCTGAGGAGTATTTTCAGAATATATATTATTATTTGTAGCCAGGAACCTGAAATCTCCAGGAATTTATTTCCCATCAGGACAATTGTGATGAAACTCGTTACGGTGAATTTCCGGAAGCTGAAACACTATTTGGTATTTGTTTGTTTTGCATTATTTCAGCTGTTAGTTATTAAGGTGAGGAGAAAACATTTACAGTGTAGGAGTTTGAAGGTAAGAAATTAATCTGGGGTTTCTTACAGCAGAGTTTTATTGTCTGCTGTATTATTGTTCCTCTACTCTTTCATTATAAAGGTTCAAAGATTCTGAATGGAGGGCCTGAAACTCAAGACACCAATCAATCACAGCACAATGGAGAGAATGGTGAAGAAAAGAAAGATAAACATGAAGTTGGTAGTAAGAAAAAGTGAGTTAATGACTTTAATGAACTAAGGAGTTGTTCTGTTACAGTAAAATGATGCAAATAGAATATGAATAGATTTAACACCTTGCATGATGTTTAGTTTCTTCACATTTTTTCTCAAAAAATTTTTTTCAAAGAATGATGAAATTTTATTTTTGAAATCACTGCTGTTGAGGAGATTGAAGTAAGTAAAGTATGGATTATCTTCTCAGGAGAAAAACAGGAGGCAGTGAGACAGAGGAAGGTACTGACTTTTTATTGTATTTCAGAGTACTCAAATTATGTCTGAACCAAACATTACAGAAACAAATGAAATTCATCAAATGTTTTTCTCCTGTAGGGATTTCTTCTGATCAGCAGCCAAACCTCTTAAGTTAGTGGTGGAATAGGATATCCTGAGTTGAAACAGACTCACAGGGCTTGAATCCTAACACCTGGCTCACCTAAAATTCAAACCATTTTTCTGTGAGCACTGTCCACGTGTTTCTTGACCACTGCCCCTAGGAGCCTGTTCAGTACCTGACTGCCTTCCTGTTCAAGAACCTCTTCCTAAAGCCCATCCCAACTCTGATGCAGCTCTGTGCCATTCCCTTGAGTCCTTCACTGTTACCATTATTGGCTAAATGCAAGTAAACTGTGGGCTAGAGTGGAAACTTCTAACATTTTAGAGCTCATCATTACAGCAGTTGATACATTTACATTTTCTAAATGAGAAGCCATAGGAATGTTTGAATTTGAATTGATTGAATTTCAGATACTTTCCTCCTGAATATTTGAATCTTAGCCTCACTGAAAATGCAGTTCAGACTCTTGTAGAACACAAGAAATAATAAAATTTAGTAGGGACATGGGGAGAGCCAAAGCCAAAGTTTACCCTTAACACAGAATACCAGTTTGGTTCTTTCATGAGCACTTCTGTACTTGTTCTCAAGGGATTCTTTTTGTCTATGTATGTATTACTGCAAGCTTTCCTCTCATTACCTTTTTCATAGAGTTAGGAGGAACTGCAGTTGCCTGGCATTCTTCTGGCTATATTTCTAATTGAAACTGCAAAAATGAGCATAATATTGACAATTTAGTGTTGGAAAAACTAAATATGGTGTTTAAAGGTTGTTTTCGTTTTTTTTTTTTTTTTTTAATGCAAAATTGATTTTAGCTGAGAGATACCCTTGAAATTAATGCTGTCTTTTTACACACCCTTCAGAAATGACATTTGGTTATTCTCAGCTAGTGACAAGAATCTCACATCATTGGCCTTCAACAAGCTGCGCCTTAAGGGAATGTAATCAAGGCAATGAGTGCAGGTTCCCAGCACAGCTTACAGAGTAAAATATGCTGCTTTAATGGGAGATGTGAACATAGATGTTGCACTTCACTAGTACCATACTGAGTTACTTGAAATCAATAGCAAATCAGTTTAGTTGTCCAGAGAGTATATTTGTAGAAGTATTTAGAAATTAATGATTACTTAAGTGGTTTCCCCAAGGTACACATTTTTTCATTGCCTGTTTCTTTTCTTACTCCTTCCAAGCTTAGTAAAAAATACCTTCCAATGGCAAAAAAAAAAGATAATCTTAGATTTCACTTTATATTTGCTATTAGAAGAAAAAGAGGAAGAGTATTTGAGTGCATGCTTGATGCTATAGTGGGAGAAAAAAAGCTTACAGCAGCTACTTCACAAACTTAAATGACAAGCGTGGATCAGGCTGCTGAATATAGTAGTTTCAGAATAAGCACCACAGAGACCACACAATGTAAATTTTAATACTTCAGTAATTGTGACTTTATATGTAGGACTTGCAAATACATATTCCACGAATGAGTTATTTTGGGGTCACGTGTTCTGCCAATAAAGATTTGTCTCTTGAAGTGTTTGTAGTGTAGTTTGCTGTGGCCTTGAACTGCACACTCTCCAACACTTCCTTAACCTTTGTAAACAAAGAAATCAATCATATTCTGTTTAAAACCTTGCACAGCTTCTGTTAACAAGCAATGAACATAAAACAGAACTTGTAAAACCTCTTACGAATGCCTTGGATGGAGAAAAGCATCTGCATACCTGTCTCAATTCAAGAAAGCTACATACTGGTACAGTTTTCTGTTTTTTAGAAGTGAAGCTCGTACTCAAAATAACCAGAAATACATGAATGTTCAAAGTTCAGTCCCCACTCCTGAATATAAGCATGTAATTTATAAACTTCTCAAGTGCGAGCCTGCATGTTCAGTTCTGAATTTTGTTCCTTTTGTAAATAAGAGGCTAGACACATTCAGACCCTTCTGAATACGTATTTCAAAAATTTTGGAAGACAGAAGCTGTCTAATACTTCTGTAGTGATTTTGTACTTAATAACCAGTTTCTGTTGGTAGAATCATATGGTGCTTCCCAAGGTTTCCTCAGCCTTGGAGCTACCAGCAAGAGCAGTAACATGTTAAATGTGCATCTGAAGTGCAGAGAAAAAAGCCAGACTGCTTTCCCATCTGAGCTGATACGCTTGGCACTGGACTCTGCAGGATTGCCTGAAGAGAACCCAAACTGACCTTTGAATGGCTGCTCCTCCTCACAGCTCCTCATACTCATTCGTGTGGTATCGGTTTCTGCTACCTTAGCTTCATGTCTGGGGACAGTCCACTTAAAAGAGGGCACACAGTTGGTATCCGTACCTTCTTCAATTTCCACGCTTCATCTGCTGAATTTGTATCAATATAATTTAATCTGTATTTAAAAAAGCGGGTGTAAGACTTGCTTTTGGCATTTTTTCATGGTCGCTAATGTTCTTTTATTGTAATTCTAGGACGTGTGGTGAAGAGAAAGAGCTTGAAAAACCAGCAAAAGAATCTGCCTTTGAAAACAAATGACACCACTGGAGTTGTTTTGTTTTTCTAATTTGAATTGAATTGCGTTTGAAATCTATAGACTGCTGAAAGTTTTAAATAATTTTATAAGCATAGTACTTTAAAATGTTTTGGGGTTTTTTGGTTTTTTGGGTTTTTTTTGGTTTTTTTTTTTTTTTTGGTGGAATAAAAACCCCTTTAATCTTGGTTTGAAAGTATTTAAACACTTGCCAATAGTTTTGTCCAGTATTAACAGGTAACACATTTCAAAATACAAAATTTCCACTTAGAAGAGAAACTTAGAAATTCCTATATGTTACAGGACTTAGAGTTGTAGTATATTTTTATCTGACTACTGTATGTTTGTCTAGTTAGTAGCAGGAAAAAGTAAATACTTTTAACTGCTTAATTGCTTCATTTGTATAAAACCTGTCTTCCTATGATACTGACCTTTGTTTGTGCATAGTTTTTCAGCTCTTGTGGGGATATCTCTTTAGCATGTTTTGTAGGAGCTGGAAGCAGCATTTTTATAGCTATTAAAATGTTAATGTGGAAGTTTACTTAATCACTTTTCTAAAGACGTTCAGTTCTTGCAAAACTCACTGTGCCAACTTACTGCAATGTGACTTCATGGTATGCTTTTGGTATGATAAGTATACTAGAAAGAAGTACTGTGTTTTGACCAAGGCTGTCGATGCACACTGATTGGAAAACACTGTCTTCAACAATTTCTAAAATTAAAGAATTTAAAGTGATAAAGAGAGATTTGTTCTTAATACAAACTTACAAAAACTGAAACATTCCTAGGAGCTACACATACTTAAGTTTTAGTACTATTTCAGTCCACAGAGCTTTGCCTTGGCATTAACTGGGGGATTTCTAACTTGAATATTAACAGAAACACTGTTAAAGCATTTTACAAAAAAAAAAAAAAAAAAAAAATCCTAAATGCATGAAGGGGAAGGGGACGTGTTTAAGCTGTTCAGGAAATGTTCTTAAAACACATACTTTGCTTAACATCAGACCTTGGGAAGGTCTGAGGAAGACCTTGCAGGCAGTCAGAAAATAGGTGATTTTCTGAAATTGACATTACTGGCCGTAAGAATCTTCTTCAGGGTGATCAGAGAGGATGACAGTGTTCCAGGTGCACCTACCACCTGGAAGTATGTTACCTTCAGGGCACCAACACAAAAAGTTACTACAGCCCACTGGAAAGCAGTGTTTTCCTAACGAACACCTAAACTGCACCTTTCAATGAGGAAGAAAGTTTTCAGTATTCTTGTATGACACAACAGCAGGGTAACTCGATGAAATACAGAAAAAAGCAAATTGTTTCTTGCTCTTAGGTTTTTAAAATTGTGTATTTCTTCCATGCTAACATCTCTGTGACGGTAAGAGCAAACCAAAAGACTTAAGTGCAAAGGAGGAGATGAACACATACCTAACTCAAAAACCCTGTGGTGCCATCAGTACTCAAGCTGCCTGGTGTTTTCAACAGCTAGAGCAAAGGCTCCATCAGTGCAGTCCACCAGATCCATTCTCTTTGATGTTAGTTTGAGTTGAAAATTCCAGGACTGATGTAAGAATATGCAAGGCAGTCTCCCAGTTTACTGTCTTCTGCATCATAATGGAGCATTTGAAAACATATATCATAGAAAAAAACAAGGATTCTCTGGTGCCAGGCTGTTTTTCATGTAATCATGGAATTTCTCAAGTTGGAAAAAACCCTAAAGATCATCAAGTCCAACCGCAACCTAACCACGCTACCCTAACAGCCCTCCACTAAATCATGTCCCTGAGCACCACATCCAGGTGGTTTTTAAACACATCCAGGGATGGTGACTCAACCACCTCCCTGAGGATCCCATTCCAGTGCTTAACAACCCGTTCTGTAAAGAAGTGTTTCCTGATATCCAACCTAAACTTACCCTGGTGCAACTGGAGGCCATTTACCCACATCCTGCTAACTATCATCAATGAGGAGAGACCAACCCTGCTCTTGCTGTAAGCACCTTTCAGATATTGGAAGAGAGCAATAAGGTCTCTCCTCAGCCTCCTTTTCCCCAGACTGAACAGCCCCAGCTCCTTCAGTCTCTCCTCATAGGGCACATTCTCCAAGCCCTTCATCAGCTTCATTGCCCTTCTTGGGACCTGCTCCAGCACCTCAGTGTCCCTTCTGTATTAAGGTGCCCAAAACTGAACACAGTGCTTGAGCTGAGGTAATGCCAAGTACTGCTTGTTGGTTACCCAACTGCAGGTTACAAAATGCAGGTGTTTTCCATGCAAGTCAAACACGACAAAGTAGGGGATGGCATCAACAAGTGTCACTAATGTTGTAACTGATCAGGTACTGCATGTATTGCGCCTCCCATTTCCGGGCCTACAGATACTTTCCAGATTTCCCACCCATTCTGCGTCTGTACAAGCAACCAAACCACAAACTGTCAGGAATCTTCTGTCCAATCTATGCCCATTTAAGTCAAAAGAAAAGAAAAAAAAAGCTTTTATAGATGAAGAAACTTTGATACAGAGCAGACGCATGACTGATTCAAACTATGTAACAACCAAATTCATTTACACGTCATCAAGAAGGGCGTGAGTTGTGCAGAGAAGGCACAGACTGCTGGACACTCCAGCAAGTACTGAAATTAACATCAACAGCTGCCAACACAAGGAGGGGCTGCTGTGGCACCAAGCAATTAATTTCTGGTAGCACTCAGGAGCCGTCAGCTCAGAGCCTCTAGTGATTAAAGCTGCTATCTGCACAGATTACAAGGTACAGGACAGCCAGCCAAAGCAGCTCTGCTATCCATGGTTTAGCATCTCCCCACTTAAGCTTAGTGCTTAATCCTGGTTTTAATTTAATGCATTTACATCACCTCTGGTAAAGCCCTCCCTATCCCATCTTTCCCCCAAATTGACCCTTTAGCTCCACCTCCCCTTCTGGCCAAAGGCCTCAGATTACTGCCACTCGTAAAGGCATCCTAGGGGCTCTGCTAAGAACCCCAGGATGGGCTCCCACCACGACAGGAATTGGCTCTGCCTGATTCCAGAGAAGCTGTAAGGCCAAACGGGACAACGGAACCCAGCGCCTGTGTCAACCTCAGGCAGAGAACATAAGCTATCCTGACAGGGAAAAAAAGGCAGGGCTTTTCCTCTTGTAAAGAAATCATTCAGGTCTATAAAATCTAGAAGTCTAGTCTAATCTGCAGAACTCCTTAAAAAACATTTCTACTCTGTCTACTGAAAGGCCTTCTCGTGTCTAAGCAAACAGCACTACATACTACAGTGGTGAGTTCATGTTCTGTTCATTTAACTGAAGAACTTCTGCACTGCATAAAGTTCCCCCAAGTACGGCAGCACAGTACAGAGTTTTCAGGGAGCGTCAGGAATTCATCTGTGGGGGAAGCAATACCCGCTGCTTTCTGAAACTTTCCTGACATATTATTTTTATGTTGGGTGGATCCATACCTCTCCTCTACTTGAATGCTGATTTAAAAAGATTTCCAGCAAATGAATTTAAATCACACGTCTTGTCTTAAGGGAGAAAATGTGTTACATTTTTTCAACAGTGAGATTAAAAGAACATTTCGTTACTTACAAAAATTAAGTAACTGGTCAAGAATGTATGCAAAAGAATCTGAGCCAATAAATTACCCTCCTCGCTAATACAGTTCTTTCATCATCCCGAATCACCTCCCTGTGAATTCTACACACAGAAAATACTTTCCAGGCAAGAAGACAACTAGACAACCACCTGAATAATAATATCTCAGAACATTCAGTTTTCAGATGAAGATTATCCACATAACATATCAAAAACATTTAACAGCCTGTTTTTTAGTTTGGTTTTTTTTATTATTATTATTATTTGTTTTGTTTTGTTTTAATTCAAGTTAGTAGAAGCACCTAGAAAATTTTCTTTAAAGCATCTTAAAAGAACTGAAATTGTAACATCCCTGGCTGCACACATTTTGCATACAAAACATTTTCTGGTACGTAATCAGTGTTTCTTGATCAACAATGGATGAAAGTTCCTGTCCAGGCAATCATAATGAAAAAGCCTTAGGGATAATAAACAAAAAACAAAGGTTCAGCCACACAGATTGATCTGAACGTAATGTGTACACAGAGTATAAGGCATGATTTCAACTCCAGTGCAAACCATGACTTCACCTCTCAGCATTTCTTAAAACAGATTATGACAGATTATGGAGAGCTGACAGCTAGATTTAACACTTGTGGCTTTTATGGTCAGGAGTAAATTTAGCGTGTGTTACTAACTCAGATTCTCTGTCCATCTCTGTTAGACGCTTGAGGTAGTGTACTCTAACTCAGAGTACTCACAGTACTCAGACTTCAAAGCTTATGCCTCCCACATAGACTGATGGGCACAAGCATCAGCATGGAAACATTCACAGGTTCATAACCTTGAGACTCTTCCTTGGGTCATACAAATCTTTGGAGATAGTACTTATTAATAGTACTTAGCTATACCAGGCTTATAGCACCACCACCTTCTCCCTCTCCTCCTGTCCATTCACCTCAGCCTATTATTTCCATTCATCCATCTTTTTGCAATTCCTGCTGCTTGGCACGAAGCCTAAACTAACAAGTCTAGTTGACTCTACCTAGAGCCACTACCCACATTCCCAAATCATCCAAAATTAGTATGTAAATTTGCCACATTAGATTTGCATACAAAAGACTTTTCACCACGTGTCCAATTCCTCCTCCCATACTACGGTCATGTCATGCCACGACATGAGAAAGGAACCAGTCTATTTACACAGAATAAATTATTGGAAAGAAAAAAAATGCAAGGGAGAGTACTTTCTTCCTAGCCGAGGTGGTTACATACATACTAACTGATGACTGAAGTCTTAAATAAACCCTGCAGATGGCAGTTGAATAATCTTCATGTTAGTCTAAGAGAGACTTAGCATTTAATGTCTGGAGTTTGTCTACTGAAGGCTTGCTGTTAGCCACCTGGCAAGACCAAACAGCACAAAGTTACCTTATCTCTGTGGTGACAACAACGTGCTCACAGCTCCCTTGGTGGCAGAATGCGGAAAGGCAATTTTGAGAGATGGATCATTAAATGTCCTCCATTTTAACAGACTGAGGATTTCCACAGCCTCTGTCAGGAGATTATGACCATTCAATAGCAGTTCTGGAAATAGAAAGGGCATCAGCATAGAAGTGTTACAAACTGCAATTACACAGAAAGGCAGGCTTCCCTGCTTCCTTACATTCCATGGAACGTGCAAAATGCTTCATTAGGATACAGTTCAAAAGGTTGAAATCAAAAGAGTTCACTGCAGTTTTTAATAACAAAGTAACTTCATAGCAATGGCAGAACCCCACAAAACTGCACTGTTCTTGTAGGACACCTGCCTTTAAATCTCCATCAGAAAACTTCTCAAGGAGGAGCAGTCAGAACACGCATAATGGCACCCTATCCAGGTAACACTGTTTGCAGCATGACATTTCCAGGGCATCCCAATAATTCAGGTTTCCAGAAGACCATCTTTATTCTTTTGATCAGTAACTTTAAAACAATGGGACTTGGGGATTTCTCTATTTTATTTCTGCAAGGAGAAATGTAAAGCTGAAAACTGCAGTTAGATTTCCAACTGGAAGGAAGGACTGGGAGGACATTGGTCACTGTTGCAATTATTCCTCGGCTTTTCAATACACTCCTACATGCAAGGCATTTCACTATAAGCTGTACATTCACCATCAGCAGACTGTGTTATCAGAAGTTCTTCCACAAAAGCCACTGTTGCTCAAGGGTAGAAAGAGAAGCAAAATAATTTATTTGTTGTCACACAGCTCTTCCATGCCATTCTAACATCTTCATCTCCTAAACCTCAATAACATGTCAGCAAGTCTATACTTCCTTAAAATAAACAGTGCTGTATAGTTTAAGTCGTTTCTGTAGTTCCAAATACAAGATACCTGAGACATATGTGAATGCAGTCTCATATTTCTTTTCCTAACAGTCACAATCTCTTTTCTAATGAAGGCATTAAGTGTTGTTCCAAGACCGAGCAGAACCACTGACAGCCACACAGCTCAGCCAGTTGCGTTTCTGATAGATTTTCTACCTCATAGAGAAGTGCTTTGGGTGGATATCACAACCTGGGAGGGCACTGAAAAAGTTCGTTGCACTTTCACACACCACATATTCTAGTCTTAAATTCACTACAAATCGTTACAAAAATTCCTGTCCCCTAAGAATTACCATACTCAGCATCTATTCGTACTGTACCTGCTAAGACATCTGCACTCTGGTTATCTTCTATCATCATAAAAGATGCTTTCATAATAAAAGGAGGCAGATTTGCAGAGATCCCGAGAAAGAAAAGTCTGCATCAGTGTTACAAAGACTTAAAATATCTCAAATGTTACATACAAAAACACTTCAGCTACCCAAATTACTTTATCAGACAAAGTTTCTAAGATAAATCTTGCTCTGGTTTTAGATGTTGATATGACAAAAAGGTTTATGCAGCTGTTCTGCAGATGTTACTCTCAAGCCAGTATAGGTCATTTTACTTCTATTCCTCCTCTCTGGCCACATAGAAGCAGATCTGAGTCACATTTACATAAACAAGAAAGACATGCAATTTTGGAAAATCCAACTACCTCACCTCTGGATGCTCAGGGAAAAATTTAAAAATAAAATCATATTACTGAAAAATACTTCCTTTATTACTAAATCTGTCATATGCAAACAGGCTATAATTAACAATTTGTGACATTCATATCAGCAGCGCAAGCACAGTCAGTTTCCATGTAATCTCAAGAATGTGACTTAACTTATTAGTATCGTTGTCTGGTATTAGATCTGGAGGTTGGAGGCCCTGCATGTAGCAGGGGGGTTGGAGCCTGATGATTGGCAAAGTGCAAGGTTTGCACTTGGGCTGGAGGAATCCCAGGCATCCATACAGACTGGAAGGAGCGACCCTTGAGAGCAGCCCTGCAGAGAAGGACCTGGGGGTCTTGATGGATGAAAAGCTTAACATGAGCCAGCAGTGTGCTCTTGCAGCTCAGAAAGCAAATGGTATCCTGGGCTCCATCAGAAGAGGGGTGGCCAGCAGGGACAGGGAGGTGATTGTCCTCCTCTACTCTGCTCTTGTGAGCCCCCATCTGGAGTACTGTGTCCAGGTCTGCAGCCTCCAGTACAAGAAGGACAAGGAGCTGTTGGAGAGGGTCCAGAGGAGGGCCACAAAGATGATCAGGGGACTGGAGCATCTCCCCTATGAAGACAGGCTGAGGGAGCTGGGCTTGTTCAGCCTGGAGAAAAGAAGGCTGTGGGGTGACCTCATTGCAGCCTTTCAGTACCTAAAGGGAGCCTACAAACAGGAGAGGAATCAACTCTTTGAAAGGGTTGGTAACTGCAGGTCAAGGGGAAATGGCTTTAAATTGAGGGAGGGGAGATTTAGGTTGGATGTCAGGAGGAAGTTCTTTACAGAGAGAGTGTTGAGGTGCTGGAACAGGCTGCCCAGAGAGGTTGTGGATGCCCCATCCCTAGAGGTGTTCAAGGTAAGGTTGGATGGGGCCCTGAGCAGCCTGGTCTGGTATTAAATGGGGAGGTTGGTGGCTCTGAATGTGGCAGAGGGGTTGGAGATTCATGATCCTTGAGGTCCCTTCCAACCCTGGCCGTTCTGTGATTCTGTGATCCTTGAAAGCCCTTCCAATCCAAGCCATTCTGTGATGATTAGCTGCCCATACACATGTAATAGCTTCTGCAGCAGGACTGAATAACTACTTAAGATGAAGTTATATTCATCCATTAAAAAAAAAAAAAAAAAAAAGCAAGCTCCAGCCATAAGTAGATGCTTGAGAATAAACACAATATGGACAATCAAGCATTGTTCTGTCCACCTATTCAGACTGTATGCACAGCAGCATTCAAAGTGGTGGAAATGGTGTTCTCTCATAAAGCAAAATATAGCAGTCACACTGTATTTCTATAAAATATTAATCACGTGTGGTTGTGCAACCTTGAAACAGCAATATAACAGAAGAGAGAAACAGATCAAAGTGAAATACATACAGCCAAAAGTAAGAGAGGAAAAGACATAGAAACCTTTAATTTCAATATATATATCATTTGTTAGCTAATAAACACTACTTAATTAAAATATGCACCCATTTTCCACAATTTCTAACTGTTGTTGTTGCCCAAACAGCCCTTAAACAAACAAGTGACCAGACTAGAGACAATCAGGAAAGCCTGTGCTTTTTTACCCACACAGCCATTGCACCTTTCTACTGTGGGCTTCCAAGATCTTTCCGGCACAAAAGGGGGGGTTGTTTAGTTCATGCTGCAAGGTTCCCAAAGACTGTGGCTTACTAGGAGTGTGTATTTTCAAAACAATCGTAACATATGCACAGGGCCTAACAAGCAGGGCCTAAACAAGGCAAGAGAAACAGCCTCCTGTGGTGGACTTGGAAGCAGGGAGGTGTCTCAAGAACTCACAGTAAGCAAGGGGCCATATTGTCTAGGTACTTCATCAGAAGAAAAGGCAAAGAAGGAGTGGAGGAGCAGCCAAGGAACATGAGTTGTTTGACAGGCTGGATGCAGAAGTACAAGCAGACCAAAAAGGGTCAAATGGGAAAACGGTAGAAAAATCAGACACTCTGGCATCCCACATCATTTTAATGCTTTCCCAGAAACAAATAATGAATGCTAATTTATGTCTGGAAGTCTTTCAGAGTTGTTAACTCAAAGGTGTCAAGCAGGAAATGCAGACACTGTGTCCAGAGATGGAACTCATGACTGAAGAGGGCTTGCACAAAGGCACAGTGGTAGGAGGTTGTTTCACATTTAGTTTGTTTTGGCTTTGAATTGCCATGATGCGCAGTTCTCCTGCAGTGATTGATGACATGGTTTAAGTAATACTGTGGTCTGGCAGTTCATCCCCAACTTCTGTAAGCCACAGCTTTCCTAAGCTAACCAGTGCAGTGAAGCAGCTCCAAACTTCAGAAAACAGCTGGTTGTCATCTCCTTTGACTTAAAGTCAAAGGAGCCACTCTTATAACCTTCTGAGGGATCTGAGTCAGATCTTTCCTGGTCAGTGCTGGCTGGAGGTATGGCTCACACATTCCTTCCTTCAGACTCTGCAGGTTTGTTATTTTTCTTCAGGGAGTTTCAATGGCAACAGTACTCACAAAGAAGATCAGGATCCTCATTAAAAATACCTGTGGAAGAAAACAACTCAATATTGCACAGATCTCTTAAACTTTGACTGAAGTGTTTGCTTGCCAAAGAAAATAAAATGAAACATGCAAAGGATAAGATCACAAAACCCAAAGGTAAGAGCAACAAAAGAGAAGTTCTGTTTACATCAATAAAATCCAAAAATTTTCTCTTAATCCTCTCCATCAGCTGACAAGAAACTGATGTTTTCCTGACCAATGAGCAGGAATTTGAGCCTTTTACTCAGCTAATGTACTCCAACTGCACTTCAAGGGAAGCAAAAGCTGGCAGCACAGCTAATTTACATGCATCTTTCCTGCAGAGTGTCATCGTGAACTAAATTAGCCTCTAAGATCCTTAAATCAGTCAAAAGTTTGGAAAAGCTAGTATACTCCTAGCAGATACAGGTGTCACTTCCTTTTTCTAAGCTGAGAAGATGAAAATTTTATCTCAATGACAGTTATTCTTTGCCTGATGAAGGAGAATGCAAAATTATTGTGAACATGTAAATGTTATTGATAGTCAGTGAGCCACTTCATTGCTGGTTATAATCATGTTTGAAGAAAACAAATGGAAGGAATGCAATTTCCTCATGAACAGCTCTTGCTGGGAGGCCAGGCATGGTAGCATTCATTTATTTTGCAGAAGTTCTCTGTGTTAGGAAGCCAGATCTCAACCCTGTCTTCTAGGAGCGCTTGACAGTCTCAGATGAATCCTCCCCCTACTTTCAGAAACAGCTACTTCTTTAGCAGGCAGCAGTAGAAATATTACTCCATTTAGTTTATATAACTGAAAAGTTTAATACCTTGGATATTTTTCAGTCGTCTTAGATACGAGCAACCTCCTAGTATGATATGCATACAATCACACATTCAGTATTATGAACAATGTATAAATCATATAGTACACGACAAATGACAATATATGATCTGAAGAGAAACCAGACTACTCTGACATCCTGGAATCAGCACGCTCTTGCTTCTCTTCAAATCATATATTATCATCTATTATGTAATTTATATTACAGCAATCATTATAGCATGAGCTGAACAGCAGAGCCTAGAGGGTGCGATCAGTGGCACAAAATCTGGAAGCCACAAAATAGCAGTGTACTGCAAGGGTCTATACCAGGTCCAGTCCTGTTCAACACCTTCATTAATGATCCAGATGGTGGAGTGGAGTGCATCCTCTGCGTGTCTCTGGATGACAGAAATCTGGGAGGAGTGGCTGACATACCAAAGGGCCATGCTGTCATGCAGAGCAATCTCAACATGCTGAAGAACTGGGCTGGCGGGAACTTTGTGAAGTTCTGCAAGGATCTACACCTGGAGACGAACAATTCCATGCACCAGAACATACTGGGGACTACCCTACTGGAAAAGAAAAAAGGATCTCTAAGTGGACAGCAGGTGCCAGCAGTCAGCAGTGTGCCTTTCCCGTTAAGAAGGTATCCCAGGCTGCATTAGGCAATGTATCATTTACAGGTTGAAGGAGGTGATCCTTGCCCCCTGCTCAGGGCTGTGGGACCACATCCGGAGTGCTGGGTCCTCCTTTAGGTTCCCCAAGTACAAGTGAGGGACACAGATATTAGAGAGTCCAGTGGAGGGTCATGAAGATGATGAAGTGTCTGGAGCACCTTTCATATGAAGACTGTTTAGCCTGGAGAAGAAAAGATTCAGAGGGAATCTATCAAAGCAGGTGCGCACTGAAACACAGTAAGTTCCTTCTGAACATCAGGCTGCACTTCTTCACCATGTGAGTGATGGTGCGTTAGTGCCACAGAGGATTTTGCATCTCCCACCCTGCAGATTTTCAAAAGCCACCTGAACACAGTCCTGGACAAGCAGTTCTAGGTGCCCCTACCCAAATAAGGAGGTTGGCCCAGATGGCCTCCAGAGGTCTCTCCTTCCATCTCCAACCAGTTTGTGGTTCTGTCATCTATTTGTTGTAACATATTATCCATACATACCCATATTTCAGTCAGTTTTTTTTAGCACATCCTCAAGGAAACATCGGGCAATTAGAGCAAAGATAAATAATCCTAATTCCTACTTCTGATCAGCACCCACGTGCAAATGGCAAAGCACTGATGTTCAGAAGGGATGGCAAACCTTTAGCATTCTATTATCTGTGGTGTTTCAGAGTATTGCTCAGTCTAAAATCAGTTCACAGGGAAATGTCTCTTCAAGAATTCATTGTCTGTGTTACCAATTTCCAATAATAGCAATCACTGGACAATAGCAATTATTGACACAATTATTGTGTATACACAGAATCCAAGGTACAGCTAATGAGAATTTTTCTCAGTAATGCAAATCACTGCAGAATGGAAAACTGCAACTGCTTATTGCTGCAACAGTAATTTAAACCAATAATATCAGTATCAGGATTTCAAGCAAAAGTGCAATTTTTCAACAGTGCCTCCCAAAAACATGAATCCTCTGAAACACCACATCTGCATACTACCCTATTTTTGTATCATAAAGTTATTCTATGCCATACCATAGCAGGCCAAATTATCTGGCTTAAGGCTTTAGGTTAAATGCTACTGTATGAGCATCAGTTACCTTTTTATTTTAAGAATGTACAGAATAATGCTGATTCAAAAATGGTACCTATTTTTTTATTGTTATTATTAATCAGAAAGAACTGTACCCAACTTTAAAATAATCTGAGAAAATGCTTCTGGAAATAGAGGAGTAATACTTGTTTTGACTTGATCTTTTCCATCCCTCTGCTGCTTGCCTAATTCATTGCCCATGCAGGTATCGTGCAAACCACTCACTTTATACGGACAAGGAAATCACTGGTGTAGACCAAGAAAAGAAAAAATTCATACTAGTGATTCTCAATGTAATTTATGCTTTCATTATATTATTTTTCTTTATAATCTTACAGTGTCCTCCACCTCAACAAGGCTCAGGATAATACTATCATTGCAGTAATGAATAAACTGATAGAACAGAACCATGTTGAATTATACAGTAATTGAGAACTGGAAATCTAACAATTTTTCTCAGCTGACAATAACTAATAATGATAATAATAATAATAATACATTGTTTCTGGGCACATGGCTTTGTTCTGTATTCTGCCCTGAAGATTACTTGGATTTACTACTGTTCAGGTTTCTTCTTACCATTCAGCAAAACTGTAAAGATAACACACAGAAAAATCCTATGCTTAATATGCTGAAAAGATTAATTCAGATGTACCATTTTAAACAATAACAAAAAACTATGCAGCAATTACTCACAATCTCCCAGAAACAAAACCTACCTTATCCTTACATTCTCACTTGAAGAACTAAAAGCAGAGACGACTAAGAGCCCTTTATCAAGTGCAGACTGAACCACTGCTAAAGAACAGTTATTCAAGAATAAAAGCAGAAGGAAGGAGGAAGAAGAGCAGTTCAGAGAACATACAGCAAGCATCAGCTTTGTATGGGGCTGTTCTTCATTCAGCATAGGTTCATGTTACGAAGAGCCCACCCACTGGTGTAAGTACAGCAGCTGCCAGGTAAGCCAATTCACAACTAACCCTTCTGTGGCCAATGAAAACATCCCACCAGCCTGCCTGTTAATCAAAGTCTTCCTGCACACGGATTAGTGATGCCACTTACTAAAAAGCCATGGGTCAATTGAGGGCCTGCCATTTTGCAGACAAACCTATGCTGCTGGCTCTTTAAAAAGCGTGTAGGTTGTTTGCAGGACCTGAAAACTACTCACCTGTGCATTCCTTTCCTCCCACAGCACTAGACAGTGATCTGGCAATAGTGTCTGCAGAGTGTCCGCTTATGGCCTGCTCCAGGAAAAAACTAATGTTCTCCAGAAAGTAGCACCAAGATGACTCAGTGTAAAACACCAGGAATGCAGGTTGTTTCCTCATTTTCCTCATAAGGTTAGAATGGCAGCTAGCCTAAAAATAAAATGGCAGTCAATTCCTGAGAGGCTCTATGGAACCCCGTGAGCTCAGATGCTGTTGCTTCACACAGCTGGAAATCAGAAACTCCCAATTGCTGAAGGAATATTACATGCAGAGCACCTTTTTCAGGCTTTTGAATCAATCTAAAGCATATCTCACTGTATTACATGTGCCGAAGTCTTGGAAGACCTTGCTAAACAGCTTCTTCTGAAGACCAGAGTAACTCCACTGAGGTTGATGCAACCACACCACTAATATTTCATCTGTGGTCCTAAGAAAGCTGTACCTTATAGATGGGAACTAGGTGCTAATCCCTTCAGAAATTAAGGCTAGGTGGTTTATGTAATACACCTAAACACCTAAACTACATGCAACAGAAAGCTAGCACCTTACTTTGGACAGCCACATGGTACAAGATGCTACAGTAACCCCATGCAAAATACTCCCCAGCAAACACAACAAAGTCATAAAAACACTTGCACTCTCAGTTATGGCAGAGGGGAAATGATCAGGAGCTGTACTAGAAGATCCGATTTAAATAAAGCATTTAAAATGTTGAATGAAATGTTTGACCCCTAGGAAGATATTTTAAAAATGCTACAAAAAGACTGAAGGGAAATTGTTGAAAGTTGAACATGGTGATTAAAGGCTCCACTGACATTCTGCTTCCATGATTTCACTTTACTCAGAATATCCTGTCAGCACAGAAATCTTTGTCAGTTGTAGAAATTAAACTTAGAAGATGTTTTATTATTTTGCCTGATGCTTTCCAGGTAATCAGATAGCATTTATGCTCCTCTTTATATTGCATACACTTTAAGGGCAGTACTTTCATCACCTTCAAGACACTAATGCTACAAGATGCTAAATACTAATACGTTAAGACGCTAATGCTAGCTTAATGCAGCATTATAACACATCCCTAGAGATATTTACAACTACCCCTTCTAATAAAGCAAGAAGGTGAATCAGGGCTGAAGTAGAATAAGTTACCTGTAAGCCTCACCTCCCTTGACCTACCCAAAATCCACAGTGATGTGAACCTAAGCCTGTCCTACGCATACTCAACAAATCATTCAGAAGGCAAAACAGAGTCACATAACTAAGCATCCCCAAATTCAGAGACTTCAGCCACTCAGATATCACCAGCGAATCCCAATGCAAATCTCTCTGCTGTGTCAAAAGTTGACTCTCCCAACATGCTGGGTCATTTAAGAGAATGGCAGATGGTATCTCCAAGTTAAGAACATTTTACACCTGCTCGCAATCTATTCAACCTTTGTCAGCACACAACTTGAGCAGCACACAAAGTGATGCTCTATACAAAGTGAATCCACGTACTGAGAGAAATTCAATTCTGTAGAGACAGAATTACTTTTCCCACAATCTTTTTGCAGAAACCTCTTACCAAAAAGATGGACCAGGGAAGAAAAAGATTCAGTTACAGCACACTGGGATGCACAGCAAGTTAAACAATACTCCGATGTTATTCCACTTCTTCTTACCAGAAGATCTTAAAACATCAAGAATATTTAAATGTACACTCTATCATATATATTCTATAAAAGACTTTAATAAGGATATTGAAAAACTCCCTGCCAAGTCTACAGAAGATTCCCATTAACTTGCTATTATTTTCTATTAAACACAAATATTCACATTTCCCCACCTCTTTTTTTCCTAACCAAAGAAAACCTGCCTAACCTGCCAGAACTTCACCCACGAGTAGTTCATCATCAAGAACACATACATTTCTATCCAATACATCTTCATTTCAGTGCCCAGAAAACCATAATTAAGCCAGCAATAAATGCGACCAGCAGATTCCATAGAACAGATCTTGATGTAATCCATGCTGTCATCTCTTTTCAAGGGAAGAACAGAAACAGCTCAGAGCAGGCAAGTGAAAGTGATCAGAGGTGGTGACTTGAGGTTGGCCAACGTTAAGGAGAGATTCAAGAGACTAGCAATTTAATTAGCTAGATTTAATTTAAAAGCAAAAGCACACAGAGATTAGAGATTGGGATTTCCAGCCTGTGCAGGGGGAAAGGTCACAGTAGGATGTGCAGGTTCATCTTCATTCTCCTGCAAAGCCAAGAAGCAGCTGCCAGATGATCTATTTTCTCTCCCTCACAGAATTTCTCTTCTTTTTTTCCCCCTTTTCCAAACTTATTCACTACACAGCACCACTTACCACAGTACACTCAGCAAGCTGACAGCAAGGCTCTGTAACGCTAGCAAAAGCAGTCAGATTAAATGCAGCAGTTTTAGATGGAATAAAGCAGAAGAGGTGAGACGGTGGAATCAGGAAAGGAAAAATAAAGCACGGAAAAGATGCTTGAATTTCAAACAAAAATAGCAGCAGACAGAGTCAAGCAAAAGGGCCACTGCAATGAGTAAACCAAAACTTAGGAGCAGAAAACTGCATTTACACAGGCAAAGCTTGAAGAATAAAACACACAGTTGCTGCCACACGAGAACACACAAACTGTTTTTAATACTCAACCTCTACTTTCCTAAGCCTGGTAATGCTAAATAATTACCCCAGGAACCAGAACAACGACAACTGAAGTAAAGCTGTGCACTTGGTTTAGTTAGGCTAGCATTTTAAAAATTGAGAATGCTTGGCAAGTTTTTTCTCCAATGGCAAGATACAACTTACTAAGGACTGGTTATTTCCTGAAATAAAAGTCCCTCTGACAGGCTATACTGATTACTGAAGGGCTTCCACCATTACATGAAATTCACACCAGCATCCTCTGGCTCTCACTCCTGCCTTTTTACTAAAGTTTTCTTGCCTTTTACTAAAGCAAGGTACATTCCTCAACTCTCCCCCCGTTCCCCCTCATCACTTATATAAACCATAATTACCAAGGCAGCCTTTTCCAGCTGACGACTTCACCTCAAATAATGTTGCTAGCATTGGCTCTGCCATCACGTTATCCCCATCATTTGGGGAAAACATTTAGCAGGACAAATCTCACAGTGCCTGCAATTTTACATGCCTTCTGCACTCCGGGCACTGACGCACGACGTGGCAGAGGATGGGTAAGCACAGATGATCCTCCCTGCTCACCTGACCCAGAACTTTCTGCTCTAACAAGTTAGGTGCAGCTGCTCTAGAACTCAACCATTCTCCCCTTCTGGTACTCTTCGGCGTTTCCCCACCCCGCTCCCCCAGAATCACAGAATGACCACAGTTGGAAAAGATCTTCCAGATCATCGAATCTAACCATATTTCCGTGCTAGCAGGTGGTTTGGAGAAGTGGAGGGCGAAGTTGAGACCAGGACAGCTTGTCAAGAGAGGTGAGGTCTCTGGAAGCTCCAAGGATGGGCAGGACGCCAAGAACAAGGTGCTCACGGCGCTTACCTGTGGCTTGTGCAAGGGAGAGTGGTTAAGAACAGTAAGAACACAGTATGCACAAGACACATTGCCCTGTGATATAAGAGCTTGTTTTGCTTCATTTGTCAATTACAGGATGCTTTAAAGCCATTGTGCCTTACCCAGTTATATTTAGACTTATACTGTATTTAAGTTCTTTCTTTCATTAACTCTCATCTGCCTCTTAATTGCACTTATTATTCCTCATTATGGAAGTTTTGCTAAGCTGTAGTTATTGACATTGTTTCCTTTTCAGCTACGCCCTGTGCTTTCTTCATCCATCTCCTTGTGCATCATGACACTCCCTAGCTCTGGAGGAAGCTGTTGATTTAGGACTGCTGCCCTCACTTCCTGTTGTATCCTCCCCGAAACCTGCTCATCCCATCAGCATCTCTTATTCCAGTTTCCAAAGCCACACCTGCCTTTTTATTTGTTTGTTGTAATCTCCTTTGAAGGGCACATTCTCTTTATGTTATGAACTTGCCTTTTCCATTTTGTACACTTGCAACACTACCTGAAAATTGAAAACAGCCCATTGCTTTTCTGTTGTTGTCACAGATTAGAGTAGGCTATCTTGATATAAGTGCAATATTGATGTAAACGTTTAGAAGCAACTTGGGCCAAGAACAGTAGGATTAAATCCTACTCTGCCAGAAAACTGAGATGTGTAGCATTCGCAGAAGTACACTGACATCTAGAACCTTCCTTGGAAGGCCAGACACATTAAACAGTGTGAAAATCAGTGGACTGGGCTTTGTGCTAAGACCACATGAAAACATGACAGAATTCTTCAACACAAGTATGGTTGCTGTTGATCACAATGCTATCACAGAGGTCTGTGCTGCTGAAGAATGTGGTCTGGAAAGGAATAGAAGCTGCTGTTCTCTGTTCATACTTAACCCAGGAAAGACTGGTAGAGCTTTCAACTTGATTAAAAGGGGGAAAGGGATCAAAACAGACTCAATGGGATAAAACCAAGCTTGCCAGTGATAAGCTGTAGGATGGCACACCAGAATTTGAGGATCTGTGTGCTACTGAGATTGTTCAGTCTGCTCCACAAGATGCTCAGTACACAGAGGCACTTTTGAAATGTTTCTACGCTAAAGCACAGAGCGTGAGAAGCAAACGAGGAGTGAGAATCCTTGGCTGGATCCCAGAGCTACAATGTCATGGGCATAGGGGAAATATGGTGGGAAGAGTCCCACGACTGGTGTGTCACACTGCAGGGCTCTGGGCCTGGGACAGGCAGGGCAGGAGAGGCAAGGGGTGACTGTGTGAGGGAGGACAGCGCTGCGCAGAGCTTGCAATTGCCTATGACGTGGTTGAGAGCCTATGGATAAGGACTAAGGAACAAATAAAGGAACAAATAAACCACATGTCATGGCGGGAGTCTTCTGTAGGCCAGCCAGCCAGAATGATGGCACCAAAAAATTGTACGCTAAGGAACTGAGAGATACAGCTTGGTCATCCTCCCTTGTCCTTACAGGTAACCAACTTGCCCGGTGTTAATTGGGAATAGCTCACACATCATAAAGAATGTTTTGGGAGATTTCTAAATCAACTTGATGATTACTTCTTGGCACAGGTACTAAGGGAGCTGACTAGGATTTGTTACTTGTAAACAGAGAGGGTCCTGTGGATAAGATGGCAAGTGGAGGCCAGCTTGGTCATAGTGACCATGATGTACTTGACATTAGAGTCATTGGTGATAAGAGGAAGACTGCTACAAAAACCTCAACACTAGATATGGGGAAAGCAGACTTTACACTGCTCAGGATGCTAGTTGGCAAGATCCTATGGGAAGCTCTTCTGAGGGCTTTGGGGTCTGCCAGTGCTGGTCACATTTTAATTACCACTTCTAAAGAGCACAGGAACAAGAAATTCCAAAATGTCAGAACTCAAGAACGCAGAGCAGAAGGCTGGCTGGCTGAGTAGCCAAGGAGCCTAGGGGGAAAAGAAAGTATAACCACTGGAAGTGAGCTCAGGCAACATTAAAGGACTGCAAAGATGCTGTTTGCCATTGTAGGGAGAAAAAATCATGCAGCCAAAGCTCAATTAGAGTTGAAGCTGGCTGATATTGTGGGAAACAACAAAAATGACCTTTAAATGTATGTTAACAACAAAAGAATGACCAGAGATAGAATTAATCGGTTGCTTGATAAAGATGTTTACATCTCACAAATAGAGATGTAAACAAAACAGAGACATTTAATGCCTCTTCACCTCCGTTTTCAGCAATGATGATGAGCTCTGGGACCCCCAGAGCCCTGAGTTGGAGAGCCATAACTATGGTAATAACAGAATCCCAGCCAACCCTAAATTTGTATGGGATTTGCTGCTCTACCAGGATGCATACAAGTTTATGGGGCCTAATGGAATTAACCCCAAGGGTTCAAAGATCTGGCATTATTAGACATTTCTCAATTATTTTCCAACAATCTTGAGGATGTGGAAAGGTCTCAGCTGAATAGAAACTGGGAAACACTATTTCAATTTTGAAGAAAGGCAAGAAAAAAGACTCTAGTAATTACAAACCTGTCAGTCACATTTCAGTTCCTAATAAAATTATGGAGATTATTCTAGGAGTAACTGTTAAACACCTGAAAGACGATGCAGTCACTGGTCACAATAAACATGGGTTCACAAGTGACAAGTCCTGTTTCACTACCTTAATTTCTTTTAATTACAAGGTTGCCCACCTAGTTGACCAAGGGAAGCTAGCTGATGTAATCTTTTTGGATTTCAGCTGAGATTTCTATACTGTTTCTCACAATATCCATTTGGACACAGTGTCCAGCATACAGCCAAACAAAAACATAACGTGATGGGTCAACAACTGGCTAATGGACTGGTCTTAGAGGGTCACATAGTAAATGAGGTTACATCAGGCTGGCATCCAATCCCTAATGGAGTTCTGCAAAGCCATTTCTCTTTCATGTTTGTGTAAATTACTTGAATACAGGACTTGAAGGTACGCTAAGTAAGTTTGCAAGGCACATTAAACTGGGAGGAGCCAGTGGTTACCTTGAGGGTAGAAAGGTTATGCAGAGAGATCTTGAGAAATTATGGAGCTGAACAATCACCAACCTTAGGAAGTGCAACAGGCACAAGTGATGGAATCTGCATTAGTGGTCGGGCAAATACCTGTACATATTGGGGCACAAGAGGCTGGAGAGCAGCGCCACGGAAAGGGACTGGAGGGTCTGGTTAACAGTAGGTAGAATCTGAGTCAGCGATGTGTCTTGGCAGCCAACAGGGCTGCCAGCCCTTGGGGTACATCAGGCCCAGCACTGCCAGGGGCAGGGATTGTCCCACTCTGCTGTGTGTTGGTGCAGCCTCACCTCAAGCACTACGTGCAGTTTGGGGCACCACAATATAAGAGGGACATAAAAGTGTTAAAGAGCATCCAGGGGAGGGCAGCAAAGGTGGTGGAGGGTCTAGAGGACAAGATGTATGAGGAGTGGCTGAAATGCCTTGGTGTGCTCAGCTCGGAGCAGAGGAGGCTGAGGGGAGCCCTCATGGTGGCTACAGCCCCTCACAAGGGGAGCGGAGGAGCAGCGTGATGTCTGCTTTGTGACAGTGACAGAGCCCAGGGGAACAGCATGGAGCTGCATCAGGGAGGCTCATGCTGGCTGCTAGGAAGAGGTTCTTCACCTTACAGTGGTCAGGCTCTGGAACAGGCTTCCCAGATCATTGGTCCCCCCACACCCAGGCTGCCAGAGTTCAAGAAGCATCTGGACAATGGAAAATGCTCTCAGAAGTATGGTTTTATTTTTGGGTGAGCCTGTGTGGAGCCAAGAGTTGGACCTAATAATCCTTGTGGGCCCCTTGCAACTTGGGATATTCTACAATTACATGATTCATACTTCTTAGAATGATCCCTAGGGCAGTTCTGTTAGATATATGAATTTCATTCACAGCATCTCTTCCCTCTCCCTGTGATAAGCTGATTTTTTGGATTTATTTATTATTATTTAAAAATAAAATAAAAACAAATTATGTACACAGCAGGCATGACGACTGGATAAGTACAAGCTCCAAGAGTAGCAGAAAATTCTGTGGATATGAGTGGATTATGTATTTTTTCTTTCATTCCCCAACTTTAATACTAAGAAGTCACATATTTATAAAGCAATTTCACTCAATCCAAATCCTCTTAAAAGCAAACAGACCTACTTATTTTCACAGATTTGAACTAATCTGTCCTTTATAATTGAGGCACAAGGCACGTGGCCATTTGAAAGCTTCCATTTCCCTGCTGGAGAAACCTTAATAATTCAGTGTTAAGGAAATTAAGGATGTATGGAGAATTCAAGCGGTAAAAATTCAGGAAAGTAATGGGAAATGCTGAAACCCAAAGAGCATTGAAAGACTGTCTGATGAGAAGTGGACACATTGTACAGAAAGGGTGGAAAACAAGTTAATAAAAACATCCTTTACAGAGAATAAGCAAAAATTGCAACTAGTATGCTTCTGAAGCAATCAAGTTGTCTGTATTTTGTAATTTCATGGTATCCTGGCAATTTAAGAGACTGTTACTCAGAGTTCACTTCTGCTCAGCTCCATTCAATAAACGCTGTGTATACACAACCATTGAGAAGCCAGGTCCAGGAAGTTTAAGGCAAAGATACAAAATGGAATTTCTTAGTTCACCACAATAAACATCTGCCTTTCCTTTCTCAACGTGTCCTCAAATAGAGAAGTGTTTGTGATAGCTGATTGTATTCTGTATCCGTACTTGCTGTAACAGATGTAGACTTTAACACCAAGATAATTGTCGTGAAAGCATAGTTTTGAGATTTAGTCATGGATCAGATTTTGTTTGTTAAGAGAAAAAAATGCAGAAAAATCCCTCCTTAACCAAACATGTTCAACCACTGTTGATATTCCCCAGCTCAGATTAACTAATTAGCTGGTGAATATCTTCAAGAAATGTTTCATGGATGGAGCATCTAAAGGGTGGAGACAATTGTAGGAAATCATTTCTGAGTTTCTGGAAGTTTAGTTTTGACAGCAGCATCTTGAGATTTTTCAAAGACCTTTATGTTAAAGACAGTGCTAGAAAGAGTGAAATGATGCTGATGGGACAGAGAGCACACCCAACTCCATCATACCATGTTCTGCAGAGAGGATCTGACCTCTCTCCTGGCACTCCTTAACAGGCCTTTTCTATATTTTACAGTGTCCACTGAGAGAAAAAACTCATCTTTGTGTGGTGATTCCGAATGGACCTGCATAGCTTCCTCCATAGATCCATAAGCATGTGATTTTCCATGCCAATTAATCTATTATTCTACTCAAAGTGGCTGCAAAACAAACAAACAAGCAAACAAACAAAAAACACTGAGTGGGTTTTTTTACACTTTGTGGTTGAGAAACCACAAGCATAAAAACAAGCACTGAAAAACTCAGATTTTATTTAGCCACCAAAGTGTGGTCTCACCTTTGGCTTTCTCTAGGTTAATTTCAGCATTCCAGTCATCATCATCAGATCATTCTATGGTCCACATTACTGGAGAGAACTACCTCACTTTATCTTTTCAGGACGCGACATGAAAGAAATATTCCACTTAATTAGTAAAAATGTCACCTGCGTGAGTCAAATAGAATGTTCATGCAGACAAGCAAGCTAATTTGCAGCTTACACCTCCAGAATAGGATAAAAGCACACTCTAATGTCTTCAGAACAAAATACGTGGTAACCTCTTTCAGCCTGGACTTCCCACTCCATCACCAGTGGAATAATATCCCATCTTCTAAATGAAGTCCAGCTGCCGGTGACAAGAGTGACAAGAGTAATACACATTTCTTATTCTGTAGGCATGATTACGGGAGGAACACTGCTCTGAGAAACTGGAGGCACATTCTCTAAACAAATCTGTTGAATGCCAGTGATGATAATTACTGGTGATTATTCACCAATTGCTAATGCAGTCTAGATTTAGACATTCCAAATTAGGGAAGGACTGGCAGTTTCCCACATGGGTGCATGCTCAGGCTAAATTTTTATTTTTTAATGTCTAGCAATAAATCCCAGCAAGAAGAAAGCTGGTATTTTACTAGCTGAACTCTGTACTAAGTTTCATACAGTTATAGACTTTACGGAGATATAGCACTACTGCTTGCAAATAAATTAATCTCTAGGAAGCAGAGGAGGAAGCATTGCCTAAAGCCCTTTAAAATAAAGGATATCAGATGAAAGATTAAATCATCTTTCCTCTAGAAAAGAGTGAGACTAGGTCAAAGGAAAAAGGTGAATTCTTATAATTAATTTCACCCTGGAAAGTATGCTGCTTGAGATTTATTGGATGAGATCTTTTGTGAGACCAGATGGTGCAGCTGGAGAAAAATGACAAGCTTTCAAGCACACAGAGCATTCATTAACTGACAACAAAGATGCAGCAAATGTACAGCTAACTGCAGAACAATAGTGCATGTGTGCAGTAGATCTGTCAAACCTCTTTTGAAAAAGACTGCTTAATCCTCACTTCCACAGCCCTCTCTTGAGCATTTTTAGGCATTCACCTAAATTTTATAAATTGATTTTCCCATGCTGAAAGAAATGAGCATTATTCAGGATCTGAAATGGCAGTTTATATGAACTTGTTGAAAATGGATTTTTTTCTTGTGTGTTTTGCTGCTGTTGCTGAGTTTTCTTTGTCCAGAACAAAAAGATTATCGCTCTTGCTGCACAACCAGATCAACAGTAGAATGAAAGGAGAGAGGAGAAATGCATAATCAGGGCACTGTAGTTTTAGATGACTTGCAGTCCTCAAGAGTTGAATAAAAGATTCAGGGAGAGTTTTCTCTGTGCCTCTCCTTTCACTAATCATACAGGCAGATTTTGTGGCATAGTAGGAAATTTTGAGTATTTAAATACAGTGTTGAAAATTTGTTTTATTTTCTAATGAGATTATGAACTTACATGATGCTAAAATTAATGTGATTCTCTGTAACTAATACAATTTAGGTAATGTCTATTAATGTTGTGGCAATCAACATTCTATTAAACAGTTTCAACTGATCTGATTTTTTAGGAGAATTACTCTATCTAATGTGATTCTCTCCTGAAGCTGCATGGTATGAAAAGAAGCGTGACTGCAGATGGTTTTGCCCTCAGAGGATGACTCTCATTTGGCCTTCAAAATTCTATTCACCCTGGATGAATTTTTGTTGTCTTTTCTATGTATCCCAGACTGCTTCCTCAGCATTCCCAGGGGACACGTGCCCTCGGAACAGCAGCTGGCTGAGCCTGGATCTGTGTCACATGGCACTTCTTACCTAATGACTCCCTCCACATCCTCCTTTGCCTCTGGCCAATTCAGTACTATAAGAAAAGGAATGATGAAACCACCACTGTTTTGTCATTTGACTCCCTGTGCTCTCTTTTTTTTCCTATTACAGTTACAAAATCACTAGAGAGAAGCCCCACGGAAAGGGACCTGGGGGTTCATGTTGATAGCAAGATGAATCTGAGTCAGCAATGTGTCTTGGCAGCCAACAGGGCTGCCAGCCCTTGGGGTACATCAGGCCCAGCACTGCCAGGGGCAGGGATTGTCCCACTCTGCTGTGTGTTGGTGCAGCCTCACCTCAAGCACTACGTGCAGTTTGGGGCACCACAATATAAGAGGGACATAAAAGTGTTAAAGAGCATCCAGGGGAGGGCAGCAAAGGTGGTGGAGGGTCTAGAGGACAAGATGTATGAGGAGTGGCTGAAACGCCTTGGTGTGTTCAGCTCGGAGCAGAGGAGGCTGAGGGGAGCCCTCATGGTGGCTACAGCCCCTCACAAGGGGAGCGGAGGAGCAGCGTGATGTCTGCTTTGTGACAGTGACAGAGCCCAGGGGAACAGCATGGAGCTGCATCAGGGAGGCTCATGCTGGCTGCTAGGAAGAGGTTCTTCACCTTACGGTGGTCAGGCTCTGGAACAGGCTCCTTTGTGAGAAAAATACACATTTGTTTTTCAAGTTCAAAATAATATTTGAACATGTTCAAGGTTCCACTTCTGCTTTCCTTCTCATCTTTCTAGAATAGCGTTCTCAGTACCAGACCCGCTCTATCTCAGATGAATACTCAAATATAATTTCAAGCAAGAGAATACGTCAAATTCTCTCATTACCTTCTGACTGACCATATTCATGATTGATTTTTGATACAAAGAAGAATATCTCTAACAAGCAAGATGGACAACCACTTAAATGGGAATAGCAGATCACAATTCATAAAGTGGAAGATGGAGATTCGTATCCCTGTTCTAACTCAGGGTTAGCAGGGGACTCAGGTCTGTGTTTTCACATCCTGCATGGTTTGTCTTTGGTTTTGAGAGATACTTGGATATTTTCCTCTCCCTCAGTCATATCTAAATGACTTCATACTCACCCTGAATTTCCCTGAAGAATATCAAGGGTGGTGTGGGGTTTATTTTGTTTTGCTTTTGTTTGTTTGATTGATTTGCTTTGGCTTATACTTGTTTCCTTTCTTCCCTAAAGTCCACATTTTGAAGAGTCACCCTTCCAAATTAAATATGATTAGTTATGGCACCAAGCTGGTTGGAGTTCAAGAAGCATTTGAGGAACACACTCAGGTGGAGAGTTTGAATTTGGGTGGTCCTGTGAGGAGTCAGGAGGCAGACTCGATGATCTTTGTGGTTCCCCTTCAACTCAGGATACTCAGTAAGTCTATGAAAATAACTTCGTGCCACAGGAAGGCTCAGGTGATGGCTCCCTGTGTTAGTTTGCCAGGCTTGGTGTAATTCCTACAAAGTAAATGAGTTGTCCTAGATGTTTATGGCACAGGGATATAGGTTCAAGTGCTACTGTTGCTCCCTAGGAGAAAAGTGAACTTTTTAAGACTCTCTTAGGTTTCTGATTGCTACTAAAGCTACTGCTGTGGCTTGAATGAACAAGGGTAAGACTGTGGATGAAACAGGACAGTTACTGTGGTTTCCCTCACCTCCCAGCCCACAGCTCCCAGTCAGAGTCATAAACCAAGACTAATTAATCTGAAGATAATCCCACTGGCCTTTGTTGGCTGTGCTGCAGGTATATAGACCTCTTATAAATAGGCTGTGTATAGATAATTATGAAATCAAAGGAGGTACAGCAAATATTTATTAGAGTACCAATGACACCCTGCTGATGCAAGGCAGTGCTGTTTTCCCATTTTACAGGGCTGTAGCATGGAAAGACTTGGTAGCTAACACAGTGTCATCCAGCCATTGTATACAGGTAGGCAGCAGAACTAGTTACTCAAGTTTCAGACTAGTTTTCTAACTGCTACGATCTTCTTCCTATCTATTTAACTTTTTGCATGTGACTGCATTCCAATGCCCTGTCTTATTTTCCATGATTGATGACCTTAACTACTGGCTCAAGAATCTGATCACATGTACCACGGCTATTCCACCTTTACAAGAAAATTTCAAAACCTGAATCTGCAGTCCTTATCTGTATTCAGTAAAAGAAGCCATCAGACACACCATTGTTAAGTTTCAGCTTGATGTATCTACAATGTATTTTAAATCAAAATTATCCAATCCAAAATATTTTAAGAAATATCATCACATGTTTTTCTGTCAAGTAGTTCTTGTTTCAGTGGTAAATAGGAAACGCACATATAGATGTCTAGCTTCTTAACATGACCTATTCTGTCTCACAGCCATCTGTGTTTACAGTAACAGATTGCCCACAAGCATTAGCTTTAAAAAAAGGTGTATTTTTTTTTTTTTCAGTCTCCATCTATGCAATCTCTGAGTGTCTACCTCTGGATATGTGTTTACACATTTTCATTGTAGTGTGTAAGCAACTTAGCAGTTTTCTGAGGTAGTGCTTCAAATCCACTGTTGCACTGCTGGTAGTTGAAAAGAATACTATAGTACTGTTGTCAGTAGTAAGGGAGCATTTGTTTCCTGGCCCAAACCCTTCCCAAACACATGGGGGATTCAGAAATATCTTAGTTTGCCATTTGGGAACTCTCAGTTTTGCCATATTACCTGACTTCAGGCTGCCAGAAAATGGTCTTTCTGACAAAAGCTGGGGCCAGGAATAGCCCCAGTATTTATCATACAGCCCAATAATATTTGTTCTAGACTGCATATATATTTGTGAAGGCAATTAATACAAAAGATTAAAATCCCAAAGTTTTCCATGAATATAATTGTTGAAAAACAGAATTAAAATTGAAGTAGGACTGAGTAGTTTTTATAAGACATTATTAAAGATCACACTTGTATTTCAAGTAACAAAAAGTAAAGCACAGCTATTCTTACTACTTTATAGTCTCTGGGACAATAAAATCATCTTCTGTATATCTGTGTTCAGAAAATGTACAATGCCTGCATCTAACAAAGGTAAAATGACTTGTGGGAAGTTCTGTAGTCGTTGCAAAGACCATGAAATCTCTGTGGATCCCTGCATAATAGAAGTGAAGTCAGCTTGCAGCTTCTGAAGCAATCTTAGTATTATTCTGCACTCCTTTTCATGGCACAACCATTTGTACTGCCAGAAAACTAAGAATGTGAATTGCTGCTATTACGGAAGCCGTGGTATTTGGTGCCAAGGAGTCCAAATGAAACACAACTGTGCAACAAATGTTTGGAAGGGAGGTGGGAGGCAGATAGATGAGCTGTATTTTCCTTCAGTCCCCATACTAGCATGTAGAAAATCCTACATATAGTGGTGAGAAGGCAAAAGCAACTGACATACAACAGGCATACTTTGCTTCAGACATAATTCTGTGTCAGATGCCATTTTGTCAGACTGTCCCTCTGCTGCCATCTGTTACATGGCAACAACATGTAATGGAATACTGTTGGGAATGGTCAACCTCTACTGTGATACCACTAACATTTGCCACAGTAAAATAAAACACCTTTGGAGGAGTCCTTGTACTTCTTAACTGATGAATTAAATAGAAACATTTTAGAGAAATTGGTGATCTCAATCTTGTGAGCTCAGGACTTAATAACGGGTGGCTTGAATTAACTAATTACCAATACAACTAAAATTTAGGGCTAACTCTTGGAATAGTTGTTGAGACCAGCAGTATCTTAAGATGTTAATAATAACTACAGTTCACTCTAGTAGTATTAGAAGAACAAAACAACTCACATTATTTCTATCAAACCATACTCTTTCCATTGGCTAATATGGAATTTTGGACCCAGAAATCACAGTCAAGCTTCAAAGGCTATACTCTCTCTAACAATATACTCTCGGGTCATCTGGCACACATGCCACATGCCATGGTGCCACGATGTACTGAACTGGGTTAATGTTTGTTCTGGATACCCTCTCCAAGCAATAGGAAGAAAAGAAGGTTATCAGTAGTAGTGAACATGGATTCAACAAGGGGAAATCATGCTTGACCAACCTAGTAGCCTTCTATGGTGTCATCACTGGCTGGGTAGGTGAGGGGAGTGCAGTGGATGCTTTTTATTTTGACTTCAGCAAGGCTGAAGTCTCCCACAACATCCTTATTGTGAAACTTAGAAAGTATGGGATAGATGAGTGGACAGTGAGGTGGATTGAGAACTAGCTGACTGGCAGAGCTCAGAGGGTTGTGATCAGCAGTGCAGAGTCTGGTTAGAGGCCTTAACCAGCGATGTTCCCCAGGTCCAGCCTTGTTCAAAATTTTCATCAGTGAGCTGGATGAAGGGATAGAGTTCACCCTCATCAAATTTGCTGATGATACAAAACTGGGAGGATAGCTGACACACCAGAAAGCTGTGCTGCTATTCCACAAGGTCTGGACAGACTGGAGAGTTGGGCAAGGAAGAACCTGATGAGGTTTAATAAGAGCAAATGTATAGTCTTGCACCGAAGGAGGAATAATAGCATGCACCAGTATAAGCTAGGGGACAACATGCCGCAGAGAAGCTCTGCAGAGAAGGACCTGGGGGTTCTGGTAGACAGCAGATTGATCATCAGCCAGCAGTGTGCCCTTGTGGCCAAGAAGGTCAATGGGATCCTGAGATGCATTAAAAGTTGTATAGCCAGCAGGTCGAGGGAGGTGATCCTCCCCCTCTACTCTGCCCTGGTGAGGCCACATTTAGAATACTGTGTCCAGCTCTGGGCTTGCCAGTTCAGAAATCTCCTAGAAGGAGTCCAGCAGAGGGCCAAAAAGATGATGAAAGGCCTGGAGCATGTTCTGCATGAGGAAAGACTGAGTAACCCAAGACCGTACAGCCTGGGGAAAGGAAGACTTAGAGCAAATCTGATAAATATTTATAAATGACTTAAGGGAAGTGGGAGGCAAATGGATGAGGCCAGGCTTTTCTCAATGGTATGCTAGTGATAGGACGAGGAGTAATGGCCTAAAACTTGAACATAGGAAGTTCCATGCAAACATGCAAAATAACTTCTTTGCAATAAGGGTGACGGAGTGCTGGAACCGGCTGCCCAGTGAGGTTGAGGAGTCTCCTTCTACGGAGATATTCGAGACCCCTTCTGGACACCTACTAGTGGACTTATTGTAGGGTACCTGCTTTACCAGGGGGCTAGACTCAATGATCTCTTGGGGGCTCTTCCAACCCTGCAATTCTGTGATTCTGTGGTGTCCCTAAATGAGACACATCTCAGCCTTTTTTCAGCTCCATATCTGACTGGAATTGAGTCAGTGGCTGCAAAACACAAGCAGTCCCTATACAATCAGCAGCAAAACCTCATCACTGAACAAGAGGCTGTGATAGTAGGAGTTTCTGAGTATGTTAGCCTACATGGCCAGAGGATGGAAGCACACACATCTGTTTTGGAGGTCCTCTATTTGCTTAAATACTTGCAGCCCTGGTATGGACAATGAATCAAGAGCTAAAAGGAATTAAAACACAAGTGAATAAATAATTAAACAACGAAGAAAATAAAGTTATGTATTTTCTGCAATGTGAAAGGCAATTCTTTTCTTTCCACAAATTGCCAACTATAAATTGTTGTTCTGCTTTAAGTCATACAATCTGAACTTACGGAAAGAAGAACATGTTTGTGTATACATGACATTTTGGGTTTGCTTGGAGGAATCTTTTTGGTGGGTGAAGAAAGAGGTTGCTTTCAGGCATCCTTACTGCCTGGTGATTTGGACACATTACAACCATCTGTTCAGATGTTTCAATCCAGAACATGTTGTTTTGAGAGCAATGGATGAACAACAAAATGAATGGAGAAAATGTATTTTCTGGCGAACATAACTTAGAAAAACTTTTTTTGGTAAGAAAATTTCTCTGAGGTAGAGTTGGACTTTTTGCCTTTTCTGGTAAAAATAATAGATGATACGAAGAAAAGACATACAAACATGATTAAGCTCGGTAAGTTTACCATTTCAATGTTGTCATTAGATGTAACTACTGAAGAATTTATGGGAAAAACTTCTCAATTTTTTGAAGCTATAAAAATACCACTGAACAAAATACATTTTAAACCATTAATAGCTCCAGAGGTTAAAAAGGCAAAAACGAACCAATTAAAAATTAGCCTAATTAAATTGCAGTGATACAAAAACATCTTTAAAAGTTTATTTAACAAGGTATTTTGCAAGAGGTGATCCACAATAAACCATGCAAACATCAGGCATCACACTAGTTGAAAGGGGAGGGAGAATACATTAATAAATTTTATTTTCTAAATAAATAATATGACTTAGTCTGGCTTTTCATATCATAACAAAAATGAAGGGTTGATTAGAACACTTTCAGAGGTCCTTTCCATGCCCATTACTTCTAAACTACTGGGATTCTTCCAATGAAAATAAGTAAATAAGTGGGGTAAAAGTTAAACAAGAAGAAGCATGGATATAAGACTGGGAGAAAGAGAGATAAAATATCTTGCTGAAATAGCAAAAAACAAAAACAAAAACCAAACCAAACAAACAAACAAAAAAAAACCAACAAAAAACCCAACAACCTCCTTATTTGTAAATGAGAGGAGAGAGGCATTCGAAACTACTGTTTTTTTTTCTTTTCTTTTGGATTCTCAAAGATATAAGGGGGTACACAAAACAATGCTATAGTTTCTAAGTTAAGAACGCACCTGTGGAAGTGTTGCAGGAAACTAGCGTGCAAAGAGTGTTTGTGTAACATTGATAAGAGCATTAGAGGCTGCCTGAAAGCTAGGTGCACTGATTGCATTACGCTTTCACTGAGAACAGCTTATACAACCTGCTTCATATTCACAGAAACAAAGTATGATAACTGAGGTAAACCACTTTGGACTTTTTTATCCAAAGTGCATTACTGTCCTTGTGCTGGCTTTGGAAAAGAGGCAGGACTTCCCTAAGTAGAGAAAACTTTATTTTGGATATTGTTCAAGGCTGTTTGTGCTAAAAGATCTGATAAGTACTTGATCAACCCTATTCTAATCCTAGGCATTTTAAAAGCAGTTCCATCTACCTTCTCACCACTATGGATAGGATTTGCAACCTGCTGGTATGATGAGTGAAGAGAAATACAGCTATCAGATTGAAGAAAATGGTGGCTTTACTTTGACATTAAGATGGGTACCAGTTTAAATTACTGAAAAATGTGAGTGATTGAAACAATTGTGGATCTTTGAAAGTCCCTGATGGAAGATGAAAGTCTAAGTATTTAAACATAAAAAAAAAACCACAAGGCCATCGTACTGATATACCCACCAAAGAAATAATGCTAAGATTCTTAACTTTCAGAAGTTCTTAGCAAGTCTAACAAAAAGGATTGAGATGAGGCAGCTTAGTGGGGGCAGAAAACATTTACTCCCAAGTGCAGCAGCCCTAGACTTCAAGTTTTGTTTGACGACCCTGTGTAGTCTCTGTAGTACCTGAATGCTCCCAGATCTTCCTGTCAAAAGTGTCTTGGAGAGGCTGCTATCTTTGATATCTTTCAGAGAAAGTAAATGCTGGTTTGGTTGGTTCATATCTTTACATGGTTCAGTTGAGGCTTGTCACCAAAAAGAATGTTCTGAGGACACTGTTTTTCCTGGTAATTTGGACTACTGCACTAACAAGGTAGGCTACTCGGTTTCTTGCTAAGCTGTCCTTTTGGCTGGCTGTGGGAAATATAGCACTGAGACTGCGATCAAGGTAAAATCTGAGACTTCTTGCTCCAGGGATGGCTGGAAGCAGCCAAGTGTGTGCATATTCACATCTGTCTGTGAGTGAGGGGGCTGCAGGGGCAGGGCAGCACACGAGAAAATAATCTGATTATCAGTACTAGCCTTCTCATAGAGCTATGTGTACACACCAATACCCTCTCATTCGTTCTAACTCTAAGGAGGTCACTAATGTTGCTGTAGTGATCTCTGAAATACCATTTGCAAACCACCGACTAGTTCAGCAAATATTTTGCAGCATATTTATAAGAGTAAACTCATGCAGTTTGTATAGTTGAGAATCAACTGCTTTAATTGCTAGTTCATGAAATGATACTTCCAGAACTAGGTGGGATTTAGTTTCTGTCTTGCTCACTTGCCATACCTCCATCAGGCACCTGCTAATTCCTTCATGAATATCTAAAGTTCTTCTATTTAGGAGATTTTGAGACAGTCTAATCCTACTGGAAATTAGCTGTGGGAGTACTAAGGCAACTTCCTAAACTTGTTTTATGGCAGTCCTGTTCTTAAGCACAGTACTCAAGAAAACTAGATCAGTACCAAGTGCTTACACTGAAATTGCTTCACTGATCTAGCTTCACTATCTGTCCATGAGAGGTAGAATAGGACGTTTAATCCTTTTGGATCTCTGTATTTATTACAGAAGCTTAAAAAATAATTTTTTCCCTCTCATTGTTCAGCAAATTCTTATAATCAGGCAAATTTCCAGTGCTGTGCTGCAGAAGGAAATACAAACAGAGCTATCCAGCATGTAAGCAGCATTAGCACAGCAGCATGCAGATGCTGAATCTGAAGATAATGGAACATGTATATAGGCTTCTGTTCGTTGAGAATTCTATATTGTTTGCCAGGGGAAGAGCAATGGTGTCTTAAGGGCTCAACTTTTCTGCCAGATCTCAATTAAATCATTTCAACAAGTCTACTGGAATTTTACCTGAAAGATTAGCAATCAGCTCATGATCTTCCTAATTCTTGCTGCAAAGATACCTGCATTCAAATGTGTGGAAACATTAGCTGCCTGGGAACTGCAACATGCTTTTCATTTCAGGGGATTAAGAGCTATTAATAAGACCTGACAATTCTTGTCTATACAGCTGAGAAGTTCAGAAGTGTTTTTTGGTGGTTTGTGGTTGTTTTTTGGCCTTTCACTAATGAAAACATACAAGAAAAATGAATTTTCAAGACTTTTCTTCAGAGATTAGATTTCAAGTGTCAAGAGGAAGCGTAATAAAACTGATTAAAGCCAATCTGAGGGCTCTGAGATACCCTTCTGACTATTACAACAATGACTCCAATGGATGTGTGCCCAGTAGCAGCTTGTCAAAGACCAAGCAAAACTCAATAATGCCTCTTTCGCATATAGGGCCTATATTCAGACTTCAGTAGTATTCTTCGTGCCTCAGATACCTGTGTTGGGAATGATATGATGTAGCTATCTCTACCATGATCGTTTAGCATATGCCTAATTAGCTATGTGAGCAAAGGTTATAGCACAGTGTATGCAAGCGGTTCTTGCCTTCAAGGACCAAGCTCCCAGCACTTGGAGATCTTATGCATTAACTACCTTACTCATACACTCTGTAGCACTTAATATTCTGTTATACAGTAATAGTAGTTAAAAGCTGCTTTTTACAAAGCTAAAGTCTTCTCCAAACAAAAGACATCTTGAATGTACAGCTGGAGAATAGAAACAGAGTCATGTCTTTAACAGAAGATGATAACCTGTGTAATTGTGGTGAATGATGTAGAACCATGGTGTAATGGTAACATGAGTTTTAGGTGGAGCTGCGTGGGCAGTGTTAAGCTGTGAATCAAACAGAAGACATGTGTGGGCCTGTCTGCTGCATCTGCACCATAAACACTTCTGGTATGTTTCGGATCAGTCCTGGAGAGGTGTGTAACAACCCTGGAGCATCTTCCAGTAAGCTGTCAGTGAAGAAATTCATATTGGTGCAATCAGAACATAAGAGAACAGTGTGTCAGTAACACCTTACTTGCGAAGAGTGCTGTCTTGCAGAGCAGAGGAATGCACTCACGTGTGCCTTCTCTTCCCTCTTTACCTACCCAGGCTGGGTAAAAATAGAAGAGCAGGTACAGCAGAAGTGTATCTAAATAAGACTAATAGGGACATTTCCTAGCCTACACTGAAAGCTTATAGTGCAATGTCATTATACTAAGCAAACTTGCTTATGTCTTGACTGTAATCTTCAGTCTGGCAAAAAGCTTTCCCTCCTGTTGAGCTGAATCTGTTCAGTTGCCTTTCTTAATCTCTCTCTGATTCTAATCGAAGTTGGTATATAAAAACTTTATTTTAGAGGCTGTAACAAAGATGTAACTTACAGGAAACTGAAACGGGGCACTTTATCAACTATTTTATTAGTAGAACTTGTCAGCTGGCAGAAAAGGTGAAAGCAAAAGCAGACAGATTTTCAGAGAGGAACATTACAATACTGTGAACGACTCCCCTTGCTTTCAAGAGGAGGCAGAGGGAAGGGAGCAGTGCTTCTCTCAGAAAACAAACTGCTTCGCAAACAACTTTTCAAGAACAAGCCTCCTGTGGAGATGAAGCAGCTCTCTGCAGAGTCAGGTCACAGCACTGAAGGACTGCAGCGTGTTTCCATAGGATCTCAAGTGGCAGATACCTGGAGCAGACAGACAGCAGACTCACTCGGCAGCCTGCATGAGGAAAACATGCTGCCTGCACAGCACACTTACTAAACCATCTAAAGAAGTCTACTCAGATGAAGACCAAAGCAAGCAAAGAAGCATGGGCCCTTCTTTCCTTTCCATGCAGTCAGTGGCTGGATACCATGACGAATTCACACTTGTGGTGCATGGCACAGATGGTAGTGATCACACAGTGCTGGGCACCGATGCAGATAACGGCGTCCCATCAGGGATGGTGACAGACAGGCTCTATACAGCATCTCCAGTGACTGAAATGCCTAGTGGGTTGGTGGGGCTGGGTGATGCGGGTGGAAGGCATGTGATGTCCCCACAGAGCGGGCCTCGGGATGGCTTGTGATGGAGCTCAGCTTTCCTGGAAAGCCAAGTACTGAAGCGTTGTCCTGACAGACCTCCTTGCCGCGAGGCAGACCAGGAAATGCGTTTCCCTGAGATGGAAACCTCACGGATGCTCTCACCATGAAACGGCGGGCAGAAGTTAGCTCTCACTGAGGCAGCTGCCGCCCTGGGTGCCCGGGGACCAGCACCGAGCAGGCTCGCTGACGGGGCCGCCGGCAACTGAGGCTCCATCTGAGCTTCGCTGCAAAACCCCATCGGAGCGTGCGGCGGCCAAACTCGCCGTACTCGGGCCCCGCCGCCAGGGGCGCCGCTGCCCCCCCGCTTCCCGGGGCAGAGCCGGGCAGCGCCTCGCGGCCGCAGGACCCGGCTCGTTGCCCGGGGCGGGGCCTGCGATGCAAACGAGGGGGCGCGGACACCGGAGTTGTGTGGCGGTCGGGGAGGAGGAAGCGAGCGCTGCTCCTCGCGGGCCGGACGGCCGGGACAGGCGGCAGGCGGCGGGGCCGGACAGGGCGGAGCGGGGGCGGCCGGGAAGAACGAGAGGCGGGGACTCGGCGGCGGGGAGCGGGACGGGGCGCGGCGGCCGCGTTCATCCCGGAGCGGCGGGCGGCGGAGCGGGAACATGGCGAGCGTCGGAAACGGCACGGAGGAGAGCGGCGGCGGGGAGGAGGTAACGGCGGGCAGCGCTCGGGCCCTGGCGACGCGTCGGCGGGGGCAGCGCAGGCCGGGCCTGCCCGCCCGCATCCCGCTCACCCCGCGCCGCGGCCGCCGCGTTCCGCAGCCGGCTCGGCCCGGCCGCCGTCGGGGAGAGGGCGAGCCGGGAGTTGAGGAAAGTTGCGGCGCGGGCGGCCCCTTCCCCTGCCGCACAGCGAGCGGCCGCCGGCCCGCGCCTTTCCTTTCCTCTTCTTTTTTTTTTTTCCCCCTTCTTTTCCCCCTTCCCTTTTTGACTCAGCTCCGAGTCGGCGCCGCGCGGTATCGCCTGTCCGGCGACGGCGGGGAGAGGCGGGCGGGCCGGCAGGTGCCCCGGGCTCCGCCGCCGGGAGCGGCCGTCCCGGAAGATGCGGTGCTGCCCTGTAGGCCCCGCGTGGAGGGCGGGCCGGGGAGCCGCGCGGGCAGCGCAGGGCAGGGCAGGTGTGGGCTGCAGCCCGCTGCGACTGGCGGGCACCCTTCCGCTGTTGCCCGGTGCAAAGTACGAGCGGCAAGCCTCGCGTCTGAACAGCGCTGCCCGAACGTTTCCTTTTTGGTGCCCTCTCAGCCGGAGGGATGCAGTGGCTGCGTCGTGCGGCTGTCGGCGGTGTGGCTGTGTGTCACCCGGCGAGTGCGGGCTGCTCCAGAAGGAGCGGCTCTCGCAGGGAAGGGGGCGCGCGTTGCGGTGCTGACCCGGCTTCTGGCGGCGTGCGCTTAAAGCGCTGCTTTACGTGTTGCTTATGCTCAGTAGCTCTTTCAAAAAGGGTTTGTAAGGCACGGCTCCTGCTGAACTTAGATGTAGGAAATTTATGAATCACATAGCAGATTTTATCCCGTCTTTTTTTTTTTTTTTTCCTTTTCTTTCTGTTTTTAAAGGCCATGCTAGGGTGAGTTTTTAAATTGAACACGTGCCAGTGCCCCATTGCTGAGGTAGGGCATACACCTGTATAACAGAGCATCTGAGAAATGCGTGAAAGTATAGGACTGGGTTGCTGTATGGTTCTGCACGTTGCTGGTGTTCTGTATTTGGCAGCTGCAGAGTTGTTCTTGGATGAGACAGTAGAAAACCAGCTTCTTCCTTTCCTCAGTTGGAAGGTGCGGATATGCCAGCGCCAGCACCTTAGGGCAGGCTGTGAAAGTTGGTACTTCTTAACTCTGTCGTGTGGAGAGATAATGCGAAATGCTTTTATCTCATTGTGTGTTGGAGTGAATCATTGCAAAATCATAGGGAGCTGAGTAGAGGCTGTGATTTCTGCAAGGCTAAGGTTTGTTTCCAGTGTAAGGAGTGAGTAAGTACTGGTGGGAACAGGTTATTAATCAACTCCTGCTGCTGTCAGTAAGCAAGAAGTTGGAATTCACAGTTGGTAGAACAGGTAGTTAGCAATTTAGCTGTAGTACAACTGTCCTGCATAAGCACTGTGTATTGTTTGAATATTGTTCAGTTTGCTGCCAAGTATCAGTATACTCTATCTCTTAGAGGAAAAAAAGGACATCCTTATGAAAGCATGTAAAAAATATAAAAGCACCTAGAAAAAGCTGTATGTAAGGAATAGTATGCAGAAAGCACACAGACTTTTTCCAGATGAGCTCTAAAGAGCTCATGTTCTCTGTAGAGACTTGTGCGTGATCTGCTGGTGTCTGAGAGAGTTGTGAATAGGTAATGGAGTGAGTACTTGAATGTTTTGCTGGTAGAATCTGAAAGTTCAAAGAGAAAGGGCAGGTGCTGGCTTTATCGTGGAGATGGTCGTTTCTGTGACAAAACTTACCCGTACCACTGGCATCTTATGTCTACAGGTTCACCAGCCTTCACTATTAAGCTTGATGTTCTGCAGTTCAGATATGAGCTAGTTGTTTTTATGCACATTTGTGTTATTTTTTTTAATTAGGTATTAAAATTTGTGTTTTAATGGGGAATGTTAGTGCTAGTTATGTTTGTGAAAGCAGTGTGCTTCTTAATAATGTTTACATGGAACATGAAGGATATGAGCTATTTATTCTTTAACTTACTTACTGCTGTATGCATATAGATCTTAACGAAGGATTTTTCCTCTGAAAGTACTTGGAAATACTTGTTCATCCCTGAAGCTTTGAAAAAAGATGTTCTTGAAGTTGTTTCCTGCCTACAGGGAACCTAACTAGGTCTCAACTAAGACGACTGTTCTGAAGTCCAGACTTAGTGGTGCAATTTAGCTATTCACTACTGAAGTCTGTGATGATACGAGCTGTGGTTTTTCTTATGCTTCCTTGTAGCTCAAGGAAATGCCAGACTCATATTTATATTTGTTTTCTTTTTTGCCGATTTATGCCTCGTCCTTCAGCTCTGGCTTTCCACTGTGCATTAAAAGGAAGTACTATGAACTGTATGCCTTTGTTTAATTCCCCCCAAACTATGCAAGCCTAGTAGTTTAGGTCTTGGTTGCCAACTGGCATTGAAGACATAAGCCCAAGAAGCTGTATGAATGTGACAGTGTTGTGAGTATGCTCATCTGGTGAAAACAAATGGTTGTCAGACTCAGGATTTTCCTGTGCGATGATTTCAGGGTGCTACAAGTGTGTGTAATGTTCCTCTACCAGGATTTATTTTCCTGGCTGCTGTGTTACCAGAATGAAAGTGTCCACCGATTATGTGTCTAGTTGTGAACTCAGAGCATATGTTGTATGTGCGTCAAGAGCTATTACCATTGAATTTCTGTTTTAAAAGTATTCGTATCTGTATTCTTCTGGAACAGGTTGCAAATCTAGGACAGATGTGCTTAGGGGCAAAATAATATTCCTGGCCACAGCAATCTTCAAGCAAAACTTTAAGCCTTCCCCTTCTCCCCCCCTCAACTGTCTAAAGATTACTTAAAATAGTGGGCCAGATCTGCTTCCCATTAAGTTCACTCTGTGCTGCCCTGGTTTTTCAAAGTCTTAAAGCCAGCTTAATTGGTTACTTGGGGATTCCCTATGCATTAAGAAAAAACAAACCAACAAACCCATCCTTGGCCTTTGTGCCTGTGAGGGTTGTGGCCAGACAAAAAGGATCATGCTCAAGAAGTGTTTGTGTGCTACGGGAAAGTCTTGTTTGGTCACAGCCAGCTAGGCTAAGGATTAGGGAGGGATCTGCAAGTGATTGTGCCCTTGCTGTGGTTAACTCTAAGGCCTGTATTAAGGACAGGTTGGTCAATTCAGCTAATGTGTGCCTCAGCACTAGCCTAACCTGTTAAAGAAAATTTGTGTAATGGAGATTTGATGATGCATGCTGTACTCTCTTGAATTGCCCAAGCTAGAGCAATACTATGCAGGCTGGCTTTACAAGCCTGGGCAGTTTATCTTCTGAACTCAGTTCAGCATGAAACAAGTGTCTTCAGAACTGGTATTCTTTAATCTAAGAGGTGTTTAGTATTCCCCAGTACTCTGTTTAAGTACTCAAAGCTTTTTATTCACAGCTGCTGCGGCTATGGCACTCGTAATCACAGTTGTAGAGTCCTTGTTTTCACCAGTAACCTAATATCGCAATGTACTTCATGTTAAAGAAGCCTACAGTGCTGTGTTTTTACTCTGAAAACTTTTTGCTGCTTTGGATGGTAATTCTAACCTGGAAAAAGAATGCCAATAGGGAGAAATGAGGGTAGCTGCCCTCCTCCTCTTCCTCCTGGGGAGCTGGAGCAAGCTGATAGGGCACATTTTCTTCTCTTGAAATGGAAAGTTTTGTCAGAAGGAGCTAAGAAGGGGTAATGAAGGCATTTCCTTTCCTGAAGGATGGTTTCTGTCAAAGAGATGAAACATACAAATCCGGTAAGCTTAAAAAGTAGATCTTGCTGAAGACTTGCAATTTGGACTTCTTTTTTCAGCATAGTCTAAGGCTAGTTGTTTGGCATGTGCTCAGCTGTTTCTCCTGTTCCTCTTTTGGCCTCTCTGACTTCCATAGCACATCAACATCTGAGCTGAGGGACAGGCTTTTCTAGGAGTGCAGATAAGAAAAGAACCAAGGGAAAGCCAAGCAAGTATAATAGTTTCTTCCTAAATAAATAAGGCTTCTCTTTCTGTTTCTGAAGTCCAAAGGTTCTTTATTTTAAATAAAATATGCCATGACCTTGACAGGAGGCTATTTTACCCATGGATGCACTTGTTGAGAGACATTATTTTTTTTTTCTTGTAATATTTTGATAGTGTAATAATACACTCAAAATGTGTACTTCAATTTTCTATTACCAACTATTGGTACTGTTCTGAGATGGCAAATGATTTTTCTTTGCATTTTTCTGTGTTCTTGTTGGCTTCCTTGCTTTGCTCTTTGAGCCCCTTTAACAGCAAACAAACTTGAAGAAACTGTGACTTTAAGTCTTCGTTCGTTTCCTGGGGAGGCAAAGGAAGCACATGTAACGTGTTCCAGTTAAATATTCTTATTTAATGCTCACTCTGATTGGTTGTCTTCTCAGAGAGAGCTATATGAGAGGAAGTGTGGTTATAGTGGTTAATGGTTTACATCAGTAAAGCCTGGTTTATTGCTCACTGCCTGTGTGCACATTGCTTCTACAAGTAGTAAGGTCTGCTGAGGGAGCAAACATGGCTGAATGTGTGGTTTCAAGATAGCTATGTTATTCAGTAAGCTGGAGATTTCTTCAATGGGAACACTAAGGAAAATATTACAGGCTGCCATGATACGGGAAGCTCAGGATGCATCTTACAGAAGCAAAGCTGAACTTTTGTGGAAGCTAAATACCTGTGAGACTGTTTCAATCTGTTACAATTTGCCTTTACTTTTGTCTAATTTTTTTTTTTTAATAGGGAAATATTTGCTATATCTATTGAGGTGGGGGGAAAAAAGCTGAATAAAAGGTGATAGTTATTGCTGAACATTTGCTTTTCTTTTTGTATATTGAACTATTACTATATTATTGTGGAAAATGGCATCTAAGATTTTTATTTTTATTTTTAAGGGAGCATTTACTTTACTTTGAGTAATGGAGTTATCTATATTACAAGTATGGCTGTTTTGGTAACTGTAGCTAAGAGTTCTCCATCACTACATTAGACAGTTCTACTTTACAGAAACTTAGGGAAAATACAATATTGCTGCTTGTTGTTGAGTAAATCTGTGTGAGAATTAGGATTTTGTGGAAGCCTGATTTTGCCAATGTGTAGCAAGGAAAGCTTCAAATAAATAATGCTACTTTCACTTCTTATGTGGCATGAGGACAGCGGACTGACATCAGGAACACAGGCTGGGAGACCACATCCATTTGGTGGGCAGTGATTTTCGTGATCACTGTTACTTCTGGATTAATAGGAAGAATGTTATACTTCAAGGAGGAGAAATAGTGAAGCACTAATCTCTTTCTGATAAGTGAACGATGTCAGACAGGATTTGAGACTCTGCTTTTAGAGATGAGCCTATGCTGCTGTTGATACATGTTTAGATTGTAGCCTACATCTATCCAGTAATCTTGTGCTGTGGTTGGTGAGGTGCCTGCATAGAGAAACAGGTCTAAAACAGGTGAGAAGTCTGTGTTAAGTGCTAAAAATTTTTTGTGCTTTTCTAAGCCCTCTCAGGGTCAAAAACACTTTAGGTAAGTTAGCAATAAGTAAGTGTCACAGAGCTGTGGATTTATTCCCAGATACCAGGTGCTAAAAGCAAGAAGTAAAGATCTACCTGGTGTCTTTTTCTGAAGTCAGAGAAGTGATGTTGTTACCGCATGCACGTCAAGATAATCTGATACCTCCAACCTTAGTTGCAGTGATCTTCTGTCATGATGTGGTGAGTGCATTGTGTTTTTATTCCACTTCCCTTATGTATTCACTGTGCAATAGAATAATAAAAAAACCTTTATGAGCTAGTGTTTGAGTATAGCAGTGCTTTGGTTTCTTCCCAGGATCTGGAATTGTGCACATTCTTGCCTTCAAGAAATTCTTTTTTAAGAACGTTCAAGAAAACAGAATGTTTTTGTAGAAACTAATTCTGAAGGCATTTGTCTTTGGCATGTGCTGAGAGTACTGTAGGTTCTGAGAAGTGTAATGCTTAAGAGGTGACGAGTAACACCTGTCCATAACCAATAACAGGTGACCAGTAGAAAGAAATAGCCTTAGTAGTTCTATGCTGAAGGAATTTTGGTTATAAAGGAATTTTGGTTATAAAGGTGAAGACCTACTGGTGTTTATTTTCATCAAGAACTGATAGACTAGGAAAAAAAAACATTTATCTAGATTGTTTCCCTTACGACACTTGTTTACCAATCCAGTGGGAGAGCCAGCTAAACAAAATGTTTTTTTGGTGTGATGGTGCTTTTTTTCCCTTTGTATCTGTTCTGCCAAGTTTTTAAGCTTCCAGCTTTCATTCAGTTTCCTTTAAATAATGTGAAAAAATAATGTAAAAATGTGAATTCACTGTTTAAATGACTACTCTAAGATTATGTGGCAAAAGCTAAGTGTGCTGCTAAATATTCTGTAGAGATGTAGAACTACCATTTATGGCTTTGGAAAAGAGGCCTTTTAGATGACGCAAATTTGGAAGGATATTTGGGTTTCTGAAGTTCACCTGGCTAGAAAGCGCTGAGGAAATATGCCATAAATCTCAAGTACTGCGTGTTCTTTACAGAAGTTATCTCCCGTTTTAGTTTCGGGAGACAATGCTCTGTCATGGAAATTGTTGCAAGTAATGGCTTTGAAGGGAGCAATACTGTATGATATATATAGCTAAAAAATATTAGCTATAAATATACATAGCTAAATATATATATCATATAGCTATATATATGATACAGCTAACCTTAAGTGTGTAACTTGGATGAGAACAGAAGCTTCAATACGAGATCCATTGGTGTAAGCCTAGAATTAAAGAATATCTTAATCTATGCTTCGTACATGCTTTTCATACTAAGAGTCTTCATCTGTACAACTCTGGAAAATCCCATTAAATGTGTCTGCCTATGTACTGTTGCCTGACACCAGTGGAGTAGCTGACTCTATTAAGTTACACTCTACTGAACTTAAGCAAAATTTCTTTAAAGTCTTAGGAAAGCTCAGTGTCTGTGTCTTTTAATATCATCTGTATTAAAAACAGCTATATATAGCTGTACCTCCCTCTATCAAGATATCTCTTATTTATCATCAGTCTTTAGAGTCTAAAGATGACCCAGGTGACTGGAAAATAGCTAATGTTATTCTAGCTTTCAAGAAAGGCAAGAAAGAAGTTTTGGTAGCCTGTCAGTCTCTCTTCAGTGCCTTACAAAATTATGGAGCAGGTTGTTTTTGGAATTACTGAAAAGAGCTAGAAAGGCTATGCAGTCATTTGTCAATACCGTCATGAGTTCCTAAAGGGAAGATCATGCATTACTAACTTGATATATATATATATATATATATATCAAGTTATCTGTCATGGTACTTTTCAGAACAAGATGCTCAGTTTAAAGCTGGAAAGTATACTGTGCATTTAGCCAGAGGGTCAGGTTCAAAAGGTGGTAGATGGGATAATGTTAGACTCCATCAGTCACTAGTGCTGTTCACCAAGGCTTAATTTGAGAGCATTTCTCTCCCTCTTTATTTATTTATTTATTTTTTCTGTGAACTGGACGTAAGAGTTAAATGTGTAAGAATGAAGCTCGCAGATAATACTGATGTAGGAGCCGTCCGTACCTTTGGGATAGTGAGGTGTTACAGAGAGATCTTGTTAGATTGGAGTGCTCAGCAGTCACCAAGAGCATGAAATTGAACAAGAACAAATGCTGGATTTTGCACCTAGGACAGTGCAATCCTGGATGCACTTATTGGTTAGGGGACAAGTGGTTGGAATGTAGACTTGCACAGAGGGCTTTAGGGAGTTTTGGTAGATGGTAAGGTCAGTACGATTCAGCAACATGCACAGGTGACCAAAATGTCCAACCTTATTCTGAAGTGTATCAAGTGCAGTATAGCTAGCTGGTTAAAATAAGCGACTGTCCCATTGTGCTCAGCAGTGGTGCAGCCTTCCTTCTAGTAGTGTGTGTAGTTTTGTGTTCCTCACTGTAAGGAGGATACAAGAAATGTGTAGAATGTGTTAAAGGAATTATTAAAAACAGAAAAATATGTGGAATGTGTAGAAAGGAAAGCAACAAAAATGGTGAAAGCGCATGACTTATGAGAAGTAACTGAGGATTCTTGTGTTTTTGTTTTTTTTCTGCTTGGAGTAGATAGAGTGTACTGAAGTCATCACTTACCAGCTGTATTATGGTGGGGAGTGGAGAGGGATGTGCTGATCACTCTGGTGACAGGATGTGAAGGAATGTCATACTGTTGCATTGGGGAAGTTCACATTGGTCGTTAAGAAGTTCTTCACTGAGGTGATCAAACAGGAAACAAGCTCCCTGTGGAAGTGATCGCAGCCTCCGGCCTGTTTGTGTTCAAGAAGCATTTGGATAATGTCCCTAGGTATGATTTAACTCTTAGGTTACCCTTTGGGAATCAGGAATTAGACGTGATGACCCTTATGGGTTTCTTCCAGCACAGGGTATTCTGTGACTCTAAACTGAACTATTTTTATGGTAGATTGAGTCATGCTGATTACATCAGAAAGTACTAGTTGGGTATCTAAATTTCAGAGCAAACATACTTCTCAGTGAGTCAGCACGAAATGAATGTTGAAGTCCAAATAAAAAAAAAGATTGTGTTAGGCTGTCTTGAAGTCTGTTTCACTATTTTGGTGGAATTTTTATCGTCCTCTTAAGTTCATTCAGTGACATGGGAAAGTACGCTAGTTGTTACTGGAGAGACTCTAGAGCTCTGCATCCATGCGTCCGTGGTGCCTAGGTTGCTTTGCTATTGTGGACTGTTTTGTGTTTGTGGAGGTACTTTGCTGTTACAAGGACAGGTAGAGTGTGAAAAGGATAAACTGAAGTACTAGCTCTTGGTGTGTGGCCATCTTTGTAATGAACTTCCATAGCCATGTTCTCTACCTGGGCGTCAGTATCTTTCTGTAATGCAAAGGTTGCTTCTTTGGGCAACCTGTTCTAATGCATTTGCACCCTCAAAGTGAAGAATTTCTTTGTAATCTGTAGTCTGAATTTACCTACTTTTAGCTTAAAACCGTTACCTTTGTCTATCGCAGCACTTCCTGATGAATAGTGCATCCCCCTCTATACTGTAGACTTCCTTTAGGTACAAGAAGTCTGCAATAATTTCTCCCCAAAACTTTCTCTTCTCCTGAGTGAACAAGCACCTGTCTCAACCTGTCCTCAGGAGAGCTGCTCTAGCTCTCTGGTCATCCTTGTAGCCTCCTCTAGAGCTGCACTGCATTTTCCTTATGCTGGGAGTCACAGAGGTGAAGGCAGTACTGCAAGTAGCATCCCATAAGACAGTAAAGGGGAAGAATTGCCTGCTGGGAGTCACAGAGGTGAAGGCAGTACTGCAAGTAGCATCTCATAAGACAGTAAAGGGGAAGAATTGCCTCCTCTAACTTGGCTAGCTACGCTTCTTTTGATGCAGCTCCAGATATGGCTGGCTTTCTGAGCTTCAATTGCACGTTGTCAGTTCATGTTCAGTTTTCTGTCTGCCTAGCACCAAGTCCTTCTCCACAAGGCTGCTCTCAATCTGCTCATTGCCCAGCCATCAGTAATTGAACACAAAATTATAGTTAGCATTGGCTGGTGCTATAGTGGCAGTAAAGCACATAACATTATGCTACCTACAAAGGACAAAACTTATATTGTATTTTGTGATTTATATATCTGGTTAGAGTATACATCATGGTATAATTTAGTCACTTTTGATCATGCAGGTGAGTTAACTAAAGTCATGTGAGATTTCAAAAACATTTATAACAGTAACCACAAAGTCATAAAAACTTTCATGGTGTATGACAACCACATGCTAAAGTGAAAATGAATATGAATATCAGCAATGGGCAGAGGTCAGATGTGACATGAATAGTTCACTGCCAGCCTGTAGTAGCTAGTTGTCTATCTACACGTTCCATAGTTAAGAAATATCCTATGCTTTGTCTAATGGGTCTGTCATTTCTGTGGTACATGCCTGAATGCTGTTGGAAGAAGTTGTAGAACTTCAGTGCTTTAGACTGGACTATGCAGTTGTGGGGGTTCCTTTTCTGTTGCGTGAGTCATCCCAGTCCAATTCACCAGCCATTTACTGCTGTGTGAACTTGTGAAGGAGCCAGTTTGTGGACTTTCCCTGAGTAGGTGCTTAGTATTACAGAGAAGTGTAAAAGTACTGAAGGAGGGAAAGTGTATCTGAGCAGTGTCCTAATCACACCGGCATACTGTAAGTGTAACTGTACTCCTAATGTGATGTTAACAATCCTTTGGGCCAAACTGTCGATTGCAGCAATTGTATGTTCCTTCTGTCATTATTACATTCCTTGTAAAACTTCTGAAGGCTTTAAGTTGCTTTAAATGACATCAGTAAGCTGTACTGTATGTGTGTGTGATAGAGAAAACTGTCTTTGACAGAGCTCAGTACGTAAATGGATGGTGTGACTTCTCTGTGAGAAAATGTGTGCTAAATTCGGTGCATCGGTGTATTTTTTTTTTTTCTGGATGCTGTAGCTTTCTTTTAATGCCTGAGGAAATAAGCAAGCTCTGCCTGGGGATCATTCTGGATGAAGAGTTAATGTAGAGGGAATTTTGACTTAAGAAGCAAAGTCACAGACATATGTCACACCAGCAAAACTTCAGAGGTCCCTTAGTAGATTAACTCTTAATTTTTATTAGTGTAATTTGAAAGCATGTGTTACTTACAATATTGGTTGAAGCAGAGTTACCTTCATAAATTCAGATGAACTGGTACACTTGGGTGCAAACTTTGTACTTTCCCTTAGGTAGCCTAAAAAACCTTCAGCTTTCTGTTCAGTTGAGTCAAGATCTGATTCTTCTCAGCGTAATTTAATGTGATACATGTTCTGGTTGTGACACTGTGTTTTCGTGGCAGGCTTTTGTTTGTCTTGCTCTGATTCTAGTAAAAACAGAATGGAGTTTTCAGAATGTGTGTATAAAACAGCTACTGATTTGTTAGTTTTATACTAGTAAGGAAATTAAATCCCTTTAAGATGGTCTCTCATTTTTCATTACTCTAATTTCTAGGGGAGATGGAAGGTGGTCTCTTTTTCTTTCATCAGGGGAACAGGTTGTGCACTGGATGAAAGTCATTGCTTTAGTCCTATGCAGACTAGATCTTCAACTCTAGATAATGTTTTCTAAACCTTTGCTGCTTTGTTACTGCACTCTGTGCTAATGGTGAATTAGAAGATATCCACAGAGGCTTGCATATAATGTGAAGAACATCACAAATAGGTTGTTGCAATTACTGTTGTTGCAGCAAGGGCTTCTTTTAAAGGAAATGATCCACTTAAGGATAATCACTTCAGTAAATTTTCACTATGAAACAGAACTTTTTGGTGCTTCTTGTGAAGCCGCTGTTTCATTCTATACAAATAATTGATCAGCCATGTAATCCAAAAAAGTGCTTAACCGAGGGAGGGTAGGGAGGTTAATACCTAAGATGCTTGTGCTAATATCTGTTTCATATAACTAATGAAATAAAGACAGACAAAACTGAAACTGAGTCATCTTTAATACAAAATGAGCAGATCGTTCTTCAGTTTGGATTCCTCTCTAAGGAGTGTTAGCAATTCCAAAGTGGTGTCTCTGTAATGAGACTTATTTAGAATTGTTGACTGCATAGTAATTGATAAGCATTCTGGAATTCCAGTATTACCAGTGTTTGGTAATAAGCGATGCTTTTGTCTAAATAATCTGTAATAGGTATACAGTGACAGTTATGTAAACAGGATTTTTCTTTGAGACCTTACAAATCGATAGAATCAGCAAGCATCTTTATTTTAAATAGTCTATGTTTGGAACAATATGACTTACTCTCTTTCTTGCTATTTGTATTATGTACCTTTTTTTCTTTACTGGGATGCAGTCTTCACTGCCTATTCCTTTTGCGTTCCACGTTAAGGTTAATTTTCAACATGTAGTTGAAGTTTGACGTAACATTGTGCCCTTCTGTTTTATACATTCTGAAATGTGTGAGACTTTTGAGTTTTTTAAAGATTTACTTGTTTTGGTTTTTTTTGCTTTCAACTATGATGAATAGCCACTTACGTTGTGAGATAAGGGGAGAGAGACTGGAATTGAAGTTTTGATGCTTCCTACTCTGAGCTACTCATGCTTAACATGAACTTGATTATGCGAGTAGAAACCTCATCAAAGTTTGGTAACTATTACTTGATAACATGATCTTCACTGGAGAAAAACTTGGAAATTCAGTAAGTTCATTTAAATCTCAACCATGAATACTTATTTAGTGTAGGTTAAAAACAAACAAAAAGCCTTAGATGTTAGGAAGCCTTCATTTGCTAAAGGCTTGCATCTAAAGGTCTGGGATAGTATTTCAGAGGATGACATGTAGCATGAGTTGCATTTCCAGCCATTCAATAGTTGCTTCCACCACTATAAGCATACAGCTCTTGCTCTGATGGGTTTATGGGGGGGAGATATAATCAGTCCACCGGGTATTTCAGCAGTATTTCAGCTGTCATTCTCCATTCCAGAGAGGCTTTACCCACTTGGCTTGCTTAATTGCAGTGCATGTGCTGCATTCATGGATAATCTGTGCGATAGCATTCGTGGTCAAGCCCACCTCTTGATTCTGAGCCCATCTATGAGTTGCATTTCTTCCTGATATTTCTTCCACTAATAGCCTGAGATGTCATGGGCCTACTGAGCTGGAAATAATTCACCCTTACCTTGCTAGTCCAGATCTTCCAGTGCCCCTTCAATCCTGTAAGCGTGATCCATGTGCTGGTTTGTCATGATTCTGTCCTGGTTTCATGACAGGGGTACCGATGCCTGGGGAAAGGAATAGGCAGGGAGATGGGCCTGGGAGCAAAGCAGTGACTAAGAGCTAAGGGAGAAAATTAATTTACTAAATATGATAGTGGAATGTGAGATAATACAATATAATTGGAATTGTAGCTAATACGTCAAATAGATGAGAGTATCCAAAACCCAAAGGCTTTAATGCTGAAGATGAGATGGCTAGGGAGTACAAACTACAGAGACAAGCAGAAAGAGAAGGGATTATGGTCTTGTGACTCCCAGTAAGTTTTATCTTTCCCTTTGAATGGAAAACAGAATGATGAAGTCTTCTGGGAGCTGTAGTTTGTTCTTCTGAGGGCCAGAACAATCAATCTATAGAACTGCAGCAGTAACTCTTTAACTCCCAGTGCACAGTGTGATGTTATGATGTGGAATACTGATAACAGAAATCAAAAACCACGGCACGGTTATCTTGGTGTTTTTCAATAGTACAGCTCTTGGTGTGTGGCCATCTTTGTAATGTACTTCCATAGCCATGTTCTCTACCTGAGCATCAATATCTTTTCTATAATGCAGCTTCTCACAGGTGTTTAATCTCTGTGCTGCCAGTTGTTCTACTTCTGTTGCTGTAACAGCCCCCATAGGGCATTTGTTACCATCCATGAGGCAGTATGGAGAGAGATCACTGATCACTGCTCTCATTCAGCAGTTTATCTCGTTCAGCAATTTATCTGAAGCAAGCTGGATTGCCTTCAGTCCTGTACAGTTGCTTGATTTACCTTCTCCATCAGCAGTGTCTGCAAATTGTCATGTAGGGCTCTATACAGTAGCCTTCCATCACTGATGTTTTCTCCCGAAACAACAGAACCCATCAGTGAACAAGACTTACTGCTTCTCATTTTCTTGTAGTTGACTCTACCTGGCCTCTTCAACACACGTCATCTCCTCCTCTCATAGTGTTTGAATTAAATCTTTGCCTCTGGACCAGTATATGATCACTTCTGAGATTCTTGGATGACTGAGGTTTCCTCTTTGAGCCCACTGTGTGATCACTGCTTAGTCTGTGTGGCATCAGTTGTACAGCATGTGGAGAGGACCTTCCATCTGAACGTCCAGCTCAGCACGGACAGTTGAAGTGTGTCACGTTGTCATATTACTAAGATAAAAGTGAATTTAAAAAAACATTAGAGTGCTGTTCTTTAATGGCTGCCACTGATACCCAATACCGACCAACAGTAATAGATTTTTCTGAAGCATGGTAATTCTCTAACAGCAGCACTCCCTTGCACATATCACACAGTTCTTTTTTTTTTTTTTTTTTTTTTATGGTTGCTTGTAATATAGCTCTGACTTGAGCTATTCTTATTTATCTGCGTGTGCTTAAGCCATAAAATAAGTTGTTGTGTGAAGGATGTGAAGTCTGTAGAATCATGACAACTGAGGATGCATTTAAATGAGGTTTTCAGAAAGCCTCCTTTTATAAAATATGAAATTCTCTGTGGTAGATGAGACGCAGGTTATCTTGGAAAAAGCAGTACTGCCAGATGTCATATTGTCAGACTGCCTCTCTGCTGCCATCTGTCACACGGCATCGACATTCAATGGAATATTGGTGGGAAGGTTCAACCTGTACTTCCATACCACCAACATCTACCTCTGATGTCCCCTTGTATATATGACATACTTAGTGAATACAGGTACCAAATCTTATTTTAATCTTTAACATCTTTTTATTTGAAAAAGGAAGCAGTAAAACCACAAAACTAGTGGCATATGTGACACTTTTTTTGTGAAGCAATTACATCAGTCTGTCTTGATAGCAGTGGCTGCAATTTTAGGTGAATTCTCAAGTTGTTCATTAGAGGTTTTTAATGGAATTTTACTCTTCCTGTACTTAATCCTTCGAGCAGTTTCTCATAAATACATGTACTGCCTAAAGCAGTGTTGTGAGTAAGATGCACTGTGCCCTTCCTGTATCTTGGTTTTGGCCCAAACAGTGCCTGTCATGCACCGATGTTTGGTGGTTGTGACAGATGGGTACATGCCCAGGGCTGGGCTGTGCTGCTTGGTGGGGCAGAGCTGCTGCCATGATGGCACGGGGCAGGGCATGGTGCAGAGTGGGGTGGGCTGGGCTGAACTGGGCTGCCATGGGTTGTAAGTGCCCGCTTTACCCCGTGGTAATATAGACTGTGCTGTTTCATTAGTGAAAGGGATGGCTTTTGTTTCAGCTTCTAAGCAGTGCTATTGGGAGAAAATATGCGACTAATTACTTATTATGATGAGCAGGTGTTTTGAAAGATAGCTTTTTAATTCATGTTTGAAAGGTAGCTTTTTAAATCAGTTGATTCATGACTTTCACAAAGAAAGAGGAGTGGCATCCCAAACCCCTCTTTTTAGCCCTTTTGTTTTCCCATGCAGTTTAGTGCAGGATTAAGTCCTGTCTATTGAGAAGTGTGCTCACGCTGCTTGAAAGGTGAAGCTGTTCTTTCTTACCACCCGTTTTGGCTGGTATCTTAACTTTGAAATTGTCTTCATTTATAAGACAGTTCAGCATTAGAAATGCATTTACCACAGTATCAATGCTTCTTGTTTTACTTCTATGTTTTTCAGTCCTTGGAGGTGTTCTTGAGTGCTAACTAGCTGCTTTCTGTTTTTTGTTCTCTTTAGAGTTGATCAGCTGCATCAACAACTAAGTTCAGTTGCAGCTAATGGCATTGCTGTCAAAATCTGGGGAAGGCAAAGTGCTTACTTTGTGGTCTGAATAAATTGTTCTTGACAACTATGAATTTCCAATTTTTTAAAAAATTGATTTACTAGCAAATATGTACACTTGCAAATGAACAAGTTAGCAGGGCAAAAATAGATTCACATTTATGAAGCAGAAATAAAAGTTACTTTTAATCGCTATAGAAGAGATACTTCTGTCAAACTGTTCAGTCTAAGGTCATGGTGGAAATAAATCTCATGTGGAAACAGGAGTAAGTTTAATTTAACTACTGCCTTAATTTCATCAAATTAAATTTCATCAAGTCAATTTGTATGAAATAAGTGACTTAAGAAATTATCATTCAACTTTATCATTCAACTCTTTCTGTTTTTTTCAATTGTTGAGGAATGCTTTTCAGTCAGCAAACTGAAAGTCTTTCATGGGTGGAAGCAAATATCTTTTTACATTGGCTGTTGCTGCTTCTGATTTTACTGTTGTTTTTTTTTTAAATGTATTTTGAGCATCCTGTGGTAATACTGTGGATAGTGTAGCCTAGAAGCAAAACCTGGCAGCTTTCACTGCCACCTGCATTAAGAGTACTGAAATAAAGAAATTAATGTGGGAAGGCTATGTGAGGCACCTGGGCAGATCTGCCCTTATGAGAAAAAAAAAAAATAATGAAGATTGTGTACTGTAAACAAAACAGTCAGACCGATCTCACAGTCTGGTGTTTGTAAAATGGATCCTCCAGATTCCCTTTTCATAGTAGCTTTTATCTTGGTGCATTTTGTGGAGTCACATGAACTCAAGTGAACATCGTATCATTTTATGCACTACGACTATATCTTTTGAAGTTACGCTGTTGTGTTAGGATCAGATTGTCTCATTACCCTTTGACTTGTCTGAACTGAAGTTTCTGTAATGTTTTGGCAATTATGGAAAGCTAACCTACATGAGCAATAGTCATTTCTGAGCTATAACAGGTGAATTTCCCTAGCTGTGAAATTTTGTCTTCACTAGACTAAAGATCAAGCTTTATAAATTGCATCACAAACCTGTGAGTTTGATTTTTGATGTCTTGGTTGCATATAAGCAACTCAAGAAAATGCTTTTTCTGTCTAAAACAGAAGCTCTATGTTTTTCCTTTTGTGTTTTTTCCCTCTGCTTGTCTCTCTGTGAAAATGCATTTCCATATCTTCTGATGGAGAAAAAAAAAAAAGGCCTCTGTAGACTATTTGGAAACTGATTCGAGAAGGCTGATAATCTAGATGGCTGGAAGTAGAAATGTCTTCACAAGTTTTGTTGTGGAAAATGTAGACATACACAATTACTCTGTACATGGCTACGCTTCTGAAGAATTAGGTTTAGAAACTTCCAGACATTGTAAGAAGTTCCTTTTGATTTCAATAGGGCTTCATGCAATTTCTATGAAATTACTAAATACTCCTCCCACTGTAAGTGAAGATCAAGTTTGCAAACACCTGAAGAACCTGAATGTCCTTAAGTCTGCAGATCCTGATCAGATGCACCCCAGAGATCTGAGGGAATTGGCTGATATAGTCACCAAGCCATTCTCAATTACATTTGAAAAGCCATGACAATCAGGTGAAGTCCTTGGTGACTGGATAAAAGGCAACGTCACGCCCATTTTTAAGAAGTCTAGAAAGGATGACCCAGGGAACTACTGGCCTGTTGGTCTCACCTCTGATCTGGGGAAAATTGTGGAAAAGATATGCCTTATCATAGTCTGGGGAGACAGGGAGGTGATACGGCACAACCAGCATGCCTTCGTCAAGAAGTAAGGCCTGAGAGTTGGTGGTGTCCCTGGAGATGTTCAAGGTCAAGCTGAACCAGACTCCGAGAAGCCTGTTCTAGCTATAGATGTCTGTATTTGTTGTAGGGGTGCTGGACTAGATCACTTTTAAACGTCTATTCCAACTCAAATGATTCAGTGATCATTTTTATGACAATTCTATGGTTACAAGAGGTTTCCATTGAAGTTTTTAAAAAGCTTGACAAACTTGGCACAAAGTTTTACAGGACTTGGAAGGGCATGTCTGGTTAAAGAGGTGTTAGGCTAATCAATTGTTCTTTCTTACAGCTAATGACAGCAGACTTGTAGTATCTGCTGGAGTGTCTGCTTTGAGGAGAGTGGTTTTGTGTAGTCCTGTTGTGGTTTAACCCAGCAGGTACCTAAGCACCATACAGTCATTTGCTCACTCCCTCCCATTTCGATCTGGATGAGGGAGAGAATCAGAGGGAAAAAGAAGAAGTAGAACTCATGGGCTGAGATAAAACTATTTACTCAAATAGAGAAACGGCAGAGGATAATATTTATTTCTGTATATATCTGGATTAGAGTTCAGCCAACTTTAACTGTAATTATACTGTCACTTTTATGTGCGAAAAGTCAGATCTGAATATGAACATCAGTAACTGTTGACAGGAGCCATTTGCATGCCAGTTAAAATGATATACTTTTAGATTCTTGCTGAACATGTAACTGAATCTGCTTATTTCCACTTCTCAGTCATAAGGGAGAGGTGCTGTTTAAAACAGGACAAGCTCAGCCAGCTGCATTTGGAACAATTAAGACTGATGTCAGTGTACTGAAGTGTGGTTCCATTAGGCAACCTGTTCAGAAGCAGATTTAGAAAGCTTCATCTTGTTGCTTACATCAGTACAGACACATCCTGCAGCTGGTACAGCTCACCTATGGCTGCCCCCTGCCCCAGACTATAAAGGCAGTGGCTCTAGCCCGAGTCAAACCTCCACTGCAGTATTAACCCTAAAGGGGTTGAAAGCTGGAGGGAATGATGCAGTGCTAAATCAAGTGATGGGAAATAAGTTTATGTGTTATGATACATTGGCTAAACACAGTCCTGTGAGCAGGGAAAAACAAAACAACAGCAACAAAAACCTGTAGCTGTGCTTTCCGTTTTGATGAAGGTATTTGAGAATAGATTTTGAGATTGCTGAAAAAGTCATCATTTTTTGGTGTATTTGTGCTTCTATTTTCCATCAGCATAAATTATTTGTGAATTTTCAAGTGGGATGTATGAAGTTGTATGGAGATATTCAATTCACTCAACCGGTCATGTGTCTTCATCAGAATTCTATAAGCCCTATCTTACCATAGAGAAATATTCCTCACTTCACAATGACATCTTATTTGTGTCAGTGTTTTTTGGCAGTACATACATTTGTGAAAAATTGCTTAAAAAGATGAAGTACAGGAAGAGTAAAATTCTGTCAAAAATCTCTGACAAACTTCTTGAGAGCTCACCGAGACTTGCAGCCACTATCATCAAACCTGATATGTTAGTTTCACAAAAACAGGGTCACATATCCCGCTAGTTTTATGGTTGCGTTGCTCTTTTCTAAAAATAATATTTTAATAAAAATACAAACAATAAAATTTATAAGATATACAAAAATAAGATGTTACTACTTCACATTTATTTAATATATTTTATGAGGGCTGCTCCAAAATCAATGCCTCCTGTTTTATTATGTTGTCCCATGATATCAGAGATGGATGTTGGTGGTATGACAGCAGATGTTGAACCTTCCTGACAGTATTCTATTACGTGTTGTTGTCGAGTGACAGATGGCAGCGCAGGGCAGTCAGACACAATGGCATCTGGCATGAAGTACATCTAAAGCAAGCATGAAATTAAATTTTTTTTCCCCTGTGCAGAAAAAGCTGCATCCATTGACATTCGTTGACTCTTGCTAAATATTTACGGAGACCGAAGAATGGATGTGAGCAGTGTGAGGTGATGGCTAGCACATTTCAGCAGTGGCAATTGTAGCAAAGCATCATCTTTACTGGTGCAGATTTTGATGAGCATGGTGTGCAAGCTCTTTTCATTGCTGGTGAGAATACGTAGCCAGTTGTAGTGACGGTTGCTGGAAGATAATGTTGCGTAGCTGACAATGTGCTCTATCAAGCAGTGTTAGTGCGCTCATTGTGTTTGTTACAGTTTCCATGTGTCATGGTTCTATGTTTTTGTTTTTGTCTTTTTTTTTTTATGGTTTCAGTATTCCACATCAAAACATCATGTAGTGTACGGGCCATTAAAGTGTCACTGCCCTAATCCCAGGTTCCTATCCCTGTACATTACAGCAGTCACGGGATCTGGCCCTTCCGGGTGGGGGGGGCGCTCTCTTGCTGCCTGGCAGTGGGTGTTTGAGGGTGCTTTCCTGGCCGTTCCAAGCTTTTCAGGTTTGAATCGGTCCCGGGAACTCTCTCTCTCTCATCTTGTCTGATTTATTAATCTCAATTTCAATTAAATTGTATATATTGTGTTATCTTGTACTCCAATATTATAGTAAAATAAGTTTTCCTCCATAGATTGTTGCCGCTGCTCTTTTCCTCCCTTCCTTCCTTCCCATTTTCTGTGGGACCGGGGTGGGGGGGGGAGGGCAGAGGCCTGCCGCCCCTGTCACGGACATAGATTGATCTGGTCAACTCCGTGACACCATGGGAATAAATGGAAGGCATTACTTTTGGGATAGCAAACGTATATTCAACCCAAGAGAATTTGTCTTCACTGAACACAGCCCCGAGAAGCTGAAAGGTTGGGCATCCATGCACTAGTGTGTGTGTGGTGTGTCTGACCCACAAAGACTAGCATCACTGCATGTAATCATTCTCACTGCAGCTTTCATTTGTACAGAATGACTGCTATGATGCTTTAGAATTGTCCAGTTTTTATATAACTAAATGTAAATCAGAATTGCCTTTTTTTTGTTTTGTTTTAGAATGCCTTTTTTTTGCTTTTTGTTTTAGAATGTGCTGGTTATTAATATCTACCTACATCAGATATTTTCATTAAAAACTTTTAAAATTGAGGGCGGAACTTCCAGCCCTCAATTTTCCTATGACTTTGGTAGTTTGGAGGTAAGCAGCTATGTGGAAAGGTCACAACTGCAGTGAAAGGCTGCAGTGGAAATATCTTCGTTCTTGTGGGCGCTGACATCTTATGTTTGAACTAAATGACACCAAAGTTTATACTGCTGAACTCAGCTTCAGTTTATTTAGCCAAATTTCTAGTAAAGCTGTGCTCTGTCTTGTTGATTCCTGATTTCTTTTTAGATGTAGAGTTGTTGCTGTGTTGTTTGTTTGTTTGGCTAAAGCTTGACTCCTGACCAAGATACCAATCTCACTCTGGAAAAACTCAATCTTTTATGCAAAGCATAAAAGCATGGATCATATTTAAAGCTCAGGTATGTTTGAAATAATATGTAAGCGCAAAAAAGTCAACTGCTACTTAAGTATTCTGTTTATATATATATATATATAATTTATATGCATATATATTAACAACAAAACAGAATTGTTGAATTCTGCCCTTACATGACTATCATCTAATAGTTTGAAGGAAAAGTGTCCTAAGCAACAAAGTTGTAAGAATCACTTCTTATTTTTTGTTTTGTTCATAGAGCTTCTGTTTGAAGTTTTGAAACGTGTGTTGCCCCAAAGATGATCAGAGGTCTGGAGCACCTCCCCTATGAAGACAGGCTGAGGGAGCTGGGCTTGTTCAGCCTGGAGAAAAGAAGGCTGTGGGGTGACCTCATTGCGGCCTTTCAGTACCTAAAGGGAGCCTACAAACAGGAGGGGAATCAACTCTTTGAAAGGGTTGATAACTGCAGGACAAGGGGAAATGGTTTTAAGTTGAGGGAGGGAAGATTGAGATTGGATGTCAGAGGGAAATTCTTTACTGTGAGAGTGTTGAGGTGCTGGAACAGGCTGCCCAGGGAGGTTGTGGATGCCCCATCCCTGGAGGTGTTCAAGGGCAGACTGGATGTGGCCCTGGGCAGCCTGGTCTGGTATTAAATGGGGAGGTTGGTGGCCCTGCATGTGATGGGAGCGTTGGCAATTCATGATCCTTGAGGTCTCTTCCAACCTGGTCATTCTGTGATTGCCAAGTAACACTTGGCTTACTCTAGATGAATGAAATGAGTTTTAAAATTTGAACATATTTTTAACTGAGCTGTATTATCAACTGAACTTTTACAACTTCAGATCAGTAAGCTTGCACTGTTGTCTCCATCATTTTTTTTTTTGTGATGTTATTATTTCTGATATTTGATGCTTCAAGGGTGGTTTTAGGTGTGTATGTAAGGGGAAATTATTAAAAGCAGCAAAATGAAATCCAAATAATCTGTTATGGAGGTATTCTATGATATGTGGAGAATGATTGCACTTCTGGGAAGCAGCAATGTTGAGAAACTAAAAATGGAATCTAAAAATGTTATCTTTCTGATAGTGTGAAATGGAATTCTGATAGTAAACTATAGTGTAATTCTGTTCTGTAGCTCAAATTACAGGCTATGAGTTAATTTGAACAAATTCTTCATAAAGTAATGTTAGAACAAAAGCCATCAGTTTTCATGAGACTTGGCAGGCGCAGGTTTGAGGCTAGCAATTTTGTTCTTAGCTGAACCATAATGTGTGCTTCTCAGAATCTTAATCTGGAGCCATGAGAAACATGTCCAGTTCCACGAGTTAACACACTGCATGAGAGAAATGTGAATTTGAATCAGCAAGGAAAACATTATGAAAACTGATGTTCAGAAGAAATCACAGAGGTTTTGCTTTTTAGTGGTTTTATGTATGAGCCAGAGATGGTAACTATTTCTGCTTGGAAAATCAAAATGATTCAAGTTCTCAAAAAGCTGTTAAAATCAGCCGCGTGTTCAAGTTCCTGAACTATTTTGGGAGGAATCTCTATTGTATTCTTTAATAATTATCAGCCTTCAGGAAGGCTGAACTCTAAGGAAGCTAAGCTTTGCTGTTTTCATGCTCTGTGTTGCATCGTAACTTGTTTTTTCTACTGTTTGCAGATTCACTTATGGATCATAGTAACAATAGGAATTCATGTTGAATTACTTGTCGAAATTGCCTCTGAGTTTTCTTCAGCATTGTTGCTTTCTGTAGTACTGCCTCAGCCTGTTTCCATGTGCAGCTCCTCCTTCTAGACTAAGTACTCTTTAATCCCAGTCATTAAAGGCAATGTTTTCTTTTTCTTCTGTTTTGCTTTCCACTAGTTCTAATGAAATCTTCACCCATGAATAATTATGTTCATTTCTTGGGTATTGATTAGAAATTGAATTGGGGAAAAAAAAAAAAAAAAAAAAGAAACAAGTTTAATGATAGTCTTTTGATGACAACTGTTTTTCATTATGTTTAGTTGGCAAATTCTTAATATAAAGAATGTTTGGGTGATCTCTTAAAAACTAATCACTGTGGCATGTGAGCAAGCTTCCGTAACTGTGCTCTAATTTTTATTAATACCTTTTTAAAATTGCAAAAATGACATATATATGTACATTTTAAACAGAGATAGGTTTCATGTTGAGAAGTTTACAATGATACAGATCTTTCCAGTTCCATGCATTTATAGTAGCTCTGTGGTAGTGGCTGAATTTATTTCAGACTACTTGAAAGAAAGCTAAAGAAATAAAAATTAAGACTTGAAAACTCTCAGTATTTTTGTAATACAAATATAGAGTGAGTAGAGAACTGACAGTTGATAGTGTAGTATTTGTATTTCATTTAATACTGAGGATGTTGTTGTCCTCAAGGAGAGCTCCAAAGGAGCATGATAAATGGAAAGAAAAAAAAAGAAGAAAATGTCTGTGAAAAGTCTTGACTTTAGCACTGAGTAGATGAAACAAGCAGGTAAAAAACCTAAAATGAGGAATCTTACTGAAATTAACCCCACTAAAGTGGGATTATCCTATCATTTTGTTGCTTTAGAGTCAGTCATGTTCCTGTGCTGCACGTCTCAAGATATTTCCTGTTTCACTGATGTTTTTGTTCTTGGCTTGGTCAGGTCAACAGAAAGGAAGTATGTTGTCCTTTTGTATCATTGAGAAAAGTGGTCAGGAGCTTGCATCTTGCTGTAATGATAGCATATTGCTGATTTGTAGCTGTTGGCTTGTATTAAGCTGCCACCACCAAAGGCCTGTAGTTTAAAATGTATAGCCACTAATTTCTTTGGAATTGTTAATGTAACACTGGCTAAGGGCTGAGGGGAAATGAATGTACGTAAAGTAGTGTAATACAGAAGAATATCTAAATTCTGATCAAATAATATTTTTAATACTTGATTCCATTTGCTAATCAATCTATGTGGTGACTCCTGGCGTCTAGAAACTAGTGGCAGTATCCAAATGAAGACCATATAGAAAGCCTCTTTCATAGTCCTATTCCAAAGTATGGATATTGCAGATCAGCTTCGTTTCCCTATACCTCCTTATACCTCCCCTCCTCTTATCTTTAAAAAGTTGCAGTCCACAGCTGCTTAAGACATCATAGGTGACGCTGTAAATATGAAAGAAAGGAGAAAGAAATCCTAGCGTCAGAAATGCATCCTGTTATTACCAGGACAAGCAGTTGTTTCTACTTTCTACTAGTGTATTAAAAATGTAGTAACTGGTAAATCTCTGTAGTAATTTTAAAGTGACTCCGATTTTATTTTTCATGAGGCTTTATATGTAAATGGTGGTCTACTGTGAATGGTTTCTGCTGTTATTGCTAAGGAATGCTCAAACTGGTTTTTTTTTCTCTGTTTATATACTTGTCTGTTTATGTTTATTGTTGTCTGAGCTGAACTTTCTTGGATTTGGAAAATGGAAGTATCTCTAATTTATTGAAAACTTTTCAAACTGGCTTACATCTTAAACAAAAAAAACAAAACAAAACAAAAAAAAAAAATTAAAAAGTTGTTAAATAGAACAGTGGTCCAAGAAAAAAAATGATGGTATGATTCAGGAAAAGTCTTTTTAAGACAGCTTTATTTTATCAAGTATTCTGCCATTTTTTTAATTATTTTTTTTTTTACAGATTTGCAGGAAAGTCAGTTTTTGTCATGCCATCTAGTGGCAGGTTTATTTTCATTCTTGTGTTAAATACTCATACTGACCTGTTCTCTGGATGTGGCATAAAAATCTTAAGATTCAGCACTAGCCAGTGTATGTACTGAGGAACACCACTGTTAAACTGTTTCACTTGGTTCCAAATTAACTGTTAAATGTTTTTTTTTTTTTTTTTTTTTTTCTCCCCTCCCAATGAATAGAAAATATATGGAAAAACTGTGTAGGGTTTTCTTTCTTTTTTTTTTCTTCCTTTTTTTTTTTTTTTTTTTTTTTTTGACCCCACTGTCAGTATATCAGGACAAGGATATACCTTGGGACTTGCTTCAGCATGCACTCAAGTCAGCAGAAGAAAGTGGATAAGGGTTTGCATTGTCTGTGTCTGTGTCTATGTAAATAAAAGAAGTTCTATTAATCCGCTGGAGATTTTTGAATTATATAGGTCACAAATATGGCTGACTTAGTTGCACACAGCATTAGATTGGAAAGAAATTGTGCTTCTGGCATAAACTGACGTAAATAAGCACCCTTTGAAGCTGGTTATGGCAATGCAACTATATCTTCTGGATGTGATGAGGCGCTGAAAATGCAGTCTTTAGTAGGCTTTAGCTATGTGTGCAAGAGTGCCTGTTCTTATCTTCGGGCTGCTTCTGTACTCCAGGATCTAGATAAACATTACAAACCACTTGATTTTTGTTTTTTTTTAAATACATGTATGCATGTAATATATGCACACATTTATGACTTTACATGTTAAAAATGTATTTTATGTAACTCTTCACTCTATATTTTCTGTTGTTGAGCTGGCTAATTCATAAGTAAATTTGTAACAGGCTGCTTAGAAGAAAGTGAGTGTTTTCTGAGTGCTTTTGAAACATTTTATATTTTGGCAAGAACTTGACAAATCTCAGAACTTGATCTGAGGGAAACTATTTTGGGTATTTCAATTCAGTGTTTTCATTTATACTTGAGCATCATATACTTGTTTGAGTTGGAAGGAATTCTTAAAGGCTTTCTGATCTGTTCTTCCACTCCTACTGCTGGATCAGAGCCCTGTCTCACCCTGACCTTGAATGTCTCCATGGCTGAGGGATCCACCACACCTCTGGGCAACCTGAGGTCAGTGCCTGACCATGCTTATCCTAAGAAACTTATTCCTTAGATCCAATCTAAATCTCCTCTCTTTTAGTTTGAACCATTTCCCCTTGTCCTGTCACCACAGGCCCTGCTAAAGAGTCTGTCCCCTTCTTTCTTACACCGCTTTAGATTCTGATACTTCAGCTTAGAGGAGCATTTGATGAATATGAATAGCAGGAAACAAAATTCATCAGGAGACAGACTGTTGTGGTCCTTGCTGAGTGTGTGGAGGCAAGAAGAGATCCATTTGAGTTGTGTTTTTCTACATTGATACGGACTGCTGGTTGCTGCTGTTCTCTGCAAATATCTGACAGTTCAAACATCAGATAAAAAATCAGTTTCTTTCCATATAAAAAAAGGAAGCATTCTCAAAAAAGCTGCCATTGTGTTTTATGTATGTTGCTGAATTCTTCCTCCTGTCTCTGGAAATGGATCAAGGAGGCAAACAGTCTTCAGAGAAGTGCTTTATTATAAAACTGACTTTTATCATTGTCTGGAGTGAGACATGGATACGAGTGAAACAGGGTTTTTGTTTGGGATATTTGTTCCTGTTGGCATCTATACCGCTTTTGGAAACTTGGTTCCACTCTTCTCAGATCACATGTCATTTTATCTGCTTCTGACTTGATTACTGTACTTTTCAGAGTAGTCCTTATCCCTGTCTACCATAATATAGGCAGTTAACTTACTTTGAAAGAGAGCATTTAAGCAGTCTGTTAATGATTTTTCTTTAAATACATTTATAGTACTTCTTGGCCATGGTAGCTGCAGGCAAAAATAATAGCAGTTGCAGTATTTCAAAACGTGATGTAGTAATGTGTTCAACTGTTCAGCAGTTACTCTGAATGGATATTTTCCCTTAGTTAAAAATAAAAGTAAAGTAATGTTTTTTGGAAGGTGGATCACTGCTCATGAATATCTCCTGTAGAGGAGAAAGATTATCTGATCCATTATTGCCATTTGATTATTCTGATAAATTTGCAGGGAAATTTAAAATTCATGAAGCCTAGGTTTGTCTTCTGAAGTACTGCTGAATGTTAGCTTATATCTCATGTTATCGTGCTTGGGGTAAATATCACAAACTCTTTATCTTTCATCTCACCAGGAGTGAACTCTTAATAATATTGCAGGTGTGTGCGTTGTCTTTAGTAAGTGGATAACTTTAAGCTGTAATTGGTGTAAATTCAGCTACTTACACAAGGGTGGTACTTAAGAAACTTAAATTGCTTTCTTGTATTATTGTTGTTCTGCAAACATTTCTTTTTTTGAAAGTTTGTTGCAGGCATTATAGTGCTTGTATTATTTGTGGTAAAATATACTAGGAATGTTGTATAAGTTTTGTATCATTTTATTCCTTTGCATACCACTTTCAATGAGGTGTAAGACTGTATTCCCCTCAGTAATCAGTGAAAGTTGAAGAGGCTGGAGAGGAGAAAAATCTGTTTTATACTTACCATTAAACTATACTCTAGTGTAGTGAGCCTTTGGAAAATGTGTTTGGGTGATGATTTGCACTGAAAGCATGACTATGAATAATCCAGTAATTACTCCGTATTGAAGAATAAATGCTGCCTGGTAAAAGTGAATTTCTACTGTGTTACATAAAGAGTACCTGAGCACACACAGACTATTAATTGAAACACTTTCTTTCTTTTCCAGGAAAATTTTGAAGATGCTTTTGAAAACATCCCTGTGTAAGTAACAATTTAAAAATTGTGGGCTTGTTTTTTAAACTGTGTACAGCAATGAAATACTCTGTGCACGCCTTCTCACTGAAAAATGGTTCTGTATGCACCAACTTCATATTTTCTAGAGCAGTTACAAGTTCTCAAGAGCTGGGAAATGGAAGTGTAATTAGGTTGATGTATATGATGAAGTGCTTGTCAACAAATGAGAAAGTTGTGAAGAATTAACATAACAATTTTAGTAACTTTGCTGTACGCTGACAGCTGCAGGCATATTTCTGTATGGTGAGCAAAAGATAATTTACATAGGTTGAAAAAGTTTGGATAAGACATTATACTTGACCACCAAGGCAATGCTTTTGAATGGAAATTGCAACACCAACTGTTGCTCAGGTATTGTTCCTTAATGTAGGTAGGTACACATATATACATCTACATATATTTTTATATATATATTCTGTCTATAATAAATGTGTGTATATATAAATATATATATTATATACCTATATATATATATACTAAAACCAATTTTCCAGTTCTTTAGACTTCACAGATTTGAGTTCAGCCTGCTTTAGTAACGTAGGACCACATGCAGTTCTTGTGGAGTAGTATTTGAGAGATCACAAAGTGAACTTCATAACCTATGTTTATGGCTATTAGAAAAGGAAAACAGCTGGACAGCTATGCAACAGATTCTGTTTTTCAGGGCTAGGAGAACACGCAGTGTGACTAACTGCATTCACTGAGCTCTTAGTTGTTTTTCTGATTTTTTTTTTTTTTTTCTGATTACTTCAGTATTTTATGTAGAAAAAAATGCATAAATTCATCTTCACGTCTCAAGAATTGTTTACGTTTATGGAACAGCTACATCAAAAAAACTGTAGGTACATAGTATGGACAAGAATGGCATTTGAACAAACTCTGAAATTATATGTCATGATTGCATATGCTGTTAAAATGGTCTGTACTAAAAAAACTGTCATAGATGGAAAGGGCAGCGTGTGTCATCCTTTTGGAAGCCTAGCATGCTGGCTTGTCATGAGGTGTGCATTGTGTGCTGAACATTCTTCATGGAGTGTGTCTTCTCTTTCTTTGGTTAGTTGAGTAGCACAAATATGAGATGGCAGTTTTAGCCCTGAAATAATTTTGGGATTAATCTTTGTCATACTCACTGACAGGCTACTGAACCAGTGAAGACCTCACTTTTTGTAGCTGTCAAGAGGATACCTACTAAAGTGCGCTGTGTTCAGACTCATGAACGCTGCTCAGGTGTACTTGGCAGTGCCTCTTCTAAACAGACAGCTGTTTAAATAAAGCTTTTGCAATAAGAGAGTTGTGCTTTCCAATTCGCTGAAGTGAAGTACTGGGCTTCTCAAGTCCAACAGAATGTATAGATTAACAAGCAAGTATATGAGGTTTTCCAACATTGGGTTCTGAATGTCATTATTTTTTGACTGTTTTGATGGACTTAAGCATGAATGAAGGGGCTAGTAATATTCAAGAGAAAGTATTCATAGTTTTCTATGCATACATCTAAAATGTCTGCCATTAGTCCAACGATGTATGGTTTTCAAAATTACTATGAAATCCTGTGGTTTTTTGTATTTTTTTTTTAAGCTTTTTCTTCCAAAGAGGAAGAATTACTTGGAGCTGAATTTTAGTAGTTTTGAACTACTATTTTGTTCCATTTGAGTTATGTGGTGGCAGTTAACTGGTGAAAGGTACCAGGAATACATGTCTGAGCAGCACTGTTCTTCCAACTATTGTGATTTTTTTTTTTTTAGTACAATTTAGAAATTTGGATTCAATTGTAATATTAATGCAAAACAAGATTTGGAGTGTATAATAGGACTGTAGAAGTGTTATAGTATAGTATGGAAGTTTGTAGTTGTATGGAAGTATTGTTAGTTTTACACACTACTGCTGAGCTTTGAGTACCTTTCATTAGATATTTGCAGGTAGTGAGGAGGCTGTTGAAGGCTTTTGGTTCATCAACAGTATTAAAGGCCTTTAAGTTCTTAACTATCCAGGATAAAAGGAAGGAAGAAGAAATTGCCTACCTAATAAAGTTTTGCAGGGTTCTGAAAAGCATTAGTGATTTACAGTGTCAGCTTCTAATTTCAGTTAAACATTCTGCTGAAGCTACAGTAAGTTTCAGGTATTTCTGTTAGTACTTTCTTCTGGTTCACGTGTGTTTACTGTAGGTGACAGAGGAATGCGCTGTGAGAGTGAACTGAACCTCTTGTCATAGTGATCACTGTCTTACGAACTTACACCTTCCCTTACCAGATGGCTCAAGCTTTCCCTGTACCTGTCCTCATGACCTACTTACCTCTTCTTCCCCCAAGTGCATCTTCCTTACTCCTGGATGGTCAGTGTGCAGTTTCATTTTTCAGCAGATCAATGCAAGTATTGCGCTGTAACTTGTCCCTCATTAGGTCCCTGTTTCATATGTTTCTGCACTACCTCGGTGTTGACTTAAACTGTTTCTTAGGTCTGCTACTGTTCTGTAAACTTTACTTGATTGACAATGGTCAATAAGTTAAGAGATAAAGAGTGTGATCAGACAGTTGGGATAATTAGTGTGCATTATTTGCTTGGAAAATAAAGTTTGTGGAGAAGACTTGTGAAGATTGGAGCAGTAAGAACAGGATATTCTTGGAATACTTGCTGCTGCTGACTTGCTCTATGTTTAGATAATTAGCTACTTTTCAGATGTGGACATTATGTAGAAATACATATATTCTTCTGTATCTGTCCAGGATTTATCACTTAACTAGACTTTCTCCTTCATCAAATTCTTCAAAATGTATAGCTGTTATACAAAGTCTCTACAGAACTTCAAAAAGCCTTGAGACTTTAATGTTCTGGGACTGTTTTGGAATTCTTTAACCTTGTTTTCTTGAAATTCCTTGGTTTCAATATTCAGAGGACACTGCTAAGCAGCTTCGGGAAGGCCTTTCCCAAATCTAGTGTCACACTGGTCATTCTTCGCCTTAATCTGTCTAGATTTAATGGTAATTTTTTCTTTTACTAAAACAGTAATAAAAACTTGGAAACATGACTGCATTGAAACAGTGAATTGCTAGAGGCTCTGTCTTTTGGGAAGCTGCATCTTGTTTTTGATTTTTGCTGTTGATAAAGTTCCTCTTAGAATTTTCCAATGTACCAATGTTTCAATCTCTTCTAATCAGAAAAAAGTCAGAAGGAAGTTAAATGGTTACAACTGTGACAATATATCTGGCATTTATTTGAGTGACTTACTGCAGTTTGATTTTACACAGGTGATTTCTACTAAAATTTAACAAAAATATTTTTTAATATACAATACTGTAGATATAAAACGATTTTGGTGTACTTACAAGGAAAGAGTTTATTCAAGACCAATTTGTTATTTTAGAGAATTCTAAAAGAGTGAGTGGGACCCAACTCATCACAGTATTTTATATACCAGTCTGTAATTCTTTTAATAAAATATCTATAAAGTGCCATTGCTCTGTGTATTGCTTCACAGAATCACAGAATCACCCGGGTTGGAAGGGACCTCAGGAAGTTCTAGCAAATAATTTTGTTACATTATCTTCTCTTTAACTATCTTTATTCACTTTTTAATTTGTTATTATTGCTGAACCATGGATAGGTTGTATAAAATTAAATGCTAAAAGGACAGTGAGTTATCTTCAGAGGGTGAAATCCTTCCCTAAATCTTTAGTACTGGCTGCTGTATCTGTGGATGAGTCTGGGAGGAAATTGGTCTTTGCTCTGATTGTCCAAATGGATTAGATTCTTTATCTAGACTCTTCTGTGATCTTCTACTTGTGCTAGCTGCTGTAGGTATATTCAGCAGCTTTGCTAGTGTCCTTGGTTTACAGAAGTATGAACGGATCATGAAGTGTGAATAGGTTTCTTTATTGACCAGAGCTAAAGTAAGGCTACTAAGTCATTCTGCCATTTTGCTTAGAAGGAACAGTGGCACGTGACGTATCTTCTCTGCTGAATTTACCTACTGAATTTTGTAGGTCTTGGCTAGAATTTTTGGTATGGCATGTTCAACCTCACAAGGAAGATTGGTGGGATAAACATGAAACTAGATCTTTCATGACGTGGTTGTGTTAATTCAGAACTATTTTTGTACTGGCATCTTCTTTTGCAGAATGACTGAGTAACTCGAAACTAAGGGATCTTTCTGTTTTTAAATTTCAAACCTCTGCCAGTAATCAAGTTTTCTAGTGGTAAGCTGCTGCTTACCAGATATTTTGCTCTGCTTCTGTTTGAGTGTCTGCTTGCTTCAAGCACTGTGCAAGTCTGTTTTATAAGGTAACTTGACGTTATTAGCTACAGAAGATCTATAGTTTCAAAGACATGCATGAATACAACAGATTTGTGATTTTTTTTCTTCTAGTTCTTGCTAAAATACTTCACCAGTATCTGAATTTTGTGGTGAGAAAGTTATCAAATATAATTCTATCCTTATTTCTGCTATTTAAATTTGCCCCCAGATTATTCATAAATTCTTCTTACAGAATACAGAAATCCATGTTTTCTGTTGTCAGAATATGGTATTTATTTATTTACCAAGAAGATCATTAAAATGCATGAGCTCTTTCCAGCTTCTCATCATATTATGCCTGGTAATGTACTGACCTTTGTCACTGATAATTTTTGTATGTATTTTCTCCTCTGAAGTTCTCCATCTGTTAGAAACTTACATGAAATGTTGATTATTTTGATTTTTCTTGTTTCATTTAATTTTTCCTTGCAGTGTTATCTTTATGTGACAGGAATAAGTTACCATCAAATTATTGTACTTTCCAATAGTCTCGTGGGTGTGCAATATTTTTCTCTATGGAAAAGGCAAGAAAATATATTCAAT